>NC_136853.1:42185561-42921395 GCF_951799975.1 Gobius niger
ATATTGGGATTTCATTGCTGGCAATAGTCCAAAATGTTACGCAGTTTGCCTTTAAATCAAATTCTCAATCAAATATCTTTGCAATATACACATTTATTTTGAAATTTGCCAACATATTTCGTATAGTTTTTTTCAAAATAAAAGATGGATCTCTTGACGTCACACTGTAATTGCACATTTGAATCAGCAGAGGGCGTCCAAAGTGAAAAGTTCAGAGCGAGAAGCTCACCGCTTCAACAAACGATCTTTGGTTTTAAACGCGTTTCCCGTCATGCACCGGTTTGTAGTCGCCAGATGAGCTAGTTCGCTAACACTCGGCTAACTTTGCCTGGCAGAAGGTCAATAGAGAGCGCCCCAAGACAAGAAAGAGGTAAGTTAATGTAAAGTTGAGTAGTAATACACACGCTGCGCGTAAACCTTTGTTTCCAGTGGCTGCTATTGCTAATACGAACGTGCTAGCAGTTGTTTATGGAAAAGTCTGTTGGAAATAAAAACGGATCTGTTGCTATAATATCCGCTATTCTATTTTATTATGTGCCTGCCTTTTCATTTGTTGCTTCTGTCAACACTGCCATAAAATACTTTTGATAAGATCTTATTCCTGCGCATTATCTTTATAAGTCGTAGTGTTAGGTCATTGATGTATTAAAAATGGGCGTCCACACGGCTCGCGCGACATTTAAAAACATGTCATGTCGATTATAATATTGTATCATCCAGTATCAAACAATATTATCTACACTAAGCTCTCTATGAATATGAATTGTATATTAAGTTGCTTTCCTGCAGCTAAGTTAATGTCTTGATTCTCATTCTTCTGTGATGTATTCATTCTTTGTATTCAAGCGTTTAACCTCCACCGGAACCGAGCGCTTTTTCCTCCAGTTTGGCATTACCCAAATCTAAAAACTTTTTGAAAAAAAAAAAAAAAAGCGTCAAAACAAAAACGAGGATGAAAATGCAACACAAAAGAGCAACCATAACGTGCCAGAAATGCAAAAAAACAAAAACGTTTAAACAAGACGATTTGTGGTTCCGGTAACTATGGCAACCCGGTCTGGCGTTGGTCTGGGTCTTGAGTTTTGCTGAAAATGTTCAACAGAATTTTCTGAACCAGAACACGACTAAAAAGTGACAAAAACCTGACCAACAGAGCGCCAAAACAGCAACGAAAACAAGGATGAAAATACAACAACAAAAAATCAGGAAAAACACAATTAAAAAGTGACAAAAACAGGACGAAAACCGGACAAAAAAAGCAACAAAAAAAACCCGGACAAAAACGAGGATGAAAATACAAAAAAATGTCAACAAAACACGACTAAAAAGTGATGGGAAAAAAAAAAGCAAAAATAACACAATTACAAAGTGACAAAAAGCAGGGAAGAAAAGCAATGAAGAAAGCAACAAAAAATGAGAAAAAAAAAACAACTTTTTTGTTTTGTTCCATTTAACCTTTTTTGATTATCACAGTTTGTTAAAACGAGGATGAAAATAAAATAAAAAACACGACTAAAAAGTGATGGAAAAAGCAAAAATAACACAATTACAAAGTGACAAAAACAGGGAAGAAAAGCAACAAAAAATGGCAAAAAAAACAAGACAAAAATGTGACAGAAATTGTCAAAAAAGTGGCAACAAAAAAGCCGTGATCAGTTTTGTAGGGCTTAGCTTTAAAATGAGGCCTTTCTCACTTACTTACTGGCTGTAAACTCCTGTCGATAAGCTTTTGGATTTGGGTAAAGCTGAACTGGAGAAAATGTGCTCAGGTCAGGCGGGAGGTTAAGAGCGTAAGCAGCAATCACTACTTACATACTTGATCTCGGTATCCACAACAGAAGGAGCCTGGAGATGAGAGCTAATCACTTGAGACCCATTCACCTATGTAAATGAATAAACTGATTTCTAAGTGGCTCGTGGCTTCTTTAGACCACCATGGTAACAACTTAAACAAAGCTTGACAGTCCCATTTAGAGACAATGTGCAACCTGACGGATAAACCAGTGCGTTCAGGACACAGAGCTGCATGTTGTTTTGACATTTTGCCTTATCCATAGGGGGAATGACCACCTCTGCTCTTGGCCAGTCCGTTCCTCTTCCCTCGAATATGGAGGCGGGTATTGGGAGGTCGGCGGCGATGCTCGGGCTGTCTGCCAGTTTGGGGGGAGCAGAGATGGAGCTGCAGAAGATGCTGATCGATGAAAGGATGAAGAGTGAAAACCACCGGACGAACTACCAGACACTGAAGGCTGAGCACACAAGGTGACGTACATGATTGAATGAATGAAATGCAACCGAATAGTACTTTTTTGTTTTGTTCCATTTAACCTTTTTTATATTATCACAGTTTGTTTGATTTTGCTTTTATATGTTAGATAAAATTATGAGATCTATATATATATATAATCTATTAGTCACACTTTGTGGAAATTGCATTTTTTCCACAAACGGTTAACAATAATAGAAAATGGTAAACAACGAGGCAAAATTCTTATTATATAAATTTGGAATAAAATAAAATCTCACACTATTTAACATCTTCACCAAACATAAGTACCAAATAAAGACTAGACTTTAGAATTAAATGAGGGGAATAAAACATACTGTACTGTTGACTCTGTAGTGTTTTATAATGGTTCCATGTGGAGCCCTTCGAAAGCTGTCTTGTTTAACACATTGAGTGCTGTGCAGTTTTGAGGATTTAGCTGTAGAGTGCCAACAATCCAGACCATTTTTCACTATATTTGTAGCACCACAGCGTATTCTTTGTTATAGCTATGGACACATGGTATCGCCTGTTTGAAAGAAGAGATTCTAAGCTCTCCGTAGGTGGAAATGGTTTAATTCTACGTGCCACGATTTCTGAGAGAGTTTTGATCAAAATCGTTTTTTTTTCCTAGAATCAGAGATATTGCGTGTTTTATGAAACACAACTGTCTGCCTCATTTCACCGGGCTCTGGCTGAAAACGGGGGCTTAAGAAAAGAACATTGACTATTGAGAATGTCTGGCCGTGAGTTTCACGTTGTTTTAAGGGAACATGGAGCTGAAAGAAGAGAGAAAAATACGTTGTGAGCCGAGGATGCGGTGGTGACCCGCGGTAAACTGTGCTCGCTTCTGACACAAGATTTATTTTTAGATCACACAAAACTGTCGGCTTGTTGTCCTCATTGGTCTTCTGATAAGGTGTGGAGATCGTTGTTCTGTGTGCTGTTCACTTCCTCCTCTCTCTCTGAGCACTGCGCTGCTGCAGGACCGCTGGGCGCGGCATTGAAAACACGCGATGAACGAGGGGCATGTTCATTTCTGCCGTGTTGTGATTAAATGCCCTGATGAAATGTCCAGATCGTGACTTTTCACATGTTGTTGATCTTCATTAATTTCAGTTCTGTTCATCACAGAGCTCCCACAACCACACATAGGGTGTAGAGTGTCTAGTTTCATAATAAAAACCCAAAAACACAACTTTTTTTCGTTTTTGGCACTCAATGTGTAAAGTTTAGTTTACATGGGAACTTCATATTGGGCAGTAAAAGAAGTCGGACATTTAGATTAAGTTGGCAGCTTGTTGTAGTTCTTTTGTGAACTGTCTTTGCCTAGAAGTACTATATGAATGTGCTTTTTTTTTTTTCAGTCTCCAGGATGAATTCACCAGAGCGCAAAATGAACTGAGGAGATTGTTGAGTGACAGACAGACCCAACAGGAGAGGCAGCAGCTGCTCTTGGCCGAGCTCAGGGGAGAGCTTCTGGACAAGACCAGGGAGCTGGAGGACCTGAAGCTACAGGTGCAGTTTCTTTTTTTTTACACAATGTAGCTTCTTAAATCAGTATAAAACTGATTGTCCCAATGCCATTTTCTTTTTTAGATCATGACCCCTCAGCGTCTGGAGCTGCTCCGAGCTCAGGTGCAGCAGGAGATGGAGGGTCCCATCAGAGAACGCTTCAACAAACTGGAAGAGGTCAAATTACACTTGCAATATGAGAAAACCTTTATTTGTGCCATACTGGGGATTGGGGAAACCGCATTGTAGCAGCAAGAAAGCACAGAAAAACAGCAGAGGAATATTATGTAGAAAACGAGAATTTTCAGCATATCAGACACCACTAAAAACTATGTGTGAGAGTTATTTAGTGTTATTTACTCATATTTCAGTTTTTTTTCACACTTACTCATAGACGGCGACTGAATACCGTATTTTCCGGACTATAAATCAGTGTTAGTTTTGACAACATATTTTAATTTAGTTTTAGTCTTAGTCTTTTGACTAAAATGTAATTTATTTTTAATCGAGATTTAGTCGAAAAAATCTTTTCAATTTTAGTCTAGTTTTCGTCGACTAAAATTGCATGTCAATTTAGTCGACTTTGTATTTATAATATTCATTATAATCATATTTAATCAAGGTCCTCTGCTTCATGGAGCTGCTCCACATGAACAAAGCTCAGAGCTGATCCTTTGGCAGAGAATTGACATTATCTGAGGCTCTTTCAGACTGACAAAAGAAGTTTGGATGATTTTAGTCTCTCCTTTTCATTTTTATTTAGTCTTATTTTAGTCGACTAAAATATCTGGACATTTTAGTCATAGTTTTAGTCTCACGAAAAACTTTTAATTTAGTTTTAGTCCAATTTTAGTCGTCAAAAATATCACTTTGACTAAAATTAAGACTAAATATTTTAGTCGACGAAATTAACACTGCTATAAATCACACTTATTTTCATAGTTTGGCTTTTACTCAGGTGCGACTTGCATATTAAAATGTATTATTTTATATGTTTGTTATTTTCACACTGACAGCCGTTAGTGGGCGCTATAGTAATAGTAATCGAGCAGCAGAAAGAAAGTTTGGAGGTCACTCTTACTGCAAACTAAGAAAACAAAAAAAAGGTAACCGCAAGCTTAAAGCTAAAAAGCCACAGCTTGAAGAACAAGTTCGCGAATGGGAGCTTGAGCAACGTGCTGCCGGGAGAGGCTTGTCAACGTTACAGTTACGCCTCCATGCCCAGGTTGTTGCCAAGGCTGGTGCAACTTATACTCCGGCGCCACTTACATATTATGTTGTTTTCTTCTTCATTATACATTTTTTATCTAGTGCGTCTTATACTCCTGAGCAACTTATAGTCTGGAAAATACGGTAAATAAGTTGTCAAGGGCCCAGTATTTTGTGGACCCCTTCCTTACACTTCATGCTTCTGTCTGAAGGAGGCGGAGAGATACAGGTCCGAGTACAACAAGCTGCGCTACGAACTCACGCTCCTCAAATCCCAGTTCGACCATCAGCGCGAGGAGCACCTCAGGACCCTGGAGGAGAGGAGGATTGTGTACGAGGCAGAGGTGGGGTTGAACGGTGTATTTTTAGTAAAGTATGATAAACGTGACGATGCTTGCATTTAATGAGTGCTGTGAATCTCCTCAGATCTCTCGCCTGGAGAAGGACAGGGAGGAGCTGGTGGCGCAGTACCAGGGCTCGGACCCCCTCTGTGACGGGAAGCGCGTGGAGGCTCTGCTCAGGGAGAAGGCCCAGCTCTTCACGCGGCTGAAGGGGCTGGAGGCCGAGGTCACGGAGCTCCGAGCGCAGAAGGAGAACTCGGGGCAACAGGCTGAAAACGTGCAGCGCATACAGATCAGGCAGATATCAGAGGCACAGGCTGCTGCCAAGTCGTTAGAGGTGAGAGTGAGACTGGATGGATTAGACAGGTGCTTCTCAACTATGATGCTGTCAAGGGCCCACCATAATCCTGGGATGGCAAGCCGTGACCCAAAAAGAAATACATTTTTTATATATCGTGTAAAATAGTGTACGTTTCACAGAATTTGATGTTCTGTTTTACCCAAATCAAAAAGCTTCTCGACTGGAGAGTTTACAGCCTATAGCAGGGGTAGGCAAGTGAAATCATTGGTGTGAAGAACGACTCAAGACCATTAACGTGGAGAATGTTTACTGGGTGAAGAGTATTGGACATGTTCACAACGAACAACGATAGACATGGGTTTTTTATCCTAGTATGTAAATGAGGTATGTACAGGGCGTATCCTTAAAGGAATAGGCCACCGTTTTTACATACTGAGATATGTTCTTACCTAACCTTAGACGTGTTGATATATCCCCGTCTGGTCTTTGTCCGTGCGCTCTGTCACGCAAACGGAGCACATACGCAGCCTCTCCCACATGTCATATAGCTCCAAAAAAGCTCACGATAGAAGCTACCAAGCTCTTCCACGTGTTCCCTATTTAAATAAAGTTACGTGAAGTGCTTTCATGCAAAGTATATTTACACAGAAATGTAACATGTCGATTTTATAAGCAGATAAAAAGGGGTACTATATTGTGAGGCGTAATGATACGAGGAGCACAGCGTAGTAACTCCTAAAGACTTCCCCCGCTCACTTCCGTCAATAGAAGCTGCGTGACTTGTAGAGAGCTAGCAGAGAACAGTTGAAGAAGCGTCCATAACTTGTGAACAATGCCTTTTACGTGCATCGCGCCGGGCTGTGATAACAAGCAGAAAGTATATAGTGTAGTAATGCTTCACAGATTTCCAACTCACCCCGGACGACGACACAGGACTCAGGACCTCGACCATGAGGTAGGAATGCGCGAGCACTTTCCCAAAATATATTTTCTGCTTGTTGTAAAAGGCTCTGTACAAGTCACGCAGCTTCTATTGACGGAAGTGAGCGGGGAAGTCTTTAGGAGTTACTGCGCGGACGTTTTGCTCCTCGTATCATTACGCCTCACAGTATAGTACCCCTTTTTATCTGCTTATAAAATCGACATGCTACATTTCTGTGTGAATATACTTCGCATGAAAACACTTCACGTAACTTTATTTAAATAGACAACACGTGGAAGAGCTTGGTAGCTTCTATCGTGAGCTTTTTTGGAGCTATGTGACATGTGGGAGAGGCTGCGTATGTGCTCCGTTTGCGTGACAGAGCGCACGGACAAAGACCAGACGGGTATATATTAACATGTCTAAGGTTAGGTAAGAACATATCTCAGTATGTAAAAACGGTGGCCTATTCCTTTAAATACGATAGGCTGGACCTAAATTCTAAGTAAATGTTGTTTTTCTCGGTGAGGCTAGTTGAGACGGACCGTCTGCCTGTGAGGCCCCATATCAGTCACTGTCACGGTGACAGGACAGCGATATATGTGAGGCCTTAAGATAGAAAAATACATTCCTTGTCCTATAGGTTACAAATACCTCCACGTAGTGTAGTAAGAATATACGTCATACTCATAACTGAACACACTGGCATACTTATTCATTATAATATAATTTGAACATAGAAATGTTAAAATTATTACTTCAGTTTTTGTGTGTTTTTGTTCCTTTATGGTTGTGTTTTTGCCTTTTTCACACTTTTTGATGTGTTTTTGTAGGTTTTTTGCTGCGTTTTTGTCAATTTTTTTGTCTTGTGTTTATCTCTTTTTTGGGGGGGTTTTGTCGTGTTTTGGTCTTTTTCCCTGTTTTTGTAGGTCTTTTGTTGCCTTTTTCATGCCTGTTTTGCTGCGTTTTCATCCTCATTTGCGCCTCATTTTTATTGCTATTTTGATGCTTTTTTCCCAAGAAGCTTTTAGATTTGGGTATAGCCAAACTGGGGGAAATGCACTCGGTAAAGAGGTTAGTAAACATACAAACCTATAAAGCTGAAATGATCAAACAAGTGCAAGTGTAACAGGATTGTTGGACGACCCATGTTTCCTGCTCATTGGGCTGTTCGACATAGCAAAACTCATCAGCCATAAGTAGAAAGTTGACAGTGATATTTTCTCCCTTGGTGCTCAGGCGGAGCGTCAGTCGTTGCGTCTGCAGCTGGAGCGGATGGAGGCCGAACTGAAGGCAACTCATGAACAGAACACGGAGCTCACAGCAAAACTCCACAAAGCCGAGCGGGAGGTGAACTCCCTCAACTGCCAGGTACGACCTCAGTGTACATTTTATAAAGGAATAGAAAGTGCGTGAGAATATTGGTCTGTTTGCCGTTTTCAGATTGATAGTATGAAGCACTCGCACAAGCTGGAGCTGGCCACAGTCAAACTCGAATGTGCTCGGTCCAAGGCAGAGGTGGAGCGGGACAGAGAGGCACTTCAGGCCCAGATCGATGGTACCAATAAACAAAACCTAGATCTGATTAAACCCGAGTGCTTTTATGTTTATCTTTTTTATGCCGTGATTCAGGTTTGCAGTCAGACGTGGAGGTGCTGAAAGCTGCAGTGGAGCGACATAAGGAGGCTTTAGTGGAGAAGGAGCGAGAGACTGTGAGGAGGGTCCAGGCGGCCCGAGAGGAGGAGTTCAGAAAAACAGCTGTTCTACACGAGGACAAGTAAGAAACAACAAGGCTCTTTTTGTCTTTCAACTTCTCTGCTATTTAACATTTTATGACTTTAAATGATGTATGTGTGGGTAAATTGTTAAAAGTAATAATACAAAACACAACTATAGGTGGCTTAGGGCTGGAGTGAATCTCTTTAAATGAGACTAAACTACTAAACTATGGGCCAGATCTTGTGCCTGCTGCAAACTGGTACAAAGTCTAACCCGATGGCTGTTGTCTGAGTGGTGCTGCTTTTGCACTTTGTGCCTGCCCTGCTTGCGAGAGGGCGTTTATAAGGAGAGAAGAGGTCGACTGGGGCGTGGTTTATTGCGAGCAGGACTGGAAGCGATGCTCTGGTGTGAGCCTCACATTCATGTCCGCATTGGGCATTGTGGGCTCTCACGGGTCAAGCTGGGAACTCTGTTGGCCCCATCGTGAGCTGAACAGTGTTCATGTCTGGAGAGAGAAAGAGATAGCTTGTGCTGGTCCCACTGTGGCGCGGATCGGCGGCCGTAATCGTGACCAAAACAAATGCACATGTTCATCCTCCGTTCCTCCACAACCCTTCGCACTATCCGCAGAGTCTGGTTGGAGGAGTAGGGCTGTTGTGCCTGGCACCGCCTGTTTCTTCACCCACGTGCTTCCCACTTAAATGCGCCAAGTCTACTCTGGGCTGGCTAGATCTGAAAGTGCGCTCCTACAAAGTGCAAAATGTTACGCTATAGTCTGCATTTAGACACACAAGATCGGAACCTTTAGCTTTTAAAGGAATAGGCCACCGTTTTTACATACTGAGATATGTTCTTACCTTAGCTTCGACGAGTTCTATAGGACCTGTCTGGTCTTCCCCCGTGTCTTCAATCACGTAAACACAGCGCAGACGGCGTTAGGCAAGGCAACTTTATTTATACCGTGCATTTCGTACACAAGGCAACTCAATGCGCCTATTAGCATTTAGCCTCTCCCTCTCTCCTCTATAGCTCCAAAACAGGTCAAGATAGAAGCTACCAAGCTCTTCCACGTTTTCCCTATTTAAATATTGTTACGTGAAGTGTTACACTACAAAGTATAATTACACAAAATTAAACAATGTGGATTTTTCTAAGCTAATATTGTAAGGCGTAATAATACCAGGAGTAGTTTGGCATCCGCACAATAAAGTGAAGATTACTGCGCAGTGAAGTGAAGATTACTGCGCGGATTTCGAACTACTCCTGGCTAGGGATGCACCGATACCACTTTTTCTAAAACCGATACGAGTACGAGTTCTTGAATTTAAGTACTCGCCGATACCGAATACTGATACGAGTACAAGGCATTTTCTTCAACATTCTTACTTTTTTCACAGCAGATTGTTTTGTAGTTAGTAAATTTACAATTTACATTTCCTTAAGTAAAGTAGGCGACACATTTAAGAGCAGTTATATTAGATTTGTGCCGATGCCATTTATTATTTATTTTTGTTTTCATTCAATATCATTTTTTATTTTTATGTCTCTGTCCATCATAGACAGAAAAGCCCATGTCCAAAACCTCCCAATGCCTGTGCTTTATTCATTTATGTATTGTTATTGATTGACTGCGGAATTCTTCCGCAGTCAATTATTGGTTTTCATGTTCTTTATTATTATTCCTCTTCCATCTTTTTCCCGATTTTCTAGAGCTTTCAGCACCTTCATGCTTTGTGCAATTTATGCAAGTTATGCATCAAAACGTTCCGCATGTTGAGGAGAAGGGTGCTATTACTTTTGGGACTTCTGCAACTTACGGTTTTTCCGCAATCGGCCAAAATGTCAGAGATTTTTCCCATTGACTTATAATGGGGCTGCCGCAAATCCATGCTTTTCTGCACTTTTTTCTGCATTTTATGCAATTTCTGCACTTTGTGCATATTCAACTTCTGCAACTTGTGGGTTTTGAGAAAAAATTGGCCTTCTGCAGTTTTCCAGTTTTTTTATACGGGGGTTTGAAATTTTTGCATTAGTGTGTATGGGGGGAATCCAGCCAATCGGGAGAGTCCAGGACTTTCAACCATTTGTGCAGCTTCTGCCAATCAAGCACTGAGGCCATTTCAACAGTTTGACCAGTTTATGGAATATAAAAGTTTATGCAATATTAATAATTTATGCAAAGTAACCACTTTATGGGATTTAACCAGTTAATGCATTTTAAAGCGTTTATTCAACTTAAGAGTTTATGCCATTTAGGATTTATGAATTTTAAAGAGTTTATGCAATTTACATAATTTATGCAAATTAACCCATTCATGCATTTTACCACTTTATGCAGTTTATACAGTTTATGCAACATGACATTTTATGCATTTTACCAGTTTATGCAAATTAAGCAATTTATGCAATTTGAACAGTTTAGGAAATTTCTGCATTCGCTTCCCGCAATTCCGCAGTCAATCGCAATGGCGCAGCCATTGCATTTCTAGTTTAACAATAGTATTGAGATGTTACTTAAATGGTCTCTTTTCGTCTTTACTTCAGCTCTTGTAGATTTTCTCATGTGTTTGTAGCATCTTAGCAAGTAGCTACAGTGTTTTCATTGTTCTGCTGCAGCTCATTTTCGCTCAATATAAACATGCTGTATCTCTTTAATTTGGATTTTCTGAGGACGTTTTAGTCGCTGGGTTAGTTTTTCAGATTAATAAACCCCTGGGCATAAAATGGCGTCAGAATGGCCCAAACTGCTAGCCGCGAGTTAGCAACGTTAGCCTGTATGTTGTAAACACTGCAGACGCTGCAGCACTAACAACATTAAGCTCTGGTTAAATCCAGCTCAGACTCTGGTTTAGAGAGCGCAGTCTGTAATAAAGTCAGCTCTATGTGAATTATTGTATTTACACTAAACAATTCTCCAGTTTGTTGCTTCTTCTCTCTTCAGCTGAGAGGTGCCTCGTAGGTGCGCTGGCCGCACGTCAAATGGTATAGGTTTCTGGTATCGGGACCTCATGAATGAGTACAAGCATGTGGTATCGGCCCGATACCCGATACTGGTATCGGTATCGGTGCATCCCTACTCCTGGTATTATTACGCCTTACAATATAGTTCCCCCTTTTATCCGCTTAGAAAATCTACATTGTTTAATTTTGTGTATTATACTTTGTAGTGGAACACTTCACGTAACCATATTTAAATAGAGAAAACGTGGAAGAGCTCGGTAGCTTCTATCTTGACCTGTTTTGGAGCTATAGTGGAGAGCAGGAGAGGCTAAATGCTAACGCCGTCTGTGCTGTGTTTACGTGATTGAAGGCACGGGGGAAGACCAGACAGGTCCTATAGAACTATAGAAAATGTTATATTGGTCTAAAATGGCTATAAATAAATATCTAGTCGTTTCACTTGTAAGCCCCTAACACTCCACCTCCTCCATTTCACAGTTGTTTCAAAAAAAAAAAAAAGAGAGAGAGAAAGTGTGGCTGTAGGGAACTATGGGTATTATTTTAACTTTTAACTGTAAGGACAGCCTTTCTGTGTTTGTCTGTGCTGCCGCCGCAGGGTGAAGAATAGCCACTGGAGATGATGCCAAGATTGTATATATATCTATGTATTATAATTACTCAAAGATCCGCGAGTGGGTTGTACTGATTTTGAGCATTGTATCATAAAAAAGTTGATTTTGCATAATACCCCTCCTTTTAACAGGATGGATTTTAGCCCTTAAATGATCATGTACCGCACAGGTGTGTGGAGGGGGCTTTAAAACACAGAGGAACACTCAGGATCATTGAGAAGGATATTGCCTGGTTGTCCAATGTGCAGCGGTAGTGAAACATGCTTGACGGAAGTAACTCCAATATGTTATGCTTGAGGGAACAGCTTTATACAGAACAGCTGGAGGAGGTGTGTGTGGATCGGGAAGTCTGGGCATCTCTGCTGAGACTGCTGCCCCCACGACCCGGCCCCGGATAAAGCGGAAGAAAATGGATGGATGGATGGATGGATGGATGGAACAGCTTTATAACATGTTTGAAATCGATCTAGCAAAACCATATGTGATGTTGTTGTCTGAAACTAAACTGAAGCCGAGCATGTCATCATTTGTGCTCTTGTGTTTTTGACTGTCACAGGCTGGATCTGGAGAGTCGTCTTGCCACATTGGAGCAACAGAGGGCGCTACACGACGCCGCAGCGATGGCTCAAACAGAAGAGTGGGAAGAGCGGATACGGAGCGCCCAACAGGGGGAGGAGTCGACCAGAAAAGAGCTGCAAAACCTCAGGTAATCCATCGAGTAGTATCACTTACACTATCGTGAAGAATAATGAAGATAATAATTATTCCTATGTCTTATTATTAACTGTGTTGTTATTTTTTGTCTTCAGGACCAAACTTCATCAGCAAAGTTCACAGCTGGATGAACTGGAGCGACAGAAAGCAGAGGTCGATGAACTAAAGCGGGTCTGTGGCAAAACCCCCAGTCTATAACATTGTATTGTTTTAACACGCACATTTACTTATTGTTTCTTATAACGAGATGGGTATTTTGAATCTTGTCTTTGCAGCAAAATGAGGAGCTGAATCTGCGGCTGGGCACTTTGTCCCACAGTGAGAGCGACCTGACGGAGACCAACCAGAGACTCCGGGATGCGCTGGAGAAATCCCGGGCGGAGCAGAGGGCGGCACAAGCTGAGACCGAGAGGAGCCAGCACCAGTCTGAAAGGTGCTGCCCGAACAGACATTAAAGGGACTATAGGGAGTTTAAAAATGTTAAAATTAAGTATTTTTCTCCCCCTACATGTTCAAGCCATGTCCTAATGTGTAGAATGAGCCCAGACCTGTTCACCACAACTGCCTCTAAAATCCTGCACTCACTCAAAAAGGTGTCACTTCGGTCCGAATTGCCGTCATGCATGAGCTTAAAGGATCTGTATCATGCTATTTTAGCCATTCCAAAGTTAAGTATAGGCATTTATATGAATGATTGTACCTCTACCGCTATTGAGCACTCATTTTTGTGATAAATATGAGTGTTTTCTGGAGGTATTTTTCAAACCCGGAAGACACAACGCTTCGATTCAGTTAACTCCGCCCCCTCTCTCCGCACATACTTTAGTCCTGTCCACGGAGCCAAACGCGCTTCTTTTTCTCCGTGACATTATCGTGAGGTAGGATGAAGAACAGGTGTGTCCAGAGTAGGTTAAAACGAGCTCCATCTTCACAGCTGCAGCGCAAACATGACGTCTGTTCAGACGCTCAGGGGATGTGTTTGTTTTGGCCACAGCTGACCTGGAAGCACCTCGGGCCACATCCTTTCTTGCCTCTGCCTTTATCTGAACTCTTGACCCCCACATGAACCGAGCACAAAAGTGACAAAAAGTGACAAAAAAGCAACAAAAAAATTGAAAAAAAGCGATTCAGAAAACAAGAACATAACAAAAACACAGAAAAGCAACAACACACCAACAAAAAAGTGTCAAAACAACGACTAAAGAGACAAATTATTGACAAGAAAGCCACGTAAGAGCAACAAAAATGTGACAAAAATACGATGAAAAAGTGACCAAAACATAACAACAAAAAACGACAAAAATGTGACAATAAAGCGGCGACAGAGCGACAAGAGATCATTTTTTTCACTCAAACTTGGCTGTAAATACTGTTTACACAGCTAGCTTTTCCTGTTAGCCTGTTAGCTTCTTCTTCGTGCTTCCATTAGTGTGTATTGGTGGCTCCGACCCGGTGCCGGCAAAGTTGCAATTGTAGTTTTCTGACCAGACACATCAGGGGGAGATGAAATAGCCCCCAATCATCCTGTTAACACTTGTATTGCCCCCAGAAGGGACTACAGAAAAGATTTTTTAAGGAAAACACATTACTTAGTACTGCTTTAAAGATTTTATGCACAATTCGACCCCATAGAGACTGAGTATTGTTTTCTGGCTGCAGATGTCATGGCGAAAGCAGTTATTAATTCATTAAAGGGGGGGTATTATGCAAAATCGACTTTTTCAAGCTTTACATCATGTTATTATGTCATTCCCTCATAAAAACATGCCTGAAGTGTTGCCTTGGCACATTCACGTATTTTTGAGTAATCTGTAAAAACTCTGATGGCGGCCATTTTAGGGACAGGTTTGCCTGAGTCCTCCTAGGAACGCCCCCACCTCCTGGAGATGCCTCCGAGCTTTCGTCACCAGCCGAGTAACCAACCACTGCTCCTCAGCAGAACCCCCTCCCCACTGATGCCACAGACAGCGTGTGGAGGGGGCGTGTCGGAAAGGGTCAGAGGTTCTTAAAGAGACAGAGGCCTATTTCAAGACATTCACTACAGCCATTTTGAGAGAGCAATTTTATACAAGGCAGTTTTTCTAATTTAATGCATTTACAGACCAACAGAAGGTTTCGTCATCATTGTAGTGTGCTATAGACTGGTGCTTTGTGATTGAATAAAGCATAATACCCCTTCTTTAAAATAACCAATTAGGGAAAAAATGGTTTTGATTGGGATTAATATCAGCCCTAGTACAAGAGCATGTCATAAGTGTCTTTGCTCGTGCCAGTATTGAATTTTAATGTTGTCGTTGAGCAGGACACTGGAGGAGCGGCGTGTGGAGTGGCTGGAGGAGAAGCACAAGCTGCAGGAGCGAGAGGCCGAGCTGCAGCAGAAATACTCCCAGCTCAAAGACAAGCTCCAGAGGGCAGCCAACGCTCAGAAGAAGGTGCGATTATTATTTTCATCACTGGCACACGAGTGATTAGAAAAAAAAACCTAGTATTGCAAGTTATGCGAATGTATATTTTCTAATGTTATTATAAAAAATCTTTGACTGAGATGTAAAAGTGCACCTAAATTTGAAGATGTGTTTTAAACTCCCGCCTGAACCGCATTTTCTCCAGTTCAGCTTTACCCAAATCCTGTAGGCCAGTGTAATACCTCATTTAAAGCTAAGATCTACAAAATTCATCCAAATGGATCTTTTTCCTCACGTCATGAAATTTTTTTCCATCTTTTTTTTGTGGGGTATTCAACTCATTTTGTAACTTTTTTGTCTTTTTTTTTTAATCAATTTTTTTGTCATTTTTTTTGTCACATTTTTGTCATTTTTTTGGTCATTTTTTGGTCACATTTTTGTCATTTTTTTGTCTTTTTTTGTTTTGTTACATTTTTGTCTTTTTTTTTTTGGTCACTTTTTTGTCAAAGTTTTCTCACTTTTTTGTCACATCTTCATCATTGTTTTCGTCTCAGTTCTGTCGCTATTTTCACACCTTTTTTTTCCAGAAGCTTTTGGATTGGGGTAAAGCCAAACTGGAGAAAATGTGCTTGGTTCAGGTGGGAGTTAAGGGGTTAAATTAAAGAAAAGCAGTGTGATTTTGTATGCTACCAAAACTAAAATACAATAGTTTCCCAAATCTAAAAGCTTCTCGGAAAAAAGCAACAAAAGGGACAAAAAAACAAGTGACAAAAACATGATTAAAAAGTGATGGAAAAGCAAGAAAAGAGCCACAAAAAACAACAATAACACACAAAAAAAGGCGATGAAGAAAGTAGCAAAATTTGACAATAATGCGATGACAACACAACAAAAAGGTCAAAATCTGTTATGTAGGTCTTAGCTTTCAAATGAGGCATTACTCTGGCCTATAGGCTGTAAGCTCTACAGGCGGCGAGAAGCTTTTAGATTTGGGTAGAGCTGAACTGGAGAAAATGCACGGGTTAAGAGATTAAATTGCATGAATAAAACGGGAAGTGAACCGGGAAATTGGTTTCTAAATTGGAACATTGAATTTGCTGCTAGTATACAAACTAGTTAATCCATTATTTTTCTCTTTTTTTATGACTTTATGTACTCTTACTTCAGAGGAAAACCCTGACGGAGAATAGAGAGCGGAAACTGCAGGACAGGATCCAGCTCTTGGAGGCGAAAATCACAGAGGTGGAGCTGGAGGCTGAGGCTGCTAAAAAGTGAGTGCTTCCACGTTTGAATTTTGTGTTTCCACATTAATTTACTAACAGGCTTGCTCAAGTTCGACTCCATTTTCAGCTGCTCTACTTTTTCGGAGCTCAAAATATTTGCCCACCTGCGATCCTGTGTGTTTTCGAAATTGTGCGTTTTGCTTCAGATGTATTGTATTTTGAGTTACACAAACACAATGTAGCTCCCAATCATTGAGGTCGTCCTTTTTTTTTTTTTCTTTTTGTAAATTTGGTTCCCTTTTTTGTTTTTTTCTTGTTATTTGATTGAAATATGTAGAGTTAGTTGTGTGCACTAGGTTGAAATGGTTCCCTAAAATACACCCGGGAAAAAAAGAAATAGATACAGACGGCATCTCGTCATAGAAGGGGGCGTGGCTTCACCGAGGGGGAAAATAGAATCTTTAGAGAAACACAATTTTTCACTCTTTTAAGCCATTTTCTGATGGAATATGAACTCATTTATCACACATAAATAAAGTCAGGTGTAAATCGGGCAAATATGGATATTTTCTCACAGCAGATTGTTCAGTAGAAGTGAAAAAACGGCAGTTGTAGCTAGCGCTAGCTAACCGTTAGCATTAGCCCGATGCTAACATGTAGCATCAAGTTAGCATTCTCCGTTTTTTATGTATTTATGGGCTGTTGAACCACTTTGCTCTTCTCCATGTCTTTGTATCTTTATTCAGTAGAAAACTATATCAATAATTCAGCGTTTGTTAAAGTAGTTTTTGAATAATTAGAGAACATATACATTCTTTCAAAATTGTTTTCCCCCTTAACTGTTTTCCAACATGACCATATATGGGCGATTCCAGAAATGCCATCTGTATCTATAGCAATATTCAAGACCTGTTAGTCTCAGTCATTGGAATAGTGTGGGAAAACAATTGTAGGTTAAAAAGCCAGTCTTTCACTGTGTTCAGACAAGCGTCGAACTCGGAGGAGCGAGCGCGACTGAGCCGGCAGCTCAAAGAACTGCAGCGGAGACACAACGAGTTTCGGCAACTGATTCTGGGGGGTCAGGGGTCGTTGAACATGGGGGTCCCGTTCATGACCTCCTCCCCCCGACACCAGTACATGGGGCCAAAGTCTGAGGGAGCCATGCCCAACATCACTGTGAGTAGTTATGCCTTTGATTACTGGATCTATCCACATATAAACAAAACCTGGAATAAAGACTCAATAGCTTCTCTATCAGAGCGAGGTGGAATTATTTCTACTCTATTTGATTTTTTAAAAAGTGGTGATATAAATGGGAGTAGTGTCCACGTCACATCAGTGGCGTCAAAAGGTTACCGCCCCTTTTTGGGGGACAACAGGAGTTTCCGTACATTTTACTGAATGAGGAAAGATCTGAGAACTTTTAATTTACATATGAAAAATACTTTTATTTGTATTATTTATTTATCAAAGGCGAAAAGGAAGCCATAGATACAGACGGCATCTCGTCATAGAAGGGGGCGTGGCCTCGCTGAGGGGTGAAATAGAATCTTTAGAGAAACATAATTGTTCTCTCTTTTTAACCATGTTGTGGTGGAATATGCTTATCTATCACATATAAATATAGTCAGGTGTAAATCGGGCCCACATGGATATTTTCTCACAGCAGATTGTTCAGTAGAAGTGAAAAAACGGCAATTGTAGCTAGCACTAGCTAACCGTTAGTATTAGCCCGATGCTAACATGTAGCATCATGTTAGCATTCTCCGTTATTTATGAATTTATGGGCTGTTGAACCACTTTGCTCCTCCCCATGTCTTTGTATCTTTATTTAGTAGAAAACTATATTCATAATTCAGCATTTGTTAAAGTAGTTTTTGAATAATTAGAAAGTTTAGATTTTTTCAAAAATGTTTTCACCTAAACTCTTTTCAAACATGACCATATATGGGCGATTCCAGAGATATGGAATCATCCATATATGGTCATATATTATTCAAAAACGACTTTAAAGGAATAGGCCACCGTTTTTACATACTGAGATATGTTATTACCTTAGCTTTGACGAGTTCTATAGGACCTGTCTGATCTTCCCCCGTGCCTTCAGTCACGTAAACACAGCGCAGACGGCGTTAGCATTTAGCCTCTCCCTCTCTCCACTATAGCTCCAAAACAGGTCAAGATAGAAGCTACCAAGCTCTTCCACGTTTTCCCTATTTAAATATGGTTACGTGAAGTGTTCCACTACAAAGTATAATTACACAAAATTAAACAATGTGGATTTTCTAAGCGGATAAAAGGGGGGACTATATTGTAAGGCGTAATAATATCAGGAGTAGTTTGAAATCCGCGCAGTAAAGTGAAGATTACTTTACTGCGCAATAATCTTCACTTTACTGTGCAGATGCCAAATTACTCCTGATATTATTACGCCTTACAATATAGTTCCCCCTTTTATCTGCTTAGAAAATCCACATTGTTTAATTTTGTGTAATTATACTTTGTAGTGTAACACTTCACGTAACCATATTTAAATAGGGAAAACGTGGAAGAGCTTGGTAGCTTCTATCTTGACCTGTTTTGGAGCTATAGTGGAGAGAGGGAGAGGCTAAATGCTAACGCCGTCTGCGCTGTGTTTACGTGACTGAAGGCACGGGGGAAGATCAGACAGGTCCTTAAGAACTCGTCAAAGCTAAGGTAAGAACATATCTCAGTATGTAAAAACGGTGGCCTATTCCTTTAACAAACCCTGAATTATGAATATAGTTTTCTACTAAATAAAGATACAAAGACATGGAGAGGAGCAAAGTGGTTCAACATTCCATAAATACATAGCGGAGAATGCTAACATGGTGCTTCATGTTAGCATCGTGCTAATGCTAATGATAGCTAGTGCTCGCTACAACTGTCCTTTTTTCTCTATTATTTATTTATTTATTTTCCAACCCTCTCTGCTCCTTCCCTCCTCAGGACTCGCAGCTCTCTGATCTGTCCGTGCTGCGCCAGAGGCTTCAGGATTTGGAAAACGCACAGCTTCAACAAATGGAAGAACTCGGAAACCAACCCCCAACTCAGGGCGACACTTAAGCCAATGCATTTATACAAACTTTCCTTTTTATTTTTAAAAGGAATCATGAATTTGCAACAGAACGTCTTCCTCAGGGTTTTATTAGACACTTTTGCACAATATTTATAAAACTTTTGACATGTTCAATAATTAAAATTAACATGTGTTCTTAAGATTGTCCTGTTAGTTCACGAGCAGTTCTTGAGTTCATCAAACAACTTCTTGACGTGATGCAGTTGCTCTTTCGGCTCATTTTAAGTTGTGTTTGTGTAATACAACTTAAATGTGAAACTAATGTGATATAGACTCACGACAAGCGACATATGTCAAGCTTTGGTTTGTTATAATTTTGATCCGGACGTTCGCGTGGGCGAATAAGGTGAATATCTTACTGATGAGTTTGGCTTACAGCTTGTAAAAATTCCAAATCTCAGAAATCATGGGGAAGACCATCACTGACACCCTGAACAAGGAGGGAAATAGCAAAAGAAGTCGGATGTTCTGTATCAAAGCAAGTTAATAGAGTGGAGGGGAAAAGTGTGGAAGAAAAAAGTGCACAAGCTGCAAGGATGACTGCAGTCTGGAGAGGACTGTTCATAAGGAGCGGAGTGAGGCTGGAGTCAGTGCATCAAAAGCCGCCACACACATGGATCCTGGACATGGGCTTCAGATGTCATATTCCTCTGGTTGAAACATCCTGGTCTTCCATAACAGCTCAGCAGTGCCACAGGCTGAGAGCATCCATGCCACGCAACCACATAAGGCAGTCCTTCCAGTGAAAGGGGCCCAAACCAAGTACTAAGTCCATGTGCATGATTATAGTTTTCAGAGGGCCCACATTTCTCTGATAAAATGATTATTTTATTGATTTCTTGTAATATTTTAATCTTAGGAGTTTCGGAATTTGGGTTTTTTACAAGCTGGAAGCCAAAATCATTAAAATTTGCGTTGCCTACCAGTGCCTTTGACCTGACGACACGGCGTTCCCCCTCGTAAAAAAAAAAATGGAATTGTACAAAAAATAAAACTCCAAAAGCACAAAAATGTGCCTGGGTGTGATAGAGGGTAAAATAAGTACTTCAATTAAAAGGCGTTTGAAAACCTTTTGTAGCTGTTTGCAACTTCAATGCTTTATGCAGAGTAAGATAAAACTTTTGCAAACATATTTACTAGATTATATAAGGAAAACGTCCACATTGTGAGCAGCACACGCAATACCCAAAGACAGAAAAAAGCAGCATAAAAACTTCTCTTCTTTCACCCCTATCATTGTGTTACATTGTGCTGAGTGATTCTGTAATGTGGTTATTTCGACTTCTCACTATTGGACATACAGTTATTGGTCTGTTGGTCTGATGAAACTAGAGGTGAGTTTTTTCAGTTGCTAAAACTAAAAAAGGGAAGTCGTCTTGTGGTGAAAGACTTTTCAAGTCTTTTGGGAAGTTTCAGCCAACCGCCCTACTTTTCCAGCGTGTGCGTTTACTTTAAAAAGCAAAAATAAAAGACCGACAGAAAGTCGAAATGGCGAGATGTAAAGTCATAATTCTGTGTTTAAAACACAAAATTCCGACTCTTAAAATGTCGGAATTTTGAGATTTAAACTCATAACTTCGAGATTTAAAGCAGTACTAAGTAACTCTTCCCCCTAGAGGCCATAAGCGCAACTGCAGGTGTAGTAGCAAGTTACGATTTTTTAACTTATTAATTGTCTTGGAGAGTAAATACTACGCTGACAGGAAAGGCGAAGGGAGAGCGGGATATAGTACTTCCAATTATACAATGGAAATTTCACTCAAACTTTGCTGTAAATACTGTTTAAAGTGACGTTTGCCCGCAGTTAGCTTTGCCCGTTAGCATCTTAGCTTCTTCTTCGTGATTTCATTAGTGTGTATTGCTTTCTCCGGACCGGTGACAGTCAAGTTGCAAAATGGTTTTCTGTTCAGAGACACCAGGGGGAGATGAAAGACCCTCTAATCATCCCATAAACACTTGTATTACCCCCACAGGGACTACGGAAGGATTTATTAAGGTAAACACGTTACTTAGCACTGCTTTAAACTCAAAATTTGGTGTTTTAAACACAGAATTATGACTTTACATGTCATTTCCACCTCCTCCATCCATCCATCCATCCATCCATCCATTTTCTTCTGCTTTTTCCGGGGCCGGGTCGCGGAGGCAGGAGTTTCAGCAGCAGAGCCAGTGCTGGCCCTTCAGGGGCCCGAAGCCATAATCCAGTCGGGGGCCCTACAGTTTGCATCCCATGGTTATTCTACAAAGAGCAAACCCATTTCCGGTCAAAACGGTTCCACTGTGCAGTAGGGCAGGGCCTGTCCCTCTTGGTGAGAGCCACTAACCACTAAGCCACTGTGAATCTGGGATTCTCTCACTTCTGGCCCCTGACCCACAGTTTGGGAACCGCTGATTTATAACTAACCGACACATGCGCCTGACGGTTATTTCTGTCTGACCACTGAGAATTAGACTGTGAGAGTAGCCTAACTCGTTTTGGACTGTGCACATTCAGAGAACCAGAGTACCTGTAAGTAACTGTGTGCATGAGAACCGTGTGGATTCAGCTCATCTTTGAGACAAATAGGCCGTAACATCGTGTTGATTCACTAGTGAAACAACACCGTAGTTTGATTGAGATGCGGGGCCCTTGTGGTTGTGCGGGCCCTACGCATCTTGCATAGTTTGCCTATATGAAAAACCGGCTCTGCTCAGCAGAGATGTCCAGACTTCCCGATCCACGCACCCCTCCTCCAGCTGTCCAGGAGGGACCGCGAGGCGACACCAGGTCAGCTCGGAGACATAGTCCCACCAGTGTTCAACTTAACACCCCTGCTCTGAGTCTGAGTCAAATGGCATCCCTGCTTCAGCACACGGAATGCGAAGCGCAATGCGAATGTTCTTTCTGATTTCAACACTTCAGTCATTATTTGATCAATTTACATGACAAAAAACATTTGTGCAACTTTTTTTTTCTGTCTAAAACAGCAGCCCAGGCTCCTGCTACAGCCCAGTTAATGTAAACGGGGAGGAGTGAGCACAAGCTGTCAATCAATATATAGTCCATGTTTCAGATGCAGCCTGTGTAAGGTATTTAATATGGTCCTGACTCTCATGATCCAACAGTCACTTATACAACACATGCACTTTGTATCCTCACTTGTTGTCCTCAAGCAAGAATCAGCTGTCTGGACGAGTCAAACTCATTCTCAAGTTGCAACATGGCATCTGCATCACTGACATTTTAGAGAAACTCAATGCCCTTTTAGAGGCGTGGTTGAGCCCCACAACCAATTTCCTTTAAAAAGCAGCAGCTTCCCTGTTCAGAGCATATCAGAGCATCTCAGAGCATCTCAGAGGACAACAGAGGACTGTAGAGCATCTCAGAGGACTACAGAGGACATCAGAGGACTACAGAGGACATCAGAGGACTACAGAGGACATCAGAGGACTACAGAGTATGGCACAGGTAAGACTGAGCAGCTCAGACTTAGTTTGCACTTTTTCATCAGAGTTGGGTGGAAAGAGAAGATATCAGGAATAATGAAGGGTTACCAGATCAAGATGATTGGTGGTGGGCAGTAGAACAAAAATGTGCCTTAATTGATAAATTGCAGCACTACAGCAATGGTTCCCAACCTTTTTTGTCTTGCGTACCCCTTGAGATACACTGAGAACCCCCTGCCTCAAGTGTCCAATATTATTACAAAGTGACCAACTAATCTAATCTAGACCCTTTGCTGAAAAAAATACAGTAATTTTAAATAACTAAAATTCTGCACAACTTCTTTGGCCTGTTTCAGGCACATTTTATACAGTCGCACCTGTCTGTCAGTGGGGAAATCTTCATTTTCTGAAGTGAAAGACCATAGGTTGAGGTTCCCTCTCCCTACTCTACGACTATTCTGTTTAAAGAAATTGTACTTCTAGAGTAGTTTTATCATATAGTACTTTTTACTTGAGTAAAATAATGAAAGTATCTGTACTCTTACTTGAGTAAAAATATTTTTTGCTTATTCCGCTGTAAATATTTAAGTGGCAAATATTTCATTCTATTTTATTTATATGTTTCGCACATCTTGTTCTATAGAATATTTTTTTTCTGTATTTTCTGCCATTTTCTTGGAATTGTCTGATTATGTTTTGTGTCACACAATTTATGGTGTCATTGAAAATAAATCACTAAATCACAGACTTTTTTGCTCAAACAGTTACTGAAGTAATATTTTCTCCAAGTACTTTTATTACTTGTATTTGAATAATTGTTTGGGTCACTTTTTCACTTCTACTTGAGTAAAATTTTTTGAAAGAAACGTTACACTTTGTACTTTTATTCCCCTCAGAAGGACACATGACAACTGTCCAGGGTCTAGAGATGAAAAATAGCCCTTAGGCTAATTCTGGCATATTTACATGTAAAATGTATATTAATATGCACTGTCCCTATAATAAATAAATAAAAATAAATAAATAAAACTTCCCTACCCACCTCTGGGTAAAACTACTCTGAGAGGTACAGTTACTTCAAAAAGGTTACTAAGTACATGTGCTTGAGTAAACTGAGTACCCGAAAGGTAAATCCTTTCATATTTCTCACACCGTTGTCAATCTGTCTAATCTCTTGGTTGTGTTTTCTACAGTCAAAGGAAATATCTAAAAACCGGCAGATGATTGTTGGAGGCCTGGGCCGACCCTTCACTCTGGGCATGTTGTATAACGCCCCAAACGACGAGCTGATCCCAGGTCAGCCAGTTCACTGTTACTATTCTATGATATGAAGTATCCTTAATGAACACATTTGTTTGTTTGCTTGTTTGTTTTAGGAATGGCTGTGTTGGACTCACAGACTTTACAAAGCCTGACTGTGACCCACCCCCAGAGGAGCAGTCACTTTGACATTAGTGCGTCAGACTCCACTAAAGATAACTCTTTTAAACTGAATGTAGACGCATCTTTGAAGCTCAGCTTCATGAGTGGTCTGATCGAAGTGGGGGGGTCAGCCAACTACCTGAACAACAAAAAGGAGTCTAAGAACCAGTGCAGGGTGACTCTGCAGTACCAGGCCACCACTGGCTTTAACCAGCTGTCCCTCACGACAGATGTGTGTGAGAAAATAAAGAGCAGTCCAATCATTGAGACGGGTCTGGCCACACATTTGGTCACAGGGATAGAGTACGGAGCCAACGCTTTCTTTGTGTTTGACAGCCAGAAGGTAGCCTCTAGTAATTTTCAGAAGGTGAAGGGTGAAATGGAAGTAACTATCAAAAAGATTCCTCAGTGTGAAATTGCTGGAAAGGTAAAGGTAGTGCTCACAGAAGAGGAAAAGAAACTTGTTAAAACTTTCTCAGTTCAATTTTACGGAGACTTTCTTCTTGAGAAAAATCCTGCTACATTTGATGCCGCTGTGCAGACCTATGTGGACCTGCCGAAGCTGCTGATCGGAGCAGATGAAAAAGAACCGGCAAACCCTGTCCCTGTGAGGGTCTGGCTGCTGCCACTGGAGGTCTTTACCCTTAAGCCTACTCCAGTGACTAAAGTCCTCAGTGTGGGCTTAGTGGTAGAAGCTGAGGAATCTCTGGAGGATCTGGACAGCATCACCATGAGGTGTAATGACTGTCTGTCTGTCAGTGCAGTGGGGACGTTCCCTCAGCTTCAGCAGAAGCTGCACAAGTTCTACAAACTGTGTCAATATTACACTTTAGAGCTGAAAGGACAGATGGCAGAGGTATGTCCTGCCATTCGAGAGGGGCTAGTCCAAGAGAGCGTTCTCAGAGACCTCTTTGAGCAAAGACACAGGTCCCCGTTCAGTCAGGACAAACTCAGTCAGTGGCTGCAGGGCATGGAGAGGGAGCTCAAT
Organism: Gobius niger; assembly: GCF_951799975.1. Classification (NCBI taxonomy): domain Eukaryota; kingdom Metazoa; phylum Chordata; class Actinopteri; order Gobiiformes; family Gobiidae; genus Gobius; species Gobius niger. The sequence goes on from NC_136853.1 coordinate 42,210,685, forward strand.
GTGGTTCAGTTCATTTTAGACAAACTGAAGGGCATCCCAGTGTTGTCCACTCAGGCTGAAGTCGACAGGTTTGTGTTTGCTCCGGGCAGTGACGAAAGGTATGCCTTCACATTCACTTCTCTAGGGATCAATGATGCTCAGCTGGAGGAGATGGAGAAGTACCTGAAAGCCCTAAAGATGAACACGTCTTATGAGTCACGGAAGTCAGTGTCAAAAGCAGTTCCATGGTTCTACAACAACCATTTGATAAAACTATGTAGCTCAAAAGCTGGCTGGTACAAAACGAGATACGATAAGGAAGGAAGGAATGTTATTGTCACGGCAAAAGACGACACACGGGACACTGGTTATGAAATTTACCAGTATCAAAACGGGGCTCTGAAAAATCACTGGAAAACAGCGGTGGCACGAGCTGAAGAAGATGATGTGAAGTGAGTTAATGAGTTCACCGGATGATCCTTTAGTGCTGCCTTTGTCAAACCAAGCATAAACGCAGACTGCTGTATTCTTATTAAACTGGTGCAGAACCATTTGACCTTCTCTGTCTTTTGTCTTGAGAAAATACCTTTTACTTTTAATCATAATCTTTGCTTTGTTTAAGGTGAAAACTGTGGGTATAGGGGTTTGTAATTGTAACTAACCCAGTGTTATCACAGCAGGAATATCAAGGTGTAGAAAGTTTAGGAAAATTAGAAACCAACCTTGTTTTAAATGTGTCTTAAGTGCTATGCTTTCCAATGGAAGACTAGAGGCTATATGGAGGTACTACAGCAATGGCGGACCGATGGCGACCCCTAGTGTCGTTGTTACAGAGCAGAGCAGCTCTTTATCAAATTGACAAATTGTCTGATGAAGGACTAAAACGCTCTTGTGGTGCCAAAAAAACTGGTGAGCAGCAGCCTGTGCGAATCCTCACGTCCACCTTTCAGTCTTAGCCCAGTTCTTCATTGACAATGGTTACTGTAACTTTTTTTTGCCCAGCTAACAGAATACAATTGTGTGTAAAACTTAAAACAACAAAAAAGAAATAGGATTTGAGGGCAAGAGTGGCCTCCAAGGTTTGACGTCACACATTGCACTCAAACTGCCAAGGAAATTGTAACCATTATCATATATATCACAAATAAAGAAGCTACATACATCAGAGTAAGAAGAAAATGTATTCAGCATAATATATTGTAACATAACACACAAACAAAAACAATGAAAATGATATGCAGCCTACAGTGCTGTAAATAAAGCTGGAGATTGAACATGTGGTATTCATGGTATCATGTTCTTGATTAATTTTGACAGTTGAACAGACTATTGACAATTGAACAACCATTAGACTGAGAATCAACAATCAGCTTAGATCAACAAGATCTATTCACTTCGAAGTTGTGCTAATTGTTGGCTACATGTGCTTAATCATTTGCAAAGATGTACTGAGACAGTGAGACATGGACTTAGACATTTGCAATTTGATGAAATTAATGAGAATATTAAATTTGGTTGTGAACAGTTGCCAAGTGGTTTGGAGATTTGTCCATGTTGTTTTGAGAATGTAATTTCTGTTTCAAGAAATGAGCCAAACCAAATCAAGCACCTCTTAATATAAAGCAGGGGTGTCAAACTCAAATACACAGTGGGCCAAAATGTAAAACTTGAACAAAGTCGCGGGCCACCATTGAACAAATGAACCTTTTAATATGGACCCAAACAAGATTTGCTTTAACATTGAATATGGAACAAGCAACACTTATTACTATACAATATATAACTTAATAGTAAGTCCAGATATGCAAAATCTGAAAAAAATAAAATAAAGTATAATACCTGTGGGCCAGCTCGAGTAGTCATTTGGTATAGCCTCGCGGGCCAAATATAATTACCTTGCGGGCCAAATATGGCCCGCAGGCCAGAGTTTGACACCTATGATATAAAGCGTCACACAGCCCCCCCTTCTGGTCATGAGCTAAGACACAGTCACCTTTAACTAAGGTGACTAAACACCTTCGTTTTTCTCTGCCATGCCACTCTTTATTTTATACAATTGTACTACGGCACGGTAGCACAGTGGTCACCGCTCGTGCTTCACAGCTATAGAAGGTCCGGGTTCGATTCCTTCCTGTGTGGGGTTTGCATGTTCTCCTCATGTCTCCACAGGCACTCCAGTTTCCCCAAGCACTAAAAACATGTAGGGGGAATATGGGTAAAGTGGAACACTTAACTTTAATAATGATTATTTTTTAATGTGTCATATTTTACTAAAATACAAACACACAATAACTAGAAAGTGCAGGATAAAAAAATAATGGTTCTGTGGATATTACTTCACTTCATATGGCGTAATCTACTACGAAGTAGTAAAAAAGCGGAGGTGACATACTGTAGCATTTGGGGATTCATGATCTTAAGGTTATAACTTTTTAAAACTAACAGACATGCAGATTTTTGTTGATAAATTATATGAGGAAATGCATCTGCAAACATATTTCTACTTTTATTTTTATAAGAGATTTTTATCACTGTCCCACTTTACCAATGTGTTATTGGTAAAGTGTTATTAGTTTTGACGATCAGACCCCAGCGGTAGACATCGATGTATGAAATTCATGGATGAACAGCTTGGAGTTAGGGATGTCTTACCACGGAGCCTGGACACTGGTGGTGGTATAGGAGACCCGTGAAGATGCAGCAGGGAGAAGCCGTGGACAGAAGAGGCGGAGATGAGGCGGAGGCGGGTCACAACGCAGCTGGGAAGCGAACAAACCAAGATTGCAGGGGCTTAAAAGCGGGACCGAGGGCGATGATTGGCCGCTACGGAGGTGCAGCTCTTTCTCTGATGGACTGAGGTGGAGGTGTGGCCCTCTCGGAAGCGAGCATTGGCTGGAGGTGACGTTGAAATGAGTCTACCAGGTTGAATTAACGCCTAAATGGAAAGAACTCGGAAACCAACCGCCAACTCAGGGCGACACTTAAACCAATGCATTTATACAAACTTTCCTTTAAAACAAATAATAATCATGAATCAAAGAAGGAATCATGAATTTACAACAGACCGTCTTCCTCAGGGTTTTATTAGACACTTTTGTCACTAAAACTTTTGACATGTTATATAAATTAAAAGTTCATATGTGTTCGCATGATTGTCCTGGTTTTTCAGATGTTAAGTCTATGCAGTTAGTTCCACGAGCAGCTCTTGAGTTCATCAAACAACTTCTTGACGTGATGCAGTTGCTCTTTCAGCTCAGAGGGGGCGCCGCTTTGCTCCAGTTTGTCCTGGATCTGTAGGAAAACAGAGAAATTACAGTCATTTGGTGCATTGTTTCTATTTAGTCCATCGCTACATTGATAAAGGGTCATAGATCCGTCATGATCACCTTTGTGAAGAAGAAGTAATAGTAAGAACTAATATGAGAATCACATGCATTTGTCAAATGCAGGATGTCACAAATGTAATGACCCAAGTGTTTTTCTGAGGTGAAGGAGAAGTGAACAGGAAACTGGTACCTAAAGAGGAACCTTAAAAAGAACAAGCAGCATTTCCCCTTCTTACCAGCGACACATTTGGGCTCTTAAGAATTGTTCAATTTAATAAAAAAAAAACTGTAGTTGATTGGCAGAGAGTAATGGCTGGATATACAGTGTGATGTCAATTATGTAAATAATTGAAGATTTTCCATTTTGATCTTTTAGATAAAAAGGCAAATTAATTGAAACAGTAATGGCTTGTGTCTCAACTTGTGGATGCTTGGACGGTTACTAGTTTTTCTCAGTATGACATACAATGAAATATTAAAGCAGAAAGGAACATTTGCAAACTACTGCATTGTGTCATTTGCAAACGTTTGTTATACAAAGGTAAAACTATAATGAAGGCCTAAACAAGGATAAAAAAAAAAAAACGTCCCTCCATCATAGAACCTCTAGCCCTCAAGATGATTTTGAGGAATGTTATCACACAAATCAGAGACCAAATGCCTGTGAAAGTACTCTAGAAATGTGAAAATACTGTCAATTCCTTTCAAAATTTCTTGGCAGAGAAACTATTGAGGCCAGTGAGGCCATGTATGATGCACAACACTAGCAGTTGTAGAAACTGATGCAAATCCGTCTCTTGGTCTTTTGACAATTGACTCTGTGCATAACTTCAATAAGTTACTAACTTCATAAGAACGCCGGCCAAGAAGTGACTTCCTATCTCGATCCAACACGCCAAAATGAAAGCACCATCTTATTCATTAGTTCAACTTTCATTCTGCCTAACTATTAACAGACAAAACACTTAAAATGTGTGTATTTTCATTATGAAGTATATTCTTGTAATGTTGCAAGTACCTGCTGAACTTAGACGAGCTGTGTGCTCATATTTTGGCATGCTGGATGGAAACAGGAAGTCACTTCTTGGGCGGTGTTGTTATGATTTGAAGTTATGAAAAGAGTAATTTAAGACGATCGGCCTCCACCAAGCAAACATGCTGCTGTATGAGAACCACTGTTTAATGTTTAAGAGAATCAAAGGAACGGGACAGTACCCAGGCAAGAGCCCGATTGATATTACATTAGCGCTGATATGTTGTGACTTACCACATGTTTTGTGGTAAGTCACAACATTCTTTGTGAGATTCTAACTCTACTCCACTCTACAGCCCAAAATCAAATTATGAGGATGGATAGAATGAGTCCATCATGGTGACTGAGTTAAACTTGACTGACATAAGACATGGTACAGAGGAGGGTGAGTGAATGTATGGGTGGAAAGATATAGAGACCAAGAGGAAGACAAACATGGAGGTTTACAAGTGTTGAGAAAGAGAAATGAAGTCTGTTACATGTGAGAGAAGAAGATGTTGTGTCGAGAGAAAACCTCCAGTACTGACCTCGGTGAAGTATCTGTGGATGAATTTGTAGAGCTCTTTCAGTGCTGCAGCTTCGTTAAACTCATTTTCATGTTTCTGAAATAAAAAGAGCATTCATCCAATGACCTTCACAATGATTTACACATATCATAGATATAATATAATAAAGATGAGCGGGTCCCATTCAGCCACATTCATTGAAAAAGTTTCCCGAGTGGTTACATTTACCTACCCCAGCGTGGTCACATGGGTCATAGCGATTTTTAGAAAAAGAAAAACTCTTTGGAGCCAGACTTTTAAGCCGTTCTTGGGACGTTTGAAGTCCCATTAGAATCAATCCTCCCAAGTGTCTCTTGGAGTCGCCCCTGGCCACCAGGGGGTGGTATTACAGCAGTGTCAGCTCCCCGCCACAAGGACCATACAGAAGCGCTTCCTCGCCCACTGACACACACATAGGTTCATCAAAGTGAACACTCACCTTCGACTCTTTTTGTAAAAAGTCTCTAAACTCGGAGTCAGATATTGGCGACTGATCCTGGATCTGTTTGTAGTACAGCCTCACTTCCTGCTTGTACTTGGGCATTTCTTTGCCGTAGAGGAGCTTGTTGGTTGGTGTGTGCTGAAGAAACAACAGAATTAGTCACGTCAATATTAGTCTCATTGTTGGAGCTGCATACTTGAAAACATTCTGTTGGGACTCTTAGCATTGATGCAGTATTTTACGGGTTAACATTTGAAATAATGCCTATAAAAGGAAAAGACAGGAGTGAGAGACTTGGCTGGTCAGGATTTCAAATTGGCCTGGCGCACCATCTGCAGGCAGCAGTGGGAAGAACTTGTGTAAAACATTGAAAATGGTCAGGCTAACAAATCAAAGGCGCTGTGATGAACACTGCTCAGAATGGGTTCGTTTGTGAACTTTCAAAAATGTGCGGGACTGTTGGGTGTTCCCTCTAATATTCAACAAAATCCCCAAAATAAAGATTAGAGTGCTTCCGAAGAAGAAGAAGAAACCAAAGAGAACAGGATTAATCAAAACTGAATGAAGCAAAATGTTCTTCTTCATTTATGGGGGTAATGAAGATGCAATGTTTTTCCTTCTTGTCAATATAACCACGCCTCTTTCCCATGCTTGGGCTCCAACACACAGAAGCTGGATTTCGATTTGACTGACCTTCCCGAGCTGCGTGTCGCTGAGTGAGAAGGAGTCCATAAAAGCCTGAGCGATGACCGAGAGGCAGCCGTCCAGGTGAGGGCTCTTCTCCAGGTCGAACACAAACTGCGGGTTCTTCAAGATGTTCACCCAGAAACGCAGAGGTAAACTGAGCACACACGGGGAGAAGGAAGAAATGAATGCACTTACTGCCACTCAACTGACCACCATACATTAGTAAATCACATCTTCCAACATTAAATCGAAACAACTGGACTTCCCCATAAAGGGAGCTTCCCCCACTAAATATACGGGCACAATGTCCCACATCTAAATTTGGATAGTGAGACGGTCACCAAAACCAGCCTTGAGGAAGCACCCTGGATAGGAGGTGCTTTGCTTCAAGTTCTGTTGTTTAGTTTTAATGTTGCCATCTTGACCATGATGGAGAAACCAGTGTTAATTGTGCATTAATTGTGGCATTTGCCATGTGCTCAGAAAACCAAGTTAAAGTTAAAGTTAAAAGAAAAATTCTAATGCCAAGGAGTCCAAAAGTAGTTTAGAAGAGAGAGGTCCACCTAGAACATGAGGAGATCACGTATATGTAATTGCACTTCACCTGTTGGTCTTCCAGATGTGCAGAACGTCTGGGTCGGTGATCCTCATGTCTTCGGCCTGAGCGTCCAGGAAATCAAAGAAGTGTTTCACGCTGAGTGGAGCTCTGTTCTGCTGCAGGCCCCAGATGCACCTGAACAACTTCTCCACGAACGAGTGCACCGCCACCTGCAGGCAAACGGGTACATTACACTTCACTACTGCGTATGTAATAAATGCCGAGATTCATTTGGTGAGCAGAGAGACAGTCAGTAAGTGCACAGCTGCTCTTTAACCCCATTGCCCACCGTGTATGAGTGGCGGCCATGGTGGCCAGGGACCAAAATAAACTTTTTAATACGGATTCCAAGACTTCACACCTACAAAAAAAGCTTAGAAGCCTGGCTCCTCAGACTTTTCTTTAAAGAGGGGGTATGATGCTTTTTTCAATCACACAGCACCAGTCTATATCGCACTACAAAGATGACGAAACCTTCTGTTGGTCTGTAAATGCAGTAAATTAGAATAACTGCCTTGTATAAAATTGCTCTCTCAAAATGGCTGTAGTGAATGTCTTGAAATAGGCCTCTGTCTCTTTAAGAACCTCTGACCCTTTCCGACACGCCTCCTCCACACGCTGTCTGTGGCATCAGTGGGGAGGGGGTTCTGCTGAGGAGCAGTGGTTGGTTACTCGGCTGGTGACGAAAGCTCAGAGGCGTGTCCAGGAGGTGGGGGCGTTCCTAGGAGGACTCAGGGAAACCTATCCCTAAAATGGCCGCCATCAGAGTTTTTACAGATTACTCAAAAATACGTGAATGTGCCAAGGCAACACTTCAGGCATGTTTTTAATGAGGGAATGACATAATAACATGATGTAAAGCTTGAAAAAGTCGATTTTAATCTAAAAATCACTGTGACTCATATGACAACGCTGGGAAAAGCATCATATTTTTATTCACGCTGGTTTCTGTTCTGTGGAATTAAAACGCTTAAGCCTGAGACTCTGGAGGCTAGTAGCCGATCGCTTGCTCCACACGGACGGCGCTTCTTGTCCTTTTTACCCGTTTCAGGAACATGCTCTGTAAGAGGAACAAGGTTCGACATGTTCATTTCACATGCCACATGGCCCCATTAAAATGGGGCTGAATGGCTCCCCTCTATCTCCTGACGGACAACATCCACCAGGCCAGAGACGTTTTTTCCTATACGCAGACTACGCAAGGTGCCTAGGGCCCCCGCGGCTGCAAGGGCCCCGCATCTCAGTCAAACTACCGTGTTGTTTCACTCATTAATCCACGCTTTGTTACGGGGACAGGCTCTGACAGCGCACACTCACTCTCCGCCTACTTTGCCACATAGAACACCAAAACGGAGCAGGCTGCTGAAGTGAATGAGCAGGAGAGACCGACCGCCTTCCATCTGTCACTCCCAACACGCGAGTAGGCTACTTCTCCGCTCGTGTCCCACACTCGGCCGTCTGTCTCCCGGTGCTCGCTTCGCCTCATGCTCATGTCTCGGGGCATCGGCCACACACTCATTTAAACTCTCTTCTTGTTGTGTCTAGCGGAGAATCAGGACAGTAGTTTGATGGATGGACGAGAGTAAAGCCGTGGTTCGTGGCCTTTTTGTCTCAAAGAGGTTCAATCCACATTCTCACGAGCACAGTAACTTAAAGTAACTCTGGTTCTCTGAATGTGCACAGTCTATAACGAATTGGGCTACTCACAGGCTAATTCTCAGTGGTCCGACAGAAATAAACGTCAGGTGCAGGTTTCAGTTAGTTTTAAATCAGCTGTTCCCAAACTGTGGGTCAGGGCCAGAAGTGAGAGAATGGGACCGTTTGCCATTTTCAATTTTAAAAAGTGGGGGAAATAGACTAGTAGTCGTCCTCAATCCCAGTTGGACAATGGCTTTGTGGTGAATGGTTCTCACACAGAGGTGCAGGGCCTGAATTGAGGTAATTATTTTCCATTCCTGCCGTGAACTACTGCACAGTGGAACTGTTTTTGCCCGTAAATGGATCGATCTTCGTTGAATAACCATGGGATGCAAACTGTAGGGCCCCCATGTGGATTTTTGCTTAGGGCCCCAGTATATCTGTTTGATATTGCTCTGTATTTTACTGTCAGGAGAACAATGCAACTTAAGATCCACTGTCTGTGCTTTACAAGTGGTAGAATTGCAATATAACTGAACTGAAATTTGCCAGGAGCCCATTATGTGCATCAGTGTTCATGCAGTATTTTGAAATGTAAAGCTTTGAGTTGCATGTGAAACTTGCCATACTTTTCATTTCCTCTGTGTGTGTCTGTGGTGTTAGTGCCAGTTCCTCTCACTTTTGTGGAGAGCAGCTTCGTGAGGTGCACTTCCTTCAACTTCAGCTTCTTCCTCTCTGGGGCTTTCAAATCCTCCACAATGTCAGGATCGATCTGAAAACAAAAACAGACAACAGTCTTACCACTTCATAATCGTAACATGATGCACAATTTCAGCATGCTCTTACCAAGTGAAAATATTTCCCAGAAAAGTCCTGATCATCTGAAGAACAACACGCGCTTGTCAAAATGGAGTTCTCAGTAATATAAGGACTAAAAATGTTTCTGTTTGAAATGAGACGGTGCAAAGATCGTACCTTTGACGCTCCCCTGAGAACTGAGAGGTGCGTGAGTTTTCCTCGAGAGCACTTTGATTGTGGCTCCGTCTGGGATCTGTAGAAAATTAAAACAAGTCGATGTTTAAAGCAGTAGTAAGTAACGTGTTTACCTTAATAAATCCTTTCCGTAGTCCCTGCGGGGGTAATACAAGTGTTTCATCTCCCCCTGGTGTCTCTCTGGCCAGAAAACCACAATTGCAACTTGACTGCCACCGGACCGGAGCAACCAATACACACTAATAGAATCACCTAGAAGAAGCTAACAGGCTAACTGCGGGTTAGCATCACTTTAAACAGTATTTACAGCCAAGTTTGAGCGAAAAAAAATATTTCCATTGTATAATTGGATGTACAATATCCCTCTCTCCCTTCGTGTTTTCTGTCAGCGTCGTATTTACTCTCCAAGACAATTAATAAGTTAAAGGTCCTATATCATGCAAAATCAACTTTTTAGAGCTTTTAGCCATGTTGTTGTGCTATTTCCTTATCAAAAACACCCCCAGAGTGTTTTTTGGCTTCATTCACGCAGTTCTCAGTAATCCTCCTGAATCCTGCTCCCTGAGCAGCTGTGCCGCCCTCTGCTGGTGAACGACTGACGTGCTCAGTTGTGTCGTCACAGCGGAACGGAAGTGCTCGACGTCTGTAATGCAATGTCTTACAGCCTGATTTTAATTTCTGTCGTAAGAGAGAAACAAAGAGAAAAAAAAAAGGATGTGCCCGAGGTGCTTCCAGGTCAGCTGTGGCCAAAACAAACACCCCTGAGCGTCTGAACAGATCAGTCATGTTTGCGCTGCAGCTGAAGATGGAGCTCGTTACTCGTAACTTATTCTGGACACACCTGTTCTTTATTCTTACCTAACGATAATGTCACGGAGAAAAAGAAGCGCATTTGTCTAGGAGGACTGAGTCTATTCAACCTTCCTAAAGAAGAGGCCACTCGTCAGAAGTTGTTTTTTCTTTCCGGGATTCAGCGACTTTCACCAAAATAGTGTTTTTCTGTGACTGTCTCTGATGGATGTTTGTGAAGCTTCACCAGAATCAAAGTGGATTAACTTTTATAACCAACGCGAGTCCCACAATGTAAACAGTGATGGACCAGAGTGGTGAGTTTATCCAAATGCGTGTTAGCTTGTGTGTTAGCATATTAGCATGTGTGTGTTATCCATTTATGAAGCTGTGTTGCAGATGTCAACCCCTTATAACTGCATCGTCACTTATTGCTGTTTATTTATTTTACGGTAAAGTTGTATGAGCGGAGAGAGGGGGCGGGGCTAACTGAATCGAAGCGTTGTGTCTTCCGGGTTTGAAAAATACCTCCAGAAAACACTTATATTTATCACAAAAATGAGTGCTCCATAGTGGTAGAGGTACAATCATTCATATAAATGCCTATACTTAACTTTGGAATGGCTAAAATAGCATGATACAGATCCTTTAAAAAATTGCAACTTGCTACTTGCTGCAGTTGCGCTTATGGCCTCTAGGGGCAAGAGTTACTTAGTACTGCTTTAATAAACCAAAAAACTTATGAATACCACAAAACGACAAAATGTTTTGGTACAACACTTCGTTACTATGCTACTGTACAAAAGGTTGCGGAAGTTGATCTCTCTCGGTGTCCTTATCTTTCACCATCTCTGATTATGACAAGGAATGCAGACTTGCCGTGGCGTTCAAAGTAAAGACAGTAGAAAATTCTGAAAAAGCCGATCAATATTGGACAGAACTCACTAAAAGGCTCCGTGTGTCGGTGTAATAGTAAGGTACGGTAACTTGATTTCTCCCAGGTGAACTTTTGATGCTCAGATAAGCATCACGGTCCTGGTCGTCCACTGTCAGCCCTGAGGAAAGTCCCATGATGCACTGCTCTGCTGTGATTGTATTAGACGTGCATTAGAGACCACTCCTCTGCATCACTCCTGCTCTCACTCTGCGCCTGAGAGCAGCACTCAGCATGTTTTCTCCACTCGATTAAGACTTTATCAGAGCGAGGTATCGGACGCCGCTGCTAATTGCTCAACAACAGGACGTGACAAGCCCCAACAGGACCAGGGTTTAGAGATGCTGCAGTTTCCTTCCCCAGTATTTGACTTCTTAGATGTTTTTCACTTTGTTGGACACAGAGCGGTTACAGATGCAGAAGAGTTTGTAGAATTATGATGATTGCTGCACACTGTTGAGGGAAAAACACTGCAAAGAGCAAAAGGTGAAAAGTATAAAGAGAACTCTGGCTTATTTTTATTTATTGTTTTCAGAGCCAGTGCTGGCCCTTCTGGGACTCTAAGCAAAAATCCACACGGGGGCCCTACAGTACGCATCCCATAGATACAGACGGCATCTCGTCATAGAAGGGGGCGTGGCTTCGCCAAGGGGGAAAATAGAATCTTTAGAGAAACACAATTTTCCCTCTTTTTAGCCATTTTCTGGTGGAATATGAACTTATTTATCACATACAAATAAAGTCGTGTAAATCGGGCCCATATGGATATTTTCTCACAGCAGATTGTTCAGTAGAAGTGAAAAAAACGGCAGTTGTAGCAAGCGCTAGCTAACCGTTAGCATTAGCCCGATGCTAACATGTAGCATTAAATTAGCATTCTCCGTTATTCATGCATTTATGGGCTGTTGAACCTCTTTGCTCCTCTCCATGTCTTTGTATCATTATTTAGTAGTAACTATATTCATAATTCAGCATTTGTTACAGTAGTTTTTGAATAATTAGAGAAAATGTTCATTTTTTCAAAATTGTTTTCCAAAAATCTATCTCTAGATACAGACGGCATCTCTGGAATCTTCCATATATGGTCATGTTTAAAAACAGTTAAGGGGGAAAACAATTTGGATAAAAATCTAAACTTTCTCTTATTATTCAAAAACTTCTTTAACAAACGCTGAAAAATGAATTTAGTTTTCTACTAAATAAAGATAAAAAAGACATGGAGAGGAGCAAAGTGGTTCAACAGCCCATAAATGCATAAATAACGGAAAATGCTAACATGATGCTACATGCTAGCATCGGACTAATGCTAACGGCTAGCTAGCACTAGCTACAACTGCCGTTTTTTCACTTCCACTAAACAATCTGCCATGAGAAAACATCCATATGGACCTGATTTACACTTGACTTTATTTATGTGATAAATAAGTTCATATTCCACCAGAAAATGGCTAAAAAGAGTGGAAAATTGTGTTTCCCAAAAGATTCTATTTTCCCCCTCGGCAAGGCCACGCCCCCTTCTATGACGATGATGCCGTCTGTATCTATGGTTATTCGACAAAGAGCAAATCCATTTACCGTCAAAAACAGTTCCACTCTGCAGTAGTGCAGGGCAGAAGTGGAACATAATGACCTCAATTCAGGCCCTGCCCCTCTGTGTGAGAACCACTAACCACTAAGCCACTGTGAGACTGGGATTTAGGACGACTACAAGTCTATTTCCCAACTTTTTAAAATGGCAAAGAGCAAATGGTCACATTCTCTCACCTCTGGTCCCTGACCCACAGTTTGGGAACCGCTGATTTAACTAACTGAAAGTGAAACCTGCACTTTCACCACGTTTTCGTCGCTATTGATGCTTTTCTTTTTCAGCTTTTAGATTTGGCTAATGCCGAACTGCAGAAAATGTGCTCGGTTCAGGTGGGAGATAAGAGGTTAAGTGACATCCCTATCCCTTTGCTTTGACCGCATGTGTGCCTTTGTGTGGACTTTAGGGCCTCTTCCAAACGCTTGGTCTTGAAATTGAATGAAATAGGCGTCTAGCCGACTATTAAAGGGGGAAAAAAAGTTGATATTTGTGTGTATTTGACCTTGTAGTGACCCAGTGGCTGTATGAGTGGTCAGGATGGTGCCTTTACAGTGGTCTCCAGGACGCTCCAGGATCAATTATTTGGAAGGTGACGGACCCTCTCACCAGAAAACCTACAAAACAATTGATCCTGGAGCGTCCTGGAGACCACTGTGATCATTAGCATACCCTAGCATCATCAACCTTTTTTTTTTACCACATAAAAAGTCACATCACAGAACAGATGTTTGTTTGAACATGTGACCGGGAATGTTCCACAATGCACACACATTAAAGGTGCATTATGGAACTTTTTACGTGAAAAACAAAACTTTTTATTTGTGTGTATTTGACCTTTTAGTGCCCCAGTGGTTTGCATGATTGCCTTTATTTCCATCACAGTGGCCTCTATGATGCTCCAGGATGAATTGTTTTTTGGGTTTCTGAAAGTTTTCACTGCAAACGGACCCTCTCACCAGAAAACCTACAGAACAATTGATCCTGTGGCGTTGTAGAGACCACTGTAAAGAAAAGGCACCATGCAGACCACTCAAGTTGGTTTCTTTGCATAAAAAATTCCATAATGCATTTTTAAATTTAGTGTAGAAACTCATTGAACTGGATGTTGCACAATAGATATGGCCGTTGAAAACACTGCTCTGCAAAGGGAACATTTAAACACTCCGCAACTGATATTATCTGCTTTTACTACAGCAGCCTTTCTGCACAGCCTAAACTAGACTAGAGAGTTGTTTCCGTCCAATTTTAATCACATGAATTTCAGAACATTGTAGAGTTGGTTGTAGGTTTTTTACATCATAACCTCCAAAGGAGATGGGATATCCGTGTATTCCTATGTTCATAGAAGTTGTTCACTTCTTCATTCCAGCCTTTGTGACTTGCTCGTGTGACCGTGATTACCTTGTAGTGCTTCATGGTATTGAGCATCGTCACGTCTCCAAGTCTCTCCGAGCTCAGATCCACCTCCTCCAGACGGAGAGAAGCACTTCCCCTCACGTACTCTGGCGGGTGAAATAAGTCATCAAGTTATGGCCGACTCAAACCGGTGTTATGATTGAAATGTACAGCGGGATTTTTGTCTGAAGAGCTATTTCAATATCAGACTTTCTTATACAAATATTAAAATGAATACTTCCTGAAACCACTACAGACAGAATATTGCACAGCCTCACCGATGGCCAGCTCTCTGACGGGAGCGCTGTAAGGGAAGCCAAACTTGTTCCTGAATGTGGTGAGGATCTTGTCTTTGACCTGGTCCACAGTGTCACAGCTCAGAGCGTTCACCTCCAGAGGCTCCGACAGCTCCCCATCACTGCCCACCGCAAACAGCACCTTCAGCTTCTGCTCCAAGACACAAAGCAGCACACGCTGTCAGCAAACGGCATCTAAACGTGACAGTCAAGAGCAGTGGGAAACTGTTGTGCAGGACTTTGAGACACATCTTGAAATTTTAGATGGATGGATTGAGGACGACTTGTTACTGCATATATTTGAGGTTACACATAAATAGCCATTTTGAGAATTACTTTATGGGAGACGGGATACGGTTGTAACACTTTTTGCTTCAACATCTGTAACTAGCAGAATTTTTGAGCTAGAGTTCTCAAACTTTCATACAGAGTACCCACATTTGTTTACTACAAATGGCACCAATTCAAACCTCTGCCAGAATATCACAGACACACAGATATCACAGAGGTGATGTGAAATACATGGTGGTCCTTTGTTACAACCTACCCCACTACCGGGGTAGGTTGTAACACACGATGGGGCAAGTTGTAACAGTTAAACAAAAGAAGCAAAAACAGAGGCTTTGCCATGTGATAAGCTTCAAAAAGAGGTTTAGTGAAATAAAAGAACAATGCAGAACAATCTCTCTCTCTGACCTGTCATATGCTTAACCTCACGTGGAGTCAGTCCATAGTACAGGTCTAATACTGTATCAAATAGTCAGCCAACACTTCCTCCTGCACCTCAGAGAAAACCTGATGATTTGTTGATGCTCCAATAACCTACACAGAGAAGATCACTGGACCCTGTTCTCTCAGCTTCTGCAGTATTTTGCAGTATCTGCTCAGCGTTATATGGCAGATCCCATGAGCTTTGGCCACTGATCTGACTGACCTTCTCTCTGACCTCATCAGATGCTTTTCAAAAAAAAATATTTACACACACACCTCTGTCAGTCTTTCTTTACCACTGCCTAGGCATTCTGTAAAAGTATTAAAATCAAAAAAGTGTTGTTATTAGTATAAGCACTAAAAATATAGTCTTGGTCAAAACATTTATTTTCTTAATTTAAAATCATTTTTTTTCTCTATAGAATCTGCATGAGGCTGTTTACAACCCTGGCAACCATGTGGGATCAGGGAGGAAGTGGGTAAACACTGATATGATCAGTGATGAGTGGTGGAATCCCCATAACCAAACCCAGTCTCCCCTACTGTACCATACCAACTTTATTTATAAAGCACTTTAAGAACTGTACAGTTGGCCAAAGTGCCGCACACAGAAACAGATACAAATAACACTGTACAGCACAGTAAGAGCAAGTAATAGAAAAAAGATGATCTGATACCTAAAAGAATTATATAGTAATGAAGTATTATAATCACTTATGCCCTAAACCATGTGTTTTCCATCCTATTGAAGTCCAGTTCAGTTTATTAGCCATTTGCAGAAAAAACAATTTGAAAAGCCTGATATAAGATTCTAGCTTTACTGTATATGTGGCTCCAGAAGGGACAGAGAGCAGCCAATGGTCCTGCTGATTAAACCACTTTGTTCAAAGTCTTCTTTTCTTTCAGAGTGAGATCCACCAAACCAATAATACAACTGGTTAGGAAAATCTCAATTATGCAATAGTAAAAATTCAAAAGAATCTGAGTAATCTTGAGCTTAGTATTTTTACGCAAGCTTCAAGGAGAGGCGCTGTCTCGCTTTCTTAGAAATATTAGTATTAAAGCTCCTATTCAAGTCCTGAGAAGGAGTCACGCCCAAGAGTTTATATTTCTCAACAATCTGCACCTCAGAGTCATGGATAGTAAAAGGCAACTGTTTCCTGTTCACGTGTTTGTTATATATTTATATATCATATTTAAATTACTAATAATAATAATGCATTAGTCTTATATACTGCTTTTCCAGATGCTCAAAGTCGCTTCACAGTTTCGTACATTATTAATTCACACCAAACCTGGTGGTGGTAAGCTACTATTGTAGCCACAGCTGCCCTGTGGGGACCTGACCGAACACTCACCACATTCTCCCATGTTTCCATGTGTTGATGGTTGGTGGTTAAACATACATTTTTTAAACATAACAAATTTGTTTTGCATTTTCTGCATTGACGTGGTGTTAAAGACACTATACCTGATTTCTCTTCATCAACGGGACAGAATTGGTTTTGTCCTTCAGTATATTGTAAACTATATATTAGAAAGCGCTTGTATCAGTCTTGTGAACTTGCAGGCTAGTTTAGCATTTGTGTGACAGTGACCCTGCAAGTTGTGAAAGTTAGAAACAAACGATTGAATTTACTCTCTCTTTCATTCTTTGTAAACAAAAAACATCAGGTACAGGTCCTTTAAAATAAACAAAAGGTTTCCGTTTCTGTCCCTGTCTATTTATTATGAATGTTGTATCTATCATTTGAATGGTTATCCATAAAACATAATAGAAATCTGCCCTGGAAACCATTCATTTGCACACAGCCCAGTCAATTATTAAGTACATTTTTTCTGCATTTTTATCTCCATCCAGTCGTGTTGCGGGTGTTTGAGAGCTCCATTAGCTCTGTCAGTTTGACAAATCTCTGATGCATTACTGTGTGCGTGTGAGCGTGAGGACGCTCTCTGTGGCTGCTGAAAGAGCTTCCCTCTGTGCTCGCTCTGTCATCTGTCTCTCTCTGAGCTGCTGTGGCCAGAGTCAGCTCCTCTAATGGACAACACTGAGGAGCCTCAGATTAGATTCTGTGAAGAGTCTATGAAGCAGAGAGAGAGAGTGACTTTTACAGAGAGAAAAGGGTGGAACAAATATCCCTTTCTCAAGCAGTTCATGATTCAGATTTAAATATTGTTCAATCTTTTTTTTTCATGTTTCACTTATTAGGAACTGTAGAACGAGGAGTATCTTTGCTTGAGTGGCTTGAGTTCAAAGTTAGCAAAGTGTAAATTGTCGTATACACAACTTACAATACCTTTGTGCAGAAATCTGCTGAATATAAGATTTATTGTACAGAAGAGCCCTCAATTACTACTACAACAACCAAGCAACTTCTTCAGTTCTTTGTTTTGCTTCTTAAAGTGACACTGCAGAAGATACTCCAGGTAAGCATAACAAACCTGTAAGCACAAAGCTGCACAAGATCTCGCTAAATACAGTATTGGACATAGGAGTTTATGTAAAAAAAAAAGATGTCCCGCTCCCAGCAAAGTTACACGTCTGGCCTAGGGTTGTGCCGATGGACGATGACATCGTCCATCGTGATGGATGAGCAACATCACGATGTAGAGCCACCATCGTGATGCCACACCCCCTCCTGTCAGAAACACGCACTGGTCTTCTGTAGGCCTTGTAAACCTACAAACTGTGCAGGGATTGCACTGTAAATTAAATCACGGATATAACTAATATGCGCGCTAGTTTCAGTAGCCTGCCAGAAGTCACGATGTGTTAGCCGTAATTATTAACGTAAAGACGCAGCGCTGCTCTATTTCTGACGCGCGGAGCTCTCTCTCTCTCACTGCAGCTCAGTTTAACAGCGCGTGGTTTTGCTTTGCTTTGCTGCGTACGGAAACTTAAACCGTTTTAAAATGACGAGATGGCTCTCACATCGGAGCGAGCTGAGCGCGCGGATTATTCTCACAAAGAACGAGGAGAGGAAAGAGAGAGGACAGAGAAAGAGGCGGTGCAGGAGTTACGAGGTTACGAGCTCACGGACCGGGCGGTGCGTGGAGCGGCTTCAAAAACGTAAGCTACGACGCAAACGTCTAAATATTATCCCGTTCACCCACTGTTTCTTAAACATTACGTTAAAACTGAGCAAATGCAAATAATAAGCTCCGATTTACATTTGTATTAGTGCGATAAGAGCCTTGGAGTTGACGCGCTGAATGAATCGTTCTCCTCTCAGACTTTACGCACGAGTTTTAACACATTTCTTTTGCAAAAGTCGTGTTCCGTGACTCTGTTCAAATCATGTTTAGTTTAGATCCATTTATCCTGCAATCTCACATTTTCCTAACATACATAGTAAGATGCAGCATATATATAGGCTATGTAAATGTCTTTAAAAATGCTTATAATGACCCATCACGATGGTTCACTGTAAACATCGTCAACGGCCAATTAAGGGGACATCGCGGAAAACAACACCCATAATAAAACCAGTGCTTTAAATAATAATAAAACAACATTAAAAGAAGTGCGGCTTTAGCAATACTGGTATGTTTCCATCTCTGTTTCACAATGTTTCAAACCTTTTCAACTGTGTGCAAACAGGCTGTAAACAAAAAGAGGAACTAAACAAACAGGGAAAATAAACGCAATGCAATGACACCTTCGGTAACAATGGAGAAAATCTCTTTTTAAGATTAGATCAGATTGAGAAGCCTCTGCGGCTGCTCCACCCTCCACCGTTAGATCACACACAAACCAGAAACACACTCTTGTGGTTTTAGCCGCTTATGCTTTCGATTCCAACTGCGCTTTTGAGAATGTAGTACACACTGTGGGACTTTTTATTTGATTAAAGCTGTAGATAAAAAGTGAATAAATTGGTTGTAGGGCTAGGGTTATATAAAAGGATATTTAAGTATGTCGCCTAAATAAATGTACAGTATCAGATAAAAAACTTAAGTGACTGTGCAAAAGTGTCCACTTTCAAATCTGTTTATGTAAAAGTATTTATGCTCTTAAAATAAGGAAGAGTCTGAACATGCCAACTGTGTTTTCAGACTTAATTATTGTGATGTTTCAGCTCAGAACGACTTTATTGCAGCGTTTAGATTCAAGGAGGTCATAAATGCATTTAAACCACAACTCAAACTATGTATTACACACATGTAGTGGAGTATAATAGTACAGATATCGGCTCTAAAATGTGGTGAAGTAAGAGTATGCAAAGACATCATTATAAAGTTTACTTAAGTAAAGTAGAAGTAGAAATGGCGGAAAAAGCCTGCAAAATGAATCCAATATCAAGGAGAGGTCAGTAATATAAGATACAACAAATGTTTGAATGAGATATATTTGCAATTCTAGCTCGATGTGAAACAACTAACTCTGAACTCAAGCCTCCTCAGTGAGAGTGATACTGAAAACTGACTGGTTTCAACAGAATGGCGGTTTCAGAAGGTGTGTTCTGCACTTCCTGTCAGATCAGGGAGTACATCTTTCAACTCTGACATCCTTTTCTGTCTTATAATAGAGAAGAATCATGAGGTTGTGGTCAGACCTGCCAAATACAGCACTTTCTATCTCTTCTGGGTTTTGGACACTATTGCTCCTGTCAAGGTTAATATGGTTCACAATAAGCAAAAGGCACCTTGGAGAAGTGAAGATTCGGTTAGGGCACAGAAAAGGGAGTGCCGAAAAGTCAAACGGAAATGGGGCAAGTCAAAGCTCCAGGTTCATTTTGAGGTTTACAAAGAAGTGCTTCTCTAAAATCCTCACAAACTGCAGAAACAATTCTCGTCCTCTGTTTTCCTCAGTAAACAGATTAACCAACCCTACGGTTTCACTGCCCTTAGAACTTATCTCTACATCTAAGTGCATCTAAGTTAAAAATGCCATAATTTCCACAACACAAATGGCAACTCTGCCACCAGATAAACACCTTGAGCTGACACATTTCACACCTGTTACTGACAAAACAATGGAAGAGGTTATCTCCGGTCTGAGTTCATGTACATGCTGCCTTGATGAATTACCCACTAGATTTCTGAAGTCTGTGCAGACCAGCTTGTTACCACAACTTGCTCAGTTAGTTAACATCTCACTCGAGACTGGAGCATTTCCAAAGGCCTTGAAAACTGCAGTCATTAAGCCTCTTCTAAAGAAGAGCAGCCTTGATGCCAAGGTACTGAACAACTACCGGCCCATATCAAACCTGCCATTCTTAGGAAAAGTCCTAGAGAAAGTAGTATATCAGCAGCTCACTTACTTTCTCCTGTCTAACAATGTCCAGTCAGGATTTAGGCCCCACAACAGCACTGAGACAGCTCTGGTCAAGATGACAAATGATATCTGCATGAACACCAACGCAGGTAAGGTCTCTGCTTTAGTCCTGCTGGACCTGAGCGCTGCCTTTGACACAGTGGACCACGGGATCTTACTTCACAGGTTAGAAAACTGAGTGGGAATCTCTGGTATGGCCTGCCCACTGGCCTCTCTAAACGAGCTGTCAGAGCTGCAGTACATCCAGAACGCTGCTGCTCGAGTCCTGACAAGAACCAGGAAATACGACCATAATAGTCCAGTGCTCCGGTCTCTGCACTGGCTTCCTGTCGCTCAGAGAATAGAATTTAAAACAGCTCTGCTTGTTACAAGTCTTTTGATGGTTTAGCACCGTTTAGCAAGTACATTTCTAACATGTTGTGAAGTTGGGCACTGAGAACTTCAGGGAGGGGCCTCCTGGTGGTTTCCAGAGTCAATAATAAACACGGTGAGGCTGCGTTTCAGTTTCATGCAGCTAAAATCTGGAACAGTCTTCAAGAGGATGTGAGACAGGCCTCAACTCTGACAATGTTCAAATCCAGGCTGAAAACAGTTTTTTTTTTTATGTTTTCATAATTTTATCTGTTTCTTCAACTGTGAAGCACTTTGAATTGCCTTGTGTATGAATTGTGCTCTATATAAACTTGCCTTGCCTAGTATTAATCACAGTTAACCTCTTAACCCCTGCCTTAACTAAGTGCATTTACTCCAGTTCAGCTTTACCCAAATCTTAGAGGCCAGTGTATCGTTTTATTAGAAAGCTAAGGTCTTTGTCATAAGGTCTTTGTCATATTTTCGCCACATTGTTTGTTGCTTTTTCATCCTTGTTTACCTCTTGTTTTACGTCGCTATTTTGATGCTTTTTTTCCAAGAGGTTTTAGGGTTTGGGTAATACCTGGAGAATGTGCTTGTTTCGGGTGGGGATTAAGAGGTTAAATTTTAAATGTTCTTTTAGCACATATTTGGACACTCTATTCTTGTGCGCGTGCAACTTTCCACATTATCAAGAGTGTGCCGTTTCCTGACATGCTGAGTCAAAGTCTGTTTTAACTTATCACAATGAAAAGGGAGATGGGAAATGTGCAGTTTCACTTCTGTCTTTTTGTTGTTGCAGTGACGTAACTCCAACCTACTCCAACCATTGCCTCATCACCCGACGCATATACAGATGTTTACGTACAACCAGAATTAACTTTTTCAGGTCAATTAGAATGTTCAAAATATATTTCTGTTTGCTAATTGTCAGAAGAATGAGAGATATAATTCTTTACAAATGTTTTTGTTGTCTGAAATGTGATTATCAACCCAAGAACAAATACAAAAGACCTGGTGAAGATGCTGAACCTGGTAAGAGCTTGTCATTATCTAGAACGAAATAAGTACTGCACCGACATGGGCTGAGAGGGAACTCTGCCAGGAAAGAAGCCCTTGCTCTAAAAAGACAGATTTGAGTTTGCAACAAACAAACAAAAAAAACATAGAAATGTGACCATCCCATCCCAACTGTGAAATACGGGGGTGGCAGCATCATGCTGTGGGGTTGTTTTGCTGTGGGAGGGACTGGTGCACTTCACAAAACAGATGACATCATGAGGAAAGAACACTATGTGGAAATATTGGAGCAACATCTCAAGACATCAGCAGGAAGTTAAAGCTTGGGCGCAGATGAGTCTTCCTAATGGACAATTCTCAAAGCATATGGCCAATGCTGGCTACAGAGCGGCTTAAGGAAAACAGGGTCAATGTTTTGAAGTGGTCATCACAAAGTCCTGATCTCAATCCAGATGAAAATGTTTGGGCGGAGCTGGAAAAGCATGTGAGCGCAAGGTGGCCTAAGAATGTGTCTCAGTTACACCAGTTCTGTCTGGAGGAATGGACCAAAACTCCTGCTAACCATTGTGAGAAGCTTGTGGAAGGAAATCCAAAACGTTTGACCCAAAATATACAGTTTAAAGGAAATGCTGCCATTTAGCAAATAGAAATAATTGAAAGTAAACGTTAATTATGGTTTCATGTCAGGCTGTGAGAAAAAAAAAAATGCAAATGTGTATTTTCATGAAGTGTGTGTAAACATCTGGTTCCAGCTGTAAGTGCGCTCTCTTTCCCCGCATCATCCTACCATTACTGCTTTGCTCGACAACTCTCCTCTGCCTCACGTCCACTGCACAAAATCCAACGCGCACTTCTTTATCTGAGCAGCAACGCTAATCTTTCAGTGAACTCTCCCTGTGTGTTTCTCACCAGGGGCTGGAAGTCTTGCGCCTGCCACAGGAGCCAGTCCTCACTCAGAGTGTACAGAGCCTTCTCAGTCACACAGTCCACGGGTCCTTTGGAGATCTGCTGAGAGAGGGCACTGACCAGGAGGAACAGCGGCTGGCCCACGCTCTCCTGTGCACAGAGGAGACGGGAGAAATATTATCCAGAGGTGATCGCAGCCGTACAAGAAACAGAGAGGAAAACGACACAAAAGGAAAAGTACTGGACCAGCAAACCAACAAGAACACTGGTCACCAAAAAAGTATAATAAGTAAAATGCTTTGAACTGACCCTGAGGAAGCCGTAGAGACAGATGGACATCCAGTTGGTGAGCAGTTTCTCCACAGTGGACTCCGTTCGTCTCAATAACAGTTTGAGCTGAGAGTGTCCGCTTTTTTGCATCAGGTCCTTCAATAAAACCTCCATCACTTCAGTCAGATAAGTCAGGTCACCGTGGAGCGCGACGGTCAACAGGGAGGCTAACGTACACCTGCCACAACAAGGAAGAAAAGGAGCGTGACTCTAACCGACAATCACCTTGCTCTGTAGTTGTAACAAATGATTATAAATGGCAGAAACTGTTGTGGAATAATCAAACTTTGTAAATCATTTGCTACTGGCAAACATGCTCATCTGCACATGGGAGAAAGTTTGACCACAAACTGGATCATGGAAATTTTGAAGAAGGCGCCGTCAGGACCTTCAAATAGATACAGACGGCATCTCGTCATAGAAGGGGGCGTGGCTTCGCCGAGGGGGAAAATAGAATCTTTAGAGAAACACAATTTTCCCTCTTTTTATCCATTTTCTGGTGGAATATGAACTTATTTATCACACATAAATAAAGTCAAGTGTAATTCGGATATTTTCTCACAGCAGATTGTTCAGTAGAAGTGAAAAAATGGCAGTTGTAGCAAGCGCTAGCTAACCGTTAGCATTAGCTCGATGCTAACATGTAGCATCAAGTTAGCATTCTCCGTTATTCATGTATTTATGGGCTGTTGAACCACTTTGCTCCTCTCCATGTCTTTGTATCATTAGTAGAAAACCATATTCATAATTCAGCATTTGTTACAGTAGTTTTTCAATAATTAGAGAAAATATAATTTTTTTCTAAATTGTTGAAAATTGTCCCCCTTAACTGTTTTAAAAAATGACCATATATAGGCGATTCCAGAGATCTGTATCTATACAGTAGCGCGGTAAGTGCAAAAGAGTGAGATGGATTAAAAACTATATGCCGGATCTGGAGCCAGAACTCCCCTGAAAAAGAGATTCTAGAATCTCAGTGGGATGACACCTTGTTTTAATATATACTCTCAATTAAGTGTTATTTCTTTTTTCTCCAATTCCTCAGAACAGTCATGCTAGGAAGCCTTTAGTGGGACTGTTAAAACCGCCAGAGGGATGTAGTACATCTCTATGGAAGATGGTGTTTCTCACAATCAATAAAGTAAGATATGTTCTTACCTGAGCTTAGACGAGTTAATGCGTTAAAGAAATAGGCCACCATTTTTACATACTGACATATGTTCTTACCTTAGCTGGAGTAGTTTGAAATCCGCGCAGTAATCTTCACTTTACTGCGCAGTAATCTTCACTTTACTGTGCGGATTTCGAACTACTTCTGGTATTATTACGCCTTACAATATAGTTCCCCCTTTTATCCGCTTAGAAAATCCACATTGTTTAATTTTGTGTAATTATACGTTGTAGTGGAACACTTCACGTAACCATATTAAAATAGGGAAAACGTGGAAGAGCTTGGTAGCTTCTATCTTGACCTGTTTTGGAGCTATAGTGGAGAGAGGGAGAGAGGCTAAATGCTAGCGCCGTCTGCGCTGTGTTTACGTGACTGAAGGCACGGGTGAAGATCAGACAGGTCCTAAAGAACTCGTCAAAGCTGAGGTAAGAACATATCTCAGTATGTAAAAACGGTGGCCTATTCCTTTAAGGCTTATTCATACTTCACAAGATGCAAGAACTTCTTGTTCTTGCACCCTGAGCTGCAAGAACAAAAGTCATTTTTGCCTTGTAGCCATGGATAATTTTGTAACTGACGACAGTTCCATGGCGACAAGGCAAAAGTGCCTTAATTTTGTTCTCGCATCTTGTGAATTTTTTTATTTTTTTGCATCTAGTGAAGTGTGAATCAGCCTTTACACATCAACTCGTCTAAGCTCTGGTAAGAACATATCTCAGTATGGAAAAAACGGTAGCCTGTTCCTAAAATCGAGTGAAAAAGTTTTTTTTTTACTTGTCTTTGATGGAGAAATTTCTCTGCTCCTCTAAAACGTGGACCATGGAGGTGAGGAACAGCTGATCTCGAAGCAGTCTGGACAAGCTCTGACAGCACTCATCAAGCTGGACCATTACCTCGTCCTGAGAAAATCCACAAACTGCAAATTACTGACGACGAAACACTGTGAAATGATCGACCGAAGGATGAAAGTAACCTTACTTGACCGATGTCTTTAACACAAGCCTTCATCAGGGCTTCACTCTAATAAAAAAGGGATGAGATTGTTTTATTTAACAGCCATTTATATTCGTGGTTATGATTGTAGACGGACTGTACCTCAGGGAAAAAGATTCTTGCCGCAAAGTGCTTGTAGTCGAGGAAAGGTATGGTGCCAACATTTTCCAGAAGCTCTGCATCTTCAGTCTGCAACTCAATGAAACCTAAGATAGAAACATGGAAAAGTGCTTAAGCTCTTCACTCCCGCCTGAACCGAGAGGATCTTTTTCCTCACGTCATCAGATTTTTTTTTCCCATAATTTTTTTGTTGGGTATTCAACTCATTTTTGTAACTTTTTTGTCTTTTTTTGGTCATTTTTTCATCATTTTTTTGTCATTTTTTGGTCATTTTTTCATATATTTTTTTGTATATATTTTTTTTCATATACTTTTTGGTAATTTTTTGTCAAATTTTTATCACATTTTTGTCATTTTTTTGTCACATTTTGTCACATTTTTGCCTTTTTTGTCATTTTTTGGGTCATTTTTGTCAATTTTTTGTCAATTTCATGTGACATTTTTGCCACTTTTTCATCAATTTTTCGTCACTTTTTGTCAATGTTTTCTCGCTTTTTTGTCACATTTCCATCTTTGTTTTCGTCTCAGTTTTGTTGCCATTTTCACAGCTATTTTTCCAGAAGGTTTTGGACTGGGCTAAAGCCAAACTGGAGAAAATGTGCTCGGTTCAGGTGGGAGGTAAGGGGTTAAACATGTTAAACCAATGCTGCTAAAACCACACATTAGTGCACAATCTGTGTCCCTGCTAATTAAGCTCAGTAAGTAAATACATATTTTCAATAACATTACTCACCTTGTCTGATGTCATTCCTGATGTCCATTTCCAAGTTTTCAATCAAACGGTTCATCTGTGTGGTCAGCTGTTTCTGATTTTTCTTGTAGACTACCAGCACCACTGTGAAATATCAAATACACACTCACTATCAGCCTATCAGCATGAGGGATTTTGCCTTTGGTTCATACCTATAATGATGCACGGTATGAGCAGTAGCACCAGCAAAATCAGCAACAAATATGACGACTTAGGCTCCAAAATGACTGTGGTGGCCCCAACCTGTATCTGCACAAAACGTGGTTGATGTTTTACAATAGCCGTCAATAGCATGTCTGATGTGATAATGTAATATGTCACTTTCCCAGAACCCGGTGCCACAATCACAAAAAGTTAGTAAAGTCTGGCTTTATCTGATTGTGCTCGAGGCTCTTCCACATAATAAAGATGCCACCGTTTGAGTCTTTACCTTCAGGTGTTGAAAGTCGGCGCTAAGAGTGTCCCTGATCTCACAGGTGTAGAAGTCCGTGTCGTTGTTGGACTCTATGGTCTCCATGACACAGGGGTACTCCATTCCTTCGCTGACCGCCCACACAGTCAGCTCCTCTGGCCTTATGTCCAGTTTGTCTGCCTTTTTCTGAAAGAACAGCAGACACAGAAGATGTGTTTTTGGAAGCTGAGTAAACAGGAGCATCCAGAGTAACCAGACACAGGGACAACATGGAAACTCCAAACAGACAGACCCCAAAAAAAAATTCACCCCACAAAAAAAGGCAATAAGGCTCATCACATTCTCAACCAACCCCTTTCCCTATTCATAAACCTGCAAACATTGAAATTCTATGATTTAGTAGATTTGTATACAATAAAAATGATGTTCAAAGTAAAAAATAAACTTGTGTCACAAGCACTACAAAATATGTTCACCATCAGACAGAGCCGGGATGAGCTCAGAAGAGATGTTTGTAAAGAAAACATTTCAAACAAACACCATGAGATTTTGTATTTCCATTAAAGGGGTCGATCTCTGGAACGACTGTACAGAGGATCTCAAATTATGTCCCTCTCTCTTCCACCTAAAGAGTACAATAATACAACAATAATAATAATAATAAAATAAAATCCTTTTGAATGTCTGATGTTATGTTAGAAAGTTTAACAAAAACACGTGCTGTAAGTTAAAAAAAAAACTAAAAAAAACAAGGGTAGGCAAAATAAGCATTAGCTTCAGCCTATACCTTTTCGGTCATTTTGTATGTTATGTTATGAAGAAGTATACTTAACGGAATGTAAATCTTTTTTTTTTTATAATTTTGACTGAATAAACTGAACTGAATTTAACCCCACCCGGCTCAGAAATCAAGAGCTTGTCGCTGTGTGGAAACTGACTTTTTGAAGGAACTGGAATCCTGATTTTGATTCCTGACCCATTGAATTTCTATAGGTTTGCGAGATGATAGTGAGACACAAGGCACATTGAGTTGCCTTGTGTACGAAATGTGTGGAGACCAGGGCTATTTGTCACACTTTTTTTCTAGAGTTCGCTGCTCATCAACAGAAAATCCCACAAGAGTCAGACCTGCATTAAATGAAAGCTTGAACCAGAGCCGTGGGAAGATATTTTAGTTAAGGGGTGTTGAGGGACAAAATTTACCCCCAAAATACTTTTTCTGTGCATAAATCCTATTTATTAACCTCTTAACTCCCGCCTGAACCGAGAGCATTTTCTCCAGTTCAGCTTTACCCAAATCCTGTAGGCCAGTGTAACACCTCATTTGAAAGCTAAGATCTACAAAACTAAATTGATCTTTTTCCTCACATCATCAGATTTTTTTTTCATCACTTTTTTTGTTGGGCAGTCGTCTCATTTTTGTCAAATTTCCGGGACTTTTTTGTCACTTTTTCGGCCATTTTTTTGTTTTTTTTTGTAATTTTTTTGTCACTTTTTCGTCAAATTATTCGCATTTTTTGTCAAATTCTTATCACTTTTTCGTCCATTTTTTCCTAAATTTTTCGTCAAATTTTTGTCAATTTTTAGTACATTTTTTGTCACTTTTTCGTCAATGTTTTCTCACTTTTTTCACATTTTCATCCTTGTTTTCGTCTCAGTTTTGTTGCTATTTTTACACCTTTTTTCCAGAAGCTTTTGGATTGGGGTAAAGCTGGAGAAAATGTGCTCGGTTCAGGTGGGAGTTAAGGGGTTAATATTGCCTGCCGTTCACAAACTATTCACCAGGGGGTGCTGCAGCGCCCTCAGCACCCTGGGTTCCCACGGCCTTGGCTTGAACCTTTGACTGGAAGGAGACCTCGCTCTCTTTTTTCTATCATATTGCAATAAATAGTTACTAACCGTCAAACACATCAAAATCGACTGTGACAACTTGCCCCATGTGCAGGGCAAGTTGTCACAAGGCGTGGGGTTGATTGTCACTTTTATTTTTACTGGAGGTTTTTGATGTTAAATTGATTTGATTTGATAAACTGATAAACCTTTGTAGCTTTTTGAGATAAAAGGACAAAATATGTTTTAAAACAGTTGCTATGCAATGCCAGGTATGTTCATGACACTCGTTTGAACTTTTGATTTTCTTTCACAAAATGCTCTATGAGGTGTAAAATGTACAAATTCACTAAAACGACCCAAACATACGGCCTCTAGAAAAGCTAATGTTAAAATAAAGTGATCAGAAAAACATATTAGAGACAAAAGAATGAAATGTCCCACCATGTTATACCCCATGTGACAAATAACCCCTCAGTTTTTGTGACAAACAACCTAGAGTGTCCACTTTACGAACAGTGTAAGCTAGCTGATGAACGGCTTTAGCATGTTAGCTCTAAAACGGCTCAATCAAAGCTAACATCTCCGTCTTTCAGATCAGTGTTTTTTGTTTATGGCACTAACTAAAGGAAAACTCTCATTACAGAAATAACCCTGACATTAAAGTTTGGGACAAAAGCCTAAAAAAAATTCAAATGTGCCCCTGTCCTCATGTCTTCAGTGCAAATGAGAAAATTATCATTGGAAGAGAAGAGGAACACCAATACACATATTATATATCAGTACCAGCGTACAGCGCCCTCTAGTGTGGCTATAAAAAGCAATGTGACAAATTACCCCGAATGACAAATAGCCCCAGTCTCTCTTATAAATAAATATGCCTTGCCTTGCCTTAATTTATTAGTTTATTTGACAGGGACAATGTACAAAATACATGAATAATATATAAATAGAATATGAATTGTACCAGCTTAAGCTAAATAAATACTGAGTGACAAAATGATGAAACTGGGTGTGGAATTTTTCACCAGAGGTCACACAAGATGGACAAGATAAATAGCTAAATATTTGACTTAAAGCCAAAGTCTAGCAGTTATTAAAATAGAAAATAAATATAACTAAATAAAACTAAAGAAAGGGTGATTGTTTTATAATGCAATTTAGTGTGGATTGTGTCAATATCTGAACTTTTATTAGGAAGCTCCATGAACAAATGTAGCTGAAGTCTACACAGTACATCCTATGCAACTGAAATGGAAAACTGCAAAAGGTTATTTTCTTGCCAGATATGACATAAGGTCCGTCACATTAATCAAAGAGCCATGAAATAACTAGAAATAGATACAAAAAAAAACTGTATTAAGGAAATAAGTATTGTTACCATTTGATTATTGCAATGGGTTCGAAGGGCCAGTCACAAGATGGCCGCCAGGATTGCCATTCGTTCCAGATTATGATAACTATGGCCATGTCTAGAGTTTTATTAAAGATCTTTGAGTGCTATGCTCCATGTCACTGCGTGGTCCACATTTATTCATTTCAATAAGCGTGTCCTACCTGTATGGTGATGCTGGCGTCGCCCCCTGTCTTTATGGAGGTGTAACTGGTAAACACGGGGTCTGGGAGGTATGTGAGGTTCCAGCAGTTTAGGGTTTGATTGGCCACTTTCAGAAACACTATGCTGGAGAGAGGTTTCTCAGCAGCAGGAGTGGTGTACGTTAAACTCTGTTTGAAACATGACAGTCATCAAAACACAAGTTTGTTTGAAGGAGCGTGATTTCTTTGACGCACCGACCTGGAGGTTGAGCAGCGTAACGTGGGCTGTCAGAGGAGAGTGGCTGTGGACGACCGCATCTACAAGATTCATGTGGGATCCAAACAGAGTGACAGTTCTCCCTCCACTAAGACGATAAAAGGAGAAACAATGGAGTATTACAGATGTGCTAAGAGCTACTTATCTTGAGCTGAAATTAAGTATTTTTTTCTATGTTTATAAAGATGAATCTGATGATTTTTTTGAAATATGTATTTTTAAAAACATTTTTCAAATTCAATTCTTATTATTTTTTACTTTTCATTTGTTATTGCAAGGTAATCAATGTAGAGACATCATAAATAAAGAAGTAAATAAAAATCATGGCGACGTGTAAACAAGCAGCAACCTCCCTCTCTCTTGGTACAGCTGCCCTTTGTGCTTTTTTCTGCTGACTGCATTAATTTTGTAGTTTACTGGATGCTTTTGTACGTCGTCTTTGCTGTGTTCGGTTCGGTGGATAGTCTCCATAATGATCCTCAAGAAAGCAGCTTTTTAAAAGTAAACAAATAGCTAGCTTATAGATACAGACGGCATCTCGTCATAGAAGGGGGCGTGGCTTCGCCGCGGGGGAAAATAGAATCTTTAGAGAAATACAATTTTCCACTCTTTTTAGCCATTTGCTGGAGGAATATGAACTTATTTATGACATAAATAAAGTCAACGGTAAATCGGGCCCATATGAATATATTCTCACAGCAGATTGTTCAGTAGAAGTGAAAAAACGGCAGTTGTAGCTGTATCTATAGATATCTATAGATATCTATAGATATCTATAGATATCTATAGATACAGACGGAAATAATTATTATTCAAAAGCTACTTAAACAAATGCTGAATTATGAATGTAGTTTTCTACTAAATCAAGATACAAAGACATGGAGAGAAGCAAAGTGGTTCAACAGCCCATAAATACATAAATAACGGAGAATGCATCGGGCTAATGCAAACGGCTAGCTAGCACTAGCTACAACTGCTGTTTTTTCACTTCTACTGATCAATCTGCTTTGAGAAAATATCCAAATGGGCCCGATTTACACTTGACTTTATTGATGCGTGGTAAATAAGTTCATATTCCATCAGAAAATGGCTGAAAAGAGTGAAAAATTGTGTTTCTCTAAAGATTCTGTTTTCCCCCTCGGCGAAGCCACGCCCCTTCTATGACGAGATGCCGTCTGTGTCTATGAGCTAAAGCCATTTTATTTGAGACCGACAAATTTCAAGGCGTTGTAGCCGTTTTCAACTTTAATGCTTTATGCAGAGTAAAATAAAACATTTGCAAACCTATGCTAGATTATATATAGCGAAAAAGTCCATATTGTGAGCAGCACACGCAACACTGTGTTCCCAGAAACTCAGTTACACAAAGCAGAAATAACGCAGCATAAGAACTTCCTCTCTCACCCCTTAACGTTGTGTTGAGTGATTGTGTTATGTGGTTTTTTTGACTTAACGTGTCACTTCTCACTAATGGACATAAGTGGTCTGTTGTTCAGCACTTTACCGTGATCTGAATCAGGACGGCTGTGATGAAACCAAGACAGAAGTGACTTTTTTTTTAGTTGCTCGATTTCAAAAAGGGAAGTCATCTTGTGGTGAAAGACTATACATTTAGGGAAGTTTCAGCCGTCCACCCTACTTTTCCTCTGTATGCGACTGTGTGTGTGTTTGTTTAATTATTATGTAAACAGCTGCATTCACTTCACCTCTTGACTGCCACCTGAAATGAACATATTTGACTTCTTAAATGGGGGGTATTATGCAAAATCGACTTTTTCAAGCTTTACATCATGTTATGTCATTCCCTCATTAAAAACATGGCTGAAGTGTTGCCTTGGCACATTCACATATTTATGAGTAATCTGTAAAAACTCTGATGGCAGCCATTTTAGGGATAGGTTTGCCTGAGTCCTCCTAGGAACGCCCCCACCTCCTGGAGACGCCTCCGAGCTTTTGTCACCAGCCGAGTATCCAACCACTGCTCCTCAGCAGAACCCCCTCCCCACTGATGCCACAGACAGCGTGTGGAGGGGGCGTGTCGGAAAGGGTCAAAGGTTCTTAAAGAGACAGAGGCCTATTTCAAGACATTCACTACAGCCATTTTGAGAGAGACATTTTATACAAGGCAGTTATTTTAATTTACTGCATTTACAGACCAACAGAAGGTTTGGTCATCATCGTAGTGTGATATAGACTGGTGCTATGTGATTCAAAAAAGCACAATACCCCCTCTTTAAAGTTTCTGGAAAATAAGTGCCAAAATAGCGATGAAAACTAAACGTAAATGAGGATGAAAACGCTGCAAAAAAATGCGACAAAAACATAACAAAAAAAACGGGAAAAATGTGGTGATTAGAAAAAAATGCAACAAAAAAGCGGCACAAAAATAACAAACACATGACAGAAAAGCAACAAAAACAATGGAAAAAAGCAACAGAAACGCAACCAAAAGAGACAAAAACATTTCAGAACGCAACAAAAACATGACAAAAACATGACAAAAAAGCGGGAAGAAAATGCAACAAAAAAGGGGGAAAAAGTAACAAATACATGACAAAAATGTGACAAAAACATGACAAAAAAGCAACACAATAGCAACCAAAAGTGACAAAAACACTTTAGAACAATTTAAAAAAAGCAACCAAAATATGACAAAAAAGCGGGAAAAATGCGACAAAAAAGGGGAAAAAAGTAAGAAACACATGACAAAAATGTGACAAAAATGTGACAAAAATGTGACAAAAATGTAACAAAAACATGACAAAAAAGCAACAGAAACGCAACCAAAAGAGACAAAAACACTTTAGAACAGTTACAAAAAAACGCAACAAAAACATGACAAAAAAGCGGGAAGAAAATGCAACAAAAAAGCGACAAAAAAGTAACAAACACATGACAAAAAAGCAACACAAAAGCAACCAAAAGGGACAAAACACTTTAGAACAGTTAAAAAAAAAAAACCAAAATATGACAAAAAAAGCGGGAAAAATGCAACAAAGAAGTGATTAGAAAAAAACGCAACAAAAAAGCGGCACAAAAATAACAAACACATGACAAAAATGTGACAAAAAGTGGTAAAAATGGAACAAAAACATGACAAAAAAGCAACAGAAACGCAACCAAAAGTGACAAAAACACTTTAGAACTGCTGCAAAAAAAAATGCAACAAAAACATGACAAAAAAAAGTGGGAAAAATGCAACAAAGAAGTGACAGTTACAAAAGAAAACATGACAAAAAAGTGACACCGTGGTCTGAGGAGAAAATGTGCGGGAGTTCGAGATTAATATTTGATACTTTTCAGTTTTGCACATTTAAGCATAAATCACACAGGCCCGATGATCAAAACTCTCTGATTTCTTACTTCCTCACGCCTCATGTGTCTCAGGATCCTACCTGAGCCACGTGCGGCTGGGTTTGACGTCGGCGCAGGACGGTAAGGAGCGATAGGTGATTTTGGCGTTGCCGTGGCAGCTGTTGTCAGGGAGAACCGCACACACCTGGACCACGCCTTTGTTGTCTGCGCTCGGGATGTGGAAAGTCAGACTCACTTCAGTGACATTCCACACGGGAGACCTGAGCGGGAAAGAGTGGTTTACACATAGGCCACGTCACGAATTTTTTGGCACTTTTCAACTACTTTTAGACCAGGGGTGTCAAACTCATTCTATAATAGAGAACATTTGTCCAATAAATGAATAATAATAAGCTGTGATTTGGTCAAAGCGCCAACTTCACTGTAGCTTCATTAATAGCGGCTTACACTTGTATTGCACTTTACAAGTCTGTGTCACAAGTTACTCAAAGTACTACATAGTCATTATTCATTCTCTCCACAATCAGTGGTGATAGGCTGCTATTGAAGCCACAGCCGCCCTGGTGGCAAACTGTTCATTTACCACGTGGCTGTATAATGTTTTTGTTCATATCCTGATCTCTTATTATGTCAGTGCCCTCTGCTGGACACGTGTGGAACTCTTTCCTTTTTTTTCATTTAATGCCTCCTAGTGGCTAGGATAAGAATTCTGGTTATTCTGTAAAAAAAATCACAACTCCGCACAGGAATGGGCAAGAGACATTTTTTTTTTACCTTGGAATTTATGCTCTACAGAGCAGGGGCCGGATTAAATCATCTCACGGGCCAGATCAGGCCCGTTGGCCGTATGTTTCACACCCCTGTTTAAGACACTTTAAACAAATTAACCAACTAAACTAGGGCTGCAACAAACAATTATTTTGGTAAGCGATTAATCTACCGATTATTTTTACGATTAATCGATTAATCGCTTAGCTGGGAATGGTGTATGAAAATGGTATTTTTTTCATTTTTTTGAAAAAAAAAAATGAAAGACAAGTTGATGGAGTTAACTTAAAGTGAGTGTTTTTGGATGCTCTTAGTGCCAATTCTGCTTTATGACTGGATGAGACACCGACAGATATTTATGAAATTTTCAATGTACAAAACACTAAAGACCCTAACTTGAAAACAAAGTAGGTTTCCATCAAAAATAAAAAATGTTCATGTAATTTTTGCTCTTTTTAAGTCTGTGTTTACTAGAAAACGATTAATCAATTACTAAAATAGTTGACAACTATTTCAATAATTGATTAGTTGTTTCAGCCCTAAACTAAACTAACTACTGTAAAACTGAAACAGTAAGGCATGCTCTGTTGTGAGTAAAACCAGGGACATAGTGCTGCGCTCTTACTCTAGTGGACGGCAGTCTGACTCCCCTTGTATCCGGACACGGGTCACGTGGCTGAAGTTGTGGCCTGTCAGCAGAGCGTGGTTTTTGCCATAGAAAGACACCACGTTTGGCTCGACCGAGGAGATATTTGGCTTCTGGTGACACAAACAAACAGGCTTTAACCCATGGACTGTATATACAACCCCGAGCAAATTTTCTTCAGTTCGGTTTTACCCAAATCTAAAAGCGTCTCGACTGGAGCTTACAGCCTATAGGCCGGTGTACGCCTCATTTGAAAGCTAAGGGAAATGTATCTATATAGCAAAGCACAATAAAATAAATCCATAAATACAACTTTATCAACATTCTATATAAAAATGAGTTAAAATACGGTCAATTACCATAGGCAGCAGTAAATAAGTGTGTTTTCAGCCTGGACTTAAACACGGTCAGGCCTGTTTCACGTCCTCACTGAGGCTTTGCTGCATGAACCTGAAACGCAGCCTCACCATGTTTAGTCGTGACTCTGGGAACCACCAGGAGACGCCTCCCTGAGGATCTCACCGCCCGAGGTGGTTCATATGGTTTTAACATATCAACTTACAAAACTGATAGTAACTGTTTTTTGGTAGTGTTTTCATCACTTTTTGTAGTGTTGTCATGTTTTTTTTTTTCACTTTTCTATAATGTTCGCCTTTCCATTGTGTTATTGTTGCTTTTCTGGCCAGTTTTTGTTGGCCAGTTTTTGTTGATCTTTTGCCACTTTTTTTTTTGGGTCACTGTTTTGTTTCTATTTAGAATTTTTTTTCAAGAAGCTTTTAGATTTGGGTAAAGCAAAACTGAAGAAAATGTGCTCGGTTCAGATGGGCGTTAAGAGATTAAATGTGATGAAGGGACAGAAATAAACAGTTGTAAAAATCGAAGGCTTACCTTATAATTCATGTTTGAATCAATCTTTTTGCAATCACTTTCCTGTAAACAGTGATTAATATTAATATGTTACTGTATTAGTGTGAGGACAAAAATAAAAAAAAATCTACAACAATCAAATCTACAACAAAATTCATGGCAACTGTACAAATGTTTTCGAAAAGGAGTCATCTGGACTTTTAACAATCCACTGAACATTTTTTGCACATAATGACTATAGACACAAACGGCATCTCGTCATATTGCTGGGTTGCAGGTTCTAGAATATGATGATGTCATGGGACCCAGGAGCCAGTTTTTCCTATTAACAGCATTACACTTTCACAAGTCGTAGCTAAAAAGAAAATATATTAATTAAAAAAAATATCATTAATATCAGTCACTGGGTCCATGCTCTCTCTGTACAAGGCCAAAAATTTCCTCAAAAACAAAATCATTTTTCCTCTATATAATATTATAGGCCTTTAGAACGCTGTGATGTCACCTGCAACTCGGCAATAAGGGGGCGTGGCTTCACCAAGGGGGAAAATAGAATCTTTTGGAAAACACAATTTTTCACTCTTTTTACCCAATTTTTTGCCGAAATGTGAACTTATTTACCACACATACTGTAAATAAAGTCAACTGTAAATCGGGCCCATGTGGATATTTTCTCACAGCAGATTGTTCAGTGGAAGTGAAAAAATGGCAGTCGTAGCTAGCGATTGGTACTGTACTAGCTAGCTGTCAGCACCATCCGTTTATTATCTGTTATTTATGTATTTATGGGCAGTTGAACCACTTTGCTCCTCTCCATGTCTTTGCATCTTTATTTAGTAGAAAACTATATTCATAATTCAGCGTTTGATAAAGGGATATTTCAGGATTTTTGACATAGGGCCTAATTTCCTAGTTATCCAGAGTGTTGCTGGTATCTGGAGATATTTTTTTTTGTAATTCATACAGTTCATATGTTTGAAGAGTTTCGTGGCGCTAGGCTAGTGCAAGGCTAGCGCATTCTTACAATGTCAGCTAGCCTGCATTAAAAACACTCTGACTCCACAGAGCACCTGAGGCAAATCACCAGACTAACCATATAAATATCTGTGTCGATAGAATAATGTTTGGAATATAACTGACCTTGCATCACATGAATGATCGCATTTTGAGGGACTATTTTCTAGCAGATCACTCCACCGCGTAGCTTATACAAACACGAAGCAGATGCTGCTCAAATATAAGGTATTTTAAATGCAAAATGGTTGAAATTATTCTATCGACACAGACATTTATATCGTTAGTCTGGCGTTATAATTGATTTGCCTCAGGTGCTCTGTGGGGTGCGTAATGCAGGCTAGCTGACATTGTAGAAATGCGCTAGCCTTGCACTAGCCTAGCGCCACGAAACTCTTCAAACATAAGAACTGCATGAATTACAAAAAAAAAGATCTCCAGGTACCAGCAACACTCTGGATAACTAGGAAATGTCCCTTTAAAGTAGTTTTTGAATAATTAGAGAAAGTTTAGATTTTTCTCCAAATCGTTTTCCCCTTAACTGTTTTCAAACACGACCATATATGGGTGATTCCAGAGATGCCGTCTGTATCACAAACGCACAGTAGGAATGTGGTACTATTGTAACCCTTCCGCATCCTCACCGCAGCAGCAAAAACCATCAGTCTCCTCCTCTTCGTGCATTGCTGACCAACCAGAGTAACCCATAAAAGCGATGCAACTACATTCACACCGTGTTAACCACAAGATTAATACATCCATACACTCACATTTGCTGAGGCTTCATTTGCCCAGGAGCAGCGGTCAGAGCTCCATCCGCATCCAGCTGCTATGCACTCCCTACACCTGATGGGGAGCACAGCAAGTATGTTTCTTTCAGCAGACTACATATCGTCACTTTAATCTCAGAGTTGTACATACAGAGTTGGAGACGGCGGTCCTTTAATGTCTGTGCAATTCCTGAGATTCAACTTCTCGGTCAAGATACTCTTCCAAAGTCGCATTTTTACGGTTTCTGCCAACACGAAGAAGACATTTCCTTACACACATCATACTTTCTTTAACAAACTATTCACCTCTCTTCCTTCCAGGACCTCAGCGCCAAAGTTGATCTAACTTTCTTTTACTTTATCAGCATCTCCCTTACACTGACCTTGTGCGGAAAGAGTGGCGTTGTGGGTCACGCATATGCATAGTGGGAAGTGTGGAGGAGGGCTGTGTCCGCACCGAATGGAGAACTGACAGGCGAAGTTGTCCGGTTTGTTGGGCCCCACGCTCACATGTAATTGCACAATAACTGAGACCTGGAAGAGGAAACACAGCGGGTGAGATACTGGCAGGAGGAGGGTTTCAGTCGGTCCTAAACTCCCCCAGAATCCAAGAAACTGCTTGAGAATTCACCCCCCAATTTTTTTGGAGGGTGAATCATCAAGAAATCTCCATCAATACAAGACATTACCCTGTATTTTGAAGATTGGCAATGAAGGAAGACTCTCACTCAAACTTTAAACATTTTGGGTTCAATCCCAGACCAGATGGGGCCTTTTTTGTGTTTAATTTACATGTTCTCCCCATATTTCCTCCAGCTTCCCCTTTCACTGTGTCCAAAAGATTCCCCCTGGAGCCAAGACTCCCCTTGGCAAAAGCGATTCAGTGTGACTGTCCTACAGTTGAACACAAATACTAATGCCCAACATGACCCGAGAGTCAAGACCTTCACCTTCTCATCGTACAATCATTTTCAGTGTGACCCGGGTCATAATTTTAGGTTTTACACAAGAAAGTGCCTCTCGCCCCAAGGGAAGACGGTTGAAAACTAGGTTTAGAGCGAAAACTGGTACATTTACAGTGATGTTGATAAGTGTGATATTGCCCCTGTTCAAACAAACTAACACCATGTTCCTTCTTATGAGGGAAACAGGATGTTCAGCTTGTGGTTTGCTTTTGACACTGACTATTTTGGCAATAGTGTTTGACAATACTGTAGACTATTTATTTAAAGTACATATAGTAAAGCACTAAGGTCTGTGGCTCCCAACCCTCTTCTCTCTAGGGCAGGGGTAGGGCAAGTTTTCTTAACGGAGGGACAATTTTTTTTATTGTAAAAAGACCGAGGGCCGAAGCCGCCAATTTTAGGCCAAAGTAAAGCACTACGCTGGAAAAATGGCCATCTTAAATGAGATAAATGACTTAAAATTGCTTGAATAAAGGTTCTTTATGTTGAATTTGAGTGTTTGGACTAATCTAAGATAAAGATACAAATGCTAATGCCAATGGAACATACATAAAACCCACTTTGAAATCAGACAAATTAACTTTTACTTTTAAAAAGATTTGTTTTTCACTTGAAATTATACAACATAATCTGAATTAAGAGAATAATGACTTGTTCCATTGGTGATGTTTTATCTGATCTAAGACCAGACCAAATCTGCTCATACTTTAGATTGAATCTCTTAATTCAAGTAGGTTTCTGTCATTTCTTCCTTAAAATGATTATTATTTTTCCAGTGCACTTTCTACAAATGCCAGAGTTGTACATGATATGACCTATTTGGGTGTATTAACAGTATTTCTCCCATTTAACCCTAAAAATGTTAAAGTACTTTCTGATTTGTGTCATAATGTTTCTCAAAATCACCTTGAGGGCCTGAAGTTCTGTGCTGGAGGGCCGGATTTGGCCCCCAGACCTGACGTTGCCTACCCCTGCTCTCGGGGATCCCAAATTTACAAGTAGATATATAGTGACCCGACCCGACCACCCTTCCCCGATTGTGACAAACTCCATTGTTTTTTGGAAAACTAATAAAACTGCAAGTCAGAGTTCAAAGTTCTTCCAACCTCGTTTTGGGCCTCTTTCTTCAGAACCTCAAGAGACCCACTTAGAGGCTTTTGGGGTCTCCAAGGTTGGGCGTCACTGAAGTAGACGTGTAACCAATTCTGCCATACAACAAAAAGAGTTTCTGAACCAACTATTAGTCATTTTGTTTTCTCAATAATCCTACTTTACCCTTGTGTACCCTTTGCTTGTGCTCTTCGCTGTCCTGTGGCTGAATTAAGACTCATCCTGTTAATAACTGACACAACAATTCTAAATGTAGTTCTTCCTCTTTCTCAAAAGCTATCACGTTGCACAGGGCTGCGCTGCAAAGTTTAATCTGTTATAGGAAATATCAGTTTCAAAGCAAAATGTGGAAACTCCTTATGTTGTTTTTCACATAAATGAACGGAAAGCAGAGAAACGTAAGCCACTGTCAAAACAAATAAAGCTCATTAGCGCTGACAAAGCTTCTCGAGTGTTTAAAGATAAGCAAAACGTCCAACTACCAAGTACAGATGACGGCTTGAGACACGAGAGTGGTTATTCTTGTACCTGACCGGACGCATTGCTTTCTGTTTTGACTGAAACCATCTTCTCGTGTTGGAAATCTTGAGAAATGGACACCCAGCTTGAGTTTCTGCAGTCACTCTCAAAGGAACAACTATAAGGGACACACAAAATCAGCTGGATTCGAAGCATCTGGACATAACATCACATCACAGCTGGACCGACCTCTGAGAAGAGTCGCACCAAACGCACTGAGGATCTTGTGCAGACCAGCAGTCATGCAGAGTTGTGTGGAGAGAGCACTCTGACACTGGGATCAGCATGATCTACAGTAACAAATATCATCATCATTCAGCAGCTCAGTAGACTTTGGATGAAGGATAACCACTACGCAAGTCTGTACCTGGTTCGTGAAGGCCACATAGACATGTTTACGGTCCTCGCCGCTCACGTGTAGCTTGGGGAAAACGGCCCGGTCATCGTTTGCTCTGTACAGCACTTTTGGACAAGCGGATTGGTAGTTTTTGTCCACAACAAGCTGAAAATTGAAGAATAGCATGAGCATTAAAAACACAAAATGATCCGGTTTTGTACAAAAGAAGAGTTAGTAATGTTCTGCACCGATTTACTGGTGTAATTCGTGTCAAAAGACAAAATAGCCAAATCTCCCAATGGGTATGAATTATTTAAGGCAAGACAGTGCAGGTAAACAGCAATTTAACTTTTTTTTTTAATTGATACATTGATTTTATTAGTGACATACACTATGTTAAAGGAATAGGCCACCGTTTTTATATACTAAGATATGTTCTTACCTCACTTTAGTCGAGTTAATATATCCCCGTCTGGTCATTGTCCGCGCGCTCTGTCACGCAAACGGAGCACATACGCAGCCTCTCCCATATGTGACATAGCTCCGAAAAAGCTCACGATAGAAGCTACCAAGCTCTTCCACGTGTTCCCTATTTAAATAAAGTTACGTGAAGTGTTTTCATGCGAAGTATATTTACACAGAAATGTAACGTGTCGATTTTATAAGCAAATAAAAAGGGGGACTATATTGTGAGGCGTAATGATACGAGGAGTAAAGCGTCCGCGTAGTAACTCCTAAAGACTTCCCCCGCTCACTTCCGTCAATAACCTTTAGGAGTTACTGCGCGGACGTTTTACTCCTCGTATCATTACGCCTCACAATATAGTCCCCCTTTTTATTTGCTTATAAATTCGACACGTTACATTTCTGTGTAAATATACTTCGC
Organism: Gobius niger; assembly: GCF_951799975.1. Classification (NCBI taxonomy): domain Eukaryota; kingdom Metazoa; phylum Chordata; class Actinopteri; order Gobiiformes; family Gobiidae; genus Gobius; species Gobius niger. Next base: position 42,251,808 of record NC_136853.1, read on the forward strand.
ATGAAAACACTTCACGTAACTTTATTTAAATAGGGAACACGTGGAAGAGCTTGGTAGCTTCTATCGTGAGCTTTTTCGGAGCTATGTCACATATGGGAGAGGCTGCGTATGTGCTCCGTTTGCGTGACAGAGCGCGCGGACAATGACCAGACGGGGATATATTAACTCGACTAAAGTGAGGTAAGAACATATCTTAGTATATAAAAACGGTGGCCTATTCCTTTAAAGAGGGGGTGTTATGCTTTTTTCAATCACATAGCACCAGTCTATATCACACTACAATGATGAGCAAACCTTCTGTTGGTCTGTAAATGCAGTAAATTAGAATAACTGCCTCGTATAAAATTGCTCTCTCAAAATGGCTGTAGTGAATGTCTTGAAATAGGCCTCTGTCTCTTTAAGAACCTCTGACCCTTTCGGACACGCCCCCTCCACACTCTGTCTGTGGCATCAGTGGGGAGGGGGTTCTGCTGAGGAGCAGTGGTTGGTTACTCGGCTGGTGACGAAAGCTCGGAGGCGTCTCCCGGAGGTGGGGGCATTCCTAGGAGGACTCAGGCAAACCTATCCCTAAAATGGCCGCCATCAGAGTTTTTATAGATTACTCAAAAATACGTGAATGTGCCAAGGCAACACTTCAGGCATGTTTTTAATGAGGGAATGAAATAATAACATGATGTAATGCTTGAAAAAGTCGATTTTAAGAATGATTATGCAAATTGTATTTCAGTGCCATAAAGGTAAAAAAAACTGTTTTGCAATGAAACTCACGGATGGTATTGTGTCATTAACAGTTTAGGGGAGGCCGGATGGACGGCTTATGCACAACTGCAGCCTCTGGAGCATCCTACACCAGGATGTTCGGGAGACTCCAGAGGCACCAGCAGCTTCAAATACCTGTTTGCTGCTTTGTAGCAGCTGTTCTTTTAATCTCCTGTATTTGTCTGGCAGAAACCGTCCTCACATTTATCTGCATGAATGTGTGCTCTTAATCAGCCACAAATCTCTTAACAATACAATGATAATGCTTAATCTTTTGTGAAATATCGAAGGGACTGCGGATGGAAATTAGCCTTGAGCTAAATCCGGCATATTTACAGCACTAGTTGTCTGTTCATCAATATGCACTGTCCCATTCAAATAAATTAATAAATGAAATGAAGGTTTCATACCTAGACCAAGGCATTGCACTGTTCCACATTTTTCCGGTTTCTTTCCCAGATTGCTAGAAAAGGGGGGTCTGCTTAATAATGGTGAACGTCTTTTTTCAGTAGTTTCCTGACAACTAATTATCACAGCAGTCTGAGATTGAAGTCAGTGATTCAAAGAGCCCTGATACAATACCATCCATGAGTTTCATTGGGAAAAAAAAGAGGAAAAAAAAAAATACCTTTGTGGCATTGTCATACAATTTGCTAAATAATTCTTAACATAGTGTAAATATGAGGGGAAAGAAAGTTTTCATACAAAAATAAGGCCTAATGAATAAAAATGCCCAAAATTCCACAGATTTTCGGCAACAAAAGCTGCATCATGGATGGAGCCTGGTTTAAATTTATGGTTTTATTTTGTTGACATATTTTTTTGTTGTTGAAAAAAATCTGTAAAAGATTTTACAGACATTTCGCCTTGTTGTTTTTTCAAAATGCAATAAATCAGGGTAGGAATTAGAAAAAAATCCATCTGAGTCCAAGACTGGAAAGTTTGAAGTCTGTAAAGGCTACTGATGTGGAGATACTGTCGCCACAATGTGAGACAAATGCATTTTGAGAAGATGCCTCTTGAAATTACAATTTTCCTATAAACCTGTGGAGAAACATTTTTGTGTTATTGTCAAAATGATTTTTTTTTTTGGTTTTTGTTTCCAGGCGAAGGTTTATATGTTAAGAGAACAGTTTCTCCCCTTAAGAAATCCTGGATCTAGATTATGTTACAAACTATGATCAAACATATTCTAGTTAACCAACTAACTCGCCAATGTAGTAAGATTGTACGTGCTCTGTTTCTTTAAAGGTGAGAGAAATGTACAGCAAACAATAACAGTATTTTTCTGTATAGATGAGAGATATTTGCCAACTTATTATGAAGCGTCAATTCAGATGAAACAAATGCAACACGAAGCACCCCACAATTGTGTTGTTCATTGTTTGGTTTAAGATGCTCGATAAAAGGGTAAACCAAAAACTGACTGTTCCAACACTGTGGAAATTATCGATTAATTAATCCAAATTTAGCACATGTGCTATGTGACAATGTGCAATAACTTGTACCTATGGGCCACATATTCAATGGAATAATGTGTTTTATTTATAGATAAATATAAGACCCAAACCTTAAACCCTAAGAGTCTTATGTCTTATTAAACTATATCACCAAATTACTTATATTATTCCATTGTTTATGTAACCCATAGGTACAAGTTATTACACATTGTCACATAGCACCTTACATTGTACTAATTTTGACAGGTACATTGTATCAAGGGTAGTGTAAAATAAAGCATAACCGGTTAATTAAAATGTGACTATTTATCATGATGGTCTGGTGAAGGAAAACATCATCACATCTCACCAGTGATAGACCTGTTGAACTTTATACATCACAAAACCTTAAATCAGTGGTTTCATTATTATAGGCTACAAAGGAGATGATGAAACTTTGTGTGGACACACCTTGATGACCTGTCCGTCCTCTGTTCCGATGAAGAAGAGCAGCCAGTCCCGGTGTGTGAGAGCCAGCACTGAGCTCATGCGGCTCTGCTTCAGCAGGGAGCTCCGCGGCCTCCGGGTCCGGGTGTGCAGCTGGACCACGGAGCTGCTCTTGGACGATTTGAAGTGTGGGTCCGTGTCGAGGTTTACACTGGGGTCAGGGCTGATGTCAAACAGCAGCAGCTCAGTGTTTGCGCTTGACCCATCCACACTGAACACGCCGCACCACGCGGGCGGGTTTGTGCCGGTGATTACGGAGGAGGCCAGGAGCTTCCCGTGTGCGTCCGACGCACCGGTGCTGAGGATGACGCCCCGCAGAGACCTCAGGGTACTGACCTTACGCTTACTTGATTTGGCTTGATGCTCAGCATCAAACCAAATGAGGCGTATCGTGTTCCCCGAGGGTGAACGCACATTGGAGAACAGGTAAATGATTGACTTCACCTGGAAACCGTCCACGAAGCCCACCTTGCTGTTGTCCCTGCTGTTGAAGTGTTCCTCTGTGTTGAAGGCTAAGATGCCTCCACTCTGATTGTCTTCGGTGTTGAATAGATTAAGAATTCCCTCTTTGATCTCGCAGGGACTATTGGGCGCAGGGCTCTCTGTGGCCGCGAAGATGTATTTTTCTTCTTTTCCACCTATGACCTCAGTCACAAGAAAGGCCACTGATGCACTGTGGTGGATGATGGAACCCAAGATAATACTCTCCACGTGCACGACTGTAGACACGTCCTGCAGCGACAGAATCTCGCAGTGACCGCAGTCGCTGACCAAAACGCCACACAGAATCAGGGTGTTGTTGGAGATGAAAGGCAGCAGCACGTTAACGGTGAGAGTGCTGTTCCAGGCGACTCCAACAGGGTCACGATGAAACTTCTGCCTTGTGTTGGAGAGCGCGCCTCTCAGGGACACGCGCCGCTTCAGACCGAGGTCTGAGTGCAGTTGGTACAGGCTCTGCCCCGTAGAAACAAAAACCGCGTCACGGCTCACAGCCAAGTGTCGGATATGTCCGTCCATAGTCACGGCTGACCCCGCCACTCTGTGAGCCGCTGTGGACCACAGAGCGCACAGAGCGCACAGCGCGCACAGCAGCAGCAGCATCCTCCTCTGCTCCACCTCTACATGGCACTGCGCTGTCAGCCAGACGCGCGCTGCGTAAACATGCTCGGAGCGTGTGTGAAAGAGGAAGAGGCAGATACTCTGCACATGACGGCTATTTCTTAGTTACACTGCAGCATTTTTACTTCTGTTTCAATATGTAACCTATAGGCTACTCTTGACAAAAAGCTTTAGGCCTATGGCGAAGCTTCAAGACGAATCAAAGTTTTATTGAGTAGTATAAGATAGCTATAATATTTATTTAAAGTTGTTATAATTATTTAGAACTGTTTCTGATTTTTTGTTAATATGCTATCAGATTTGGTTTTAAGTCAGAATGTGAAAATATCATCATGTTATTTACATACACATTAAATCATCAACCAGGCTTTCATGCTCGAACAATCTTCAGAAAGTTGTCGACTTTAAACCTGATCAGCCTTTGTTCTCTCTACTTTTATTATAGTATTTTGACTAAGCCAACCTTTGGTGAGAGTGAGGGCATAGCCTATGGATGAACATTATGTTGCGTTTTGCCCATAGAACAGAAAGCTCCATGGGCCTAAATCTTTTACCTCCTTTAACAGAGGTCATTTGAGCAACCTCGCCCTTGTTAAAGCGTCAAGAATGTGAAATTCTGATCACATTTGGCACAATTTTTCAATAATAGAAAGTTGCAGACCCGGAGCAGATACAGATCCACGAGGTGAGGCGGATCCGTCGTGATAGTGCGCCCTCTGCTGGCAGGAGCAGATTCACGAGGGTATTTGGAAATATTTTATGTTTTAGTTTAAAGCAATACTAAGTAACTTGTTTACCTTAATAAATCCTTTCCATAGTTCCTCTGGGGGTAATGCAAGTGTTGATATGATGGTTGGAGGGTCTTTCATCTCCCCCTGGTGTCTCTGGCCAGAAAACCACAATTGCAACTTCCCTGCCACCGGACTGGAAACCAATACACACTAATGGAATCACGAAGAAGAAGCTAACAGGCTACCGGGTAAAGCTAACTGTGGGCTAGCGCCACTTTAAACAGTATTTACAGCCAAGTTTGAGTAAAAAAAATATCTCCACTGTATAATTGGATGTACAATATCCCTCTCTCCCTTCGCCTTTCCTGTCAGCGTAGTATTTACTCTCACGGACAAGTAATAAGTTACAAAAGTGCAACTTGCTACGACACCTGCAGTTGCGCTTATGGCCTTTAGGGGCAAAAGTTACTTAGTACTGCGTTAAAATCGTTAGGCTTAGGGGTAGGTTTAGATTAGATTATTTGTTAAAAATAACAAGTAATTTGCTGTTCAAAGTTATGCCATCTTTATCAATCAATCGAAGCATCTAGTTCTGTTCACAAGACTTCTGGTTTGTTATGATGAAAAATAAGAAATATTTCAGCCCTATAACTCCTCACGTGCGTGAAGCAGTTCAACATATCAATCCTCTTCCTAAAAGCTGATCGCTCTAGATCCGCCTTATCCAGCAGAGGGCGCACTATCAAGGTGGATTCGCTTCATGGTAGACAGTGTTAATTTCGTCGACTAAAATATTTAGTCTTAATTTTAGTCAAAGTGATATTTTTGACGACTAAAATTGGACTAAAACTAAATTAAAAGTTTTTCATGAGACTAAAACTATGACTAAAATGTCCAGATATTTTAGTCGACTAAAATAAGACTAAATAAAAATGAAAAAAGGAGAGAAATCATCCAAACTTCTATTGACCGTCTGGAAAAAGCCTCATATCATTTAACCTCTCACCACCGGCCTGTCCTCTTTGGCTATAGGTCTGTGTAACACCTGATTTGAAAGCTAAGACCCACAAAACTGATCTTTTTCCTCGCGTTGTTGCTGTGTTGTGTCACCTTTTTATTTTTTATGTTTTTTTGTCACATATTTGTTGAGTTTTTGTCACTTTTTTTGTTGAGTTTTTGTCACTTATTTTGTTGAGTCTTTGTCACTTTTTTTGTTGAGTTTTTGTCACATTTTTGTTGAATTTTTGTCACTTTTTTGTTGAATTTTTGTCACTTTTTTGTTGAGTTTTTGTCACATTTTTGTTGAGTTTTTGTCACATTTTTGTTGAATTTTTGTCACTTTTTTGTTGAATTTTTGTCACTTTTTTGTTGAGTTTTTGTCACTTTTTTGTTGAGTTTTTGTCACTTTTTTTGTTGAATTTTTGTCACTTTTTGATTGAGTTTTTGTCACATTTTTGTTGAGTTTTTGTCACTTTTTTGTTGAATTTTTGTCACATTTTTGTTGAATTTTTGTCACATTTTTGTTGAATTTTTGTCACTTTTTTGTTGAATTTTTGTCACTTTTTTGTTGAATTTTTGTCACTTTTTTGTTGCATTTTTCTCACATTTTGGTTGCATTTACATCCTTGTTTTCTTCTAATTTTTTGTGGCTGTTTTGCTGCTTCTTTCCCCAAGAAGCTTTTAGGTTAAAGCCAAACTGGAGAAAATGGGATCCGTTCAGGTGGGAGTTAAGAGGTTAAATTCTCTGCCAAATGATCAGCTCTGAGCTTTGTTCATGTGGAGCAGCCCCATGAAGTCGAGGACCTTGATTAAATATGATTATAATGAATATTATAAATGCAAAGTCGACTAATTTAGTCGACTAAATTGACATGCCATTTTAGTCGACTAAAACTAGACTAAAATTTAAAAGCTTTTTTTGACTAAATCTCGACTAAAATTAAATTACATTTTAGCCAAAAGACTAAAACTAAAATAAAATATGTTGTCAAAATTTACACTGATGGTAGACAGGGGCGGACTGGCCATATGTCCATTCTGGAAGAGCACAGAAGGGCCACTGGCTCTAGCTTTACCCAAATCTAAAAGCATCAAAATAGCGACAACAAAAAAAACATAAATGTGCCGGAAAAGCAACAAAAAAAGTGACAAAAAATGTGATGAAAAGTCAACAAAAACACGACAACAAAGCAACGAAAAGGCCACAAAAACGTGACAAAACCATAACCAAAAAATGATAGAAAAAAACAAACTTTGTAGGTCTCAGCTTTCAAATGAGGCGTTACATTGTTGCTCTCCAGCCGAGAAGCTTTTAGATTTGGGTAAAGCCGAACCTGGAGAAAATGCGCTCCGTTAAGTCGGGTGGTAAGTGTCACATTTACGCTAATTTGGGCAAAGGCCGGTCAGAGTCCAGGGCTGTTTTTCAGTCCCAGTCCGCCCCTGATGGTCGACCTGTCTCGGCTCCGAGTCTGCAGCTTTCCCCTCCTCCGATTTGGAATGATCATTTTCTGTTGTTATCATCCATTGTGCCACTAGAGTGCGCTCTCTCCTCGCGTCTGCGCTGTGGAGGCATCCGGCAGCCGCAGCAGCGCGAGCCGAGGCAGTGCGAGTGGGCTGCGCCGTGCGAGGACTCCCTCAGAGTCAGCTCCACTCCCTCCGTATATGAGGCCACCTCTGCCTGAGCCTCTGCACTCACTCTGCCCGCTCCGTCTGCACCGGACACCGAGTCTCTGACCAACCTCTCGTCTCATGCGCACACGACACGTGCACCGTCTCAGTCCGGGAGCCTCTGTGAAGGTCAGAAGAGGAAGATCCGATTCTTATTTTGGCGCAGTTTGCTCCTCAGCTGGACGTCCACTGTTATTGGTAAGTCCTGAATTCAACAGCCTTGAGGAGATGCGCTGCCACAGTCTGTGCTGCACATCAGGTTGACTTTTTAAGCCTTGGAGTCAGAATATGTATATGCTACTTTTTAGGGCTGAAACAACTAATCGATTAATCTACGTACGACTAATCAATTATAGAAATAGTCGACAACTATTTTAGTAATCGATTAATCGTTTTCTGGTTCACAAAGACTCAAATAGAGCAAAAATTACCTGAAAATGTAGTATTTTTGATGAAAACCCACTTTGTTTTTATAGCAAGTGTATGTAGTGCACTTTGTACATTGTAATTTTCATGAATATCTGTTTGTGTCTCATCCAATCAGAAGCAGAATTAGCGCCAAGAGCCTCCAACAAACATTTACTTTACGTTTACTCCATCAATACGTCCTCAAGCGGATCCACTTTATGTGATAAAAAAATAGAAAAAATAAAATTTTCCTACACCATTCATAGCCAAGCGACTAATTGATTAATCGTAAAAATAGTCAGATTAATCGATTACAAAATAATCGTTAGTTGCAGCCCTACTACTTTTATGAGTCTCTCTGTATCTCTGTTCATTATTATGTTTTCCCTTGTGCAGATGCATGTTTTTTCTTCCTGAAAACTACTGGTCATTTCGGTTGTGTTAGCCTACTGAAACACAAAGTGGGTTTGTGCAAAAGCAATAGCACCTAAACCTTTGATCATTCATGACCAATGGCTGACATGAACTAGTTTTCTATTTTGGCATCTAACTCCCATGATTTCCCTCTCACATCCACTGTCATCTGCGGATTTGCAACCATTCATTCACCTGGCGTTGGACATTTGTTTTGCTGTGTTGTGAATTCAAAGTTTGACAGGGACTGGCTGTGTGTTGCAAATTTGGAGTGTGTTTGTAGGGCTGCAGCAAATGGATTCAAAAACTGAAAGTAATTCAGATATCAGGAAAAAATATGCCTGTTCTCTACACGGCATCATCACAAACACCAGGCAGTTACATCAACGTGAGACCAGAATAATCTGAATAATCTTAATAATAATAATAATAATAATGAATCTGTTTTATATAGCACTTTTCTGGACACTCAAAGACGCTTTACATTGCATTATTCATTCACTCCATACTTGGTGGTGGTAAGCTACTATTGTAGCCACAGCTGCCCTGGGGTAGACTGACGGAAGCGAGGCAACCAGTCTGCGCCATCGGCCCCTCCGACCCCCACCAACCACTCACTCACTCACTCCATTCGCTAGGCTTCCTGGTGTTACTAAACGGTCTCCCATCCGACCAGGCCCTTCCCTGCTCAGCTTCCAAGGTCTGACGGGATTGGGCATCGCAAAGGCGGTATGACCACTATCTTGTGATTTTTACAGAAAACCCCCCCACAAAAAACCCTAAAACTATACATCCTTAATCACTATACTTCCTCTTGATCAAAGAATGGATTTGGATGAGAACCTAGCCTTGTGTTGACTTTTGAACATCTCCATGGAAACCGGAGACGTACCCACTCCCGGTAAAGTTACAGTCATGCCGCAGGGGAGGTGAGCCGCTCACAGTTTGTTTGTGTCTTTATTTTTCAATGATGAAAATATCTCTCATAAAATATGTATTTCATTTTGATTTATTGGGAAAAATTCTATGCAGTGTGGCTTTAACTATGTGAAACGCTTTGGGTGACTTGTGCGCTATAGATACAGACAACATCTCTGGAATTGCCCATATATGGTCATTTTTGAAAACAGTTAAGGGGGAAAACAATTGAGAAAAAATGTAACTTTCTCTAATTATTCAAAAACTACTTTAACAAATGCTGAATTATGAATATAGATACAGACGGCATCTCGTCATAGAAGGGGGCGTGGCTTCGCCGAGGGGGAAAATAGAATCTTTAGAGAAACACAATTTTCCCTCTTTTTTGCCATTTTCTGGTGGAATATGAACTTATTTATCACATACAAATAAAGTCAGGTGTAAATCGGGCCCATATGGATGTTTTCTCACAGCAGATTGTTCAGTAGAAGTGAAAAAACGGCAGTTGTAGCAAGCGCTAGCTAACCGTTAGCATTAGCCTGATGCTAACATGTAGCATCAAGTTAGCATTCCCCGTTATTCATGTATTTATGGGCTGATAAACCACTTTGCTCCTCCCCATGTCTTTGTATCATTATTTAGTAGAAAACTATATTCATATTTCAGCGTTTGTTAAAGTAGTTTTTGAATAATAAGAGAAAATATACATTCTTTCAAAATTGTTTTCCCCCTTAACTGTTTTCAAAAATGACCATATATGGGCGATTCCAGAGATGCCGTCTGTATCTATAGTTTTCTAGTAAATAAAGATACAAAGACATGGAGAGGAGAATAAAGTGGTTCAACAGCCCATAAGTACATAAATATCGGAGAATGCTAACTTGCTTCATGTTAGCATCGTGCTAATGCTAACGCAAGCCACGACTGCCCTTTTTTCACTTCTACCGAACAATCTGCTGTCAATAAACATACACATGGACCTGATTTAGGCTTGACTGTATTTGTATGTGATTGATTTGTTTATATTTGGGCAGAAAATGTCTAAAAGAGTGAAAAATTGTGTTTCCCAAAAGATTCTATTTTCCCCCTCGGCGAGGCCACGCCCCCTTCTATGACGAGATGCCGTCTGTGTCTAGACAAATGAACTTCCATTCCAATATCTGGCTTAAATTTGGCAAAATTATGGCAAAACCGAATTTGATTAGCCAACTATTTGCAAAAATAATGATTGACTATCCTGCCTACCAACCCTAAGCGTCAGTAATGATCATCCTTTGGTCATTTTCCTCCTTGTTGTCGATATATTTTTAAGACTGGTGAAAAACAGATGGCACAGAGATTGTCACAGTGGAACCACATAGTCTTTTCTAGTCATATAAATGAACTGTTGCATTACTATAGACACACTGGTGGGAAAAATAGCCGGTTTGTTGTTTTTGTTGATCTTCAGGTGGAGGACAGAGACACTACAATTGTATTAGCCTTGCGTTTGCACTGGAGTATTTTCCATTTTCCCTGGAGTTAATCGGAGTCACCGCTTTGCACGCACACCTCCTCACTGTCAGCGGCGGCCGTGACGGATGCGGTTGCATAACAGGACTCACCTCGGTCTGCTGTACAGGTGGGCGGGAGGAAGACAAACCGCTGCGGTGTAAAATTAAACTGTTATTTATGGATGTGTCGAGAAGAATGTGGTTTTGAGTCCCAAGTTTCTCTCAAGTCCTCGTTGTTTGTGTCAAAGTCCGGGTTTAGCCCCTTAACTCCCACCTGAACCGAGCGCATTTTCTCCAGTTTGGCTTGACCCCAGTCCAAAAGCTGCAACAAAACTGAGACGAAAACAATGATGGAAATGTGACAAAAAAGTGAGAAAACATTGGCAAAAAAGTGACGAAAAATTGATGAAAAAGTGGCAAAAATGTCACAAAAATGTCACAAAAATGTCACAAGAAATTGACAAAAAATTGACGAAAAAATGACAAAAATGTGACAAAAATGTGACAAAAAAATTACAAAAATGTGACAAAAAAATTACAAAAATGTGACAAAATGTGACATAAAAATGACAAACATTTGATAAAAAATTGACCAAAAAAAAATACAAAAATGTGATAAAAATTTGACAAAAAAATTACAAAAATTTGACAAAAAATTTGACAAAAAATTACAAAAATGTTACAAAAATGAGTTGAATACCCAACAAAAAATGATAGAGAAAAAAAATCTGATGACGTGAGGAAAAAGATCCTCTCGGTTCAGGCGGGAGTTAAGAGGTTAAGCTTTCAGTTTGCAAGTCCAAGTACTGAATGTGCAAATCCACGTGATAAACAAAGTCTGAGTTTGAGCCCAAGCCGAGTCACTATCACTTAAAGGGGGGGTATTATGCAAAATCGACTTTTTCGAGCTTTACATCATGTTATTATGACATTCCCTCATTAAAAACATGCCTGAAGTGTTGCCTTGGCACATTCACATATTTTTGAGTAATCTGTAAAAACTCTGATGGCGGCCATTTTAGGGATAGGTTTGCCTGAGTCCTCCTAGGAACGCCCCCACCTCCTGGAGACGCCTCCGAGCTTTCGTCACCAGCCGAGTAACCAACCACTGCTCCTCAGCAGAACCCCCTCCCCACTGATGCCACAGACAGCGTGTAGAGGGGGCGTGTCGGAAAGGGAAAGGGTCAGAGGTTCTTAAAGAGACAGAGGCCTATTTCAAGACATTCACTACAGCCATTTTGAGAGAGCAATTTTATACAAGGCAGTTATTCTAATTTACTGCATTTACAGACCAACAGAAGGTTTGGTCATCATTGTAGTGTGATATAGACTGGTGTCTGTGTGATTGAAAAAGCATAATAACCCCTTCTTTAAAAACCGAATCCAAGTCCAGCCCATTTAAGAAGAGTTTTCTTATTATTTTCCCAAGCTCTGTTGTAACTATTTTCGCCTGCATCTGCTTTTTATTGCATTGGTTACTCTTTGTTCTGGTTGATTTTTACCATTCATTGCAGATGTTTCAGATTATGTCATAGGCGTCTGCTGAAACGGTGTCGTAAACAGTGTAAGTGATAACTCGGAGTTGCTGTGCCCTCAAGAGCAAAAGCATTTGAGTAAAGGCAACAGTGATGCTCAAGCTCAAATCTTTCCTAGCAATTAAAGCCACGCTGCCTAGAATTTCATCCAATACATTTTTATTATATTTTATGACAGATATTTTCATCATTGAAAAATACCTCATAAATATACAAACAAACTGCTGTGAGCAGATCACCTAAAACATGACTGTAAGTTTACCAGGAGTGGGTACGTCTCCAGGGGGGAAATAGAATCTTTAGAGAAATACAATTTTCCACTCTTTTCAGCCATTTTCTGGTGGAATATGAACTTATTTATCACATAAATAAAGTCAAGTGTAAATCGGGCCCATAGATACAGACGGCATCTCGTCATAGAAGGGAGCGTGGCTTCGCCGAGGGGGAAAATAGAATCTTTAGAGAAAAACAATTTTTCACTCTTTTAAGCCATTTTCTGGTGGAATATAAACTCATTTATGACACATAAATAAAGTCAGGGCCCATATGGATATTTTATCACAGCACATTTTTCAGTAGAAGTGATAAAACGGCAGTTGTAGCTCAGGCTAGCTAACATTAGCATTAGCCCGATGCAAACATGTAGCATCAAGTTAGCATTCTCAGTGTTTTATGTATTTATGGGCTGTTGAACCACTTTGCTCCTTTCCATGTATTTGTTTCTTTATTTAGTAGAAAACTATAGCTAATGCTGAATTAGAAATAAAGTATTTTTTGAATAATTAGAGAAAGTTTAGATTTTTCTCCAAATTGTTTTCCCCCTTAATTGTTTTCAAGCATGACCATATATGGGAAATTCCAGAGATGCCGTCTGTATCTATATGGATATTTTCTCACAGCAGATTTTTCAGTAGAAGTGAAATCTAGCTAGTGCTAGCTAACCGTTAGCATTTGCCCGATGCTAACATGAAGCATCAAGTTAGCATTCTCTGTTATTTATGTATTTATGGGCTGTTGAACCACTTTGCTCCTCCCCATGTCTTTTTATCATTGTTTAGTAGAAAACTATATTCATATTTCAGCGTTGGTTAAAGTAGTTTTTGAATAATTAGAGAAAGTTTAGATTTTTCTCCAAATTGTTTTCCCCCTTAACTGTTTTCAAGCATGACCATATATGGGAAATTCCAGAGATGCCGTCTGTATCTATATGGATATTTTCTCACAGCAGATTTTTCAGTAGAAGTGAAAATCTAGCTAGTGCTAGCTAACCGTTAGCATTTGCCCGATGCTAACATGAAGCATCAAGTTAGCATTCTCTGTTATTTATGTATTTATGGGCTGTTGAACCACTTTGCTCCTCCCCATGTCTTTTTATCATTGTTTAGTAGAAAACTATATTCATATTTCAGCGTTGGTTAAAGTAGTTTTTGAATAATTAGAGAAAGTTTAGATTTTTCTCCAAATTGTTTTTCCCCCTTAACTGTTTTCAAACATGACCATATATGGGCGATTTAGTTTGTTCCTCATCCAAATCCATTCTTTGATTACCCGCTGCAGAAATAGCATTTTCTATGTTGAGCTGGTCAAGGGAAGAATGTTTTGTACTGATGGCAACAGTGTAGTGCAAAAATGTTACGCAGTGTGCCTTTAACCTCTCGGAAATATGTGGCTTCCATATGCAGTTAGGAATAGGGTTAAAAGGAAACTAAGAAACCCTATACCAGAAGTAGTCCAAAATTATACATACCAGGTCTAAACTTGGACTAAACAAGCCATTCTTGTGAAACCCAGTGATTGTGCTTTCAGTTACTTACTATGTGAAAAATACTAAAAAGTACTATTAGAACCCTTGTACTCCAGTTTGAGAAACCCTGACTGCACTACAAGTCTTCCTGGCAACTGGAACCTGACCAAAAACCAACAAATGCTATCAACATTTTAGTTGGAGGCCAATGCACACTTTGTAATATGGCTTTCAGGAGGAACACGATAAGAGCTTCATGTGCGTCACACTAGTGCATGGTGATGAAAAGTGTGGGACTCTATGTTTCCAAATGTAGCTGCTGCTCCCGGTTTGAACAGGCAGATGACAAATGAAACCTACAAAAAGCGTAGCACAGTATGTTAATCTCAACAGAAACACCATTTTCTTTTTGCAAAGTTAGTTCAATAATACCATACGTCTATATCTTCAAACTTTGAAAGTGCGCATGCTCTGGATCAATCTCCACCGCGCTCCGTTTCCCCCCTCGATCTCAGATTAAGATTCATGACGGCCCATTGTTACATGTAGCTGTGACCAAGATGATGCGTATCGGGTTTCCTCGGCTCTTGCTCTGTGTGGTCGAACAGCATTAGCATTCAGGAGCATTTACGTTGTTACATAATACTCCCCGTCTTAGCGGACACAGCTCATCCGTGTCACAGCAGCCAAGTCCTGGGATATAACAGGGGTCTCCCAGGGCTCTGCTTCCAACTGTAGTCTGGAGCAAACAGATACAACATACTGTACATACATAGAGCAAGACCTGAATATTAAAAGGGTCGATATCATGCAAAATCAACTTTTTTGAGCCATTGAACCCTCATTCTGCTGTGGTAAGCATAAAAAGTTAAACGTAACTCACCGCCTTTCACAATAATTTCACTCGTGTCTAAGCTGATCATTGTACCGTGCATTTCCATCACCATAGCTGCCTGACCAAACAGCACACATCCCACTTCTTCTTCTTCTTCTTCTTCTCTGACAAATTGTGTTGATCTTATCTCGCACTTCCAGCAACACATCCCCTCTGCCATTCAGCTGGACTTTGTTGTTGCTGTGATTCACCACTCGATTTGGCCGAGCACTGGGGAGAAAATAGTGCACACTGCCTGCTTCAATAAAAGGCTGACGTATCGTATGATGGTATTATCCAGAGCTGGGTAATAAAAAGCAATAACATCCGTAGTTCTCAACCGGTGGCTCGGGACCTAAAAGTGGGTCGGATGACCATTTTGAGAAGCCCGGCCAGCCAGAATACGCATAGTCTGGGATCAGGGGTGATTTCTTCGGATTCCTGATGGGCCTGATTGACATGTGTATTAAAGGGGCTAGAGGCAAGTTGGCCATTTTATACCCACTACTGCCACCTCAGGTCATACGTGTAACTGCAGCTTCTATATTAAGCTCGTGCATGACGGCACTTCGGACCCGAATGAACACCTGAGTGACAGTGCAGGATTTTAGAGGCAGTTGTGGTGAACAGGTCTGGGCTCATTCTACACATGAGGACATGGCTGGAACAAGTAGAGGGAGGAAAATACATAATTCTAACATTTTTAAACTCCTTATAGTCCCTTTCAGAAATGCTGGATATGATGCACGTGGCATGTGGCGTATTTTGTAAGGACGTTAGTAGTTTAACAATGGCATCTTCCAGAAGAGCAGAAACAAACGTGAATGATCTGCATTTTTGCCTCAAAAACTGGAGGATACAAGGAGAGGAGTCATTAGCAACAGATTATAAAAATTGGAGACTTTAATGGCTTTTTCAATCAATGTACGTTTGGAATGATGAAGCATCAACATCTACGCAGGTACATTTTTGTTAAGTACATTAAAGAGACTAAAGGTCAAAGGTCAAATTTATTTATAGAGCACATTTACAAACAGCAGCCACTGCCCCAAAGTGCTGTACAGATACATAAAATAAAACAATCAACATTTAATACAAATAGAATAATAAAATCAACATGAGAAAAATGCTCAGCTCAGCTCGTGCCGAAGGCCAGTGCAAAAAGTGAGTCTTCAGCGAGCGCTTGAAACTCTCCAAAGCAACAGGTCTGAGCTCATTCTACACATTAGGACATGGCTGGAACATGTAGGGGGAGAAAAATACTTAATTTTAACATTTTCAAACTCTGGATCGTCCCTTTAAGGAAAATATTTTACTTGGTTAATTCCGTCTTCCTGTCTTGACAACGTAGTCTGTGGTTGGATCGATATAACACCTTTTGAGATGTGATTGGTGGCTTGCAAAGTTCTAGACAGTCCTACTGTTGAACGATACAGAAAGCTGTATATTTTTCAATATTTGTTCTTAAAAAGGATTAAAAAAAAACTTTTGTCTGTTTTGATGTTGTTTCATCTTCGAAAGTTCATCTCATGCTTCTTCAATGATAATTACTGAGAAAATTATTTTGCTTTAAACAGTATATCACAAATTCAATTCTTATTCGCGTCACGGCTTGTTATTCTATTCTTATTCTTTTTTCTCTGGGGGCCACATCGTCGTTCCTGACTGTGATGTGGGGCCGGGCTGGGTTGGCTATAACATAGAATTGTATGACCCAGACCAAAATGCAGCAAGCCTGTGTCACACTCTTCATTTACCACGTGGCTGTAATGTGTTGTTTATATCCTGATCTCTTATTATGTCAGTGCCCTCTGCTGGTCACGTGTGGAATACTTTCCTTTTTTAAATTTAAGCTGCCCCCTAGTGGTTGGAGTGAGCAAACTGGTTATTTCTTTACAAATCCATAACTCCGCACAGGAATGGGCCAGAGACTTATACTTTTTTATTTTACATACTCAGGAATTCACGCTCCTCAAAGGGCCACATTACGGGCCTTGACCTTGACACATGAGTTCTAGAGGGATTGTGGATCCTGAAGCCCTACCAGTTGAGAACACCGACATTTTACTCTTGTGATATGCCTTTCCTTCCAACATACTCTAACTTCTCCTTGAGTCGAAACCTTTTGACTGAAATGAGCTTTAAGAATAGTTTAACACTGCAAGATTTGTTACATGCTTTTTTTTTTCAGAATTGCCCAAATTTTTAAATGTATTTGGTGTTGTCATTGTTGTATGCCTGACTGTAAATGTCCTCAAAGTCATGGCTCTGTCAGTCAGCGCCAGGGCAGCAGTGGCTATAGTGGGGAGTGAACATACATACATGAATTATTATTATTTCTTTGGACGCTGAGCCCAGAAAATTGAGAGTGCTGTTTGGAATGAGAATCATGTAAATGCATAAAAATCCAAACATGACCGAGAGCATGAGCATATGTTTCACCAGATCTATTTTTTTTATTCTCTTTTTCTGACTTTTCACGTCTACTTGACTCTTACATGACTTAATTTGGCAACTTTACCCTCATGGGCAACATCCTGGGCCGAGGAACGCGTCCATAAACATCACATTCACTGCAGTTATGAGGCGGCAAGTGTCCAGGGTATTTAGTTCTAGTTTGAGCTGTTTTGTTCACGCTCTTGACCGTATATGGAGACGACAGTGTGCCATTTCAGACGGAGTGGAGGTCTGTCTCTCAGCAGGGGTCAACATGGAAGCCCAACACGCGGTTTAACTGTTTTTTTCATCCGCATTTTTTTTTATAGGAAATGTATGCCAAGAAGGAAACCAATGCAGAGAAAATGCCAGTTGGCGCCTTAAAACATGTGTTCAGAATGCAACTGGTATTTTTTCAGAACCTGTTCCAAAAAAACGGAATGAATCGGAGCTTATTATAATCTCGGCCTTGAAGAAAGACACCTTATTAAGTTTCTTATCAACTATTACATGAATGTGCGACGTTGTGCGTGTGCTTAAAAGTGACCCTTTTCCCTTCAGCTGCTCTAGCTTCAGAAGTGTCTGGACTTCTGAGGAAGGCTGAAGAAACCCCTCTCTAATGACACACTGCCTCACACACCGCCCTCAAATGTAAAACATAATGGCCACTTTTTTATTTCACGCGGCAAAGCATTTACGGTGTGGTTTGCATTGATATGTGTTGTACTTTGCTAATTTCATTTACAACAATAATGAACAGTGGCATTAGTGTTGCTATTTTTAATGCCATCCCAGTGCCTCCTGCAGCATAACCTTTGGGAGTCCCGACAGGTGCTGTATGAATGTGTTTCCTGTTTGAGAGAAGTAGAGTATTTCACTCCACCTTTTCATTCCACCTGCGAATATAACCTTGCCCTTGCAGAATTATTTTGAATGAATCAGGCAGTCTTCACCTCTTCCTCAGCACATTCAGCTTTATCTGCAGACGCTGTGGTACTTTTATAATCTTGGGTCTTATTATACTCTCTCTCCCCCTCTCTCTCTCTCTCTCTCTCTCTCTCTCTCTCTCTCTCTCTCCCTCTCTCTTTATCTCTTTCTCTCGCTCGCTTTCTGTGTCTGTCTGTCTATCTCTCTATGTCTCGCTCTGTATGTCTCTTTCTGTCTGTCACTCTCTCTCACTCTGTCTCTCGCTACCTCTGTCTGTCACTGTGTCTCTCTCTCTCTCTTACTCTCTCTCTGTCTGTCTGTCTGTCTGTCTCTCTCTCTCTCTCTTTCTCTCTCCCTCTGTCTGTCTCTCTCTCTCTTCCTCTGTCTGTCTCTGTGCCTCTCTCTTTCAATCTCTCTCTCTCCCTCTCTCTCTCTTTCTGTATGTCTCTCCTCTCTCTCTACATATCTCTCTCTCTCTCTCTCTCTCTGTCTCTTCCTTCTCTCTCTCTCTCTCTCTCTCTCCTTCTCCCTCTCTCTCTCTCTCTCTCTCTCTCTCTCTCTGTGTGTCTCTCTCTTCTCTCTCTCTCTCCTTATCCCTCTCTCTCTCTCTCTGTCTCTCTCTCCTTCTCCCTCTCTCTCTCTGTCTCTCTCTCCTTCTCCCTCTCTCTCTCTCTCTGTGTCTCTCTCTCTCTCTCTCTCTCTCCTTCTCCCTCTCTCTCTCTCCTTCTCCCTCCCTCTCTCTCTCTCTCTGTGTCTCTCTCCTCTCTCTCTCTCTCTCTCTCCTTCTCTCTCTGTCTCTCTCTCTCTCTGTCTCTCTCCTCTCTCTCTCTCTCTGTCTCTCTCCTCTCTCTCTCCTTTTCTCTCTGTCTCTCCTTCTCTCTCTGTCTCTCTCTGTCTCTCTCTCTGTCTCTCTATCCTTCTCTCTCTCTCTCCTTCTCTCTCTCTCTCTGTCTGTCTCTCTCTCTGTCTCTCTCTCTGTCTCTCTATCCTTCTCTCTCTCTCCTTCTCTCTCTGTCTCTCTCTCCTCTCTCTCTCTCTCTCCTTCTCTCTCTCTCCTTCTCTCTCTCTCTCCTCTCTCTCTCCTTTTCTCTCTCTCTCCTTCTCTCTCTCCTTCTCTCTCTGTCTCTCTCTGTCTCTCTCTCTGTCTCTCTATCCTTCTCTCTCTCTCTCCTTCTCCCTCTCTCTCTCTCTCTCCTTCTCTCTCTCTCTCTCTCTCTCTCTCTCCTTCTCTCTCTCTCTCACTCTCTCTCTCCTTCTCTCTCTCTCTCTCTCTCTCTCTGAAACAAGTGCTCAGGGGGCAGTAAATGCAGGGAGGACACAGCAGTAACACAGGCTGCAGTGTCTAACAGGCCCAGTCCTTTTGTTGTGTCTTTTCTAGAGCTCATTACATCCAGACATCAGCGCTCACACGTCACGCACAGATAATAGAGGTCACCTGATACTTTCAGTGAGGCTGGAGGGACCGGGGTTTACTGTTGGACGGGATCAGGGGAACAGTGCGGATCATGTAAAACTAACGATGAACTGGGGCTGCACAGTCATTTATTTATTGATCTAAATCATTCATTATCAAGACCAAAATAAATGGGTAAAATCTATACATTTGACAATAGAATATTCCTTTGAGGATTCCTTTGGTTTCCGTTTTTCAAAGTTCCTTTTGGAGTCGCCCCTGGTCCCTAGGGGGTGTTACTGCAGCAATGCTAGTCCCGCTCCATGAGGACAAAAGAAAAGCGCTTTTCTCGCCCATCGCTCAGGACTCACCTGGCATCAAAAGATCATAATTTAGTATATTAAGGAATTACAATAGTATATTAAAGGGATACAGTGGTACCCAGCACTAAAACTAAATTCCTCAGCACATTCAGCTTTAATCTGCAGAAGCTGTGGTACTTTTTTAATCTTGGGTCTTAATATACTCTATCCTCTCTCTATGTATCTCTGTATCTGTAGCTCTCTGTCTGTCTGTCTGTCTGTCTGTCTGTCTGTCTGTCTGTCTGTCTGTCTGTCTGTCTGTCTGTCTGTCTGTCTGTCTGTCTGTCTGTCTGTCTGTCTGTCTGTCTGTCTGTCTGTCTACCTCTCTCACTCTCACTCTATCACGCTCCTTCTCTCACTCTCACTCTCTCTTTACTTCTTTCTCTGTCTCGCCCTCTCTCTTTACCCCTGTCTCTGTGTCTCTCTGTCTGTCTGTCTGTCTACCTCTCTCACGCTCCTTCTCTCTCCCTCTCTTTACCTCTTTCTCTGTCTCTCACTCTCCCTCTCTCTCCCTCTCTCTCACTCTCCCTCTCTCTCCCTCTCTCTCACTCTTCCTCTCTACCCCTCTCTCTCTCTACCTCTATCACTCTCCCTCTCTCTCTACCTCTCTCACTCCCTCTCTCTCCCCCTCTCTCCCCCTCTCTCTCTCTACCTCTCTCACTCTCCCTCTTTCTCTCTACCTCTCTCTCTCCCTCCCTCCCTCTCTCTCTATTATTAAGGAATTAATAATAGAGGAATACTAGAATAATATATTAAGGAATTAGTATTTTAAGGGGATAATACCCAGCACTAAAATTAATACTGTTTTGTAGAATTACTTTGGAGTATAGTAGTGGGTAGAAAGAACATTTACTTTTACTCATTTGTGCACGTTAGCCCTGTATTTTCTGTCTCTTTAAAAGCTAAACACAGTTACTTCTCAATCTACCGTTTTAGGTTTAAAATGCTTCCCTTTTTATGTGCTATGGAGGTCAAGTCCAGATGTTTTATGCACCAAATTGTATGAAACGTAAAATACTTGACATGGTGGCCCAGCGGTTAGCACTTGTGCTTCACAGCTGCTCCAGGTTTGATTTCCGGCCGGACGGGATCTTTCTGTTGCTCTTGAGCTGAACCAGGCCTAAACACGCCACACTTTCATGCAGCTGCTTCACTTGTCAAGAGCTGACTTGAAACAATCCAAGTTTTGTTTTGCTGATTTCAGCCTTAAACACGTGAAGCCCTACGTCCCTGTTGACCTCTTCAGCAGAAAGCACACATTGTCATGGGCATTTGAGAATCGTTTTGGGAGAGTACCCTGTGGAGAAGTGTGTCCTTTTTGCTCGGGCAGATGGATCTGGGTGGTGCAGCGGTTGAGGAGATTACAGAGTTTCCAAACCCAGGGAGGAGCCTGAATGCACCACAGGCTAAAAAAGACACCAGCCACAGCCCTGTCATCCAAGAGCAGCATACAATGAGCTGCTGCGAAAGACCTCGGAAACACAATGGCACGGGTGGAGCAGTGTTGAACTTTCACACAACAATAATGCAGTAAAGCTTTAAACGGAGGCTGGAAATAAAAAGGAGAGTGGTCAGCAGGGGAGCGCACAAAAACAGTGGGAATGTGTGCATCTGCTGTTTCAACTCATGTGCGTCCAATTTTCCCACAACAACTAACTCTACGTTCAGAAGCAGCCTTCATACTGCTTTTTCTAGAATTTTATGTTAGAAAATTCCAAGGTGTACTATCCATCATTATGTCTGCTCTGCGTTAGGCAATTTTACAATATACAATAAAGAGACAATACAGTTGCTTCTTGATTAAGGGGAGACACTACAGGCAAAACTCAATTTTTTCAGTTTTCAGGTTTTCGGCCAAATTGGTCTCTGAACATATAAGCTTTCACCCGGAAACAGAAAATATGCCTAATCTTCACAATAACATGTTTAAATATTGCGCTGATTCAATGTTCCCCCATAGACTTATATGGGAGAGCACAATTTCAAGGGCCTTTTTCTCAAAACACATTTTTCTGTCATTGTGGCGACACTACGTCCACGTCAGTCGGACCTAAAGACTTCACATTTTCCAGCCTTGGACTGAACAATATTTGGAAGATTTTTTCAGAGGGATTTTTTTATTATTTAATCCCTTAAGCCCCATTTAGTGAGGTTTGAATGTCAAAAAATGAGGCGAAAATTACATTTTTACAAGTTTTCCCACTAAAATACAGCTTATTTTAAAACTAAACAAGAAATCCAAAATCCCCTCTGAAAAAGTCTTGGCAACTCATTTATCAATAAAATGAAACCATAAATTTGAATGTAGCTCTATCCATTATTCAGATTTCGTCGCCGAAAAGATGGGAAATTTGGGGCATTTTTAGGCATAAAACACCTTGTTCTTATATGTATTTTTTTCTCACATTTATGCCAGTAATCTACAGCAAAAGTTTCAAATTGATATATGTAAAAATACATTTTTTTCCCTATTCACCTGCAGTGTCTCGCCTTAAATAGCACAAATTGTTTTTTTCATTTGAAACAATTAAAAAGACTAACATTTATTGCGGGACAGAACTGGCATTAATGTTCCGAGCCTCATTAAAGGTTTAAGGCTCAGCTAAAACCACCAAGTTGAATGTTTCACTGCATTGATCACGCTGCAAACAGTTTAACATGTGACCTACAATGAAAAAAAGGTCACCCAGATAGATACCCAAAGCACAATACATCACACTATTATTCATTCTTTCCCCCCATGACCACCTCCAATCATTTGCACACGTACTGCACCCATGCAGGGAATTGGAGCTGTCGCATGTGTGGTCATAGCTGGGATCAAATGTCCAACCACTCCACTACCTGAATCTTAAAGGAACAGGCCACAGTTTTTCCATATTTAGATATTTTACCTGAGCTTGGACAAGTTGATACGTACCTGTCTGGTCTTTGTGCCCGTGGAAGAGCTTGGTCGCTTCTAACTTCACCGAATGTGGAGCTATGGGACAATACTGGGAGAGGCCAAATGCTAACAACATCTTTGGTCTTTTTGCGTGACTGAGCGGACGCACAAAGACCAGACAGGTACGCATCAACTCGTCTAAGCTCAGGTAAGAACATATCTCAGTATGGGAAGACGGTGGCCTGTTCCTTTAACCCATCAAAATCAAACTGAATCAAACTTCTATGCGATGTTTTTCTTTTGCAAGCCGACAAAATTAATCTCAAGCTCATTCTTAAAGTTCCATATAATCTGAACAGCCCGATTTTTAGTGTGGATGAGTTTAGAAGAAAGTTTCATACCTTTCAGGCTGTTCAAACACAGTAGACTTCAAGGGTGCAATATGGATTTTTCTCTTCGACAAATAAAATTCAGTTTGAAATCAATAAAAAAACAGGTCCTGTACTTTTAAGAGGGACAATAAACTGTGGCGTTCAGCATTTCAGTCAAATACTGTCCCCATGTTCCATAATAGTATTTACTCAGCGTATTGAATAATTCATGTGCATCTCCTATTTAGCCTTGCTTAGACTATAGGCTATGTTTATCCCCATATAAGGACTTAAGAAAAGCCCTTTCTTTGCCTTTGTACTGTAATCAGCTCACTCTCCACTCTCCACCAGCCTCTTGACCTTTTGCCATGCGGCCGTTTCTGAAAGTCTATTGACGTCACCCTTCGAGAGAACAATAACTCGCATTTCCATAAGTTCACAAGGATAACTCCGACTTGGACCATATGCACGGTGTAATTGCTGGGGGCCAATGTAAACGGTACAAATCAAAGACATGTGTGGTGGGCTGAGGAGAGCTGACTGGATGCTAATGATTTAACAGTGAGTGACAGATGTAATAGCCCTGTGCAGATCTCTCGTGTAATGCGTTTAGGGAGTTTGGGCAGCACTGATTGGAAGAGCATAAAAGACGCGTGCACTGTATGACGTTGTGCATTGTACGAGGTTAAAGGCTTCCCGAGGCTCCCTTTATTTGGAGTTTGCATGTTCTCTCTATGTCTGGGGGTGTTTTACATGGGCACTCAGGTTTCCCCCATTGACCAAAAAGGTAATTCTTACCAAGTTCTTGGATCAATATCTGAAGATGGGTGGCCGGTTCTGACAGATTGATCATAGGAAGGACGGGCCAGCTGCAGACTGCAAATATCCCTATAGGGACTCAGTGCAGTTACATTAGCGGCGGGTAAGTTGATTTTCCCCACTTAGTCCAATTGCTGCTGGTTTTCTTTAAACACGACTCTAGGGGTGGCATAAGAGTGCATGCTCCCCAGCAGCAACCAGCCACAGTTGCAGTTAATATATTTGAACATATTAGCACATCAGCTTTTCATTGATAAACAACATTAGTACTCTTATGATGTTTATCTGTTAATGGCCCATTAAAGCAGTACTAAGTAACTCTTCCCCCTAGAGGCCATAAGCGCAACTGCAGGTGTAGTAGCAAGTTATGATTTTTTAACTTATTAATTGTCTTGGAGAGCTGACAGGAAAGGCGAAGGGAGAGAGGGTTACTGTGCATCCAATTATACAATGGAAAAAAAAAATTCACTCAAACTTGTCTGTAAATACTGTTTAAAGTGACGTTAGCCCGCAGTTAGCTTTGCCCGTTAGCCTGTTAGCTTCTTCTTCGTGATTACATTAGTGTGTATTGCTTTCTCCGCACCGGTGGCAGTCAAGTTGCAAACATGGTTTTCTGGCCAGAGACACCAGGGGGAGATGAAAGACCCTCCAATCATCCCATAAACACTTGTATTACCCCCACAGGGACTACGGAAAGGATTTATTAAGGTAAACACGTTACTTAGTACTGCTTTAACGAAGGCACTGTTCTGTTTGCATACAGCAAGTACCAGTTCACACCCCCAGCCTATGTTACAAAAATTGTTGAGCTATGGCATTATTTTTAATCATATTAAGGAATAATGCCAGTGTGAATGCAGGCTAATGCCAGCCCAAGATATAACTAATAGGTCACAGTTATACTCCTGCACCTTCATTGTAATACATCTTCATTAAAAACTGATCTGACCGAGAATAGCTGCACAAAAGCTGTGCAGTGCAGTGAAAGTCACTTTGCTCTGCAAGAACTCTCCATCGGAACTTGAGGCATCCAAAGCCACTGTGGTTTATGGAATGATCCACGGAACATGGATGGCTTGATGGCGGAAATGCAATCTCTTCATGTTTGTCATTCCAACTGCTGTACATTCTGTTCAGTATTTCTACGGCCGCTTGTGTTACCCTGAAATCTGTCCACAGCAGGCGGTTGTTTCTAAGAGCTGAACCGTAAATGATCGAGTGGTGTTTCTATTCACCGGTCGGGGCTGGTGGTGCTCCCATAGTGCTAACAAGGGCTTTCTCTCATGCAAATCCGGGACTGGGCTGCTTTGAAAGGTTTTCATGGAAAGTCGGCTCCCTTCTGTAGTCGGACTACATCAGGATTTGTCTAATGTGTACAGTATGTACAGTATATGTTATTAGTAACCCTAGTAGCATGCCCTGAATGACACAGGAACAATAAAACGTTTGAGAGACTGGCTGGTCAAGTATGGATGTGGTAAATCATGGCTCCAGGAGAAGCTCATCCCAAGCAAACTCCACACACCAATTCAAGACGGGACTGACAGCATATAATGTATGCATGGAAAGGAAATAATGATAATTCTACAGGTGATATAATCCAATCCACAGTTGATTTTTTTCTGTTGCTGAATCCATACTAAAACTAACAAACACACAGTAATGAAATGCAGAAATGACATGCCATTTAAACTAACCCAACCGAATACTATTCCAAGGTTTGCAGCTCCCATGTATATTTATTTAACCTGCCTCAAAAATGTCCAAAATGTCAAGCAAGCAGCATTGGATTGACATTTTCAGTTCAGCGAGCAACTCGGCATCACAACGTTGACTCCAGACTTCCTCGAAACAAATCCCCATTGTCCCATATCTAATTTTAAACACCTAAGTTCAGTCTGGGTTGGACTTTTCACATGCTTCTCATGAGGGAGAGTGGACATCTTGTCATGAAGCCTGTAATTTCAGTGCAATTTTTAAACAAGAGGAAATCAATTATCCGGTGTGACCAGGCTAGTAATTGTACAGAGAGCATTATAGAACTCAAAGTACTGCAATCATCTGCGCAAAATTGCTGCGTTTATGCGACTCCCTGCACCGGATCCCTGCACGGATTGGAATAGGCTTTTTTTTTTTCATAACCAAGTGTCCAGGCAGATGAACTTGGCCATCGAGTGCTTAGAGATTGGTGTAATTGGTGCGAGAGATAGTTGGTAGTGGTCTTATTTATTTATATGGTGCTTTAGATTTTTACTCAGTACTGTGAGAAATAGAAGCAACACATGCCAAAAGTCAGGGCTGGACTGGCAGAAAAAATCGGCCCGGGACTTTTGGGTCAAGACGGCCCTCTAAAAAAAAACTGTCATATTCAATGCCGAGGTGATGAGCAAAACAATACGCCCTTGGCTTGAACTAAAGCAATATAAGCTGCGAATCAAGGACAATAGTTGTATGTTATACCATGGTCTCGGTCTCAGGCTGCTAAAAAGCGTGCATTATTTTCGTATAACCGCACACGAAGTCCGGTAGTTAAATCACTGGGATATCACTCCACTGTGGGCATCGCCATAGCAACGCATGACACAGCTGAACGCGTAATTGACAAGAACGTATGAGATGGATTTTGTGGTTAATTTCAATGTTTTTGGCCAAAACAAAACGTTTGATAAATGTTTGTAGAGGAGAGTGAGCAGCTAGGTTAGCTACTGTTAATAAAATACGAGCTTTCTAATTCTATTGAAAACGGTTAAGGCTATTCATCATTTTCAGGCGTACATAAAATGATCCTGCATTTAAACATATTTGGCTGGATTAGTAAAGTCAAACATAAAAGTTTCAGTTGGGGGGGCCCAGGTGTGAGCGACTCCACCGCAGCTGTTTCCATAAACAGTTGAGCTGGTTGAGTTAGCTAGCTAGCTTCAGGTTAAACAGCGTAAAAGTGAAATAACTCCTGCCCACAAGTGCCACACATCGGTGTTTACTTCCAGGGAAAAGTGTTTCCGGGTTAGTCCTGTTGTGTTGTGATTCTGTGCTGATGTTGTGTCGTTGAGCCTGACTGAGATCCTCGTAATAGCTGCAGAGAATGACTCGCTCTGAGACGAGCCTTCAGTGACCGGCTAATAACCCACACAAAATAGTCCCGGTAGTCTGGTATATTTAGTGAGTTTAGTAAATGAAAAAAACATTTATTATAAATGTTACGTTTGTGGGACCCTGGTATAAGCGGATTAAACAACTCGGAGCCGTGTATTCGACAGTTATAATGCACCTTGCGGTTATAATGCACCACTCCGCGTCGTGCATTAAAACTGTCTAATGCACGGCTCCTTGTTTAATCCTTACTTGTTTCTGCCGAATTCAAGCTACCACCTCATAGCACTCAACACATTAATCTTGTCATTTACAACTTGAAGGAACTTTTGTAAAATAACTTAACAATCTTAAAATGTGCGTTCCGTTAATGAAGTTCCTCTCGCGACTGCAACACCAACGCTTTTTTTTCGGGCGTCAAAAATGCGGCCAAAGCCCGTAGTTAGACGCTTGTGCTTACCTGAAGTCAGACAATTGTCACACTCTGGCCGCACGTCAGCGTGTGTTCGTAGCAACAGTCATCGTCAGCCTCAAGGCCAAAACACATGGATGGATGGATGGATGGATGGATGGATGGATGGATGGATGGATGGGTGAATAGATGGATGGATGGGTGAATAGATGGAACATGAAGGTCTCTTTGTAAACAGGGTTGGGCTGTCCGCGTCGCACTGACGTCTTACAGCGGGAGATCTCCTGCCCCATAGAGTTCAGGAGCGAGAGGCGCCCGTACGTGTCTGCAACGACAACACAGAGAAAAGCGTTTTAAATTATTAGTTCAGAGAAGAAATAAACAACACAAATGGCATTTATGATTTTTTTATTTTGTGAATGATCAGGTAAATAAACATGAAGTAATAATTATTCAATGTTCATAAATAATTAAGGTCCCTGGTTCTGCCGAGATTAACTAAATCAAAGAAACTGGAACTAAATAAAAAACTACACTACACTAGACTTAAATGTAACCAAATAAACTAAGAAACTAAATGCTAAAAAAGAAGACCTTAACACTATATAATACCGACACCTTATTCAGCCTTAATAAATGACAAATTAACACTTAATTCATCGTGAACATTCACTCATCAGTCATTAGTGAAGTATGACTAACAATAACTAAACCACTACAGTTAATGCAGTTAATGCCTAACTAATATTGGAATAGTTCTCCACATACTTTACAAGTAAATTGTTAAGTATTAATGAAGTGTCAGCCACACTAAACGAATGAATGATGAATGAATGTTCACGATGAATTAAGTGCTAACTCATCAGTCATTAAGGCTAAATAAGGTTAAGGTTAATTATAAAGTGTTAAAACTCAGAGAACACAGGGTTAAGTCTCCCCCAAAGTCAGTAACTTTGAAGAAGGTCCCTGGATCTGCCAAAATAAACGTAACCAAAGAAACTAGAACTAAATTAAGAAAAACTACACTTATTCACCGTTATTTAACCAGGATAGTCCCACTGAGATTAAGAATCTCTTTTTCAGGGGAGTCCTGGCCCCAGACGGGAATCTATTGTACATGTTTTTAGTGGTAGGGGAAACCGGAGTACCCGGAAACCTACGCAGACACAGGGAAAACATGCACACTCCACACAGAAAGGCCCCGTCCAGATGGGAATCGAAAACACTAAACTTAAACCTAAAATTAGAGAACTAATAATAAAGAAAACCTCTGCAGAGACGAACCAAACCAAATTAAAATGAATTAAATTAATTAGAGATTATTTAACCAAACAACATGTAGAGCTGAAGAAAAGTTAAAAAAAAAAGGAAATAAATAAAATAAAGCTCTGAGCCGCTGTCTAATAATACGGCTTGTCCCATTTGGAGAAGAATCGTTTCAGTCCAGACTTTGGCCGGTTCTTGAAGGCGCTGAGGCGGATGTTCAGGTGTTTCACAGCATCCTCCTGGAACTCCATGGTCTTCGTTCCCACGGCAGCGAGCAGAACCTCCAGGGAACCTCCGTACTCGTGCATCAGGTCCCGGGCGGCGGCTTTGCCCAGCTTCTGCACGTTCTTCGGTTTGAGGTGGACTCCTTCAGGGACTTTGAAGTGGTCCAGGGCGGCCTTCACCAGCAGGTCCACCAGTGTGTCGTGGTAGGTCCTCAGGTGGGCCGGCCGATCCTTGAGAAGTTTCTTCACCATGACCCAGACTACACAGTTCTCCACTGTGCGGTTGGAGACAGTCTCTGGAGCTTCCGTGGACTCTGGGACTGCGTGAAGTTTTGAGTCTTCGTCACAGAGATCTTCTCTGGGATAATCTAGGATTTGGGACTCAATTGGATTTTCTGGGGCTGGATCTTGGCTCTCATCAAGGCTTTGGTGGCCTTCAGAGCAGATGTCTTCAGGGCATGAAGGCTCCTCTGGACTTTCGAAAGAGTCTTCATATATGTCAAAGAAGTCATCCGTGTGGGAGAGTTCTTTGAGCTCTGAATCTTCACCTGGCTCCTCTGTTGTGAGGTTTTCATCCACATCTTCTAGAGTTTCAGCCCACAGTGGACTGTTTAATGCGAGATTAAAAACCTCTTGAAGAATCTGGTGGCCGTCAGCGATGGTGTCTTTGGGCCTGGTCTCGTTTTGAGTCTCAACAAGACTCTCTGTGCTTTTTGAGTTTGTGTTATCGTCCTGAATGTCTTGTTTTTCTGGACGTGATGTCTCTGATGGGCTTTGATTGTCCACAGAGCAGATGTTTTCAGGGCATGAAGGCTCCTCTGGACTTGCCAAAGAGTCTTCATTGATGTTAAAATTGTTGTCCACAATCTCTCCTTCTGGGACTTCCACTGGGCTTTGGAAGATGTTAGACAGGCCGTCTAACCAGCGAGATTCTGGTGAGATCAAGATCTCTAGTTCTTCTGATATTTGGCTCCCCTCTGGGCTTTGGAAGAGGTTTGAAATCCCGTCTAACCAGAGATAGTCAGTGCAGCTGGAACTGTTTAGGTAACAGGAGAAATCTGCTGAACTGAGCTCCTCTGAGGTTGGGCTGGTCTCAGAGTCTGACCAGAGCAGTGGGCATTGGTCAGGATATTCAGCGTTGTTCAAACTGTCTCCCAAAGTGTGGACTTCTCCGGGACTGGTCTCCTCGGGACCCTGGTCGAGGATTCCAGTCTGAGAGTCTTCTGATGTGCCTGAGTCGTCCGATGTTGCAGTGGACAGTGGAGCTACATGTGGTTCCTCTGTGACAGACTCATCCACATCGCCTCTGGGTCCCTCTGGCGTTTTGACCTCTGTTGGTTTCTCTGGTGCTGTAATGTCATCCAGTCTGTTCTCAGAGGAGCATGTTTCTCTCTCCTCAGGCGTCTGCTGCTCGCTCTGAGACTCTGAACCGTGTAGTGGACTCTGCTTTTCGTCTGCCTGGCGCTCACTGTGTTCATCTGAAGCCTGGTGGTCTTGGAAGTTCACCTCTGAACAGTCGAGGTTCTCTGCTCGCTCTTGTGAAGGTGATGTGTCTTCTGAACACTGCTCTTCCCTGGAGCGGGGTTCAGATGTGACCTGATGTATTTGGGAAACATTCTCGATAAGAAGTTCCTCCTCTGGGACTGTGAAGCCCATCGTGAGGAGCAGAGCTGTGGACGCTCTTTTTTTCGCCTCTTTCTTTGTGCAGCCTTTTCCCGTCGCTGTGAACTGGTTTAGTGACGCCTCGATAATGAACATATATTTGTTGTTTTCCAACGCTTTCTCCTCCAGCGTGCGGTACACAGCGTACTTCTCTCTGCGGAGCATTTGAAGCTCGGACAGGCGAGAACACGGATCTTTTCCTAAACCAAAGTCCGGCCCGATGTGGACAGGCGTCTTGTTCCTCTTGGATGTTGGTGGGGCGGTTGTTTGGGGCTGGTTCGTTGTATCTTGCTTCTGCAGTGACCTGTCCACTGGAGTTGGCTCCTCTCTGAGCATCTGGAGAGGAGGGGAGGTGGTTTGTGGGGCAGTCAAGTCCAGAAGGTCTGTTTCTGGGACCTGGTAGCCCATTTTCTGGAGCAGAGCTGTGGACGCTCGTCTCTTTGCTTCCTTCTTAGTGAAGCCAGTGCCGACAGCGCTGAACTTGTCTAAGGTGGCCTCGATGGCGAAAAGCAATTCTGCTCCTTTGACTTCCCCATGGATCTGGCGGTACGTCGCGTACGGCTGTTTACGAACCATTTGTAGCTCGGACAGACGCATCGTAGGGTCCTTCCCTAAACCGAAATCTGGACGATCGTGAGGCTTAGGGTTAACCGTACCGTTCTCCAGTTCTGTAGGGCTTTTGTCGACAGATGAAGACCTTTCCATTTCTGTGGACCTTGTGTCGACAGGTGCAGTGTTTTTGTTGGAGTTGGGAGCTAAACTTTCCAATTTCTCCAACATCTGGATAGAGGCCTTCTCCCGGGCAGCCGTTAGGCTCGTCCCTCGTGCCTCTACGCAGAAATCCCCGGCCTCAATACGAGAGAAGAGGTTATCGGGGTCAGATGGCGTCTCATAGGACTCCTTTAAGTGCAGGGTGAGATTGCACTCTTTTGCCCGTGTGACGAGGGCAATGAAGTATTTGCCTGTGTCCATGTTAACGAGTTTGAACAAGGCAGAACGAGCAAAGAATGTCTTGAGCTGAGAACGTTTTGTAAAGCGTTAAGATAAGCGTTAGTGTTCCTGTGAAAGCAGTGTCCGTTTGGAAAGGCTGTTTCGAAGTGACGTTTGTGATGTGATGCGTTTCAATCCCAAAGGTGTCGGGTGATGACGGAATGATGACCTCACCGTTGCTCCTGGCAACACTGTCAGAATACAGGAAGTAGACTGTGCACGGAATGTTTAAGCTAAGTTTGTGCTACTATAGAAACAGCTTTGGAATCGCCCATATATGGTCATGTTCGAGGCAGCCAGAGGGAAAACAAAGAAGAACAAAAATAAACCTTCTCCCATTTCTCCACCATTGCTTTAAAGGAACAGGCCACCATTTTACATACTGAGATATGTTCCTGAGCTTAGACGAGTTGATGCGTTCTTGTTTGGTCTTTGTGCGTGCGCTCAGTCATGCAAATGTTGTTAGCATTTAGCCGGATAGGATGTTAGAAGCTACCAAGCTGTTCCACGTTTTACCAATTTAAATACAGTTATGTGAGCCATTACACGATCCAAGTCTCGTTACACAAAATTAAAGATGTAGATTTTCTAGGCCGATAAAAAGGGAACGATATTGTAAGGCGTAATAACATAGGAGCACGCGCGGATTATTACACTGTACATGTATAGTACCCCAACATTTGCGTGACTGAGCGCACGAGCTTAATATAGAGGCTGCAGTTTCGTGTAAGACCTGAGGTGGCAGTAGTGAGTATGAAAATGGCCAACTTGCATCCAGTCCCTTTAAGGAGAAAACTGAGAAGCCAGCCCGGTGGCCCCAGAGCCAGTGGCCCTTCTATGTTCTTCCAGAATGAACATATGACCAGTCCGCCCCTGCCAAAAGTTATATGAGAGTTTCAGATGTTGAGGAAAATCATCAAAATGATTAAAAAGCAGCATCGCACACAGTCCAAGAATCGATAACACTTCTTCAGCTCAGACCTTTTTTTCCTTTTTTTTTACTCAGCTCACATATTTTCATCAATTAATTTTGTAATCTTGAACATAGTCTTGAATGAATTATTTGACACACTATTGAATAAAAATATTTTGCCTCTAACTACCTCAGCAGTCTGTAGTTTGCAGCAAAAATAATGCTATCATCCAAAGTGAAGTCTGTCTGTCTGAGAATTGCACCTTGGCCTTAAATAAATATTCCAGGATTTTTGACATAGGGCCTCATTTCTTAGTTATCCAGAGTATTGTTGATTTCTGGATATATATATATATATATGGATACATTAAAAAAATGTAAACTCTTCCTCACCCTCCGTGGGCGGTCTCTCTTTTCTCTTTTCCTCCAAGGGTCCTAATATATATAGATATTATTCATGCAGTTCTTATATTTGAAGAATTTAGCGGTGCTAGGCCAGTGCTAAGCTAGTGCATCTCTATGGTAACTATAGCCTGCATTAAAAACCTAAAATCATGGGGTCGTCCTCCAAACGTTGCCATATCTGATTTGTAGAAAGCTCCTTTGTGAATTCCACGTGTAGTAATGCCAGCCGCCGGTAAACAAACTACTGTAGATCTGGTAACCTAGCAGATCACTCCGCCGCTGCGTAGCTTACAACGAGGAAGCTAATGCTGCTCAAATATAAGCTATTTTAAATGCAAATTGGTTATATTTCAAAAATTAATCAGTCAACACATACATTTATATGGGTAGTCTGGTGTTATAAGTGATTTGCCTCAGGTGCACTGTGCTTGGCTCAGACTGTTTTTAATGCAGGCTACTAGTTACCATAGACATGCACTAGCCTAGCACTAGCCTAGCACCACTAAACTCTTCAAATATAAGGACTGCATGAATTGAAAAAAAAAAGGGATAACTAGGAAATGAGGCCCTATATCAAAAATCCTGAAATATCCCTCTAAGTTAGAGACTCCCATCTAAAGATGTTTTGTTTCTGTCAATTTCCACTTTTGTGTATGTGCTAGTAAAGCATTTCGAATGCCAAGACCACAAATTCAAAGGGGCTTAAACTTCAAAAGCGAAGCAATCTATCTCTTACTGCACCATCTCAATCAGCTACCACTCCTTTTATTATGCCCTTTCACCAATCGCATATCTCCCAGCATTCCACTGGTGTCTTTGAGATAGCGTCCAACGTGACTCTCATCTTTGCTCATGTTTTTATTCGCAAAAACTACAGAAGTGCTCTTGTTTTTTCAGCTCGAGTGTGAAACTGATTACACGGTGGTTGTTTTCTTATCATTTCTTGGTTGCTGGGTTCAGATTTTCCTTTTATTTGGCCCATTTCAGTTCAGTGCGTGCTCCAGCCCTCGCTCTCTCTCTCCCAGTCTGTCTGCACCTCTGTTTATCGGTCTGTGCATCTCCCACATACCTGCATGGAAACCTGGCCTTTACAATCCCTCCACTGTAGCTCTCCACAAAGTACTGATTCATGCCTGTGTATATAGAGTGTGTAGGCTCTTTTTTCATTTTAGCTTTTAACCATGTTCTAATGTTGTTTTAAATAAGTCGCCCATGGCTTAATCTGACACATTTACACAAAGTAACTGCACATAGTGTTCATTAAAATGTTAAAATTATGTATTTTCCTCCCCTTACATGTTCCAGCCATGTATGAATGTGAATGAGCCCAGACCTGTTCAACACAACTGCCTCTAAAATCATGAACTGTCACTCATAAAGGTGTTACTTTGGGTCCGAAGTGCCGTCATGCACGAGCTTAATAAAGAAGCTGCAGTTATGCATAAGACCTGAGGTGGCAGTAGTGAGCATAAAATGACCAACTTGCATCTAGTCCCATGTGTACCGTCTTCTCCAAGTAATCAAGTTTCCTCATTTACACTAGGCTTGTTTAGTTCGTAACATACATGTAGCTTAATCTTGCATATTTCGTAGTCCCTCTGGGGGTAATACAAGTGTTAATGGGATGATTGTAGGGTCTCTCATCGCTGGTGTCTCTGGCCAGAAAGCCACAATTGCAACTTCCCTGCCACCGGACCGGAGCCACCAATACACACTAATGAAAGGAGAAGCTAACAGGCAAACAGGCAAAGCTAACTGCGGGCTAGCGCCCCTTAAACTGTATTTACAGCCAAGTTTGAGTGAAAAAAATAATTTAAATTTTGTGGAATTGGATGTACAATATCCCTCTCTCCATTTGTGTTTTCTGTAGTATTTACTCTTGCGGAAAATTAAGAAATTAAAAAATCGCAACTTCCTACGACACCTGCAGTTGCGCTTATGGCCTCTAGGGGCAAGAGTTACGTAGTACCGCTTTAAAGCCAGTACATCATAAGACCTCAAAAACTCTCCTGAACACTGATTGGCTAAACTACTGATTATACCGTGTTGTGAAGCTTCTCACATTTATATTTAGTCAAATAACGGTCTGTGTCTTACCTTTACTTTGGTAAGCTCCAGAGTTGCCTTAAAGGGGGGGGTATTATGCAAAATCGACTTTTTCAAGCTTTACATCATGTTATTATGTCATTCCCTCATTAAAAACATGCCTGAAGTGTTGCCTTGGCACATTCACGTATTTTTGAGTAATCTGTAAAAACTCTGATGGCGGCCATTTTAGGGATAGGTTTGCCTGAGTCCTCCTAGGAACGCCCCCACCTCCTGGAGACGCCTCCGAGCTTTCGTCACCAGCCGAGTAACCAACCACTGCTCCTCAGCAGAACCCCCTCCCCACTGATGCCACAGACAGCGTGTGGAGGGGGCGTGTCTGAAAGGGTCAGAGGTTCTTAAAGAGACAGAGGCCTGTTTCAAGACATTCACTACAGCCATTTTGAGAGAGCAATTTTATACAAGGCAGTTATTCTAATTTACTGCATTTACAGACCAACAGAAGGTTTGGTCATCATTGTAGTGTGATATAGACTGGTGCTATGTGATTGAAAGTATAAACTGTCTTTTTCTGTGTACTCGCAGTGCAGAAAAAGAGAACACAGCGCCGTTTGCTGGACAAAGGCGTGCACTGCAGTTTCATAGGTTTCACAGGAAGTGCTCTCCTGAAATTAGTCGCTTCACTTGTTTTCTAAATACATTGTCTTAGCTCCTAAAAGATGAAAGTTGAACAAAAGTAGTTCAAAAACAGATTACATCACATTGGAAAGGTTTACCAAGTAGACTAAAATAAGAAACAACCTCAACAGCTAAATTAAGCTGAAGAGAAAGAAACCGGAGTCTCGGGTGTCACCAGAATACACTTAAGCCACTGATTGGTCATTCAAGGGACTTTGTTATTATTAGTCATTCGTTTTTAGTCTGGAGGGATGAAATTGAATATTTTTTCCTCTTATACATAAACTGAAGGTAACCCTTTCTCCTCTCCGCAGATT
This sequence comes from Gobius niger, assembly GCF_951799975.1. Lineage (NCBI taxonomy): Eukaryota > Metazoa > Chordata > Actinopteri > Gobiiformes > Gobiidae > Gobius > Gobius niger. The sequence goes on from NC_136853.1 coordinate 42,287,611, forward strand.
CAGCTTCCTTGCAGTGAAACGGAGCCATGGTCGGGTGACCTCATCTGATTGGCTGTTCCGAGCACTTCCTGGTCCAAAGCTGCAGTTATGGCTAAGAGTCCGGAGGTGAAGCTGGCGGTGTTGGGGAGAGCAGGAGTCGGCAAATCAGGTAAGGCCTTGGAGCGGGTGCTAAGTGTACTGCATGTGCAAACTTTGGCCGTTAGACCCAAGCTGTTAGAGAGTGACTGCTGTGTTGGGGATCAGGCGGAGGAAGGCAGTGGTGGCAGTGACATGTGGCTCAAATGGTGTGATGTTAGAAGGAGGACGGTGTATTAATGTGCGAGCATCACAGCTGAGGGGTTCATGGTGTTTATTGGTATCGGACACACGTGTCTTTAAAGGGATATTTCAGTATTTTTGACATAGGGCCTCATTTCCTAGTTATCCAGAGTGTTGCTGATTTCTGGAGATATTTTTTTTTGTAATTCATGCACAGTTCTTATATTTGAAGAGTTACGTGGCGCTATAGGCTTGTGCTAGGCTAGCGCATTTCTATGGTATCAGTTAGCCTGCATTAACCCCTTTACTCCCACCTGAACCGAGCACGTTTTCTCCAGTTTGGCTTTACCCCAGTCCAAAAGCTTCTGGAAAAAAGCTGTGAAAATAGCAACAAAACTGAGACGAAAACAATGATGGAAATGTGACAAAAAAGTGACGAAAAATTGATGAAAAAGTGTCAAAAATGTTACAAGAAACGGACAAAAAATTGACGAAAAATGACAAAAACGTGACAAAAAAAGGACAAAAATTTGATAAAATATTGACGAAAAAAATACAAAAATGTGACAAAAAACGACCAAAATGTGATACAAATTTGACAAAAAATGATGAAAAATGATGAAAAAATGACAAAAATGTGACAAAAAAAAATGACGTGAAGAAAAAGATCCTTTTGGTTCAGACGGGAGTTAAGAGGTTAAAAACTCCACAGTGCACCTGAGGCAAGTCACTTATGACGTCAGACTAACAATATAAATGTCTGTGTCGATAGAATAATTTTTGGAATATAACTGACCTTGCATCACATGAATTTTGCATTTTGAGGGACTATTTTGTAGCAGATCACTCCGCTGCTGCGTAGCTTATACAATCACGAAGCTGATGCTGCTCAAATGAAAGGTATTTTAAATGTAAAATGGTTCAAATTATTCTATCGATACAGACATGTATATGGTTAGTCTGGCGTTATAAGTGATTTGCCTCAGGTGCTCTGTGGAGCGGGTCAGACATATCGCAGAAATACGCTAGCCTTGCACCAGCCTAGGGCCACAAAACTCTTCAAACATAAGAACTGCATGAATTACAAAAAAAATATCTACAGTAATCAGCAACACTCTGGATAACTAGGAAATGCTCTCAAAAATACTTAAATATCCCTTTAACACAACAATGCACATTGTATCGCTGGAACACACGGCTCTGGAGGAAGTAGTTCCATGTATCAGTGAGAGGCCGTTTTCAGCCGCTCTGCCTCATGTGAACAGCAGAACAGCCACATCCTTATCTGAACACTGATTGGCTAAACTCACAAGCTCATTATATTGTGTTGTGAAGCTTCTCACGTTCATATTTAGTCAAATAACAGGCTGTGAATAATTTGTACTGACTTACTTTTACTTTATGAATCTCCAGAGTTAAATATGTGTAGTCAGTGCAGAAAAAGAGAACACAGCGCTGTTTGCAGGTCAAAGGCGTGCACTGCAGTTTCATCGTTTTCATATGAAAGCAGATCAAGAGACACGACTGCCGAGTTTTCCTGAGTTTTCATAGAGGCAACGAATCCAGACCCTGACACCCCAAGATATCCTACTTTACAAAGTTTTTTTCCGAATGATTTTACTGTATGTTATTCTAGTCTGTCATTCAGCTGCTATACACATGAGTTGGATTGTTGCCATGAAAACTTGAATAAACGACTGAGTGGTTGCATGTCTAGAGCCCTGTGTGGACTAAGCAGCCATTGTTCATGTGTCCCCGCCAAAGGCACACAGTAGCTGCATTGAATTCCAGCCGCTTAATACAGCCTTAATGTGATAAGCAGTAGATTTAGTGAATTGTGATTAAAAAAAAAATTGCTTCTTAAATGGCTAGAAACTGAACTGCAGCCAATAAAGCTCTTAACAGGTGTCCTTAGATTGGAGCCTGGATTCAGTACAGAGCAGATAAGGTTTATTTTCAAACAACAAGAGATGACTGTCTACTTTATTGGAAATTGGAACATTATTTATTACTTAAGCTATGTGTGTTTTTGTCCAGGATGTCTTGTTTTTACGCCTAAAACCACAAAGTTACTCAAGTGCCATCAGAGGTCATGTAGCTCTCAGGGAGTTTTATTTCATGAAAGTAGCTCACAGGAGAAGATAAAAAAGACTGGCCTTGCTTCACTTTATACTTCCTGCTTTGTAATGGCTTTAAAGTTGATGTTTTCTGCAATGTTATTTCAGCATTTCAAGTTTTTTTCCCCGTCACCATTTATAACAATACACCTTTGTTTTCAGAAAAAAAGTCATTTCGCATTGTTGATGAAATTGCCTTCCATATCCGTGATCCGGGCTGCTGGCTGTTTGAGGCATTTCAAAGTGTTTATATTTCCTCACTCTCGAACATGCCGTTGTTCTCACAGTAGTAATTTGGCTCGTGTACCGTTCGAGTAGCTCTGCTGTGGGAGGTTGTTTTGGTCTGGTTTGGATGTCGTCTCTCCCACATTTTGCTCGGCTACATCTGTATAACTTATTTAGTTGCAGCCTTCCTGCTCTCCCCAGTAGCAGAGGCAATAACGCAGAGCATGCGTCTCGCTGTGGTAATCAGTCTGGATAGTGGATGCCTCGTTCAGATCTTGAGCCAACATCTTGGCCTGGATTACAAAGATGAGGGATTGTTTTTTATCTCAAGTTAATCTGAAATGTTGACCATTTTTAACTGCACTGCAAAAAGTAATTAACTAGATCAGTATAAACAACTCAATTTGAGCATAATAATCCAAATTTTAGTTGTTTTGACTGGTTAAGAAGTTCTTGGGCATTTGTCCTAGATTATTTCACTTGTTCTGAGATGTTTCTGACTCGTTTCGATACATTTCGTCCTTATTTCAGGTCATTTTCTTTGCCAATGGGGTAAGAAAATTGGTCTTTTCTCATTGGCAATTGTACTTTCTTATTTCAAGTGAGATTTACCTTAGAACTGGTCTGAAATGTCCTCAAACAAGCAAAGTAAACTTGGTCCAATCAGGAAAAGTGTCTAAATGAGTGAAATCCGACAAAAACAGGATACATTTCCTCAATTCAAGTCATTTAAGCCAATGCTTGATATTTACTTTTTGTAGTGTGATTCCAATTTGCTTTCTCAAACAGCCCATTTGCCAAAAAGACTAATCTCTTACAAATCTTTACATCAACAACATTTATCAAATAAATTATTCTGAGCATGTTTGTGTATTTAAATTTAATTTAAAAGTAACAGTAAAGTGAATATTTATGCATATTTGACCTTTCAGTGATCCAGCTTCTGTATGGGTGGTTAACATGGTGCCTTTACTTTCCATCCTGGTTGCTCCAGGACCAATTGTTTTGTAAGATTTCTGGTAGGTTTTTACAGCTAATGGATCTTACACATTAGGGATGGGCCAAGATCTCGTACCACAAGATATCACAAGATTAAAACGCCACAAAATCTCTTTTTCGGCCCTGAGTAGATTAATGTTGGAGATTTTTTCATTCATTTAACAAGGCTGCATCCTATATACTTACTGTGGATGGCTTAAAAGGTACTTAAAAAAATAATATATGATAAATTTCGTTTCGTTTCACTGTTCAGTAAAAGGAAATATTTCATCTTTTTCATCATTATGAATCATGTCAAAATCTCGTCTCATTCTCGTGAACTCAATCCCGTGTCTTGTCTCATGTAAATTGTGTCTTGGAACCACTATTATTACACATAAAGTGGTGAGAAAAAGTAAGTTCACCGCTTGGAATTTCTCACATTTCTGCCTAAATTGGTCACTAAATGTGGTCTGATCTTCATCAAATTCACATGAATGATTAAACAGTGTCTGCTTGAACTAATACCACCCAAACATTTACATTTGATCACATTTTTATTGGCCATAGCATGTAAACATTCACAGGACAGTGTGGAATAAGTGAGTACACCGCCTGAATCTCACTGAACTGCAGCCAATAAAGCTCTTAACAGGTGTCCTTAGACTGGAGCCTGGATACAGTACAGAGCAGATAAGTAAACAGTTTTGTGAACAGGAATGGTCCAAGATTCATCCTGATCGTTGTGAGCGTCTAATCTGCAACGACAGAAAATAAGTTATTGCTGCAAAAGAAGGATCAGAAGGTATTTAATACAGGGGTGCACCTACTTATTCCACTCTGTTGTGAATGTGTCAGGTTTTTCTGAAAAATATCATGATAAACTTGTCCGGGCCCTGAAGCAACAAAACAGCCCCACACCATGATTCTCCTGCTCCAGACTTCACAGTGAGGATAGGGGTTTTGATGTTGATGTGCTGTTCCATTTGTCCTCCACACATGAAGTTGTGTGTTCCTTCCAAACTGTTCAACTTTGGGTCCATCAGTCCACTGAATATATATCCAGTAGTGCTGTGGAGCATCCAAGAGCTCTTTCACAAACCAAAGTTGAACAGTTTGACCAATTTAGGCAGAAATGTGAGAAATTCCAAACGGTGTACTTACTTTCTCTCTCCACTGTACATACAATCTAGAAAACCTACCAGAAACCCTAGAAATGGATGAAAAGCAACAATGCCAAAGAAACACTGAAAGGTCTAATACGCACTAATATATATATTTTTCCACATAAAAAGTTGCATAATGCACCTTTAAAGTAGCTTGAAAGCCCCAAAAGCCTGATATGCTAAGAAATGTACAGACGATAAATATCGAGCCCAAATAATATATCGTTTATCTGTTGTTTATTGAACAATAAGTCGATATAGTAATTATCGCGACAGCCCTACTCGAGCACAATTGTTTTTAAAGGGGGGGTATTATGCAAAATCGACTTTTTCAAGCTTTACATCATGTTATTATGTCATTCCCTCATTAAAAACATGCCTGAAGTGTTGCCTTGGCACATTCACGTATTTTTGAGTAATCTGTAAAAACTCTGATGGCAGCCATTTTAGGGATAGGTTTGCCTGAGTCCTCCTAGGAACGCCCCCACCTCCTGGAGACGCCTCCGAGCTTTCGTCACCAGCCGAGTAACCAACCACTGCTCCTCAGCAGAACCCCCTCCCCACTGATGCCACAGACAGCGTGTGGAGGGGGCGTGTCGGAAAGGCTCAGAGGTTCTTAAAGAGACAGAGGCCTATTTCAAGACATTTGCTACAGCCATTTTGAGAGAGCACTTTTATACAAGGCAGCTATTCTAATTTACTGCATTTACAGACCAACAGAAGGTTTGGTCATCATTGTAGTGTGATTTAGACTGGTGCTATGTGATTGAAAAAAGCATAATACCCCTCTTTAAATTGACGAATGCTTCAGGACCCTTTCAGTGCTGACGTAGAGATGACCAAAGTAAATCCATGAAGCACAAATACCTCTCAAACCCAGATATGCTTTTGACAAAGGAGCGACATTGTGACATGGTTACACGCTCTCACTTTGCGAGATGTGTCCCATGTTCTGGCCACACGAAGCGTTTGAATGGACAGACAGATATTCAAGGTCGGCAGAAACCCACGGCATAGAAGCATTCCCGGGCTTCACGTCCTCTTTTATCACATCGCGGATTGATTTTCACAGGGACATTTGATTCATGCTGAGAAAAGCCTGCGCTCTGCCACTCACCGGGAGACGGCGCATTGTTGTGACGTGAATGTCCAGCTCCACAGTGGTCCAGGCGGCAGGGAGATGTTCTCAGCTAAACACGACCCTCGCGACGGAGCCCACACAACAGCAAATGAGGCAAAACATTCAACTCGGGCAAAACAAATTATGAGTATTGTTTTGTAATCATAGCCCGGCGGAGTGCTATTTGTTCATTTTAAAAAACAATCAGTGGGAGTGCAGTAAACACAGTCGCACGCGAGGACACTGGGAAATAGCATTTAGGTGTGACTAATTGTAAGATTTGCATAGAGTGATTCAGAGAAATGGAACATTCTTTGTAAGAGACAAAGAGACGACGTAGTAAAGAGTAACACGTTGCTGACTGAAGAAGTGAGATTCTTGTGTGTCATAGCTGCACTCTCATACCCGTGGGCTTTTGTATATGATTTTGTAACGATGACCTGCCAATAGTTTTTTCAAAATACAATAAAAAGCATTAAAAACACAAGGCAAGGCATGGCAAGTTTATTTGTAGAGCACAATTCATACACAAGGCAATTCAAAGTGCTTCACAGTTGCATAAATATAAGAAAACAAATACAATCAATAAAAACATCAACATAGAATTAATCAATTACAGTAAGAGGCAAGAGTGTAGATAAAATACTTTCAGTTATATGCATTTTTAAGTCTTGTTTAGATTCGCTCTGTCTTGAGCACTATTTTTTAATAAAAATCAGTAACACAAATCATTTTACATTTAAAAAACAAACAAAAAAAGACAATCAATCTCCATAAGCAGCAGTAAAAAGGTGTCCTTTCAGCCTGGACTTAAAAATCCTCAGGGTTGAGGCCTGTCTCAGATCCTCACTGAGGCTGTTCCAGACCTTTGCTGCATGAACCTGAAATGCAGCCTGACCATGTTTATTATTGACTCTGGGAACAACCAGGAGACCCCTCCCTGAGGATCTCAGGGCCCGAGGTGGTTCATACAGCTGTAACATGTCAGAGATGTACTTTGGTGCTTGACAATGAAGCAGGGCTGTTTTAAACTCTATTCTCTGAGCGACAGGAAGCCAGGGCAGAGACCGAAGCACTGGACTAATGTGGTTGTATTTCCTGGTTCTGGTCAGGACTCGAGCGGCAGCATTTTGAATGTACTGCAGAACAGTTCGTTTTGAAAGGCAATGAACAGGCTGTCACAATAGTCTAACCGACTGGAGAAAAATGCATGAATTAGTCTCTCCAAGTCTGGTTTGGACACTATGTTTTTTTATTTTGGCAATGTTTTTAGGTGGTAATAGTCCGGTGATGTAATGGACTTAATATGATTAACATTCAGGTCTGAGTCCATGATTACCCCTAGATTTCTAACTTGACTTTTGGGTCCCAGTGAAAAAGCTTCAAGATAACCAATGACAACCTCTCTGTGTTGACATATGGAGGCAGGAAAATATGTGCCATGGAAACTAGCAGAACTAAGTAACTCGTACCCCTATAGGCCATAAGCGCCACTGCAGGTGTCGTATGTTGCCGTTTTTTACTCATTTATTGTCCAATTACACAATGGAGATAATTTTTCTCACTCAAACTTGGCTATAAATACTGTTTAAATGGCGCTAGCCCGCAGTTAGCTTTGCCCGTTAGCCTGTTAGCTTCTTCTTCGTGATTCCATTAGTGTGTATTGGTGACTCCGACTCAGAGGCAGGAAAGTTGCAATTGTGGTTTTCTGGCCAGAGACACCAGGGGGAGATGAATTATCCCCCAATCATCCCATTATCACTTGTATTACCCCCAGAGGGACTACGGAAAGGATTTATTAAGGTAAACAAGTAACTGCTTTAACATTAATGCAAAATCATCAATTGTTCTATCCATCCATCCATTTTCTTCTGCTTTATTTTATATTCTGAGACAAAGGGGTTCATTTATTAAGACCGGTGCAGGCAGAAAAATAAAATATGCTATTGCGGGCATATTGCACCTTATTTACATTTCCGTAATATATGTAAATGAAAGTCTGCTGAGTTTGCATATACTACTGTTTTGGTAAATGACCCCCATAGTCCCTCCAGCATTTCCTTGGTCTTCACCGGGGAGTGTCTTCCCAATGGGACGTGCCCGGAACAACCGTCCTGGTAAATTTACTTTACTATATAGATTTACGTTTCAGTTTCTTGAATATGCTTTAGGAGAAAACACACACCCACACACGCACAAATGAAGAAAAGCTGCAAATAAATATTGAGCTGGATAATATATGTTGTTCATCTTGAGCTTACTTTAGGAAAACACACACAAAAGCACTGCCATAACAGCACTACATCATAGAATTTAGTGGTTTAGTCCATGACATACAGTACATAACCGCCGCCTGTGGACTGGTGTGAACTTAAACATGCAGCCACTGTTTTTGAAAGGCGGTTTTGCTGAGTCTTTGGGGAAATTAACTTTACGGGGTGTGAGGCTCGGCTCGTAAAATGTCCTCTCTCCCCCTTCAGTCCCAATCACAACAATAACAGTCCACCGCAGCAGAGGAAACACGTGCGTTTGAGGATAGCAATGTGGTATGCATCCCGGCAATGGCTCCTGGGATTCTTTTGGCAAACTCTCATTTTTACTTGGCAGATGGGTTAGCGCTCCTTCCCAAACAACGCCTAAACAACACTGGTAGCTCACTGACTACCGTATAGGTTTGTCTTCTCTCCATATCAAAAGGATTCCGTAAGTTTTTTCGCCTCGCTTTCATGATACTGTATATACCGATGGCTGCTCTGCTTTTTGACGACACTAGGGGCCGCCATTGCTGTAGTGCCTCCATATAGCCGCTAGTCCCCCATTGGAAAGCATTGGGCTTTAGACACATTAAAAACAACTTTAAAGCCAGGTCCCAATCTTTTTGGAACTATCTAGAGAAAAGAACATTTTTCAAAATCTCGTAGTAATGAGGGCGGGACTGTTAGCATTGGAGCAGCACGAACTACACGTCACACAAGGGCCGAGTCTACAGTGAAGATCCCGCCCCGATGCGCTTTTTAGGAACATGCCTCGTCAGAGCTGGGGAGGGGGAGTCTGTAAACCAGTGTTAATTTCGTCGACTAAAATATTTAGTCTTAATTTTAGTCAAAGTGGTATTTTTGACGACTAAAATTGGACTGAAAATAAATTAAACGTTTCTCATGAGACTAAAACTATGAGTAAAATGTCCAGATATTTTAGTCGACTAAAATAAGAGTAAATAAAAATGAAAAGGAGAGACTAAAATCATCCAAACTTCTATTGACCGTCTGAAACAGCCTCAGATCATGTAAATTCACTGCCAAATGAACAGGTTTGTGCTTTATTCATGTGGGAGAAGCTCCATGAAGTCGAGGACCTGGATTAAATATGATTATAATGAATATTATAAATGCAAAGTCGACTAAATTCGTCTTAAATTTAGTCGACTAAATTGACATACAATTTTAGTCGACTAAAACTAGACTAAAATTGAAACCTTTTTTTGACTGAATCTCGACTAAAATTAAATTACATTTTAGTCAAAAGACTAAGACTAAAACTAAAATAAAATATGTTGTCAAAATTAACACTGCTGTAAACCTGCCATGATTTCCCCCTCAAGCGTAGTCATTGTGGGAAACGGGGAGGAGTGAGCAGGAGACGGTTATTCTTTTTAACAGTCTATGGTATATACTCTGACTTATTGGTAAAGCAGCCATTCCCAAAGTCCGGAACATCGCAGCCCCCCTTATCAATCCAAAATTCTTTCAGGCCCCCCAATAATTCAAATTTCCTCCATTCAACATTTTACAGCTAAAATTACATTGAAAGCAACATCTAGCAACAACTGGGTTACATTTTTTCAATGAAAGAAACGTTTACTGTACTTACCAGTTGAATCGATTGACTGTTAAAGGAATAGGCCACTGTTTTTCCATACTGAGATTTGTTCTTACCTTAACTTAGACGAGTTGATGCGTACCTGTCTGGTCTTCTGTCTTTAGCCTCACCCAGCTTATTCCTATAGCTCCAAACTGGCGTGAAATGAGAAGCGACCAACCTCATCAACGTTTTCCCTTTTTAAATACAGTTCTGTGAAAAGTTACACGATCCAAGTATACAAAAAATTAAACATTGACGACCGCACAGTACAGTACGATATAGTGCCCCTTTTTATTGGCATGGAAAAATGTGGAAGAGCTTGATCGCTTCTAACTTCACCCAAGTTTGGAGCTTTTAAATGCTTTTTTTAATGCTGCTAAATGCTAAGAATGTCTCTATTTGCGTGACTGAACACACGCACAAAGACCAGACGGGTACGCATGAACTCGTCTAAGCTCAGGTAAGAACACATCTCAGTATGGAAGAACAGTGGCCTAGTCCTTTAACCTCTTAACTCCCGCTATAATGTTTAGCTTTCCCCAAATCTGAAAGCTTCTTGACTGGACAGTTCAGTCTATAGGCCTCAATGCCTCATCTGTAAGCTAGACTGCGTCGTTGTCACGGTGACACTTTCTTTGCTCTATTTATGTCACATTTTTGTTGCATTTTTCCAGCTTTTTGTTGGGTTTTAGTTGCTTTTTTGACAATTTTTTCCTGCTTTTTTGACTATTTTTTTCTGCTTTTTTGATGAGTTTTTTCTGCATTTTTGACACATTTTTTCACGTTTTTTAACAATTTTTTTCAGCTTTTTAACACATTTTTTTCTGCTTTTTTGACCAGTTTTTTCAGCATTTTTGACCATTTTTTCTGCTTTTTTTGACAAATTTTTTCATGTTTTTTAACCATTTTTTTTTTCAGCTTTTAAACACATTTTTTTCTGCTTTATTGACAATTTTTTTTCTGCTTTATTTTTTTACCGGTTTTTGACACTTTCTTGTAAGTGTTCTATGGCGTTTTTGTAACTTTTTTGTTTGTTTACATCTCGTTTTCATTTCTATTTCGGCGCTTATTTTCAAGAAGCTTTTAGATTTGGGCAAAGCCAAACTGGAGAAAATGTGCTCGGTTCAGGTGGGACTTAAGAGGTTAAGGTTTAAGGTTTGTTTTTGGACTGAAGGCTTCATGAGACAGGACAGCACAAGGTGAAAGGGGGTGAAGAGCGGGGAGACACATTCAGCAAATCTACTACAGGCAAACCTTTTTTTTTAAATTCAGAAAAAAATCCTACACTTCAACTTCCTCCGACAGTTCCTTCCTTTATTTTTGGTGTAAAAGCAATCTCTGTGGGGTCACACCATCACCGCATATGACACAGAAAGTCTATACAGAATCCCAGGCATCGTTTCTTTTTCTCTATTGGCTGAAGCACATTCACATTGACCATTATGTAAGTAATCAATGCAGCAGCAGCAGCGGTTTCTCTCTCTGAGACCTGCCTGATCCTTCTTTGGCCACACTTCACCGCTGCAGAGTTGGCCTTGGTTATGTGAGAAATGCCGATATTTGCGGGCCGTACTTCATGTTCCCCCCAGTCATTCGCACTCTGTGACTTTTTTATTGACCAAACCACCTCCAAAATCAACTTCCTCTGCTGCTCGTGGAGGAAATGAGACGGTAATGGAGTAATGAATGGGAATTTCGTCTGGTTATTATGACTGTATGGGGACATACTGTACTTACGAGGGCTGCACTTTTTTTGAAAAATATCTAATGCCATTTTTTTTTTTTTTCTCATAATGGCGATTAGATTTGCAGTACTAAGTAACTTGTTTACTTTAATAAATCCTTTTCATAGTCCCTCTGGGGGTAATACAAGGGTTAATGTGACACTTGTATTACCATCTCCCTCGAGTCTGGTGTCTCTGGCCAGAAAACCGAGCCACAAATACACGCTAATGGAATCCCGACGAAGAAGCTAGCAGGCTACCGGGCAAAGCTAACAGTACTTACAGCCAAGTTTGAGTGAAAAAAATTGTCTCCATTATGTAATTGGATGTACAATATCCCTCTCTCGCTCTGTCTTTTCTGTCAGCGTAGTATTTACTCCCACGGACAATTAATGAGTAAAAAAACGTAACGTGCTACGACACCTGCAGTGGCGCTTATGGCCTCTAGGGGCATGAGTTACTTAGTACTGCTTTAATTAACATTCATCTCCAGGGCACTGACATTTGCACTGACTCCTAAACTATAACAAGAAGCACATGCCTTTAAGAACCTGTTTGAAGAGGTCTAAACTGCAGGTTTTGTGCATAATAAGGCCCATGGGAGACCCAAGATATTTTATTGTTGTAACGGATATGCAATATGCCTTTTTTTTAAATTGATTTTAAATCACAATTTTATTTGATTACGACTGATAGTGCAGGCCTAAGATGTATTTTTTTTGTATTTGCTATGGGTATCACCTACTGAGGTTTTCCCCAAATACAGGAGATTCTATGGAAATACCAGGGGCCAGATTGAGGAAACTACATTTCTTTGGAGTAAGAAAATCCTTCAAAATAAAAACTGCCTGCAGAGCATAGTGAAGGTTTGCACCACTAAAGCTCAGCACACACTACACAATTTGTATGCCCGATTTTGCTGCAATTCTCAGTCGACCCGAGTCTTGACTAGTCAAAGGTGGTCACACAGAGTCGTGTCTCGTAGTGTGGGAGGGTCACGACTGGACTCGCTTTTGAATCATGTAATGTGGGCGACAGAAAGACGCAACAAAACCTTGGTCGCGGGAAATCAAACATCTTTGATTTTTAAGGCTGATTAGATGCACAGGAGAAGCGTGGGTGATTTTAATGTTCCAAAAGTGAACACACAGAATGCAGCGGTCAATGACAGAGTGAACTACAGAAAAACACTGTAGCTCCCTCCCTTTTCATTTCCATGTCATAACAGCAGCACAACTAATGAATGCCCACAGCGAGCCCCAAACACAGACCACGCCAAAGAGCACAACGTTATATGAAGAGTTCATTTGCAAAGACAGAACGTGCTCGTATTAAATCCGTTGGAAATACATCCAGTTTTTTCGTCTATGCCTTTACCTGCACGTCCACCAATCCACAAAGTCCCCAAGTAATTTCATGACTCTGGATTCAAAAGTCATGTCAGTGAATGACCTTCAGTGACCATAGTAGGGTGATTTATATGTATATTTGTTTCGTAGTCCTTGCTGTGTACTATTACTCTGTGTTGCCCTCTGTGTTATTGTCATGGCAGAATGGCCTTTAACTCATGTTTTTGAACATTGTCACCACTTTTGGACACCTTTCAGAGAAAATAATTGGACCTTACTTTGACAGTGTTGACGCAGAGAAGACATTGAACTTTGAGACTGTTTTTGTTTCATGTGGATTGTCCCAATAATGACCGAGATATTAGCAAGAAAATGTGCAGTTAGACAGTTGCCACCATGACATTTTCAGTCACTTTGAACTATAGGCTTACCGTAAATTCTCTAATATAGGCCGGGGCCTTTATTCACTCAAGCACATCGAGGACCAGGCCTTTATTGGAACCAGGCCAAAATTAGAGACAGGCCTTCATTTCTATTTGAGCAAAAGGGACGACCAGGAAAATGAAGAAAAACGAGGTTTGTGTCCATTTGAACCTATAACAATAGATTCATGTATTAATTACCATTTCAAACACTCTCCCAGCAGCTGGAACATTGACGCCTTTTATTTTGTAGGGGCAACAGGAACCGTTTTGCTGCTGTTGGTGGAACATTCACATCAATGTCCGGTTTCTCTACTTTCATTTTTATCGCGGACTTGGATTATTTGTTGTTATCTTGTGTAAAAGGCGAGTTTAGACGGAGCGATTGTGATTGTGATCGATCATAAAACAGACCCAAGAGAAGACGACACCCTTGCGCTGTTTGGAGGAGTTATTTTTGAGGCGTGGGACTGACCTGCCCACGGAGCAGCTGGACGTGCTTTAAAGACGCGATGGCGACTTTATTAAAACCCTGGATGGTCACACAACCCTCACATTTGTTGCCCTGTCTCCAAATATGCAGGACCAGCCTGGTACGGTCCTCTAACTGTGAAGAGCAAAACACAACTTGAGAGACTCGTCCTGAGGGCCAGGACGCTGACCAACACAAAAGAGTTTCCGTCCTTGAAAGAAACCTTTGAAAGCACTGTCCTCTTCCAAGCTCAGAAAATCACTGAGAATCCATCACATTTTCTGAATGGTGAACATGTAATTCTCCCAGCAGGAAGACGGTACAGAGCACACAGTCTCAAGAGCAACAGATACAAGCTCTCATTTCTCCCCAACTCTGTGTCTCTTCTGAACAAACTGAAGGATAAAGAGCAGGTGAAGAGGCGTCAGAACTATATATATGAATGGTTGTACGTATGTGTGACAGCTGCGGGCCCAAGACAAATTTCCTCATTGAGGACAATAAACTTTTAGTTTATCCATCCATCCATCCAAATATAGTCACAGGAGGTTTGAAAAGTGGCTAAATCTGTGTCAAAGTTCCGCTCAGATCAGCTCCACCCCGCATTGTCCCCCATCGGCCCGGGTTCCCGTTTGTTTACTTCCTGCACGTGAGTTATCATTTACTCTAGTATGAGACAAATTCCTATGGGGAATATTTCTACAGCTATAATTTCTAATAATAGCCCCGGCCTGTTTTAGAGACCGGCTTTTATTTGCCTCCGCCAGCCGCGAACCCGGCCTCTGTTAGAGACCCGGCCGGTAGTGGAATACAGGCCAGTATTAGAGAATTTACGGTATTATGTTCTGAAAGACGCATGATTCTTGTGCTAAACATATCATGACAATCTATTGAAGAAAAGTTCAAGATCTGCTTTGTGAACGTATTTATTCAAATGCGATGAAAGCAGGAAACAGCGCGCTTTATATATTGCCTCAACAGTGCTGAGTCCTAGGTCGTGCTGCCCTCTTGACACTCAAGTGAAAGCATGGCCATTTGCAGCCATGATTACAGCCGATGAAATATGCGGTGAGTCACTCGGGGCATAAAGCCACAGCGGGGCACTAATTAGCATGGTACAGGTGGGTTTTAGTGTTTCAGATAAAGAGAGATGTGAAAAGGTGAGGCTGTTTTTCCAAAGAGACTGAGGAGATTTGAATGTGTGATTGCGTGATTTGAATGTTATGTAAGATTTCAAATGTCACTTTGTTGCGTTCCTGCTATTTGCAGAAGATTGTTTATTCTTTTGAAGGCGAAGTGACGGAATCGTGTACGAGTATTTTCGTAGTATTTAGGGTCTTACATCCCCACGTGAATCTGGCACAGGCTGTTCCTGGGTGGTGCCTGGGTGGTGGTTGTTGTGTTAAAACAGTATGAAATAGATCAAAAAATGTTTACTATTTACATGCATTTTGGGAAGTTGTCTAGTTGTTTGCATCTTCAAAAAACGTCTGGAAAATATGGTTTTAAAGATTTTCCAAAAAACTCTTGTGGCTCCTTTTACTCCAGGAGTGGGGTAAATGGAACTAGATCTTGGGGTAAGTTTAACCACCAGATTTAAAGGTGAAATTGACTCTAAACATCATAAAGTTTAAAATCATAAAACATTTTTTTTACATTTTAGTGTTTCCCGTAAGCAATTTTATATATATATATATGTATATTTATATATATATATAAAAATTTGTATTATATTTTTTAGAGGCGGCTCTATTTGCCTATGAGATGGCATCACTGTGTTATCATTCATAGACATCATCTTTTTACTTTAAAAAACGTAAAAAAGTTTTTCGATGGCGTTTTTTAGGGATGCTGATATGCTTGGCCGATATTTTTTTCCCAAATGTCTGGTCTATAATCTTATTTTATTATATTAGGTTAGATTCAATCATTGTTTTTGTCCCAGCTTTGAGTAGTTGCCGTTAGCATTAGCATACGGGGTCGACCTGTCATTCGGACAACCCTCCATTGTAACATCCCTGACACTTTTTGATACCTCTATTCCGACATTAGTTTTGAGCGTAGCCTGTTCAGTTTGTAAACTCCACTATCCTTAAAGGGACAACAAAAGGGAGTTTAAAAATGTTACTCAAAAAGTTGTTAATTCGGGTCCGAAGTGCCGTCATGCACGAGCTTAATATAGAAGGTGCAGTTACATGTATGACCTGAGGTGGCAGTAGTGAGTATAAAATGGCCAACTTGCATCTACCCCCTTTAAGGTTAGGGCTAAGGTAAGGGTAAGGTTGGTTCTAGTAGGCCCACATATTTTTTATAATTATCCCGTGTGTCGGAATGGCTCGACGTTGCACAAAAGACAAAAGTGTCACCACTCCGACAAAAGGGGGAAAAAATGGAGTCCGACAATTAGACCTCAATGTCGGCGTGGGGGGGTGTTGGAATGACGGGGTGTAACCTTAAAGTGGAGGTTAACACCAACACAGCGATTGAATTCTCCAGGTTCTGTGCCTCAAAATGACACGCAGCAACCCCTCTTCCTCGCACCTTCCTGGCCACGGAGTCTGGTTGGAGTCTGGTTGGAGTCTGGTTAGAGTCTGGTTAGAGTCTGGTTAGAGTCTGGTTAGAGTCTGGTTAGAGTCTGGTTAGAGTCTGGTTGGAGTCTGGTCGGAGTCTGGTCGGAGTCTGGTCGGTGTCTGGTCGGAGTCTGGTCGGAGTCTGGTCGGAGTCTGGTCGGAGTCTGGTCGGAGTCTGGTCGGAGTCTGGTTAGAGTCTGGTTAGAGTCTGGTTGGAGTCTGGTTAGAGTCTGGTTAGAGTCTGGTTAGAGTCTGGTTGGAGTCTGGTCGGAGTCTGGTCGGAGTCTGGTCGGTGTCTGGTCGGAGTCTGGTCGGAGTCTGGTCGGAGTCTGGTCGGAGTCTGGTCGGAGTCTGGTCGGAGTCTGGTTATAGTCTGGTTAGAGTCTGGTTGGAGTCTGGTTGGAGTCTGGTTGGAGTCTGGTTGGAGTCTGGTCGGAGTCTGGTCGGAGTCTGGTCGGAGTCTGGTCGGAGTCTGGTCGGAGTCTGGTTATAGTCTGGTTAGAGTCTGGTTGGAGTCTGGTTGGAGTCTGGTTGGAGTCTGGTTGGAGTCTGGTTATAGTCTGGTTAGAGTCTGGTTGGAGTCTGGTTGGAGTCTGGTTATAGTCTGGTTATAGTCTGGTTAGAGTCTGGTTGGAGTCTGGTTATAGTCTGGTTAGAGTCTGGTTGGAGTCTGGTTGGAGTCTGGTTAGAGTCTGGTTAGAGTCTGGTTAGAGTCTGGTTGGAGTCTGGTTGGAGTCTGGTTGGAGTCTGGTTGGAGTCTGGTTGGAGTCTGGTTGGAGTCTGGTTGGAGTCTGGTTGGAGTCTGGTCGGAGTCTGGTCGGAGTCTGGTTGTTTGTACATAGCACTGCCATTGGCCATGAGTGTTTCTCCACCCCACGTACTCCCCACCTAAAAGCGTTTAGTCTGGAGTGGCAAGATCGCCTGCGTTTTAAAACACAAGATCGGGCCCAGTATCTTAAAGGGACTAGATACAAGTTGGTTTATACCACTTTCACCTCTGGTCTTACGCGTAACTGCAGCTTCTATATTAAGCTCGTGCATGACGTCACTTCGGACCCGAAATAACACCTTTTTGAGTGACAGTGCAGGATTTTAGAGGCAGTTGTGGTGAACAGGTCTGGGCTCATTCTACACATTAGGACATGGCTGGAACATGTAGAGGACATTTTTAAACTCTGTATAGTCCCTTTAAAGCAGGAAGATCCTCATTATGCTTGGAGTAGGTCTGAGTGGGTTGTAACGTAGCAACAGAGATCTGCAAAAGGACGAAAACATCATAAAAGAGGGTTGTTTTCAGAAACATCCTCTGTTCATGCATGGGGCCAAATCATTCTCCATCTTTCTCTCAATGTTCATGTAATTGTGGCAGGACGTATAAATGTAAGAAAGTTAGGTTAGGTTTAAGTATTTATTCAAGCATGCCAAGAATCTGTACATATAAGCATTGCAATGTACTGAGTCTATTATTGATTAATGTAGTATTTAAGACCTGTCTGGCAGTTTTATCAATAATCTTGGATAAAGCAAAGAAAAAAATGGAGATAAATTCACCGTAGAGTGCAGTTATTTAATACTCCTGCTAGGTAATCTCGGCAACATGAAGATAGTGGTTAAAGGAAGCGTCATACACAAAAATAAAAGTATAGCTTCATTTACAACACAGCAACTCAGATCTTCTCCATTTTTAGTTATAACCTAGCCAGCAATCATGGTCCTCCTCAATGCCGCCTTCATTAGCGATGCTTATCTTTTGACACTGATTACAATGAATGCTCTTACTGCATCTCTGAATCTCATCAATCTAATTTTGTTCCTCATTATTCCAACTCTCACCTTTCAATGGTTCTGCTACGCTCTGTTTAAAAGGTTGAGGCAGTGATGAAATAAGTTTGTTTGCTCACAAGCTTTTTACTTAAAATTTGTGTTTTTTTATGCTCCCTGTGGGTATTAGGTAATCACTATCTCACACTTTGTTGGATAGAAAATGTAATATTGACCGAAAACAGTATGAAATATCCAGTAGTTTAACTTCAAGCAATGTCGAGCAAGGACCTCATTTTCAGTTCATTTTCATGATTTGGACTTTTTTACAACTAGAGGTTTAGGTTTGGCCGATCTTGCGCCGATAAAAGCCAATATCTCCGGGGCCGGAAGTCTTGGGGGAACAGAGAAACATAGAGATGAAATTTTTTTTAGCTACAAGTTGGACTAAAGTTAGTTAGTTTCACTAAACCTCAGTCAATATGGACATGCTGCATGTCATTTTGAAGCACAATTGTATTTTTGATAGACACACTAAATGCAGCGGCTAGCAACAGTATGCTAATGCTAACGGCAGCATGCTAGTGCTACTAATCAAAGCTGGGACATAAACTATGATTGACTCACTTAAAGTAATAAAACAAAATTGGCCACTGCTGGATTGGTATTTATGTTTTTACAGGATTATAGGCCAAACATTTGGAAAAAATATCAGTCAAAAATATCGGCTGAGCAAATCTTCATCAGCCAATAAAAATCCCCCATCAGCCTTAGAAAAACCCATTCAAGTCGACCCAGTGCTTAAAGGAACAGGCCACCGTTTTTCCATACTGAGATATGTTCTTGCCTGAGCTTAGACAAGTTGATACTTACCTGTCTGGCCCGTGGAAGAGCGTGGTAGCTTCTAACTTCACCTCGTTTGGAGCCATAGGAATACATTGGGAGAGGCCAAATGCTAGCAACATCTTTGGTCATTTTGCCTGACTGAGCACAGGCACAAAGACCAGACAGGTACGTATCAACTCGTCTAAGCTCAGGTAAGAACATATCTCAGTATGCCTAACAGTGGCCTGTTCCTTTAATTTGTAAATGAGTAGTTTCTGGAACACTTTTGGATTGATGGATTGGGGGGAACTGGCCTCATTAAACAACATTATATCATTTAAAATCTTTGCCGGATCCTCAAAATTTTTTCCCGGAACCATTACCCTGAAAAATGGAAAGATGGGGGAATGCGTTCCCCCAAATGGGGCATCAAATTGGGGCCTGAGCCAAACAGAGATCATTAGATTCTGACAAAACTTGTGGCAAGAGAGGCAAAACACCTGCAACACGAAGTTAGTACTAAATTTGTCTGACAAGGAGCTCCTCTTTTTAAAATTATTTTCTGTCTCCTGTTTGTGCTTTCTTTCATTCACTTTCTATATTTGACTCTGAAGGCTGTTTGCCGTCCTCAGTGCACCAACCGCCCACAAGATCCGTTTCAGTGGGATCTCCACCTCTCACTCACGACTTGAGCTACTTCTATTGAGAAAATAGCATCTGTATTTCAAGAGTTCTCCCTATTGAAACTGCAGATTCATGCGTCACCGCAGCATAGCAATGGAGTTACTTCCTGTTCTTTGTTGGAGGAAGGTAGGCCCTGGCTCCGAGTGGGCGACGAGAGCAAAAATGAACCAAAAGAAATGCTTCTGATTCTATCCTTTCAGAGCAGCTCCTTTGACCATGTCGGTGCAGCTGTTGGACTTTGACTCTTTGTTGAATCCATGGTAGTGGTTTAGACCTGGTCTAACATGGAGTCATTCAGGGTAATTGCTTTAACTCTGGTTTTGTGCTGGACCTAAAAAACAGGGCTAAACTAAGACTAAATTAGCCTGATTTAAACCATGACCGAACAATGTCTAAACGGTGTTGATTTCAATTTTGACAACATATTTTGATTTAATTCAGTTTCAGTCTTAGGCATATTAACACACGTTGGAGTGCCTTGTGGATCGATCCGAGACCGCCCGAGTTCCAACTGCATTTGCCCCGCACCAGACGGTAGCACCATCAGCCACATAACAACGATCAGCGGTTCAACGAACTTATTCCCATGACGGGCATCGACCTGTCAATGTGTTAAATACAGTGAGGCTGATATTACGCAAAGCAAGGAGAATTGCACTTAAATTACTGTAGCATACTGTTGCATTTTGCCTCGTCAGAGCATTTATCCAAACGTCCTCATGCAGTGCGTATTCATTCTTTCTTTGTGCAAAAAAGAGGTGTTAAAGCACGAGCAGTTCGGCCATATTCACATCACACCCGCTCCAACCCAGAGTTTGAGTGACCTGTTTCACTCGGAGTGGCTGTTTAGACCAGCTTAAAGTGCTGCGTTTCGATTCACAATGACCCTAAATGTGCTGCTCTCGGCTTTATTTATAAAGCGTTTTTCATACCAAAACGTATCACAAAGTACTTTACAGATTACAACATTTAAAACAAATAGATTAGTCAGTTAAAAGCTAAGCTAAAAAAGTGGGTCTTGAGCCTGCTCTTAAAAACATGAACTTTCTCTGCAGCCCTGAGCTGCTCCTCAGGTGGTTCCAGAGGCGAGGGCCGAAATATTGGAAAGACGCCTCACCATGAGTCTTTTTGTTGACTTTAGGAATAACTAGGAGACCCCTGTCGGAGGAGCGAAGGGGCCGTGAAGGTTCGTAAGGTAAAAGCAGTTCTGAAAGATAAGAAGGACCAAGACCATCAAGACATTTTGGACTATACTTTTGCCAGCAATACAAAACATGCTTGTAATGACCAACGAGACAGATTTGGATGATATTTAAATCTCTCAGTTGGCTGTCTTTAGTCTACATACACAGCGGTTAATGCTTGGAGGTCTTGAGTTCAATCCCCAGCCGGAGGAGGCCTCTGTGTGGTGTTTGCCCGTTCTCTCTGTATCACACGCTACCACAATGAATGGAGTGTGTGATTGATGGTGGTTGGTCAGAGGGGCCGTCAGTCCACCTCAGGGCAGCTGTGGCTACAATAGTATATGAATAGAATAATGACTGTGTGGCAGTTTGAGAAACTTGGTAACACAGGAATGTATTTAGTCAATTTTGCATTAATATTATGTCCAATTGTATTTAATTCAAGTCCAATGCTTCATGGAGCTTCTCCCACATTTGGGTAGAGAATTCAAATGATATGACTTTCAAGCTGCGATACTGGAAGTTTTGATATTTGTTAATTTTATATAGTTTTTATTAGTCAATAAAAAAATCTGGATCTTTGAGTCATAGTTTTAGACTCACAAACTAGTTTAGTCTAAGTTTAGCTAGAGCCAAAATGTTCTGAATTCTTCATAATTTGATTATATTGTAGTTGACGAAATCAACACTACATATGAAAATTGGTTGTGGCCCTTCACAGACAAGAATTTTGGTTGATTGATTGATCGATAGTATATCTGGTTAAACAGACTGACAGAATCACGTTGGAGACAGTCAGAAACTACATGTGTATCCGTGTGTGCTTGAATTGACATTATTAATCAGCCTGACAGACTTAAACAATACGTTAAGTGGATAAATAAAATGTGTGACGTGTTCAATATTCCAACTTTGCAAAACAACGTATGTTCTTGTAGGCGGTGTGCTGCCCATGTCGAAGCCTGCCTTAATACTGTATACCGCTCTTATTTTTAGCTCACACCTCCTGTCTCCGGTTTGTCCTCTGCGTTCCTTCCTGCTGCCAGGGCCGTCCTGCAGCTCAGCCTCTGACTCACACCCTGTAAATTCACTCCACGCTTCAAACTGGATAATTATTTCATTGAGGCCGCTGTCTGCCTGCAACCAGTCGTAGAAAAGGCTGAGCTCAACTCTCTCACACACGAGCTTCTTGTTGTGAAATTATTTGGGCTGCAATCAGATTAAGGGTAATGAATGATTTATTGAATTAACAAAGGTCATAATTGTTTCTGTCTTTATTAAATTGTATGAAACCATGTATAATTCGTTCAATCAATTTTCAAATTGAAAACAAAAACTAAATTACCTAGAAAAGTCTGCTACGGGCATTTTTCGTTCATGAAAATCACTCTAAATGAAGCGCAAATTCAACCTGGAAGACCCTGCAGCCTTCATCCATCACCTCATCAACGGCGGCTTTACCAATCATCCTCCTCCACCCCTTCCTCTGCCTGGCCTCTCCTCGGCTCTGGTCATCATCGACATCTGGCCGCCCCGGTTCTCTTCCTGCCACCACCAGTGTTTGGGCTCCGGGGGAAGATTCTGTCTAACATCCATCCATACATCCAACATACTCCGTATCGTTGCTGCAATCTTCCACCGGGGTCTGAGCCCCAATCATGATTCACGTTCAATAAAACACATTTTTTTCTCTGAGAGTCTTTTCAGGTTGAAATGGATTAATTTTGCATCTGAGCTTCATTTCCCCATATGCTAGAATATCCGTATTTGACGGAGCAAAGCATGGCCAAACTATTATTTGAAAAGAAACGAATAAGAACCAAGGTCTTTACTCATCAAAATTCTCTCTCGGTCGCTGCACGGCTGTGAGAAAAATGAACACAGCACACTATGTTTTTGAAAGCTTGATTGGCTCCTTCTAAAGGCTATTTGAAAGGTATATAGGGAATTTTGATGACAGGAGAGTGCACTGTCTTTGATTCTTTTTGTTCCACAAACACCAAAGAGCACCCTCTATTAGGCTACCTATTATAAATTCAGCTTGTCATCATCAATCAGACTGAGGCTGCCAAGATTTTTGGAAATAAACCACAAAATCTTTGTTTGGAAGATATGCAGGACAAGGCCGTTGTATATCCAGGGGGAGTGGACCGTGACGGACGCGGTGCAAAAAGAAGTACGTTTCTATCTCATTTAGTTCTGAAGTCATTGTCAATTGATAGACATAGTTCATACGCTCAAACACAACCTTAATCGATATAATGTTTTCTTCAGATTCAGAAAACTTTATTGATCCCTCCAGGGCAATTGATTCGCTGCAACCTCAGACAGATATTGCACAAACACATCACGACACTCACTGTGTGTCACTTCCAACAATACAGACAATGGATGATAAAAAATAAAAAAAGGACACATTTCAAAAAGGTCAGGGTTAACACACTCCCTTCAGAATTCAACAGTTCAGTGACAGAGGGGCCAAAAGAGTTGGATAAACGATTTGTTTTCCGATGAGGTACATGGAAACGACGTCCAGAAGGCATGAGCGAAAACTCAGAGGACAGAGCATGGAGAGGCTGACCCAAGATACATTTCGCCTTCCTCAGCGCCTGCTCCTCCCAAAGAGATTTTAGGTCTCTTTGTTTAACTCTAGATCAGATTTTGACAATGTTTTGCAGTTTATTTTGATCTTTCACAGACAAACCCTTGTGCCAGCCAACAAATGAAAAAGCTAAAAGTCTCTCTATGAAACAGCAGTAAAAGTTGCAGAGAATCCTTTTGTTTACGTTGAAAGAGTTTCCTCTTCAGTTTCCTTAAAAGATAGATTCTCTGCTGACCACGTTTAATACATTTTTGAATCAATATTGAGGATAATGTATTGAAATCGATGAAACAATTAATTAAACCCAGCCCTATAGTCCTAAATAATGTCAGTGAAGACGTTTGAAAGTTCCTAGTTTGAGGTTCAAAGCTTGTGTCCTTAGATGCAGCTTAAAGGGGCTAGATGCAAGTTTTATACTCACTACTGCCACCTCAGGCCATACGTGTAATTGCAGCTTCTATATTAGGCTTGTGCATGACGGCACTTCGGACCCAAATTAACACCTTTTTGAGTGACAGAGCCGGATTTTAGAGGCAGTTGTGGTGAACAGGTCTGAGCTCATTCTACACATTAGGACAGGGGTAGGCAACGTCAGGCCCGAGGGCCAAATTCAGCCCTCCAGCACAGCACCTCTGGCCCTCAAGATGATTTTTAGAAACATTCTTACACAAATCAGAGAGTACTTTTAACATTATTAGAGTTAAATGGGAGGAAAAAAAAGGTAGAAATGCTGTCAATACACCCAATTAGGTCATATATTATGTACAACACTGGCATAGTGCACTGGGCAAAGATCGTTTTAAGGAAGAAATGACAAATCTACTTGAATTAACAGATTACATCTGAGGTTTGAGTAGATTTGGTCTGGTCTTAGACGAGATGAAAGGAATAGGCCACCGTTTTTACATACTGAGATATGTTCTTACCGTAGCTTTGACGAGTTCTTTAGGACCTGTCTGGTCTTCACCCGTGCCTTCAGTCACGTAAACACAGCACAGACGGCGTTAGCATTTAGCCTCTCCCCCTCTCCACTATAGCTCCAAAACAGGTCAAGATAGAAGCTACCAAGCTCTTCCACGTTTTCCCTATTTGAATATGGTTACGTGAAGTGTTACACTACAAAGTATAATTACACAAAATTAAACAATGTGGATTTTCTAAGCGGATAAAAGGGGGAACTATATTGTAAGGCGTATTAATACCAGGAGTAATTTGGCATCCGCACAGTAAAGTGAAGATTACTGCGTGGATTTCGAACTACTCCTGGTATCTTCTATCTTGACCTGTTTTGGAGCTATAGAGGAGAGAGGGAGAGGCTAAATGCTAACGCCGTCTGCGCTGTGTTTACGTGATTGAAGGCGCGGGTGAAGATCAGACAGGTCCTAAAGAACTCGTCAAAGCTAAGGTAAGAACATATCTCAGTATGTAAAAACGGTGGCCTATTCCTCTAAACCTCTAGTAGTAGTCATTTTCTTTTTTAGTCTTGTTCCATTGGCGCTTGCAGTTGTATCTTGGATTAGTTCAAACCAACTCAAATTCAACATAGAAGAATTTTCAGTCATTCATCTCATTTAAGATGGTAATTTTTCCAGTGTTGTGCTTTACTTTGGGCTAATAATCAGAGGCTTCGGCCCTCGGTCTATTTACAATAAAGAAAATCGGCCCTCCGCCAAGAAAACTTGCCTAACCCTGCATTAGAACATTGCTGGAACATGTAGAGGAGGAAAAGACTTATTTTTTACATTTTTAAACTCTGTATAGTCCCTTTTAAAGCTCAAGTTCTATTGCAGTTGTAGTAAATTGTTTGAACCTTTAGCATAATTACCATTTCCGCTGTGGTCACTCACTGCGTCGCACAACTCAAGTCTTTACATTATGCAAGTTCCCCCGCATCGCTCCACCGGCTAACTGACAGCTTCTCATTAGCAGTGTCCCCAATTTCCTCTTTGAACTCCCCATGGACCCGTCTCCTCTCTCCCTTCCCTCCCCGTCAGCACAGATGTGAGAGCCCACACGTCCGCCCTGGTTCCCACAAAAACAGAACGCACGTCGAGCCTCGCCTCCGGTTTAAATTTGGTGCACACGTCCACGCTCCTCCCCGGAGAAAAACCTCAAAACAACTGCATTACTTCTTTTATTTTAACTCTAACCTTTGTCATTTTAAGAAACATCAGGCAATAATCATGAACGTAAACAAGAACAACAGATCGCTCTTAGATGAGGCTTTTAAATAAGAGCAGCTTTATGCACTCACCTGTCCTTGGGAGGTTTTTCTATAATTGGTGATGAAAGTGCTCTTAGCAAAAAAAACTTGTGAGGTAGTTCAAAAAACAAAACAAGGCAGTCTTCCTGTATAAAAAATCGCTGTCTGCATTTTGCCTGAAGAAAGCCTTTCATTTTTACAAGGCAATTAAATTAAAACATTGTGCGCCGTTGCTTCTTTCACACAACCTGAGCCGAACTGAAGTTGCAAACGTAATTACATTGTGTTGTACTGTACGTGTAATTCGTTGAGCTCTCGTCTACGGTCCGCCAGTTTGTCACAGGCTTTTCAGAAGTAGAAGAATACAAGGAAATTACAGCAATTTGCATTCTTTCTCCGCGGTTCGCAGTGTCGCTCTGCAGCACACAAAACCCTTCTATAATCTGCTCTATAAGTGATGGCTAACCACCCATTGTGCCACTTTCATCTTACTTTGAGGTGTGGCCCCAGTTTTGTCCTTCTTTCTTGAATAAGGTTTGCCGCCATAAAAGCATGAAAAGCCAGATTTCAGGTAGTCTTTGAATACGGCCGCAGCTCCAGCTCTCTGCAGCCCGTCTCTGCAGCCTGTCTCTGCCCTGTGCGTGTTCACACAGGTGAAACCGTAGCCTGCTGTGTCCTAGTTTCTGCACCCAGGGGACCTTTGCCTTTGTGCGTTTGTGGAGCCCACCCAAACGCCCGCGGAGAGGAGCGACCTTCATGGCTAAATCTGACACAAAGACGGATTCTTTATACAAGAAAGTCAAGGGGAGACACTTCAGGCACACTTCATGTGTTTTGTTTTTCATTTTCAGGTTTTGGAATCAGATGCTTCAGCGTTTCTCTATAGATTTACATGTGAAATTGTAAATCCAAGGGCCATCCATCCGTCCATCCGTCCATCCATCCATTTTCTTCCACTTGTCCGTTGCCGGGTCGAGGAGGCAGCTGTTGGAGCTGCCCAAATCACATTACACCAGCCTCTTATGGCTCCTCCTGCAGGTGGTGGGTCCACACTAGGACGTAGGGCTGCAACTAGCGATTATTTTGGTAATCGATTAATCTACCGATTATTTTTACGATTAATCGATTAATCGCTTGGCTGTGAAAGGTGCATGGAAATTGGATTTTTTCAATTTTTTTATCACATAGAGCTAAAGTGGCACGGCTTGAGGACATGTTGATGGAGTAAACTTAAAGTAAACATTTGTAGGAGGCTCTTAATGGTAATTCTGCTTTCTGACTGGATGAGACAAAGACAGATATTTATGAAATTTAC
The DNA here is from genome assembly GCF_951799975.1 of Gobius niger. Classification (NCBI taxonomy): domain Eukaryota; kingdom Metazoa; phylum Chordata; class Actinopteri; order Gobiiformes; family Gobiidae; genus Gobius; species Gobius niger. Next base: position 42,314,447 of record NC_136853.1, read on the forward strand.
AATGTACAAAACACTGCAGATCCTAACTTTAAAAATAAAGTAGGTTTTCATCCAAAATACATAATTGTCATGTCTTTTTTGCTCTATTTTAGTCTGGGTTTACTAGAAAACGATTAATCGATTACTGAAATAGTTGACAACTATTTTAGTAATCGATTAATTGTCGATTAATCGATTAGTTGTTTCAGCCCTACTAGGACGGCCTCATGATTCAAACTGGGCCTGTTGGTCTCTCATAAGGAGCTTTAGAACCGCTCTTTGTCTGACCCGTCACCTAGAACCCTACCAGGGGCACGAAGCCCCCGACAACAGAGCTCCCAGGATCATTTGGGTGCTCAAACCCGTCCACCACGTTAAGGTGACGGTTACAGGAGGGGAAATCCAAGGGCCATTTCCTCAAAATGTTTTTTTTTTCTGGTTTGATGAAACCACATTTTCTTTGAAGTCGCACCGACAGACTCCAAACATTCCAGCCCTGTTCTTAACAGTGTTTAGAAGGTTTGCACAGATGGATTTTTTTAACCTTTAATGTCTATTCTGACTTACTGACTTTTGAACCCCAACTAGGGCTGTGCAATTAATCGAAATTCGATTACGATTTCGATTATTACACTAAACGATTACAAAATTAGCATTTGCTACTTGCACATAACCCATAATGCATTGCGCCTTGGGGGGTAGCCACGACCTGGAGGCCTTTGAGTGAGAGTGAAGCCAAACAATGATGAAAAATAACTTCTGCTGTGCTCATAATTGCTCCAACAATCAAAAAACAAAATCCTGAACTACAAAGCACTGCACATGAAGTGAACGAGAGCTTTTTTCCCGATCGACTTTTTAAAATCAATACATATAACGTAAAGGTATAAGGTATAAGGTACAGATTTTCTTAAGCTTTGGTTTAGTGGAATTTGATGTTTTTTGATGGTATTTGGAAGATTAATATTAGTCTCTTCTATGACTCGCAACGCAGCACTTTCAACACAATGCATTCCAAAAAATATGTAATAGTAGTAGCTTTAGTAAATGTTCGGTTGATGATGAGGATGTTCATCTTTTTAACTGCCCTCCCGCTTGTCCATCCGAAGCGATCTCACGAAGCAAAGCAAAATTGCATTATTTCATGGCGCTTGGATTATTTTGCCTTCATATTTCACGTGGCTCATGCTTTTGCCTGACATAAAACAAACTGCGCTGTGTGATGATGTCATCAGGCCGCGCTGCTCAGTTTACTTGCGCAGGTGTGAGGGCTGGCCAGCAGGGGGCAGGTGTGAAACAGAGACCTCTCCTCAATCGAGGCAAACTTGAAATCATTTGTACTTTTATGACAGTTCAGAAAACAGAAAATATCTAATATAAAACGCTACCTGGTTTCAATTTGGTTAGAATGGGGAGCAAAAGCCAATCAATTTACCGTTGAACATACATGTCAAAAACAGCTTCAATTGAAAACGTCATGCAGTAAAAATGCAAGACTGTAAGAAACCACAGTCAACACCTTTCACTTCACACTAACGGATAATAGGAACAAGGCGGGCAAAGTGTCTTTTCCATGGGCTTAATAAAAGCATGCAATGTCAGTATGTAGAGTATGAACTGGTTGACCTTTCATTTAAAACTGTCTGTACACATGGTTTCACACAGACAGTATGTGTGGTAATATCCTTAAACCTTCTCCTTGCGAACCCCTGCCTGATATTTTGAGAACTTAACTTCATTAAGTGCTTATGTAAGAAGTCAGTCTGGGTTCCCAAAGATGGAGTCCGGTCCAAGCCCCAGTGGACCCTGTGTCAGAGCAGAGGAAACACGGCGCCTGGATCTTGGAGTCTGTCGGCTTCAATTCTGCTACATCGGCTCTGCAAAGTTTTCCAACCAATTATAGAGAACATGTCCTTTTTTTTTTTTACAAAACATTTCTGTCCATGAAAACGACTTGTTACCGACTTGTTATAGCACGGATGAAGGGCAACGGGGATTCACCAGATGCACTATTTATAGTTTTTTCCCTTGTATGTGTAGAACATATAGGGCTTTAATGTACAGTGCTATGTGAACGACCCGAGAGTCTATTAAAGCTATTTTTTCAAAAACCTTTATACGGTCAGTGACATTTGCTTTTCTGAGCCATATTTTTTCATGAACATGATCTATCCTACTGTTTTGCCCATCATGTCTGATCCCTTTTCAGACTCAGTGGGAGCAAGAGCAGTCTGTCGTCCTCTGTGCTCTTTAATGTCCAAACAGTGGAAGATGTGCAGCACTGGTTGTATAGTTGGAAGTTCCTTAATCAATCACTTCTTGTTTGTGGACGACCTGGTGGTTTTTAGCCCTGGCTCAGTCGGACACCAGCAGTTGTTTGATGTGTGCTCTGTGTGCGGGGTGCTGCATGATGCGCAAAGTACAACTACAATCATGACATGGACATTGAATTTTATGTCTTAAAGCAACACTAAGCGACTTGTTTACCTTAATAAATCCTTTTCGTAGTCCCTCTGGGGGTAATACAAGGAAGGAAACCACAATTGCAACTTGACTGCCACCGGACCGGAGCCACCAATACACACTAATAGAATCAGGAAGAAGAAGCTAACAGGCTAACGGGCAAAGCTAACTGCGGGCTAGCGCCACTTAAACTGTATTTACAGCCAAGTTTGAGTGAAAAAAATGATTTCCATTGTGTAATTGGATGTACAATATCCCTCTCTCGCATCTTGCTACGACACCTGCAGTTGTGCTTATGGCCTCTATAGGGGCAAGAGTTACTTAGTTCTGCTTTAACAGACAGATTTAACCCACCTTTCGGTCTCACTCTCCCGTTCATTCACTCCTGCCTTCTACTGCTGTGCTCTCCTCATATCGAACCATCCATACATTTTCTTCCACTTTTCCGTTGCCGGGTCGTGGGGGCAGCTCACATTGCACCAGCCCCTTATGGCTCCTCCTGCAGGTGGTGGGTCCATGGGAGAAGGGCTTCTCGATGCAAAGAGGACCTGTTTGCCCTGGGAGACCCTACCAGGGGGCATTCAGGTGCTCAAACCCCTCCACCACGTTAAGGTGGCAGTTCCAGGGGCGGATCCTCATATCCATATAATCCAAATAAAGCGGTTGTAAATATTGACATGACTGCCTTTTGAAGGTTCAGAGGTAGTACGACGGGGTGGTGCAGCAGTTAGCATTCGTGCTTCACAACTAGAAAGTCCCAGGTTAGATTTCTGGATGGACGGACGGGGCCTTTCTGTGTGGAGTTGCATGTTCTCCCCATTTCTGTGTAGGTTTCCCATACCATTAAAAAACATGTACAGTTGTCCCAGTTGACTGAGAGTGCGAGTGGAGGTCAACAGATGGAAATAGGCCCATGACTACAATCTGGTGTACATGCATGTCCCATGTGTGTTCATTAACATGCACTGTCTCTCTTGTTCTCCGCTTTGTTTTGGGTTTTGCTCTTGTTAGTTTTCCCGTTTGTTCATTTTGCAACAACTTCCCCCCTATCAGCGAAGCACATCCCATAGATACAGACGGCATCTCTGGAATTGCCCATATATGGTCATGTTTGAAAACAGTTATGGGGGAAAACAATTTTGAAAATCTATACTTTCTCTAATTATTCAAAAACTACTTTAACAAACGTTGAATTATGAATATAGTTTTCTACTAAATAAAGAAACAAAGACATGGAGAGCAAAGTGGTTCAACAGCCCATAAATACATAAATAACTGAGAATGCTAACATAATGCTACATGCTAGCATCGGGCTAATGCTAATGGTTAGCTAGCGCTAGCTAGAACTGGCGGTTTTTCACTTCTACAGAACAATCTGCTGTGAGAAAACATCCATATGGACCCGATTTACACTTGCCTTTATTTGTATGTGATAAATAAGTTCATGTTCCATCAGGAAATGTCTAAAAAGAGTGAAATATTGTGTTTCCTGAAAGATTCTATTTTCCCCCTCGGCGAGGCCACGCCCCCTTCTATGATGAGATGCCGTCTGTATCTATCAAGTGATGAAGTAACATCACTGATACATCATTCAGTCCTAACATGGTTTTAATAATCTTGTTCGACGCATGTTGCCAGTGGATCTTCAACATTCTTAGACATTTGTTTTGAAATCCTTTTAGTTTTCTACTTAATTGATGTAGACACAAACAATCCAATATGTACAGAGCTCAATAGTATTATATCCTGTGTGTGACATTCAGGACTCTCCGCATCCAAGGTCCAAACTATATTAACACGACCTTCGGCATTATGCTGACACTGCCTTGAATAATTCTGCGTCTTTCAGTTAATAAAATGACTGTGATGCAAATATTATGCCTATTTCAACGTAACTCAATCAGAATGTCTCTGTTTTCGATCGTCGCGTCTGCTTCTCTATTAGCAGGTCATAAAAGAAACAATTTCATTACGCTGTAGAGGGAAACGCTGGGATGTGGTTTTATTCATCTGGAGCCTCAGGGAAAATACACAGCAGATGGAAACACTAAGCTATCTGTGTGAGAACAACATTGTACGGCTACAAGCTTGTTTGATCGTAAAATAACCCAGGTTGATTTGCAAAGAGGTTTTGATTTGGTTTAATTCGAAGCGCTTTTGAAAATTGTAGCAATCGCAGGGCCGCGGTTCACAACGACTGCTTGAGATTTTCAGGTACTCAGGGTCATCTGCAATTTTAAACTGTTGCTTGCAATTAAAAGATCATTTTTCGAGTATTCTTTAGTGGTGTTTTGTTTGTTCTGATGGTTTGGACATTGCTAAAATTCATACCTATTTTAGTCCCTTTTCAGGCCTGGTTTAGTAGCTGGCGGATTGTTCTGTTCTGCATGTTTTGGATTGAATCATTGGTTAGAGTTTTATTAATTGATATGTAAATATTTTTGCATTTATTTAAAGGGATATTTCAGGATTTTTGACATAGGGCCTCATTTCCTAGTCATCCAGAGTGTTGCTGGTACTTGTAATTCATGCCGTTCTTATGTTTGAAGAGTTTCGTGGTGCTAGGTTAGTGCAAGGCTAGCACATGTCTATGGTATCAGCTAGCCTGCATTAAAAACAAGTCTGACGCACTCCACAGTGCACCTGAGGCAAATCACTTATAACGCCAGACTAATAAATGTTTGTGTCGATAGAATAATGTTTAGAATATAACTGACCTTGCATCACATGAAAAAACGTATTTTGAGGGACTATTTTCAACCACGAAGCTGATGCTGCTCAAATATAAGTTATTTTATATGCAAAATGGTTAAAATTATTCTATCGAGACAATAATGCAGGCTAGCTGATACCATAGAAATGCGCTAGCCTTGCATTAGCCTAGCGCAGGGGTGTCCAAAGTGTGGCCCGCGGGCCAAATGTGGCCCTCAGACCAATTTTTGGTGGCCCTCGGGCTTCTTGCTGAATCGGTTCACATTATCAGAGATGGTCCTTTTTATTTAATATGTAATAATTCTACACAATTCTAACCTAACAACTAGCGTTTTATTGTGAGACAGAGCTGGCATTAAGGTTTTAAGCATAAATAAAGGCATGAGGCACAATTTAAACCTCTGCTAGTCGAAGGTTTTGCAGAACTAACCACCGACCTATGGCCCTTTACCCCGTGTACGCTCCAATATGTGGCCCCCCATGAAAAAAGTTTGGACACCCCTGGCCTAGCGCCACGAAACTCTTCAAATATAAGAACTGCTTGAACTACAAAAAACAATATCTCCAGAAATCAGCAACACTCTGGATAACTAGGAAATGAGGCCCTATGTCAAAAATCCTGAAAAATGCCTTTAATGTTGCGTCTAAAAGTCTCATACATTATCTAAACATAAAAAAAACACAAATTCTAATTTGTGACATCCTTCATCAACTTAATGAGAAATGAAGCACATATTTTCTCTTTAGCAACCTTTTACGCTGAGCTTTGAAAAGGGTTGAGTTTTGAACTCAGTCTCTGCTCTGAGGTTGTGCAGACAAATTATGTTTCCCGCTCATTATACAGACATGGCTAATTAATCATCCTGAGTAAAGACTAATTTGGTTTGACTAAAACAGAGAGCTGCTCCTTTGTTCTCAGAAGACCTCTCATGTTCATTAAGCCCAAATGAACACTGAACGATGCATCAACAAGTGACAATATGCAAAGCAGTTCAAGAGAAGGGGCTTATGCTGCCAGTGCTGGAGACGGTAGACTTATTTTTTACTTGTATAGTTGGTATGGATGGGTGAGTGTACCAGACTGTACATTACGCAAATAAATTACAAACTAAATAAACAATTTTTTCACAGTCACATTACACTGTTCCACTCCTTCCTTGTATTATCAACTTCAACTTAGGAGTGGAACAGTGTAATGTGACTTATTTGTGTTTTGTACAGTTGAATTGCTATTGTGGAGATAGTACTGTAATTTAAACACCTGAAACCCCTCCTCCTTTGGGCCTGCTCTCCAGATCCAGCTACCCTTCTGATGTTGGGCCACACACCTGCGTGAGAGCTGGCATGAAGAAGAAGATAGAAGATAGTGCCTTTCACAGACATAGTCACAAAGCGCTTTACATGAGACAATTGTACGGTTTCCTCTACAACAAAAAACATGTACAATAGGCCAGGATGAATGATGTGAGTGAATGCATGGTGGTGGTCAGAGGGACCGTTGGCGCAGATGTGTGCAGTCAGTCTCCCCCAGGGGAAACTGAAGCTACAAACGTAGTTTACCACCACAGAGTATGGAGTGAATCATCTGCCCCCTTAGTTTCCCTTGTCTGGGCAAAACAGCCAATGTAACAGCGCATGGTCAGATCTTTCAGCCAATCAGATCTCAGGATACCTGCACTTTTATTTCTGTTAAGTAAATGCATTAATCACGGATATCTGGCGACCCATTCTCATGAAGAGCTTTGATTGCAAAGCAGCGGGAACGACAGCGGGACGCAGACGCTTGGCTCCCTGGACAGGATAAGGGTTTGTTCCTGGTTTCACTGGATCTCGGGCTGGGAACAGCAGGTACAGGCCTACGAGCGCTTAAAGCCATGTCACATATGGCACCAAACTGTAAGCCTAGCATCTTTTTTATTACTTTGGGTTTTGCGTTTGGATTGACCACTGGATGTCTTGCTCTCTCAACAAAACATCTCATCAAAAATAGCTGCCGGTTTCCATATTAGAACGCTCTCATCTCTGCATGTCTTTCATCGTGCCTATTACGAGTGTTCCCAAATGTTTGGTGGCGGGGAGTATGTGAACCCGGGGTTGCTACAGAACGCCCTGAAGGCCCTCGGCATGGCACTGTGAAATACGGACTTACCTCGCCTGTTTCTCGATGCATAATGTAGAGCGGGTCGTCTTGTGATCGGAGGATCGGTGGTTCGAATCCTGCAGGTGCACTCAGTCGTTGTGTCCTTGGGCAAGACACTTCACCCGCCTCCAGTGTCTACGTACACTGGTGTATGAATGAGAGTGTGATTCATTGATGTAAAGCGCTTTGAGTGACCATTTATTTATTCCATGCACTGTTTGGCAGAGAGAGACAAACAGTCAGAGCTCGGCAGACGTTCGACTGAAAGAGGTTTGCAAATTGGCTGTTTGTCTCAATGAAGAGTTGATTCCAGTGGCCCTGGGAGTTACTTTTCCGTAACTATAGTTCTCTAAGGTGAATAGAACTCGATGGACACTCATAAAGAGTGTCCATCGAGTTCTATTCACCTCATTCCGAATTGTGCCCGCCCATTTTCTCCTGTTAACATGGGGCTGAAGAAGTCCACATAATATCAGTCACTACACGAAAACAAAGCCGTTTTTAGGCCGCGCTGAGAAACGGTGCAGAGTTGACTTGTTTGTGCAAATGAACATTGGCCATTTTACACAAATCAATCGTCTGAACATCAGATTTGAGCGGAGAATATTTTCCCTCGTTCTCCGTGTAAATGAACGGGCTCCGCGCTCGACCGGAAGTGTCTGGACAACGGAAGTGCCGAGACAAGGAAACTGGGCTTAAGACTATTGGTTTGCATTTTCAAAAGGTGTATTGTATCTTGTTTTAATCTTGGTAATTCTTCCTGATGCAGCGGTATAAGCTCATATGAGATCCCTTAAAGAGCGGTCTTTACTTTTCAAGAGAATTTTTCATTCATACGCGAATGAATGTGAACATATGTAATTTATCGTCAGGCGTGTTTCCTCCGGGTACTCCTGTGTCCCTTACCATTAAAAACATGTACAATTGGCCAGGATGAATGTGTGTGAATGAGCAGATGTGTGCAGTCGAGACAGCATTTCTGTCAGTTTCCTCCAGGGGAAACTGAACACCATAGATTATGGAGCGAATATATAATTGTCTCGTGACCATTTTTGTGAAAGGCGCTATATAATCAAACTTCTTCTTCTTCTTCCATCTACAAACATGTGTTTAAATGCATGTGATTCTTGTATTAGTTTAGCAGTTCATTATTGTCTTTTCTCTGATGTCGATGCTCCTGAACATGCATCTTGATTTTAAAAGTTGATAAAAAACACACACATCTGGTCAATTGCTATTAGATTTTTTCCTCCCAAAAATGTATGCAACCCAATTAATTCATAAAAAGATATATTGCAAGGTCTTGTAGTCTTATGGTCAAACTTGGTCCCTACTTTTTCATACATTTGTTCAGTAAATCAGAACCCTCCCAAATCTGTCTGACCGCTTCCTGAGCAGGAGGTCAGCCACTGTTCCCAGCCACGGCACATTTCCCATGATTCCTTTCACCACCAGGCTCTCCCTCAGGCACGTCTGCATCCAGCTTATTCCAACTCTCTCTGCTGGATAGACTATTTGCACTTGCAGTGATGGGATTCACAGCTTTCTGAATCTTTGGGGTCCGTTCATTTAATAAAGTTGTTCAAAAGACTGTCTCAAATCAACGACAACAAGGTTTTCTTGGGGTCTTATGCAAATGATCCAATCAGAAAGCAGAAAGAGCCCTGCAGTGCTAGAACCTATGGCTAAAACCTGTTTTTAACCCACCCCCAAGCATGCACAATAGGCTAATCCTGGTGATTCTGACCATTAGCCTGGCTCCACATCTGGTAACAAAGGGTCAAAGGACGGGTCAAAAATGCAGAGGACACATTTCCCTACGGGGATCACTAAAGTACACAAAATATTGTTTGATGACTGAATTCTGAAGTCTTAGTTTTCAGATGAGATGCAGTATGTCAAGTCTACAAATATTTTCTGACCACAAGACCTTTTCGAGTTCTTGGATTAGGACAAGGATTGGCATAAATAAGCATTGCTTCAGCCTATACGTTTGTTAAGCGGTGACGTCACAGCTCTACTTCCGGGTCCGCAGATGTGCGAGAAACTACAAAAACTCTTTAATACCACAATCAATATTTCTGAAACTCAACAGAGAGTTACTGAACATACTTATTTATCAGGCCCATTAGCCAAAAATGCTGTACACTAATATTTACCAAAATTGGTACATCCGGGTTTAGCGGAGAAAAATGCTAACAGCAAAGCAGCTACGCTAACCCCGGAAGTAGTGACTAGTAAATAATACTTTTTTTTGCAGTAGATGATTTTTGGCTAATGAGTCTGAGAAATAGGTAGGTTCAGTAACTCTCCGCTGAGTTTTAGAAATATTGATGGTTGTTTAAAAGAGTTTTTTATGTTTTTTTCTCACATATTTTATTGTTGTTACTGTTTGGTAATTGTAGTGATTTAAATGCACCAATCAACCAAAATAAACCATTCATTTATTGGCGCTCTTTAAGTACCAGCCCCCCCTTCTGATCGCTTTCGAACTGTGGAGAATTTATATTTAACCTTTATTTAATCAGGAAAGTCCCATTGAGATTTAAAAAAAACAACGTATTTTTCAAGGTAGTCCTGGAGGCAGCAAAAGATACATGGTTCAAATTTCAATTACAATTCTTAAAATAAAATGGCATTCACATTTCCAGTCTTTTTGCAACATGTTCCCTGTAGAAGGGAGTAAACAAAACTGCTGCTTCTGGAGGAGCTGTTTTAGATCCTGCCCTGGGGGTAGTTCTTTCTCGTCAGACCATGGAACTCTTTGGTGACTTAGTTGCATTGCAAGAGAAGTGAATTTCTGTATTCGCAGTGTAAAATAGTCGTAGCTTGTGAGTTGTGATGGTCTGCGTTTTTTCCAACGAGAGAGCACATGCAATCATTTCAGTCTTTTCAAAAATGAGATCAACCCGAACTGTTCTGGTGAAAGAGCCCCTTCAGAAGATCCGGATTTGACCATGAACGTCGCATTGCTAGATTTGCCACGTTCAATGGTCTGAAAGCGGCCGTGGTGCCAGGGGAAATGTCTGGAAGCTGCTAAATATAAGGCAAACTGATATGAGTTGGGCGTTTTATCACGTTGGTTCCAGTTCAGATCAGATAAAACATTGCGCTAATCAGTCACTTCCCTGTTTATCCATGTTCAAAATGAATGGCCTATAAAAAAAAAAGCATGTGGGAAGTAGAGAGTGGAATAACAATAACACAAGGTCGCAGTAAACATGTCAGCTCCCACTGGCGCTGGCGTCACTGTCCGGCCAGTCGCGGACACGCTGAGAGACAGAGCGGGTTTGGGCGTTTAGACTGTGGAAGATTTTGTGTAGGAGTTGTTTTTCTCAATGGTTGCAATTAGCAAAGGCGGCCTCATTAATACACTTTAAACAGTGCGGAAACCTGCATTGTTAAAAGTAACTCTCTCAATAACTCATTAGATTCAGGAAACTCTAGCTTTAGAAGTGTTCAATCTGTACAATCGACTTGTTTAGAAAAGGTGAATATGTGTCGCCATGGTTACAGCAAGTGAAACAGAACATAGACGACTGCGGTCTCTTGGAGATCTCAAGAAAATCACTTATGTTCAGTGGAATGAACCCTAAAGGACCAGTTCTGTCTGACCTGGCAAGGGTAATGTCAAATTATGTCGTTCTTTGATGTTTATGTGCAATTTAAGGCTGTATTTAAATGACTCTGTGTATTAAGCTAACGGTAACCTCGCCGTCCAAAAAACAACATTTGCTAGCACGGCAAAAGAAAAAGCAACGTCTCATTCATTAGTTCGTTCAGCAGTTCGTTATAGATATAGGGGAATAGAAAATGTGTGTGATTGTGTGTGATCTCTGGTAGCCTTGTTAGTGATGAGTTTCATTTGCTGTTTGAACGTTTAAAGGTCCTATATCATGCGAAATCGACTTTTTGGAGCTTTTAACCATGGTGTTATGCTATTTCCTTATCAAAAACACCCCCAGAGTTCATACACGCCGTTTTCAGCAATCCTCCTGAATCCAGAGCGGAACGGAAGTGCTCGACGTCTCTGATGTAATGTCTTAATTCTATGCTTACTGCCCGATTTTAATTTGTAATACAGCTGTTTCATTATATCTGTCGTAAGAAAGAAAGAAAAAAAAAAGGAAGTGCCTGAAGCGTCCGCGCTGCCCCTACAGTGAAAACAAACACACCCCCTGAGCGTCCGAACAGATGTCATGTTTGCACCGAAAGTTGTGTAGAAGGAGCTCTTTCTAACCTACTCTGGACACTAGTTCTTTTTTCTAACTAGCAATAATGTCAGAGAAAAGCGTCTTTGCCTTTACTTTGGAATGGCTAAAATAGCATGATACAGATCCTTTAAAGCAGTACTAAGGAACTCTTGCAACTAGAGGCCATAAGCGCAACTGCAGGTGTCGTAGCAGGTTACGATTTTTTTACTTATTAATTGTCTTGGAGAGTAAATACTACGCTGACAGGAAAGGCGAAGGGAGAGGGGGCTATTGTGCATCCAATTATACAATGGGAATATTTTTTTTTCACTCAAACTTGGCTGTAAATACTGTCTAAAGTGACGTTAGCCTGCAGTTAGCTTTGCCCGTTAGCATGTTAGCTTCTTCTTCGTGATTCCATTAGTGTGTATTGCTTGCTCCGGACCGGTGGCAGTCAAGTTGCAAGCGTGGTTTTCTGGCCAGAGACACCAGGGCGAGATGAAAGACCCTCCAATCATCCCATAAACACTTGTATTACCCCCACAGGGACTACGAAAAGGATTTATTAAGGTAAACACGTTACTTAGTTCGGCTTTAAGTTGTCTTGTCTAGAAAAGAACAATATTTGTCTAAATTCTATGTAAGACATCCATCCATGGTTAAACATGATGCACAATGAAAATCAAAAGTAATTTGTAAACTTGGCGCCTTCATGAAAAATGTTCTACCTTTCTTGGAAATGGTATTGGTGTTGTTTGTTCTGTTTCGTGAACTTGTGGTTGTGCTCTGGATCATGGACATGGCCATGAACATAAAGAAAGGATGGCTATTCTTTGGAACCAAGTTTTAAAGTTATTTTCGACACATTGGATTCCGTGTTGTATCGCGCTTTCTAGGGTTGCACCAAGTCTCTATAGGGGAAGTCTTCCAACGATGTCTACACCCTGCCATGAACCCTATTTTCTTTGAGACTGGCTCTCTTGGATTTTCTGTGTTGATCTTTCTCTGTTCTTTTAGTGGGAGTGATTTAGTCCAGCAGCAGCTTTCTGTGTAAGTATGTCCCGTATCCTTCTGTATAATATCCCCAGTAGTTCAAATGATTAATGCCTGAGCTTAGACCGCACTGTTTGCCTTTACGCCTCCGTGATGTGCAGGGCTGAAAAATGCCACACACGTCTTCTCGCTATCCTTCCAAGTGACGGCAAATTACAAATCAATGCATCACTACAGCCTTAGAGACAAGAGGCCTGTTCTTAACACGTGAGATAAGAAGTCTCCAAATGGATTACTGGTTGTTATGTCACAGCGATTAGTCTGGCCTTAGAACTGATCAATCTTCGCACAAGTTTATTGCCAGGATTTGTAGATGGCACATTCCTGGAACCATCTCAAACTCTTTGAGTATTTGAAGTGAAAAACTGCATCAAGATCTGCATGCAATGTTGTATGGTAAATTTATTGTTAGCGTCTTATCAAGAGCTGCAAATTCCTTATCATTTTTGGTGGGACACCAAAATTTTGAATCGAGCTAATTATGGCCTTTGTAATTAATGAATCGTAATTAATTGCATTTAAGCATTTTTAGAGGAACATTTTAGATGTTTCTTTCTTTGGAGATGTGAGGCCTGTGATCATTTCAAACTCTTCAAAGCAGTTTGATTTACATTGTCCTGCCCCAAGACACTGGAGAATGATCTTATTAAATAAGTTTATGTCGTCGGTCTAACTGTGTGAATAAACAAGTTTGACAATTGTTATTGTTAATATTTTCAATCGCATTACATTGAAAATATTATAAACCTTATGCCGTAATGAATCAACCCTCAATTTATCACACAAATGCTTATGTGGCAGTCATGTTTGGCATTCCATGTAGTTGTATTTGTAGACTTTATTGTTCCCATAGGGAAAGTTGTCCTCGGTCATCTCTAGATGTGGAGCCAGAATCTTAATCAAGGAAATAGACGGCACAGTCTCCATCTGTGCCAGATGCAACAGACTGAAGGCCAGAGCTCAGCCGCCCCCTTTTGTGCATATTCTATATTGTTTATTGTCAATATTGACACAATTATTGTTTAGTGAGTCTCTTAAAAACAATGTAGAGGACCTAGTCTGCCCTCTGTCCCTGAACTTTCTGCACACACAGTGACGGATGGTTGTGGAGTTTGGCTGCAAGCCACCGATCCCTCTTGTGTGTCTTTGCGCATCATCACAGAGAGCTGTCAGCACCAGAGCAGATACGCACTCCTCAATCTAAAACTGTCACACTAGACTAAGGCTCTGCTGGCTTCTGCTGATTGTGACTGACGGCTGATTTTGCCTTTGGGGACACTGTCATGGTGTGTACTTTGTTTACCTGGAAGGGAAGACGGATGTATCTCTTTCTTCAGTTATGGAACACATTCACAAATGTTCTGTTTATCCATGTCTTGGAAATGTTAAGTCCTTGATCTAAACAATGGTGAAACTTTCTGAAGTTAGAATTGACAATGAAGTAGCAATTCGTCGTGTATTCACACACATGAGATTTATGAATAATCGCACCGAGTAGAGGAGATGAGTGTTCATAGTTGACATGAGTAAGGCCGGGTATACGGTATGGAAGACTTCTCTGCATGAATTGATCCATCCTACAGAGTCAATGGGAAACCACACTGCAGAACCTACATACCCTCCTGTAGGTATAAAGGTTCATCAGACATACAGTACATACATGGAGAAAACATGCAAACCTCACAAAGAAAGGCACACAGGTTCATAATTCAAACATGGGACCATCTTGCTTCGAGACAAAACCTCTTTTGTGCTGTGTGCTGCAGACTTACAGACTTAAGCAATTGCAGTGCATAAGGATGACCATTTGCTTCGGTTTTTGCTAATGCCTCGATTATAACGTTTATAGTCGGGTTTACAGCAGATTCCTGGAAGTTCCTCATTGTTTTACAGTCCACTTGGGCAGCATCTCGTCTGCGTTTGTCTGCGTTTTCCTGACAGTGGAGCCATAAACCCCAGCTAACTGCTCCCGTGGCCAATGATTCACCCCTGTCTGTTCAGGTAGGGAAAAACAGTCCTCCCCCTGCGAGAACCGTGGCTAATTTACAACAGGCCCATGGACATCAATCAACAGACGCACGCTACAGCGTAATGACTTCAAAGCCAGACGAAAGGCTGAATACAGTGCCTCAGACAAATGTTCTTTTATTGCTGTGATGTAACGTAGAGGCTTAGAAGACAGTTTTGGTCCTCTGTTGGAGATCTTGCCCGGTGAATGAATAGAGTTTATTTGTCAAGTGGAACTTTGCCATATGCCTTTTACATCTCTGTCTCGCTTCTTGTATTACAACATTGTAAAGGTCATCCATATGTAAGACCGACATTACACAGGCTTTATGCTAAGGTTGCAAAACCACATTTTAAAAGGACGCCATCGTCTTATTGCACAGGCTGGAGTTATTTAGGTAATATGTCAAAAAAATATGCTGTGTCCATGGGGTTTCATTATAACTGACCCTGAAATCTGTCAGGGTCATCAAGTGTTTCTTCCATTTGTTTATCACTTCACTTTTCAAATCTTTTCACAGCTAAATGCAATCAAACTGCAGTAGATATTTCAAAGAGTGACAACGAAACTATTTCTGTCTTACATTAATGGTTATATGGTTGACTTGCACTAAAGGTTTCTAATAACTGCATTTTAATGCTTTCTCGATAATTTATTCCATGCTCTTTGCATCACTTGGTTTTCAAAAATATGTATGTATGCAGCGCTATATGGTTTGGTTTCTATACCAACCAGTATTAAAGATCCCATCCAGAGTCCCTGCAGTGGCTGTTAAACGGTATTCGCCCATGGTCAAAACAGGGTGGCCCAGTGTCACCGAAGAATGTGCCAAATGAAGATACATTTGCCAAGTAACACATGGACAATAAACCAGTGGTTCACAACTGGTGGGTCAGGACCCAAAAGTTGGTCACGGGGCAATCTCAAGCATTTCCTAAACATAACGAATTGATTGTCTGAATAGTTCTGTCAACATGAATGATAATTGCCACTAAAAATGCAAAACTTCATGAAAAAATACTGTATTTTGAAGTCATACTATTACAGGGTCAAACATGTTGTGACTTGTCTTTATATTATAAACTGTACGAGTTGAGAACCAATGCAATAAGTTATACCCAGGTTTACCTTTTTTTGGAAAAAAAAGAATTTGCGCCACTACAAATATTGCAAATTGTGAAATGTTTATCTTAAAGGAATAGGCCACCGTTTTCCCATGCTGAGATATGTTCTTACCTTAGACGAGTTGATGTGTACCTGTACCTGTCTGGTCTGTACGCGTGCACTCAATCATGCAAAAAGTATTTAGCCTTTAGCCTTTAGCCTCTCCTCCTCTCCTCTTTGGGGCCAAACGGGGGAAGTTAGAAGCGACCAAGCTCTTTCACGTTTCTCCTATTTAAATACGGCTACGTGAGTAGTCACATGATCAAAGTAGAGCTGGTTAAAGGGATATTTCAGGATTTTTGACATATGGCCTCATTTCCTAGTTATCCAGAGTGTTGCTGATTTCTGGAGATATTTTTTTGGTAATTCAAGCAGTTCCTTTATTTGAACAGTTACGTGGTGCTATGCTCATGCAAGGGCATTTCAGCTAGCCTGCATGAAAAACAGTCTGACCCGCTCCACAGAGCACCTGAGGCAAATCACTTATAACACCAGACTAACCATATAAATGTCTGTGTCGATAGAGTAATTTTAACCATTTTGCATTTAAAATACTTTGTATTTGAGCAGCATCTGCTTCGTGGTTGTATGAGCTACGCAGCGGCGGAGTGATCTGCTAGAAAATAGTCCCTCAAAATGCGATCATTCATGTGATGCAGGTCAGTTATATTCCAAAAATTATTCTATGGACACAGACATTTATATGGTTAGTCTGGTGTTAAAAGTGATTTTCCTCAGGTGCTCTGTGGAGTCAGACTGTTTTTAATGCAGGCTAGCTGATACCATAGAAATACGCTAGCCTAGCATTAGCCTAGCGCTACAAAACTCTTCAAATATAAGAACTGCTTGAATTACAAAAAAAACATCACCAGAAATCAGCAACACTCTGGATTACTAGGAAATGAGGCCCTATGTCAAAAATCCTGAAATATCCCTTAAATCATGTAACTACTCATAAAACCGTATTTATATCGGGAAAACATGGAAGAGCTTGGTCGCTTCTACCTTCCCCCGTTTGGCCCCATAGAGGAAAGGAGGAGAAGCTAAATGCAAACAACATCTTTGGTCTTTTTGTGTGTCTGAGCGCGCGTGTAAAGACCAGACAGGTACGCATCAACTCGTCTAAGCTCAGGTAAGAACATATCTCAGTATGGAAAAACGGTGGCCTGTTCCTTTAATAAGAGCTACATTGTTTCATCTCATACTTGTGTCTAGACATCTGCCCCCAGTATCCAAAGGGTCCCCACACTGACATGACCCAAAGCGACATGTTAACAATTGTGGAGCGGTGGCATGGGGAGACATGGCACTGCCACGGCCGCGCTTGTTTGACCGTTAAGAAGTGTTTTCCCTACAGCGGGGGGGCCATAGACCAGCGGGTGTCCGTCTGATGGCAGCAGGAAATCAATGGGTCCAGTTCAATCAGTAACGCAGTTCGGCTCACTCCACGGGCGCCGATAACTGCCGCTGCTTTGTTTGCAATTAGTCCCAACATCCTGTTAGTAATGTGATTAGACACAATCCCGAAACAAAGCAGAGCTGATGGAATCCTGTGTGTTTGTGCGGGTCTGCTCAGTGCTCAGAGAGATTTGACTACGTCGGGCTGCAAAGATGTGGCAATAATCAGTGAGCAGCATTGATTTTGCCTGAGGATATGAAATGAGCCAGGATTGCACTATTTATATAACTCTGCTGAATTAGTTATGTGGTAGAGCTTCTTCATTGGCGCCCCAAAGATATGGGCACGTGTAACAATCTTATAGGCGGATGGGGAAATGAAGACTGTGGTGCATTCACAGTAAGTTCTTCACATGTAGTAATTTCTTCCACATTTTTTTTTCCTTTCTTGCGTTGAGGACGTTATATCCCACTAGAACATGCCTCGTCAGCAACAGTGTCTTTTTAATAATAATAATAATAATAATAATAATAATAATAATAATAATAATAATAATAATAATAATAATAATAATAATAATACATTTTATTTGTAACGCACTTTTCATTCGGAGAATCTCAGAGTGCTACTAGACAACACACACATTAAAGGAATAGGCCACCGTTTTTACATACTGAGATATGTTCTTACCTAACCTTAGACGTGTTAATATATCCCCGTCTGTTTTTTCTCCGTGCGCTCTGTCACGCAAATGGAGCACATACCCAGCCTCTCCCACATGTCATATAGCTCCAAAAAAGCTCACGATAGAAGCTACCAAGCTCTTCCACGTGTTCCCTATTTAAATAAAGTTACGTGTTTCTATTGCACGCAGCTTCTATTGACGGAAGTGAGCGGGGGAAGTCTTTAGGAGTTACTGCGCGGACGTTTTACTCCTCGTATCATTACGCCTCACAATATAGTGCCCCTTTTTATCTGCTTATAAAATCGACATGCTACATTTCTGTGTAAATATACTTTGCATGAAAACACTTCACGTAACTAAACGTAAAAACGGTGGCCTATTCCTTTAAAAACATCAACAGTTATAAGCTTTCTTAAAAAGGAAAGTTTTCAATTTAGCTTTAAAAAAAAGTCCAGGTTTTTTGTTTCCCTCAACTCCACGGGGAGGCTGTTCCAAAGCCTTGGCGCAGCAGAACAAAAGGCTCTGTCCCCCATGGTTCAGCGTTTAGTTGAAGGAACATGGAGGTGGAGGCTACTGGATGACCTGAGGGTGCGGTTGGAGGGTTTCCCGTGATATGAGTCCTTGCAGGTATTGTGGAGCGTGACCAGTGATGCATTTATGGGTGAGCAGCAGGATTCTGTAGTCGATCCGGGCAGAAACCGGGAGCCAGTGCAGTGAAAACAGAACGGGTGTGATATGCTGGAGTCTCTGAATGTCTTTGGCAGGGAGCCCAATAAAAAGTCTGTTTCAGTAGTCCAGCCTTGAGGAAACAAAGGCATGGATGAGTTTTTCTGCGTCAGGAACGGTTAAAAGAAGGGACGGAGTTTTGCGATGTTTCGGAGGTGAAAAAAATGACGTTTTTACACAGGTTCTTGATATGATGAGAGAAGTTTAGCTGAGGGTCGAACCGGACGCCTAGGTTTGTGACTGCAGGGGAGAGATTTATGGTCTGATTGTCAAGGATGAGGGGTGAGTCTGATGAGATGTGCCAACAAGTATTGCCTCAGTTCCGGTGCTGTTAAAGGAATAGGCCACCGTTTTTACATACTGAGATATGCTCTTACCTCACTTAAGCCGAGTTAATATATCCCCGTCTGGTCTTTGTCCGTGCGCTCTGCCAGGCAAACGGAGCACATACGCAGCCTCTCCCACATGTCACATAGCTCCAAAAAAGCTCACGATAGAAGCTACCAAGCTCTTCCACGTGTTCCCTATTTAAATAAAGTTACGTGAAGTGTTTTCATGCGAAGTATATTTACACAGAAATGTAGCATGTCGATTTTATAAGCAAATAAAAAGGGGGACTATATTGTGAGGCGTAATGATACGAGGAGCAAAACGTCTGCGCAGTAACTCCTAAAGACTTCCCCCGCTCACTTTCGTCAATAACCTTTAGGAGTTACTGCACAGACGTTTTACTCCTCGTATCATTACGCCTCACAATATAGTCCCCCTTTTTATCTGCTTATAAAATCGACATGCTACATTTCTGTGTAAATATACTTCGCATGAAAACACTTCACGTAACTTTATTTAAATAGGGAACACGTGGAAGAGCTTGGTAGCTTCTATCGTGAGCTTTTTTTTGGAGCTATATGA
This sequence comes from Gobius niger, assembly GCF_951799975.1. Classification (NCBI taxonomy): domain Eukaryota; kingdom Metazoa; phylum Chordata; class Actinopteri; order Gobiiformes; family Gobiidae; genus Gobius; species Gobius niger. The sequence continues at coordinate 42,333,881 of NC_136853.1, forward strand.
CATGTGGGAGAGGCTGCGTATGTGCTCCGTTTGCCTGGCAGAGCGCACAGACAAAGACCAGACGGGGATATATTAACTCGGCTAAAGTGAGGTAAGAGCATATCTCAGTCTGTAAAAACGGTGGCCTATTCCTTTAAGTTGAAGGAAGTTTTGCTGCATCCGTGCCTTTATCTCCTCAAGGCAGGCCGTGACTCGCTTCAGTGCTGCAGGTGGACTTGGGGCAGTTCGGACATAAAGCTGCGTGTCATCAGCATAACAGTGGTAGGATATCCCATGTTTGCTGATGACATTACCAAGGGGGTTTTATCAGCAGGCTGCATTTTGCTGGTCTAATAGGGAGGGGTTTACCCATTATGAGGAAAGGATCAACAAGCCGTTATGAATGAATTAAATTTAATGTGATTTTGCTCATTTCGCAGGCCATCCAGTGCCCCGGTCAAGACAATTATAAAAATTGTTTTCATTGCCGTCGCCTGCAGGCCAATAATCACAGCAACAAACTGTAACAATAGCCAAACTAACATCATTAAACCAGATTTTAAATGTTTTGCACCTTTAATTATTTTAAATGTTAATTACATTTTACAGAAGTGGGTCCTAAGTTTGATGATTTTTGTGGGATGCGGGCTGAAAAGTTTGGGAACCCTTGATAGAGACAAATAACAGGTTGGTGTGAACAGAAATAGGGATATCAATACTCTCATTTGACTATACCAGCGTCACCAACCTTTTTGGAGCGGAGTGCTACTTCAAAAGGGCTACCAATTAAAAAAAAAATCCTAAAAACTTAAAATCTATTTAATGACAGTGTAAAGCCACATTAAGTGACAAATTCCTGCTTTTAGACAAATACTGAGTCACAAGAACAGAGATAACTATTTTTAAGATTGTGATTGCAAGAAAATTAACTGTTGTTGCTGTAAAAAAAAAAAGGGCTCCTGGAGATGCGCCAACGGGCACCTGGGTATAGTTGAGAGTAGATGCACCGATCCGGCTTTTTTGCCACCGATACTGGGCTTTGAGTATTTGCCGATATCTGATATTTACCGATACCTATACAGACTTTCTCAAAAGTGTCCTTCTCTGGGTGAAAAATTGTATTGACTTTTCTCCATTGTAAGATCAATAAAGTCATATTTTTTGTCATGTTACAGATCAATTATCAATTATAAACTTTTGGGTAAACATTTAGCATGGATGACTTTTCTACACTAATTATCCTTGGGTATATGACAGGCTTTGGCTACATTAATATAAACAACTCACATGAAGTGATCTGATCAAATATGTCAGATGAGTTATTTCTTAAACTAAAACACAACCTCCTTCAGCAGTGGTTATTTTATTTTATTAGGCTATTTTAGGTATTTCTATCATAGTTTCTGACCCAGCCTTGAGTAGTTTTCATTAGCATTAGCATGTTAGCTATTCTCCATGTTCGTGGCTTTACAGTGATATACAGCATGCCCATATTCACTTAGATTTAGGTGGCAAAAGTTGTGTTTTTATGCGTTGAGAGACAAAACTAGTATCGGTCCAGTATCGGATGTTTGAAGCCGATACTACCCGATATCATAGGGAGGAGCAGGCGCTAAAGAAGGCTAAATATATCTGGGGTCAGCCTCTCCATGCTCTGTTCTCTGAGTTTTCGCTCATGCCTCATGTACCTTGTCGGAAAACAAATCTTTTATCCAACTCTTTTGTCCTCCTCTGTCACTGCGTTTATCAAGTGACCTTGACCTTTTTGAAATGTGTCCTTTCTTTTTTTACATCATCCATTTTTTGTATTGCTGGAAGTGACACACAGTGAGTGCTGTGATGTGTTTGTGCAATATCTGTCTGAGGTTGCGGCAAATCGATTGCCCTGGAGGGATCAATAAAGTTTTCTGAATCTGAATCATATTTTTCGGCTTTGACGTCCGATACCAGTATTGGATTGGTGCATCCCTAGTTGAGAGTGTGCTTTTAGAACAAAGAGGGATTAAGTTCAAACGATATGATCTTAAAGGGACTAGATGCAAGTTGGTCATTTTATGCTCACTACTGCCACCTCAGGTCTCACGCGTAATTGCTGCTTCTATATTAAGCTCATGCATGACGACACTTCGGACCCGAATTAACAACTTTTGGAATGGCAGAGGATTTTAGAGGCACCTAAGGACGTGGCTGGCTGGCTAACGTTTTTAAACTCTGTATAGTCCCTTTAATATGATCAAGAGTTACTTCATACTTTGCCCATCAACACGGATAGTTGGCTTTTGTGCTTCATACTTTGCTTTTTACTCAGCATTTTACAGCGTGTGACCGATCGACACTTTCATTCCACTTAAGTCATCATTTTTCCTTTTACCAACGAGTGCAGCCTGATACTGTGAAGTGCTCAGTTCCTTGACAGCCTCCATGTAACTCCCCGTAGACGTAGTGAGCCTGAAGTGAATGCGGTTCGTTTCCGTCCGACAAAGCTCCTTTTCTGTCTCTGAGTGGACGGAGACTCTGCTGCAGCAGCACTGAACAGCACGGGTTCAGTTACGTCTAATGAGGCTAAACTTCACACCCCATTGGTCCAAATGTTTACCTGGAATTTAGGCCACCGCACTCGGCTGCTGCTGTCGGAAAAAAAGCAAACAGGAACGATAGGATAAGTGGAGCAGGAACTGTGGCCTTGAATATAACTAAAATCAGTTTTGATGCTCGAGCTATTAAGAAAAACAATGTATGAAAATAGACCTGGATGTGGTAAATAGATAGGATTATGTTGTCAAGCTAAATTCTCTCTATTGAGTGGAGAGCAGAGTTTTAGTACAGTCCATATCATCAGTCTTCAATGTAAACAGGTCTCAGATGTTTTGATCCCAAAGGGCAACTCATTTGTAGTAAACCTCAGATCATCATGTCTGTCACTCCCAATGATTCAGACGGAGTAGAGGCTCAAGAAAACAATAGTCCATAGCAACAAAAGTAGAGCACGTTTTAAAATGTTACTTGATAAGAACATTCCATTCAGAATTCAGCAGTTCAGTGACAGAGAGTTGGAGAAACAACTTGTTTTCTGAAATGGTACATAAAAACGACGTCCCAAAGGCTTGAGCGAAAACTCTGAGGACGGAGCATGAGGAAGGAGATGGTGATCGACTTCACGAGGAAGCCACTACCGCACACACCGCTGAACATCCAGGGGGAGGACATTGAGGAGGTGGACAGTTTCAAGTACCTGGGTGTTCACCTCAACAATAAACTGGACTGGTCCCACAACACCAACGCCCTGTACAAGAAGGGCCAAAGTCGCCTCCACCTTCTGAGGAGACTGAGGTCCTTCGGAGTGAGCAGGCCTCTGCTCAGGACTTTTTAGGACTCTGTGGTCGCCTCTGCTCTCCACTACGCTGCCGTGTGCTGGGCCCCGGGCAGCACAGAGCGGGACAAGAACAGACTGAACAAGCTGGTCAGGAGGGCCAGCTCCGTCCTGGGCTGCCCCCTGGACTCTGTGGAGGAGGTGAGGGACAGGAGGGTGTTAGCCAAGCTCACCTCCATCATGGACAACACCTCCCACCCACTGCACGGGACTGTAGAAGAGCTGAGCAGCTCTCTCAGTGGCAGACTGAGACATCCTCAGTGCAGGACAGAGCGCTACCGCAAAGCCTTCATCCCCACTGCTGTCAGACTGTACAATAAGACTGTGAAGTAACGCCGACTGTAACAAGTGAATTTCTCCTTTGTGAGATTAATAAAGGTTTATCTTATCTTATGTGGAGGCCGACCCAAGATACATTTAGCTTCTTTAGCGCCTGCTCCTTAAAGAGTCAAAGTACGAGCCCAAGTCAAGTCATTTAAACAAAGTTTCAGTCAGAATCAATCATAGATACAGACGGCATCATAGAAGGGGGCGTGGCTTCGCCAAGGGGGAAAATAGAGTCTTTTGAGAAACACAATTTTCCACTCTTTTTAGCCATTTTCTGGTTGAATATGAACATATTATAAAGTTAAGTGTAAATCGGGCCCATATGAATATGGATTCTCACAGCATATTGTTCAGTAGAAGTGAAAAAATGGCAATCGTAGCTACGTAGCCACGTAGCTGTAAGCATTAGCACGTTGCTAACATGAAGCATCATGTTAGCGTTCTCTGTTACTTATGTATTTATGGGCTGTTGAACCACTTTGCTCCTCTCCATGTCTTTGTATCTTTATTTAGTAGAAAACTATATTCATAATTCAGCATTTGTTGAAGTAGTTTTTGAATAATTAGAGAAAGTTTAGAATTTTCTCCAAATTGTTTTCCCCCTTAACTGTTTTCAAACATGACCATATTTGGGCATAACTTCCACTTCCAGGTCCTAGCAGACCGGCAAATATGTGAGAAAAAAACAAACTCTTAAAAACAACCATCAATATTTCTGAAACTCAACGGCGAGTTACTGAACATACTTACGCCGTTAGCATTTATCTTGGCTAACCCGGATGTAGCGATTTTGGTAAATATTACTTTTATAGCAGTAGGTACAGCGTTTTTGGCTAATGGGCCTGATAAATAAGTATGTTCAGTAACTCTGTTGAGTTTCAGAAATATTTATTGTGGCATTTAACAGGTTTTTGTAGTTTCTCGCACATCTGTGGACCCGGAAGTAGAGCTGTGACGTCGCCACTTAACAAACGTATAGTCAAGTTCAAGATTTGATCGGAATTGTCAGTAAATCATCTGCCTATAATAAAAATGTGCTGCTTTTGCTGCTTTTTAAAAAATCCAGTGATGTTTTATGTTGTTTTAATCTGAATAGCACTGTTGTGTTTTAGTAAATCTATTTTAATTAAGTTATACTCTTAAGTTTACCAAAGTAAAAATAATTTAATGAAATATAAACATATATCAGTTCTATCTAATCCATTGTCACATTTTTAATCAGTCAGTGGCTTTTATTGTCATTGTCATATAAATATTAGCAAAATCCGTTGACATTTCTCAAAGCTGTGTGTGATACAGTTTATCTAAAAATGCATTCTCAGTGTTTCCAATTTATTTATATAAGTTAAACAGTAAATGGGTGTCTAGACATCTGAGCAGACCCAACAGGCAGCAGCAGTAACAGACCTCTCAGAGAAGTGATAAATGAGAGCATTTACCCCTGGCCTCTGAGCCACCGTCAAACACTGCCCAGAGCTCGACCCCACTTCGTCGGAAGCGCAATGAGACGTACAGTTCGCAGAGGCTATCATAATAGCTTTTCTTTCAGCGCTCTTGTTGTGGCTAATTATACCCAGAAAGCAGGCCTCTGAGATGGATGGCCTTTCGCTGCTGCAGAAGTTAATGTCATTTCCCCTTTGTGATGCTGTAACAGACAGGAACCCAGTGCATTGACGGAGATGCAGACTCCACTTAGGAGCATTGGGAAGCAATCAGGCACACGACAGCTCTCCATTAGGTCAACATACATGGACAAATACAAAGACTGTGTTGTAAAGCGTCATTTGAAGTGTCAGTCAGAGGATTCAAGTGCAGTTGTTGAATGAAGTGGTGTCCCCTGTATCTCTGAGAGCGCTGTTTTCATTGCTTCATGACACAGAAACTGAAAATAAATCTATTTATACAAGAAGTTTATTGTCATTTACACAGCTAAATACAAGTTTAAACTATGCAATAACATTCTTATTTGCTCATTAACTTTGCATACAGTAGATAGTGTACAGTGTGTTAATAAAAAAGTGCACGGTCAATGTCAACGCGTGTTGGAGTTTTACAAACAAAGCTGTTTGTAGGTTGTGTCGTTCTTGCTTTGACGCTGTAGTGCCTCCGAGAGGAGCAGTGCAGACAGTGAATTGTGAGGGTGTGTGTAATCCTCCCTCCTGAGACTGTTATAAGTGTTCTGTAGAGCAGGGAAGGCTGCGCCACCAATGTACTGTGGATGTATGTACTGTATTTTATCAGGTAAAACATTGTGAACAATATCTTATTATAATGTGGGCCTTAAAGTGCACTTAAAGGAATGAAATGGAGCTTATAGCGCTCTTCATGTGACATAAGTCACCCAAATCACTTCACATAGTTTCAGAGAATTATTCTACATTCCACAAACGGAGCTGGTAAACTATAACTCGGGACTTCCTTCTGCACAATGTGATGAGAATTTATAACCATCTAAGATGCAAAACATTTCAAAGCTGGTTTTATGATTTTAGTTTGGATACTTTTAGAAAAAAGTCAGAAGACTTAACATATCAATTTGCGATGGGTGCGTGGGATGAAGGCTGAAAGCAAAGTCTAGTAAAGAAATTCCCGCACAACATCAAATCCTTGGAGAAGGTTTGTTTAAATTGCAATGTTTCGACCTGACAAGGATTTGATGGTGTGCGGGAATATCTTAATTAAAGTTTGGATACTTTTGGTTTGATTTACTAATCAATAATACATCAAACGTCAGAAATGCAAAAAATATTGCCTCAAAATCATCTTGCGACCCCCACTTTGGGAACCACTGTGCTGCACCCCTCTAAAGGGGCAGAGAATGGGATACAAAACAATGATCACGACAAAATGATGATGATTGTGGTGATGATGATGATGGTGATTGTGGTGATGATGATGATTGTGATGATGGTGATTGTGGTGGTGATGATTGTGATGATGATGATTGTGATGATGATGATGGTGATGGTGATGGTGATGATGATGATGATGATGATGGTGATGATGAAGATGATGATGATGATGATGATGATGTAATAAGAGACAGTGATCTGTTATGGATGTGATGCTGAAAATGTAATTACTCAGGGGCAGAGCTTTCAAAGCTTTTCAAAACTGAATTGGTGAAAGGTCTGTGAGAGAGAGAAATCAGCATCTTAACAAACATGGCATCATTGCCTAGTAAGCAACAATAATGGCGTAAAGGGAACAGTGCAGGAATTACAAACAAACTAAAATAACATTTGTGTGCGCAAGCAATACTCTCACTTAGGACAGTCTGCACCTGTCCTGCACCCATTGTTAAGAAAGTACATTACATTTGCATTTGCACTGCTGTAATCGGGAGCGCTGAAATACTTCTTTTGTTTTTCGCATATTAAGTAGCCATGTGAGCTTTGGGTGCGTTTCAGCCTTTCAAATGAATACAATAGAACTGGGAAGGCCTTTATATGCCAATAAGACTTAAATACAGGGGCGGACTGGCCATATGTCCATTCTGGAAGAGCACAGAAGGGCCACTGGCTCTTGGGCCACCGGTCCCGCCTCAACCGAGCTTTACCCAAATCTAAAAGCTAAAAAGAAAAGCATCAAAATAGCGAGACAAAGAGGATGAAAAGTCAACAAAAACATGAGAAAAACACGGACAAAAAAACCCTACAAAAACATGAGGAAAAAATGATGGAAAAAATGATTAAAAAAACAACAAAAATATGACAAAAATGGGGCGACGTGACGAAAAGTTTCCGTCACTTTTGTAGGTCTTAGCTTTCAAATGAGGCGTTACATTGTTGCTCTCCAGTTGAGGAGCTTTTAGACTTGGGTAAAGCCCAGTATAAAAAAAATACGTGAATCTAAAAGGAATTCCGTGGAGTATGGTGTACCACAAGGTTCAATTTTGGGACCATTATTATTTATTATTTATATTAATGATTTTGCTTCTGTTTCTACGACCACCTTTCCTGCTCTTTTTCAAAATAATAATAATAAAAAGCCGAACTGAGGAAAATGCACTCGTTAATGTTAAGGCGGGTGGTAAAAGGTTAAAATATGTATTTGTGGAAGTGCAATTACGCTAATTTGGGCCAGGCTAGTCAGAGTCCAGGGCTTTTTTTTTAGTCCCAGTCCGCCCCTGCTTAAATATCATGTGTCTGTCACAGTGATAGTTTTAATACTGCACTTGCTGCTGTGACTAAGCACATATTTCAGAGGAATTTCATCAAATCATCTCCGTGCCCTCACTCCTGCTTCATAGCATTTCTTCCTTTCTCTAAAAGCAAACAGAGATGAATTTCCAGGCCGGATTATTGTTGACATTTAAAATATTTGCGCCTCACGTTCTCTCTCTGCTCAGGGGAACGCTCCCTGGGTGTTTGCCTGGTGTAAAGCTGCTGCTATATTTGGCCCGTCCTCCTTGTTGTTCTCTAAACGAGTGGGTCCTTGATGTACTGAAGACCACTGCCTGCTGTTGCCACTGGGATGCCGTGATAAATGAATTGGAACACTTGCCCTCCCGCGGTGACTTCCTGGGTGTGAAGGGAGAGTGATACCAGTCTGGGTAATTGGATTAGGCCACAGGCTCCACTGACTTCAGCACAGAGGGAGAGGCGCTTTTACCCAGGTACGGAGATGGAAGGAGTTTGCTTTAGGGCTACACGCTGTATTACTAAGTTTGCAGTAGTGTGTAATGGTGTAGTGTGTTATTGGCAGCTTCGTGACTGCAGTGTTTGTGCTTTGGGAAACTTGTGTGAGGCATTATTATTGTTAATTATTGTTAGTGCAATATTAGTTGAAACAAAGGGCCTCATTCACGAACGTTCCCAACACGTTCTTACACACAATTTTGTTCTTAAAGGGACTAGATGCAAGTTGGTAATTTTACACTCACTACTGCCACATCGTGTCTTACGCTGCAGCTTCTATATTAAAGGGATATTTCAGGATTTTTGACATAGGGCCTCATTTCCTAGTTATCCAGTGTTGCTGATTTCTGGAAATATTATTTTTTTTGTAATTCATGTAGTTCTTATATTTGAAGAGTTTCGTGGCGCTAGGCTAGTGCAAGGCTAGCGCATTTCTATGGTATCAGCTAGCCTGCATTAAAAACAGTCTGACCCGCTCCACAGAGCACCTGAGGCAAATCACTTATAACACCAGACTAACCATGTCGATAGAATCATTTTACCCATTTTGCATAAAATAACTTTGATCAGCATCAGCTTCATGGTTGTATAAGCTACGCGGCGGCGGAGTGATCTGCTAGAAAATAGTCCCTCAAAATGCGGTAATTCATGTGATGCAAGGTCACAGACATTTATATGGTTAGTCTGGTGTTATAAATGGTTTTCCTCAGGTGCACTGTGGAGCGGGTCAGACTGTTTTTAATGCAGGCTAGCTGATACCATAGAAATGCGCTAGCCTTGCACTAGCCTAGCGCCACAAAACTCTTCAAATATAAGAATATTTCCAGAAATCAACAACACTCTGGATAACTACGAAATGAGGCCCTATGTCAAAATCCTGAAATACCTTTTTGAGTGACAGTGCAGGATTTTAGAGGCAGTATTGGTGAGTAGGTCTGAGCTCATTCTACACATTAGGACATTAGTGGAACATGTAGGGGGAGGAAAATACATAGTTTTAATGATTTTAAACTCTGTATAGTCCCTTTAAGAAGAAGAAGAAGACACTTTATTTATATAGCAGCTCTCACAGATAAAATCACAAAGTGCTTCAGAAAGGATCACAAAGACATTACATAGAAACAATCACAATCACAGCCTTGTCAACTGAAAGCTTGTCTGAAAAGCAGCTGCTTTTAAAAGGAATCAACAGAGTCGGCGATACGTAGCGACAGAGGGAGGTCATTCAAACGGCTTCAAAAGACAAGTCTCTGGTTTTCAAGTAGGTCCTTGGGACAGTGAGGAGGTTCTGGCTCAAGGACCTAAGGGTGCGACCCGAGGAATATAGGCACAGTAGGTCAAACACGTATTTGGGAGCCTGACCATGCAGCGCTCTAAAAGTCAAGATGCGGAGCCAGTGCAGAGAGGACAAAATGGGTGTGATGTGTGAAAGTCTGCTAGGTTCTGTTAAAGGGGGGGTATTAGGCAAAATCGACTTTTTCAAGCTTCACATCATGTTATTATGTCATTCCCTCATTAAAAACATGCCTGAAGTGTTGCCTTGGCACATTCACATATTCTTGAGTCATCTGTAAAAACTCTGATGGCGGCCATTTTAGGGATAGGTTTGCCTAAGTCCTCCTAGGAACGCCCCCACCTCCTGGAGACGCCTCCGAGCTTTCGTCACCAGCCGAGTAACCAACCACTGCTCCTCAGCAGAACCCCCTCCCCACTGATGCCACAGACAGCGTTTGGAGGGGGCGTGTCTAAAGGCTCAGAGGTTCTTAAAGAGACAGAGGCCTATTTCAAGACATTCACTACCGCCATTTTGAGAGAGCAATTTTATACAAGGCAGTTATTCTAATTTACTGCATTTACAGACCAACAGAAGGTTTCGTCATCATTGTAGTGTGATATAGACTGGTGCTATGTGACTGAAAAAAGCATAATACCCCTCTTTAAAAGCTGCGCTGCTGCATTTTGAACCATTTGAAGACGATTCAAAGCAGATTTGCTACAATGATCTAAACGAGACGAGACAAAAGCATGAATCGCCAATTCAAGATCAGAGTTACATAAAATTGGCCTCAACTTGGCAATATTTCTCAAAAGGATTTAAGAGAGATTTTTGGCATTCACATGACTTGTTCTTAGCTGAAAACGTTCCTCTGTAAGAACAAATCAGGAGAACTGAAACTGAAACACACACTTTTTCTGACAATTATGTGAGCCGGGGCTACAATTGTCCGAGGCTTTCACGAAACAAAGAAAACAATAATCAAATATGAATGAAGCCAGATAGTTACCAGCGAGTATAGATTTGTATGTTTGGTGGTGGAGTTAGGGGATGGGTTAAATGCAGAGGACAAATCTCTACACAGGGACAATAAAGTGCACCTTCACTTTAACCTTGTTTAAAGCAGATAAAGACAACATGCATGATTACTGTTGTGCTGCGCGATGGTCCACCCCTCTCTTTCTAACTCCGCGCATGCTGTTGGTGACTCAGATTCGGTTAATGACATAATGGCTGACAGCGACTGAGGTGCTCAGAGCAGGTATCTCAGACTAATTGTGTCTGGAAACAGGGGATCAACATTAGTGCGCAGCAGATTTGTTGTTCGTGGTGAGGCATTAATCGTGTGAGTCACAGATCTCCTGGTCGTCTTGTTTTGGTCCTTATTAAAGGCGATGCTATAAAGTGGAGCTTAACTGTTCCCATTGGGGCTGCAGTCAAACTTGAAAATGCTCAGATGATTGTACTGTATTTTATCTGCACCGTCCTACAACGCCAAGCCAGACTGTTCTGTTCTTCGCAACTGTCGAAAAATTTGCCAAAAGAGCTGAGAAAATCACTCAATTTACATGTACAGGACGTGCTGTTATTTATTGTTGCCGGGGCGGACTGGGACTGAAAAACGGCCCTGGACTCTGACCAGCCTGGCCCAAATTAGTGTCTATACGACACTTCCACATATTTTAACCTCTTACCCCCCGCCTTAACCAAGTGCATTTTCTCCAGTTCGGCAAATCTAAAAGCTCCTCGACTGGAGAGCAACAGAGAAACGCCTCATTTGAAAGCTAAGACCTACAAGAGTGATTGTAAGTTTTTGTCACATTGGCGCCACATCTTTGTCAAATTTCTGCCATGTTTTGGTTGATTTTTGTTGCTTTTTCATTCCTTTTTAGTGGCTTTTTGGCATGTTTTCATCACGCTTTTGTCACTTTTTTTCAGTTTTTTGGTCATGTTTTTTAATAATAATAATAATTATTATTATAATAATAATGCATCAGTTTTTTGGACACTCAAAGACGCTTTACATCGCATTATTCATTCACTCCATACTCGGTAGTGGTAAGCTACTATTGTAGCCACAGATGCCCTGGGGTAGACTGACGGAAGCGAGGCAACCAGTCTGCGCCATCGAACCCTCCGACCAACCACTCACTCACTCATGCACTACATTGGCCAGGCTTCCTGGTGTTTCCCAAACGGTCTCCCATCCAAGTCCTGCCAGGCCCTTCCCTGCTGAGCTTCCAAGGTCTGACGGGATCGGGCAGAGCAAAGGCGGTTTGGCCAGCATGAAGCTTTCATTGCTTTTCTTCCTTGTTTTCACCGCTATTTTGATGCTTTTCTTTTAAGCTTTAGATTTGGGTAAATCTCAGTTAAGGCGGAGGGTAAGAGGTTAAAGGGAAAATTGAGAGGCCAGACCAATGGCCCTAGAGCCAGTGGCCCTTCTGTGCTCTTCCAGAATGGACATATGGCCAGTCCGCCCCTGATCGTTCCTGTATTCAACAATATCCCGACAAACAACATTGTCCATTGGGTTTCTTATGTTTAAAATGTGCTTTAAAGCTGTCAAGGTGGTTACAGTTTATTGTCCCAACCCATCCCACAAAGCTACTAGGGCAGCCTGTCAGGAGCAGTGGGCGATATAGCTGGAGCATTTAGTCAATAGTGCATGTTTTGGCTGTTATTTCAGAAATGCATGTGATTCTCTCGATTTTTTTCAGTCTGTGTGAATTGAATCTTGATTATCCATCCATCCATCCATCCATTTTCTTCCACTTGTCCGTTGCCGGGTCATGGGGGCAGCTGTTGGAGCTGCCCATATCACATTGCGCCAGCCCCTTATGGCTCCTCCTGCAGGTGGTGGGTCCACGGAAGGACGGCCTCATGGTTCCAAACCAGGCCTGTTGGTCTCTCATAAGGGGCTTCTGAACCGCTCTTTGTCTGACCCGTCAGCTAGGACCTGCTTGCCATGGGAGACCCTACCAGGGACACGAAGCCCCCGACAACAGAGCTCCTAGGATCATTCATGTGCTCAAACCCCTCCACCACGTTAAGGTGGCGGCTCCAGGGGGGGTGAATCTTGATTGTAAAACATCTAATTGTTTTGCAGTACTTCTTTTTTTTTTTCCATTTCATTTCTTTCTTCTTCAGATTACTTCTTCACATCTTTTCAGGAATAGCTTTACATTGTCTGTTTGAATGATTAAAAAGGCCCACAAAAAAATTAGGTTTTGCTTTTAGATATTAATCAACAAATGGTACCTCTAATACTAGAAGAAATGCATACTTATTACAACATTTATAGACCTATCCATCCCTTTTGAGGACAGGCTGATTGTAATTAAATAAGGATTAGCATTTAGATGAAGGTGTAAAGAGTTTGCCATCTGCTCCTGTGGTCGACAATAGAGGAGATGTGTCAGTTATTATCAAACTGCTGACTTTCCCCTTGTATGGAAATGAACATGAATATGCCAGGCAAAAACATGCACCGTAATAAAAAGCTCGTCCATCTGAATCTCTTCAGGAAATTGGGAGACTTAGTTCATTATTCCCCTCGCTCTCCTCATATCCTGAACATATTTGCTTTGTTGTTCTCCGCAGCTCTGGTGGTGAGATTCCTGACCAGGCGATTCATCTGGGAGTACGACCCCACGCTTGGTAAGGCAAACATGTTTTCTTCTTGTGTTGGGACTGTGTCATCATACTTATTCGAATATACAGCGCAGGGAGGGTTGGGTCATGGGGAGCGTTGGGTCTCTCAGTGTTTTAGAGCTAATAATAGAGACCAGGCTAAACCGAGCGGTCACGGTCACAGAGTGTGGTGTCGCTTACTGTTTATGGGTGCTGTACATGCGTTTCCAATGACTTCACGCAGAGTTTTGAATACCGAAGTAGCATTATGCAGTACTACAATATGTAACAATATCTTGTTGTTTATGTGAAGAAACCAGCAAATGTGGCAAAGACGTAGCAGCTCTGTCTGTCGAGCTACAGCAGGATTTACTAAAGATCTGCTTCACTCCTCAGACTAAATAAAGAAGAAACAGAAAATCTTTCTCTATGATTTTTACAGTTAGTCATGTCAACAGAGTCTCAGTCTGAGTCAGTGTTTAAGCTGCTCAGGACGTTAGCATGCTACCAGTTAGCAACTGTAAATGGCTTTAACACGATAAACACATGTGTGGCTCACATCTATGAACACTGAGGAAATACTACAGTAACAGCTCAGCTCTGACCTCGGTCACATGTTGTAGCCAAGGTTTGGTGTGTGGTTCAGGGCGTGTTAATTTTGACATATAACATATTTTAATGTAGTTTTAGTCTTTAGTCTTAGTCTTTTGAATAAAATATAAATTAATTTTAGTTGAGATTTAGTCAAAAATTGCAAGTAAATTTAGTCGACTAAATTTAAGACTAATTTAGTCGACTTTGCATTTATAATATTCATTGTAATCATGTTTAATCTTGTTCCTCTGCTTCATGGAGCTGCTCCACATGAACAAAGCTCAGAGCTGCTCCTTTCGCAGTGATTGTAAATGATCTGAGGCTCTTTCAGACTGTCAATAGAAGTTTGGATGATTTTAGTCTCTCCCTTTCATTTTTATTTAGTCTTATTTTAGTCGACTAAAATATCTGGACATTTTAGTCATAGTTTTAGTCTCATGAACAACTTTTAAGTTTAGTTTTAGTCCAATTTTAGTCATAAAAAATATCACTTTGACTAAAATTAAGACTAAATATTATAATCGATGAAATTAACACTGTTCTCTTGGAAAGGTCGGAGCTGAGCTGTTGAAGCTAAATGCTAACTGGTAGCATGCTAGCATCTTAAACACTGGTTAATCACTGGTTTCTTCACATAAACATGTGCTCTCTGAGGCCGTGTTTTCACTGTAATCTTCTTGAGCAATGATTAGGAGTAAATAATAATGCCACTGTCAATCAGTTGTCTTGCTTTTATATCCTGAGTAGAGATATTGTTACTTGTGGTAGTACAGCATAATTCTACTTCGGTGTTCAAAATGGCCGCCATAACAACAAAACTCACATGACTGAAAGGCATGTTTAGATGCCTGAAAGGGGAGTAAACCAGAGCACGGAAACAAAAACACACCAACTTCTGCAAACCTTTGGATGTCAAGTGAGGGTCAGCTTTCACACTTCAAGGGGGCGAATTGTCATTTTTATGCTCACTACTGCCACCTCAGGTCTTAAGTGTAACTGCAGTCTCTATATTAAGCTTGTGCATGATGGCACTACGGACCCATTAAACACCGTTTTGAGTGACAGTGCAGGATTTTAGAGGCAGTTGTGGTGAACAGGTCTGGGCTCATTCCACACATTAGGACATGGCTGGAACATGTAGGGGGAGGAAAATACTCAATTTGAACATTTTTAAACTCTGTATCGTCCCTTTAAGAACCTGACTTTCATGTATTAGGATGAATAGTCATAATCTAAAGACTAATGAGTTATCTTCATCATTGACTAAATGTGTAAGTAATGACAAACACTATAGGTTTACTATTATTATTATTATTATAGATATCATCCTGTCAGAGATAGATATTAGAGTCTACCCTCGGGTGACCAGATGAGTTGACTTGAAATTGGGGACGGGGTTAACGTTGCGTGCGGCCTCATCCTGTTTAAGCTCTCACAGGACAAACTACAAGCTTTATCCTCCTGTGAGCTAAACATTGGCCATGTCCCAAGAGAAAGAGAATATACCTCTGGTCCTGCTCTGGCGCTGGTGTTGAAGAGCGCAGGGCAATCTCCAAGTGACAGAAACGTGATCAAAACGCCAGCACAAGATTTGACTACATTGACTGGAATATAAATGCCAAGTTGAATTTTGAGGGATAAGTGAAAATCTGAAAATATTTTGCATCAGAAGAGCACATTTAAAATCCTCTTTCAAATCTCTGCAGTCAAGGGCAAGGCCATTCTTTACAGGGCTGATGGTTTTTTTAATGCTTTTTTTGAAATAATTTGCTTGGGTGAATGCCATTGATTCTATTGATGCTCTCTCTTCCCTACATTGTGCTTGCTGTGTCCTTGGGCAAGACACTGCTCCCCTTTAACCTGCTTTTAAAACTTTGTATGAGACTATACAGCACAGGGACAGCAGTGATGTAGTAGTAGTGCCATGTATAGCCTTTTAAATTCCTATCCGAGCGCATACCATTGTTTCTCAGAGTAAGACACT
The DNA here is from genome assembly GCF_951799975.1 of Gobius niger. NCBI lineage: Eukaryota > Metazoa > Chordata > Actinopteri > Gobiiformes > Gobiidae > Gobius > Gobius niger. The sequence continues at coordinate 42,349,681 of NC_136853.1, forward strand.
TGACTCCCTTTGGCTTAAACAGTAAGATGACTAAGAACATATAAATCTGCTGTCACCAGGACAACCCCTGGCAAAAAGGGTAAAACAAGACAGTAACTAGTGAAAGCTAACCTGATAGTAGGATGGAAATATGATGGTCATAATGCAGTATTCAAGCACAGCATTTTACAGTTTCCATATTATTACCCCCCAAAAATGCATGTTTCCTGCTAACATTAGTCTTTTTACAGGAGGGTTGTGATTAATCATATTACCACGAAGTAAAGTAAAGTGATCAATATGTCCTAATTATCATGTAGAATGATAATTACAGAATTACACTTGTACTTCCCATGTTATGGAAAACGTCCACAATAGGTTGCGTTCACGTGATATCACAACATTCTAAAGAGCCGATTCACCTTATTCCGGAGCCTCGCGTGGTCGCCGCCATGAATTGTGCCCGCCCCATCTCTCCTATGTGTTAACATGGGGCTGGAGAAGTCCACATAAAATCAGTCACTACACGAAAACAAATCTGTTTTCAGGCCGCACAGAGAAACGCTGCAGTGTCGACATGTTGGTGCAAATGAACATTGGCCATTTTACACAAATCAATCGACTAAACATCAGATTTGAGCGGAGAATATTTTCTCTCGTTCTCCGTTAAAATGAACGGGCTTCGCGCTCGACCGGAAGTGTCTGGACAACGGAAGTGCTGAGACAACACAAAAAGTGGCAAAAGTGGGCGGGGCGGAATAAGGTGAATAGTTAAAAATTGAGGTGGAGGTCAACTGACGGTAACTATGGTGACTGTGGTAACTGACAACATGCATATTTTTATGTCTTTGTTTTTTGGCTCATATCTCAGTCATTACTTGAGTAATCCACATGAAACAAAAACGGTCACATCGTCTCCTCTGTCAGCACATATCAACTAATGTCCAATTATTTTCTCCGATGTTGTCCAATAGAAAGGACTTTCAGACATAAAAATAATATCACAGGTTTGTGAATCCAATCACGATCAAATACTGATGAGGAAACACATTTGTCAATTTTCGTTTTTCATTTCTTACAAAAACTGTATTTCTCCCATAGAGTTGTATTGGCCCTGCCCTCGATCTGACATAATGACATCATCACATTCTAAATTGTGAACGCCACCTATTACCAGGCTCTTGTTGTGTTTCCCTGAATGACTGCTATACCTGTATGCATCTTTAAATTTTACTCACTTAAACTCACTGAAAGTATTTCTTTCATGACTGATATTTTCATCATTGAAAAATATCTCATAAATGTACAAACAAACTTTTGCCTTTGCTGTGAGCGGCTCAGCTCTCCTAAGACATGACTGTAACTTTACCGGGAGTGGGTACGTCTCCAGCTCGTCTCCATGGAGATGTGACTAAAGTCAGCAGAATTTGGGATTTAAACAGGTTAGGTCCTCATCCAAATCCATGCTTTGATCACCCACTGCAAAAAAAAAACATTTTCTGTGTCAAGCTGGTTATTAGGAGCATGTTTTGCACTGATGTCAACAGTATAGTCCATAATATTACCTAATTCTCAAAGCTTCCACGTTTGACCAGAGTAATAGCGCTATTAGCATCTGGTTAGTGAACACCAAAAATCTACTCTGTTGTGGACAGGTGTGACATGATGACAGGCCACTAATATCATATCTGTCTGATCGATTACTGTGTGCTATAAAGTAAAGCACTACCAAATAAATCTAAATTTACAGCACTTAAATTTAACGGCGAAACAGGCTCCAAATTCAAAGCCTTTCTGCAGCTCCTTCGTTTGTTTGAAGACCATTATACGCCCACGCAGTTCTGTCAAGTGCATAGGAGGCTCAGCTGTTTACACTCAGAGACGACGCTGCTGTAATGAAGAGCGGCGCTTCCATTTAATTAAAACACGCACTTTCAGAACTGCTGGTTTACAACAATGTACAGCACGAATATGAAAAGTCATTTGCACTTTTGCCTCTGCCTCCTGTAAGTCTGTATCTCACTTTTGTAGCACAAACTCTCGCTGAGGAAAAGCAAACAAACACTACACATGCCATTCTTACCTACCAGCCTCCGTCTATGCATGTAAATTGAGGGGCCGTATGGTGAGTATCATAAAAGGGCTTGAAAGGAACAGCGCTTCCTTGGTTACCGCGAATGAGCAGCATCCCGAGGTGAAAGCCGCTCAAGGTTCTCCACAAAGGGCTTTCTCCAACCAATTACAATGCCAGCTTCAAATTACGCTTAATGTGGTAAGATTGTTGTAAAAGCCTTATTATAAGAGCAGTGTACAAGTCGGAGTGGGCTAAGTGCTTGGTTTTAAGCAGGTGGCATTGAAGAATCAGCATACCAAAATTGAGTAGTTCATCTTCGTCATTGAACGCAATCGCCATAATGAGGCTATTGACAAAGCCATCATTTTAGCTTACCATGGTTGCATTCCTTTCTGTGTGGGTTTTGCATGTTCATGTTCACGAGGACATTTACACAAGGACAATATAACTTCCACATTCACGACAAACTCCACTTCCTCCACTGCTCTTCCCTACTCACTCCATTTACACTCCACAGCCTTCCCTCTTTCTCTCCTCTGTCTCCCTCCGACACCACCAAACTCCTCACAAGCTTGAAATTCCCCAGTTTCCAGCTTGACCCGATCCCATCAGCCCCCCTCATAACACCCATCCCCACTCAAACTTGCTACTATCACCCCACTCCTGAAAAAAACCTGGCCTCAACCCAAGATCTCCACCAAGATCTCCACTCCTGTCATCTCTTTGAAAAATGTCCATCCTTATTCCATTGACACCACAGCTCATAAACTCCCCCTCGACCTCTCCACCGTATTTGACACAATAGACCAGGGGTAAGCAACATCAGGCCCGTGGGCCAAATCCGGCCCTCCAGCACAGAACCTCTGGCCCCCAAGATGATTTTGAGAAATTTTATTGTGCAAATAAAAGATCAAATGCCTGTTAAAGTAGTCTAAAAATGTGAGAAATAGTGTCAGTATTTTAAAAATGTCCTGTCAGAACGTCCCGCTTGGTCATATATAATGTTAAATAGTAATTCCCTTACTGGTGGGTCGGGACCCAAAAGTGGGTCACAGAACCATTTTCGGTGGGTCGCGAGTCTATAGGCTATATTTTATTCAGTATTTTCCATCTGAAACTGCATGGAAACACTAACTGTGTCTGTTAAAATCAATATTATATTGGGTTGTTTTGATCATAATTTCAGTCTTAAAGTGATATCTACTGCTTGTTCAACAAAAACCTGTGTGGAAAATACAATATTTTATACGACATATGACAAATTACAGTTTTATTTGGGTCCTGGGCTTGTCATCAAAGGGTAATGGTGGGTCCCAAAGCCGCTGATGAAAACATTGGCATTTGCAGAAAATAGCTCTTTACTTTAGGCAACAATGTTGAGGTTCGGCCCTTGGGTGTTTTGGCAATGATAAAAATTGGTCCTCCATGACGCAAACTTGCCTACCCCTGCAATAGACCATACCGTTCTCCTCCACTGTCTACAAATAGTTGGCATCTCCGGCACAGCACACCTCTGGTTCACCTCCTACCTTTCCGGCCGCCACCACCTTGTCTCTGTCAACAACTGCCATTCCCACATTTCCCTCGGTGTCCCCCAAGGTTTGGTGTTCGGCCCCCTCCTCTTTACCATCGACATGCTTCCCCTCGGTGAGATATAGGTGCATTGAGTTGCCTTGCCTCTACATGTCCACCAAATCCATTGCCCCAGTTAACCTCTCCACCATCACCAGTTGCATCTTTGATGCCTAGAGGACAATAACTTTCTCAAACTGAACAGCAATATAAGAGAACTCCTCATCACCGGCCACAAATTTCTCAGAACTTCACAGACGGCATCTCGTCATAGCCATTTTCAGGTGGATTATAAAGTGATTTATCACATACAAATAAAGTCAAGGCTAAATCCGGTCCATATTGATAGCAGATTGTTCAGTAGAAGCAAAAAAAATGGCAGGTGTAGCTCACGGCAGCTAGTGTTACTTCTGTAATTATGGGCTGTTGAACCACTTTGCTCCTCCTCATGTCTTTGTATCTTTATTTAGTAGAAAACTATATTCATAATTCAGCATTTGTTACAGTAGTTTGTTAATAATTGGAGAAAGTTTTTCTCCTTTTTGTTTTCCCCCTCAACTGCTTTCCAATCATGACCATATATGGGCGATTCGAGAGATACCGTCTGTATCGATGGTCACAATGTCACCCCTCCCCCTCTGTATCAGATAAAGAGAAGCCCCTTGAAAACCTAATGTAGGTGAAAAATCGCTATACAAATTGAGGTCAAAGGAGCTTCCCGGTTCATCTTTGGATCCACCACCTGCGGGAGGAGCCATCAGTGCAGAGTGACCCAGGCAGCTTCGACTGTTTCCCCTGCAACCATAAGAGGAAGAAGATGGATAGATAGTTAAGATTGTGAAGCTTTTTTGTTAAGCATGAAGTTAAATCTGTCCTGTATGTAACATCCTACGTACCATTTTTAGCATTGTATAAATGAATATATACCAGCTGCATGTTGTTTGTCACCTAGTGTTTGTATATTTAACTCCCACAGGAATTAAACAAGGATGGGAAACAGTTGTCTGACAGATAGCCTCCAACACAGGCTTGCAATTTTCTAAAAGTTGTATAAGGGGCATTATAGGCAGCACTTGCTCTTGTCACGTTGACCTTGAAAATCTTCGCTCTATTCAGATGTTAAATTAGTTTTCATATTTTGAAGAAAGCGTTTTCGAGCCAGCATTTTTTTGTGCATGTTGAGTGGGGCTTAAAATATACATGCTATATTTGGTTCCAACATGTTCTCAAAAGGAATTCAATTTGTGTGCGGGCAGTTATCAAACTGGTAAATCGCGCTGTTATTTCCTGTCTGGATTTGCAGTGCCACTTTTTTCCCTTTGTGCTTCCAGCCAAAACACACCGAGGGCGATGAGGTCCCAGTGAATTATGAATGTAGCTGTTAGTCAATGGACGCTTTTGTTTCTTTTTGACCAGACTAGTGTGATTCATTCTTACCTGCTCACTTTCTGCAATGGGTGAAGTGTGGTGCCCAAGGATACAACAGCAATCTGCATGCCGGAGTAGGGATACTGCAGCGTGTTTTAGGTTGATGTGGGAAAACAGGAGTAATAACTGTGTGAGTGACACCTGCTAGAACAGACTCCCTGGGATCTCAGCATTGGTCTGTGGCCTCAGAGATTCATCTTGTGCCTGAAGCCCTGCTGTATATCCACTCTATTCCTATAGGTGTAAGGAGCCCTGCTCATCCCGTTGACATTATACATGTTCTTCACCCTACAGCAGGGTTAGGCAAGTTTGCATCGCGGAGGGCTGCCAAAACACCCGAGGGTCGAACCTCAAGATTGTAGCCTAAAGTAAAGAAACTATTTTCTGCAAATGCCAATGTTTTAAATCAGTGGTTCCCAAGTGGTAAGGCTTTGGGACCCACCATTACCCACGGATGACATTGTAATTAGTCATATATCGTATAAAATATTGTATTTTCCACACAAGTTTTTGTTGAACAAGCAGTAGATTTCCCTTTAAGACTGAAATTATGATCAAAACAACCCAATAACATTCATTTTAACAGACACATGCAGGTTCAGATGGAAAATATTGAATAAAAGTTCCCTATAGACTCGCACCTACTGAAAATGGTTCCGTGACCCACTTTTGGGTCCCGACCCACCAGTAGAGAATCACTGTTTAACATTATATATGACCAAGCGGGATGTTCTGACAGGACATTAAAATACTGACACTATGGGCCAGATCTTGTGGCGGCGCACAGGGCGGCGCAGGCTCTTGGCGAATTATTTTCCGAGTGGCGGCGCTATATGTGCCATTCGCCTCCGCCACCTGTGAGGGGGCGTCACAAGAGGAGGTGACTGCACTCATGGAAACACGGCTGACATTCACTTCCTCGTTTACATTGCGCTGTCTTTCTTAAGCCTTAGGCTCTCACAGGTCAAACTAAAAACTTAGTTTACCCCATCGTGAGCTAAACGATGTTCACGTCTCGAGAGAAAAAGAGCTACAGCGTCCGCTGTGGCGCGGATCGGCCTGCGCTTGGCGTGAACGTGAAGCAAAACAAAAGCACATGTTCACCCTCCACTCCCACACAACCACTCTCCTGGATGCGGAGTCGATCTGGTTGGAGGAAAATGTGTGTCTCCACCCACTTAAATGCGCTAAGTCTGGAGTGGCAAGATCACAAAGTGCGCTCCGACTGAGTGCAAAATGTCACGCTATCGTCTCCGTTTTGATGCACAAGATCGGGCCCTTTGTCTCGCATTGTAAGAGTACTTTAACAGGTATTTGAGCTCTTATTTGCATATTAATATTTCTCAAAATCATCTTGGGGGGCAGAGGTCCTGTGCTGGAGGGCCGGATTTGCCCCCGGGCCTGATGTTGCTTACCCCAGCCCTACAGGAATTCTGAGCACAGAAAATTCAAATAAACAGGGCATTTGGAAGATTTTAAGATTTACTCCCGTTTATATTTGAACTTAAAGCAGGTTGGAACAAGCATAAACAATCTGCATTTGTGTGGCACTCGTTTGCTTATATTATTGGTGTTTATTTGGTAAAGGACAAAACCATGTACATTTTTTATTGATGTTTCTGTGGATAAGAAAGTTTTTTTGTCCTATCCACTAATTTGATGCTAAACTTGTTTGAGCTTTAAATGTTTTAAACACAGAAACATTTTTGCTGGATTTCCTTTGACGCTCAAAAGCTATACATAGCATCAAATCCAGAATGCTTTGGCGAATGTGTTGTGCAGCCTTGGAATTAATGAAATCAGATATAAATTGCATGAACAGGAAGTATGGGTCATTCATTGAAGAGCAGGTTTCTTTTGATGCCACACAATGGGCTCACAAATGGAATACGGTGTCCTCTCTCAGAGTATGTGTAGGCAGGAGGTGAGTCAGAAGAGAGGAGCTATTTGACAATAAAACCTTGTTTCCCAGAAACAAGGGAGATACAGTTTTAGACATATTTCGATTTGCACCATATTTTGGATGAACAGCCACATGTGACCTGGATACGCTCCAGAAAAGGCATCAAGGAATTGACAAAATCAAAATGGTTATTAATAACACATGGGTTATGTTGCATTCCATATAGTGCTAGAGAAATCATTTATACACAATTATATGTTGTTGTATTGTCACAGCTCTATCACTTTGAACATATTTTGGTTGTTTTTTTTAGATCAAATCAGATTAGACTTAGTGTTTAGGTGACAGGAAGCAAGGGTACATTTGTTGATCATAGGGCTGGGCAATTGTGGAAAAAGAATAATCACGATTATTTTCCCCATATTGCACGATCTCGATTTTCCATTTGATTTTTTTGTTTTAAAGGAAAAAAAACAATAAGGACGAGCATGTAAACAGATGAAACCGAAAACTGCAGCTAACTCATCAGCAAAAACAAACTCCGCACTGCTAGCGTCACAGAACAGCCTCCCCATGTCACCCCTTCACCGGGCCAAGCAACACACAAACATCTGCAAAGGAGACGCAAAAAATGTGAATGAAGAAGAATGTCAAAAGCGACGTCGAGTGCATGTTTGTGTGGGAATCCTCAAAAGGCCACGACGTCACGGAGTGAAACTTGAACAACTTATTATGTCCATAAAGAAATGAGTAAACCGTACATTTATTAGTAAAAAAAACGATCAAACTTCACTGTTAGAAGTCCAGCTAACCCACAGCTACAGCCTTAAAGGGGCTGGATGCAAGTTTGCCATTTTATACTCACTACTGCCACCTCAGGCCATATTTGTAACTGCACCTTCTATATTAAGCTCGTGCATGACGGCAACTCGGACCCGAAGTGACACCCTTTTGAGTGACAGTGTAGGATTTTAGAGGCAGTTGTGGTGAACAGGTCTGAGCTCATTCTACACATTAAACTCCCTATAATCCCTTTAAAACAAATCCACATGGTCCAAATAGTAATCGATAGTTTTCTTCTTCATCCTCGTGCACGTCCTGGTCCTCTGAAGCTCCCCATGTGTTTATGTTTTGCCCTTTAGACGTGTTAGTGCAACTTTGTAGCAGATTTTACATGTAAAATCATCAGGTCCTCTCCTCAGGCTGTCGCATGTGCCGTCCTGTGCTTTCTGTTTGTTTGGGCCAAGTGTTTCCCTGGGATTGACCTGACAGGCGCTGCAGCATTGCGCCATCCATATATTTTTCCAGACAGGTCTGGCCAATTCTCCTCGATTAAAAAGCACCACGCGATTATCGTGATCAACCTTTATTAAAATCATTAGATTATAATTTGATTAATTGCCAGGCCCAAGTTGATCACAATTAGGGCTGCAACTAACGATTATTTTGGTAATCGATTAATCTACCGATGATTTTTACGATTAATCGATTAATCGCTTGGCTGTGAAAGGTGCATGGAAATTGTATTTTTTCCATTTTTTTATCACATAGAGCTAAAGTGGCGCCGATTGAGGACACGTGGATGGAGTAAACTTAAAGTAAACGTTTGTAGGAGGCTATTTGTGCTAATTCTGCTTTCTGATTGGATGAGACAAAGACAGATATTTATGAAATTTACAATGTACAAAACACTGCAGACCCTAACCTTAAAAACAAAGTAGGTTTTCATCCAAAATACATAATTTTTATGTCTTTTTTGCTCTACTTTAGTCTGTGTTCACTAGAAAACGATTAATCGATTACTGAAATAGTTGACAACTATTTTAGTAATCGATTAGTTGTTTCAGCCCTAATCACAATACTCTTTGAAATAGTAATCCAGTCCAGTGTATTAATAAAGCACTTTTGTAAACAACAAAGTTTGTTCAAAAAAGGCAATACAACCATAAATACAAAAAAACAAAAGACCATTTGAACAGTAAAAGTCAACTTCCAAACTAGTTGAACGCTATGGTGAACATTAAGGCGTGATTTAGAAACAAGCAGGGTGTCAACCTGTCGAATATACAGAGGCAGCTCATTCCAGAGTTGAGTACATATAAGAGAAAACGCTCGGTCTCCTCTGAGTTTGTGCTGGGTCTGAGGAACCACAAGCAAACGTGTCGGGGTCTATGACACTAGCAGGTCGGACAGATAACGCGGGGCAAGGCCATTGAGGTGTTTAAAGAGATGACTCTTTGTGACATTTTGAAGTAGGAGCATGTCAGTGAGGATTTGTCGCTGGAGGATAAACCAGCCTTAAGTGTGAGACTCAGAACCATAACAGAAAATGTAAAAAAAACAACAACAGTTGTTTCCAGTCAAACTAATAGTTGATTTGAACATAATGGCCTCATGTCTCGGGGCATTTATAAATCATTATACTGTACATATACCCTACCTTTAAACATAAATCTATTGGTTTTGCTCAAATAACTTACTCACAATGTTCAACGGCTTGAGATGATTGAAAGTATATTCAGTATTCAGATATCGGTACAGTACAATAACTGTAAAAGCGCTGGTACTGGTTGAACGGCGGCACCCAGCCCTCCTCAGAAGTAAGCCTTTAAGGAAACACAACAAAGCTTCAAGTGAAAGTATTTCAGCTGTTTACACGGACAGGATCTTTACAAGGGGCGCTCGAGGCCCATCCCGTTTGTGTTGAACAAAAACACTTGGACAGCTCAGACTTGTGTGTTTTACAAAGCCAGCGGAGGTTAGCTCTGGGTCGCTGTGGGTCGCCAGCTTAGCAACCAATAACAGAGAAAATACAGCGCGGTCACCTGGCTCACCAACGCTACATCACGATTTAATGGAAAGTCCTACAAAGGGGAGCAATAAGCCCTTTTGAAAACACTCAGGTGCCTCGTATTATGCAAAATTTTACTGAGCGCAATAGAGATGTGTTAACGGGCAGCGAATGACAGACTGATAAGAAAAGGCTTCAAGGTTGAGTTACTTTGAAAGGAGCAATTTCACAAGAATTTAAAACCAGAGGAGTTCAAAATGTTAAGATTGGATTTAGGAACAGGGAAGGAAATGATTAAAATGGCCGTGGGTTGCATCCATCCATCCATCCATCCATCCATCCATCCATCTACCCATCATCCATCCATCCATCCATCATCCATCCATCCATCTACCCATCATCCATCCATCCATCCATCTACCCATCATCCATCCATCCATCTATCATCCATCCATCCATCATCTGTATATTCGATAGGGCGGCACGGTGGCGCAGCGGTTAGCGCTCACGCCTCACAGCTAGAAGGTCCCGGGTTGGATTCCCACCTGGACAGGGCCTTTCTGTGTGGAGTTTGCATGTTCTCCCCGTGTCTGCGTAGGTTTCCCCCGGGTACTCCGGTTTCCCCTACCACTAAAAACATGTACAATAGATTCCCCTCTGGGGCCAGAACTCCCCTGAAAAAGAGATTCTTAATCTCAGTGGGACTATCCTGGTTAAATAAAGGTCAATAAAATTATTTTATTTTTTAAATCCATCCATCTATCATCCATCCATCTATCCATCCATCCATCTATCATCCATCTATCCATCCATCCATCCATCTATCATCCATCTATCCATCCATCTATCATCCATCCATCCATCCATCTATCATCCATCCATCAATCATCCATCCATCCATCTATCTATCATCCATCCATCCATCCATCAATCATCCATCCATCCATCCATCAATCATCCATCCATCCATCCATCCATCAATCATCCATCCATCCATCAATCATCCATCCATCCATCTATCATCCATCCATCCATCCATCCATCCATCCATCCATCCATCCATCTATCATCCATCCATCCATCCATCTACCCATCATCCATCTATCCATCATCTATCATCCATCTATCATCCATCCATCCATCCATCCATCCATCCATCCATCTACCCATCATCCATCTATCATCCATCCATCCATCCATCCATCTATCATCCATCCATCTATCCATCCATCTATCATCCATCTATCATCCATCCATCCATCCATCCATCCATCCATCTACCCATCATCCATCTATCATCCATCCATCCATCCATCCATCTATCATCCATCCATCCATCCATCCATCTATCATCCATCCATCCATCTACCCACCATCCATCTATCATCCATCCATCCATCCATCTACCCATCCATCCATCTACCCATCATCCATCCATCCATCCATCCATCCATCCATCCATCCATCCATCCATCCATCCATCCATCCATCCATCCATCCATCCATCCATCCATCCATCCATCCATCCATCCATCCATTTGCCCAAATCACATTGCACCAGTCCCCCCCATGGCTCCTCCTGCAGGTGGTGAGTCCATGGAAGGACGGCCTCACGGTTCTAACCGGGCCTGTTGGTCTCTCAAAAGGGGCTTCTGAACCGCTCTTTATCTGACCCGTCACCTAGGACCAGTTTGCCTTGAGAGACCCTACCAATGGCACGAAGCCCCCGACAACATGGCTCCTAGGATCATTAGGGCGCCACCACGTTAAGGTGGCGGTTCCAGGAGGGGCCGGGGTTACATGTGAGAAAAATTGATCTGCGTTGTTCACACTCATGGAAAATCAATCGCATGTGGACTAAAAATTGGGATTTGGGTCACTTCATTTGGAGAGTTTGATAAGATTTACCATTACAGTAGTTATTGTCTGTATCATTTTTACACATTACACTGACCATTTTCTCCCGTTGTGACTTACAGAGTCCACGTACCGGCATCAGGCCAACATAGATGATGAGATGGTTACCATGGAGATCCTGGACACAGCGGGACAGGTGAGACAAATTACACCTGTCATTATATTATATACTAGAGGCCTCCTGACATCTAGCGAGACCAATTTAGACCAATCACTCCCACCTCCACTGTGACACACAGAACAGAACACAGGGTAAGTGAGGGCCATTAAAACACGCCTGCAGACACGATGTCAGTCACTCTTAAACTGGGGAACGGCGTGTAACCTGAAGAAAAAGGATGTTCAATTACAATTTTTAACAATCTGAAACATTTGGAATAGATTATGACGACCAACTACTGGCATATTGTGGCTCAAAGTGCTGCCCAATGGCATGCTGGGAAATTGTCGGGACGTTTCCCGTGGGCCACAGCACTTTTTGCCCAGAATAAATATTTTTTATTAACCTTTTAAAGGGGCTAGATGCAAGTTAGCCTTTTTATACTCACTACTGCCACCTCAGGTCATACATGTAACTGCACCTTCTATATTAAGCTTGTGCATGACGACAATTCGGACCCGAAGTAACAGTTTTGAGTGACAGTGCAGGATTTTAGAGGCAGTTGTGGTGAACAGGTCTGGGCTCAATCTACACATTAGGACATGTAGGGGGAGGAAAATACATAATTTTAACATTTTTAAACTCCGTATAGTCCCTTTAACCCCCGCCTGAACCAAACGCATTTTCTGTGTAATGCCTCATTTGAAAGCTACGACCTACTACACTGATTGTAACTTTTTTGTCGCTCTTTCTTGTTGAATTTTCATTGCTTTTTCATCACTCTTTTGCTGTGTTTTTGTCACATTTTGAAAGTGTTTTGTTCTGTTTTTGTATTTTTAAATTCCTTTTTTTTGTCACATTTTTGTCACATTTTCATGGCTTTTTCGTCATGTTTTTGTTGCTCTTTTGTAGAGATGTACCGATACCAGTTTCGGGCATTGGGCCGATACCACATACTCGTACTCATTCATGAGGTCTCGATACCAGAAACCGACACCACTTGACGTGTGGCCGGTGCACCTCTCCGCTGAGGAGAGAAAATAGCAACAAAGTGGAGAATTCTTTAGTGGAAATCCAATATTCCACATAGAGCTGACTTTATTACACACGACACTCCCTAAATCAGGGTCTGTGCTGGATTTAACCAGAGCTAAATGTTGTTAGTGCTGCAGCGTGGAGTCTGCACTGTTTCCATGATACAGGCTAATGATGCTACATAGCGGCTAACTAGCGGCTAACAGTTCCTAAGCCGATACAATTTTTAAGCCGCTTCATGCACAGGGGCTTATTCATCTGAAAAACTAACCCATCGACTAAAAAGTACTCAGAAAACAAAAAATAAAGACGTGTCCATATTGACCGAAACTGAGCTGCAGCAAAACAATCAAAATGTTGTTGCTACTCGCTAAGTTGCTACAAACACACGAGAAAATCCACACGGAGCTGAAGTAAAGTCAAAAAGAGACCAGTAATAAGTAACATCTCAATACTATTGTTTTATAAAAATAGCCAAATGAATAAAGCACAGGCATTGAGGAGCTTTTGGACACGGACTGACTATGATGGACAGTGCAATAAAAATATATTGAATGTAAAATATATAAACAATAAAATGGCATCTGTGAAATTCTGATATAACTTCTGTAGTGTAGTAAAGTGTAGCCTACTTTACTCAAGTAATCACTAACCAATCTGCTGTTAAAAAGTCAGTCTATAAACCGTCTATTCACTAGAGACTTCACGAGAGGAAGTTGAAGAAAATGCCATGTACTCGTATTCGTATTCGGTATCGGCAAGTACTCAAATCAAAGTATCATATCGGTTTTAGAAAAAGTGGCATCTGTGCATCCTTACTCTTTTGTTTGCGTCTCTCTTTTGTTGGGTTTTCATCCTTGTTTACGTCTCATTTTCGTCTCTATTGTGACGCTTTTTTCAAGAAGCTTTCAGAATTGCCAAACTGGAGAAGACGCACTTGGTTCAGGTGGGGGTTAAGGGGACTCTCACAGTGGTGCTGTTATAGGCCTTTAAGTTTAACTGGGCTGCAGCCGGAGCCATTATTTGATATATGCAAATACATTTCATCTATGCTTTCTAACAGGAGATACCATTTAACAGGCTGCTATCGAAGGCCAATCACATCACGGTGTTTTGCCGAATGCGTCATGTGGCGGTGTCAGTCTACACTTAAGGGCCATGAAAAGTCTACGTTTTTGTTCTCCTGTCATATTAGTGCTAGTACTCTCCTTTGCTATGAGTCAGTTTGACAATTTAGCACTGACGTCAGATCACAAAAAGAGAAAAGAGAAGAGAGTCACAAAAGCCCACTGATTCTACATAGTGGGATGTTTTGAAGAGATCACAAGATAACAAAGGAAAAGGGGTAAATCTTAAATTATCCCTCAGCTACCATTGTTTCCACACCCAATGAAAACGTGCATTTCTTCTTTTTTGTTTAGCATATTTGAAGAGAAAATAGAGTTCTGTTCATTCAAGCATTGATGGGATATTGTGCAGTGTTAAGTTGTGTGCATAATGTTTTTAATCTGAACAATTTCAATCTTTGTAATCTGCTCAGTGTGATTATTTGAAAGAAATCTCCCAAAAGAAAATTGTGTAAAAAAAAGTGTTGAAATTGATTATTTTGAAGTGATTGGATTCACAAACCTACTACATTCATCTTATGGCTGAAAGTCCTTTCATCTGACCCCAACATCACACACACTGTTTTTGAATATTCTCACCACCTTTGGACATCTTTCAGAGAAAATCATTTGATCTTAGTCCATATATGCTGACAAAGAAGACATTTAACTTAGAGACTGTTTTTGTTTCATGTGATGAGATACAGTATTAGCCCAAAACTAAGACACAAAAATCGACAGTAGTTGATATGTATTAATTTAGAGTTTGTAATGACCTCATGACCATTTTTTATCAGTGTTTTATTGAGTCAGTTTTACCATTTTGTTTTATGCCTTGGTTTGGTGCTCTTTCTGTGACCAACAAAAATCGTCAAAGTATGAGGTAAAATCATTGGTGCACAGCGGACTCAGCTGCATGACCTTTACAGCAGACGGGTTGTTCGTAAAGCCCAGCAGATAATGGAGTGTCCGGACCATCCGCTCTTGGAGATGAACTTACTCCCCTCCGGATGCAGGCTGAGAATGCCCTGTACGGGAACCCGTCGGGCCAGGGTTTCTTTTATTCCAGAGGCTGTTGCTAAGATAAATGATCTTGTGTCGCTCAGAAGCTGCAGCACCTTAGGCTTTGTATGATTTTAAGCTGATTGGCTCTCAGCTTCACAGCTGGACGGATGTTAGCTGTGACTGTATGATCTTAGTTCTGAACATAATTGTGGTCTTACTGTGTTTTTTAATTTTTTTTATTGTATATATTGTAAGCTCTCAATTTACCGATCGATCTACATTCCCACTCTCACCTATAGTCATGAGATTTGGGTAATGACCGAAAGGACAAGATCGCGAATACGAGCGGCCGAAATTAGTTTCCTTCGCAGGGTGGCTGGGCACACCCTTCGAGATCGGGTGAGGAGCTCAGTTACCCGGGAGGAGCTCGGAGTAGAGTCGCTGCTCCTTCACGTCGAAAGGAGCAGCTGAGGTGGCTCAGGCATCTGTTCCGGATGCCTCCTGGTCGCCTCCCTCGGGAGGTGTTCCAGGCATGTCCTAGTGGGACAAGGCCTCGTGGAAGACCCAGGACACGGTGGTGGGACCATGTCTCCGAGCTGGCCTGGTGTCGCCTCGGGGTCCCCCCAGAACAGCTGGAGGAGGTGTGTGTGGATCGGGAAGTCTGGGCATCTCTGCTGAGACTGCTGCCCCCGCGACCCGGCCCTGGATAAAGCGGAAGAAAATGGATGAATGGATGTATCATGTGTGGACACCTGCTGCATTATAAATTTTCTTCAGGACAGTAATAAAGTTGAACCTTGAACTTAGTTATAGAATGGAATTTCTTTATAATGTTGTGATGTCACATGAACACAACCTGTTTTGTTGTAATTACAGGAGGACATTCAGCAGAAGGAGGGCCACATGCGCTGGGGCGACGGCTTCATCCTAGTTTACGACATCACAGATCGGGGCAGCTTCGAGGAGGTGGGACCCATCCGAACCCTCTTAGAGGAAGTCAAAAAACCCAAGAACGTCCCCTTGGTTTTAGTGGCCAACAAGTCAGACCTGGACCACATTCGACAGGTCAGTACGGAGGAGGGCGAGCGGCTGGCGTCGGAGATGGCCTGCGCCTTTTACGAGTGCTCGGCCTGCGCAGACGTCGTGGGCGCTGTGGTGGAGGCGTTTCACGAGCTCTGCAGAGAAGTGAAGAGACGCAAAGCCGTGCAAGGAAAGGCACGGAGACGCAGCTCCACCACTCACGTCAAGCAAGCCATTAACAAGATGCTGACCAAGATCAGCAGCTAGGGCTGACGTAGCCGAGAGGAGAGACGCTACAGGGTTCCCACCACAAGGAACCCTTTGTTTTTATTATGGTGCAGCTGGAAACTGAATGTGATTAAGTTCAGTTTTAGTCCAAAATTCCCCACAGATTTGGACTCAGCCTCATTCTACTATCCTGTCATGCCATGATAAGAATGGCCATGACCTTTAAGATTTGTGTGTAATATAAGATGCTACGGACTGAGCTGAGACATTTGGGCAAATCAATATTATTATTATTATTATTTGTTTTGTTATTTATTATTGAGTAAACATTCTTATCAAAAATGCCACAACAGCACAATGCCGCAGGGAAGTCTGTCCATATGTAAATGTGTTCTATATCTGCACACGGGCTCCGAGCTCAGCCCAGGATCCCATACCAGCTAACTGGATCTCTATGTTGTTGTGTCCTTGTGGTTGATGGGGGATTTGTAAAGAACACATTCTGAGCGCGCACATCATGAACTAAAACGACTTCATGTGTGCGGTCTGCAGTTTGTACCATTTAACCCTTTCTACTTGGCTTCAGAGTTACACTGTAGGACAAATATACTAAATAGTGAGCTCTTTATTTTCTGTAAAAAGGCTGAGATCTCATTGCTCTTCAGCTCAGTCACAGACTGAGAAGTGAAGAAGGAAGTCATGGAGATTCTGAGTTAGAACATTATACTACTAGTCCTTTGTAGTAAGTGTGAAATAGTTTATTATTAATTACTCTCATTCAACACAAACAAACTCTTGTCATTTGTATTTGCTGTAGAGTCTTGTTTGTCCCAGTTCCTCTGAGTCGTGGTGCAGCAGGACTGATGTGGACAAATGTTGCAAAAGAAGCTCATGAAGTTCATTTCTTCAACAGGTACTATAGTAACTATTTTCTCCAAAGTAAAAGTAGATCTACCAAAGACCTGTCCACATCGGTCATGGTCCACCATGACCCACCACGACTCAGAGGAACTGGGAAACACATGAGTCTACATCAGATCAACCTTTATCATCAATATAAAGCATCAATAGCATCAATTGTGTGATTTAAAAAATAAAGTGTAATTAGAATTTTTATTTTATTTACTACATACCTAAGTTTCAGAATTGTCCTCTTACAGCAGAAGTCTGAAGTTCTGTCTAAAGCAGAAGCTCCACGACTTCCTTCTTCACCCGTCGCTCTGTGACTGAAGTGCAATGAGGCCTCAGCCCTTTTACTGGAAACAAAGAGCACACAGTATTTAGCGTCATGTTACTGTCACTCATGGTGTCTGATCTAAAGTCTAACTCTGAAGAAAGTAAATTCACATGTACAATGAGAAGGTTGGAAGGGCGCCCCCTTGTGTCCCTTTGCGTCCAAATACCGGGACCATAACAGGAGCCATATGTGGCTCTTTGTGGGTTAAAGAGTGTCTTTGTATCTTTTTCATTGTCTGCCATCATAACGACGTGTCTATAACATTTTAAACTGAAACTCTTATGCCTCATCATGGACCTTGTTAAACATAATGGGCTGGATTGAATTAGCCCTTCCGCTTACGCGACCGCTTTTCTCTGATCGCTGCCTCTGTTGCCTCACGCAAACTCAGGGTGAACAAACTCCGAGTGGTCTGACCTCAGCATAAACATGTAAACTTCACACACTTTAAAAAAATATATTTTTTAGCAGCAGTTTTTCTTTAAAAGTAAGAAGAATAACCGTACCTTATTTTATAGCTGCAACTGAAGGGTTTTCGTTTCGCACTTATTCCCAACAGTGACATGTTAAGAGCTGAAGTGCAAATGTTTTTATTTTTGTCCAACTATCGCGTGCTATATGCGGAAAAGAAATAAGTAAAATAATGAAAAGGGATATAAAGAAGAAGAAGATGGATGGCATTTTGAGCATAGAAATGAGTCCCATAGATGTGTATGCACTCACTAGATTACCTCCTAATGACGTCACAAAGTGGAACGGAGTGTTTCAAACGCTAGGGGGGGAGACAACCATATAAATTCACATTGGAGTCCATGACATGTACCTTAAATCCAGACGTGTGGGAGCCCTGTGATTGTAAATTCTCTCCATCAAACATTGAATCGTGTTGGCGGACTATGACTTTACAAAGGGATCTCATAAAAGGTCAAAACAAAAGAGAAGAATATATTTATGGGCCTTCTCTGCTTTAACCTCGTATGTATTTACACGAAGGACGCCGCAGGAAATGCATGCAAACTGTAACAGAACAATGGTCCTAGATCGAGTGAGTGCCTGTCTATGAAATTATACTTCATAGTCACACGTAGTCAGACCTACTGTATATTGTTGTGTAGTACTTGGAACAGATTTACACCCTTGCTTGATCTGCTCAATACGTAAGGATCATTTTCTTTTGCAATTAACCGTTGAACCCACATTTTTTGTTGTACACAATTCTGATCGTGCAAACCCCATTATCTGCATTTATTCTCCTGGACCCTGCAACAATGCCTGTTACACCCACTATGATGATGTGAAACCTGTGCAGTGGTGGGCAGGAACTGAATACTTTATACGCCCCGCCCACTTTTGCCTCTTTTTGCCTTGTCCCGTTCTTACCTTCTTCTTTACTTACCGTTTCTCTGCACGGCCTAAAATCGGCTTTGTTTTCGTTTCATAACTGATTCTATCTGGACTACTCCGGTCCTATGCTATGTTTACGAACATTAAAGGTATACATTGCGGTACTCAATCGTAACCTTAAAGTTTCATAGTGCGCAACATTGATAATAGAGAAAAGATCAAAACTATCAGAGAAATGTAATGCCTCACTTTCCATAATCAATGATCTGTCTCTCCTCCCAAAACAAACATAAAGATTTACACCTCTGTGTGTATTGCTGATGTGCTGCTGCTCCCGGTGCACTTGTTTTGCATTTATACATAAATAAAATGCAAATCAATGTCAATCAAGTACAGTATTCAGAATACAGTACTCTGACTGGATAAAGTATTCCGTATCAGTACGTTAAAAAGATACAAAACTGAGGCACTCAAAGAAAAGTATTAGTAAAAGGCCTTTATTCCAGCATGGCATTGGCCATTAGATTAAAACATTGCCTGCGCGTTTCAGCCGTATTGGGCCTTGGTCAGGGCAGTACTCGAGTGATGTGTGAGCAGCTTTTAAATGTGTATTAAGTGGTCACATGTACCATAGGGGCTGGAACTCAGCTGATGCAGTACATCCTATGATGATCCTAGGATGATATACAAATATCTGTAAATTATTTACAGTCATATATACAAACATCTTCTATGAACAGAAGCAATAAAGAAAAGGGGTAAAGTCCAGTTCCCCATTGAGACCTGGATACTGCTTTAAGAGTGTAGATCCAGAAGGACTCACGTAGGCAATGTTTTAATCTAATGGCCATGCTGCAATAAAGGCCTTTTACCAATACTTTTCTTTGAGTGCCTCAGTTTTGTATCTTTTTAAAGTCAAATGCTGATCCCTGCACTGAAGAGCACCAAAGTTAGACTTTTTGAAAGAACAAGGATATCCAAGCAGCACTCCTGCATGTTTTAGTTTGTTATTCAGCATCAGTGTTGGTGTCACAAAAGTAACAAGATACAAAAATATATTACTCTTTTCAGTAACTAAGGAATACAACATTACTTGCACAAAATACAAGTAACTCGAGTTACGAAAAAAGAAAAAGCAAAAATCTCCCAAATAAAATGCAGCACCAAATCAGTGTCATGTAGCTAACGTCGTCAAAACAGAAAATGAGAGAATGGGGGAAAACGAAGGAAAAAGACATTATGGCCTGCACTTTTTCTCATTGTTATTCTACAATTTTCACTTTATATTTTGCCAAAAGCAACTCAGAAGTAACTCAAAGTAGTGTAACTCAGCTACATTTTTGAAACATTAATATGTAATGCAAACATTTACATTTTTAAACATACAGAATATATTACAATGTTAAATTAACTGTAGCTGAATACAAGAGTATTTACAGTGTCAGTATTGAAGGGATTCTCACAATGACTCCATGTAATCAGCTTTAAGCTTGCTCTGAAAAGTGCACTTTCTTCATTCCTGTCGCTTCTAACTTTGAATCTGTGTTTTGAATGTGTTCTTGTGTGAATGCGTAGATGGTGGGGGGACATAAAAGAGCAGGCCCGGATCAACAAGGTTGCACGAGGAACATTGCAACCTCATTTTAGTTCCACTTGCACTTGTTTCAAACTCTGACGCCTTCAGTCAGATTGTTCTGGATAAAAGATGAGAAAAACCGACGAGATGAGAAGCTGCCGTACTTCAACGGTCTCCAGCTCTGGGGTCGATACTTTCCTCTACTTTTACTTAACCATTCACCTCACCCTGGATATTTCAACACAGCCTTTGACTTTAGGTTCCTCTTTATATTGAATACAAAGAAAATACATACAGCAGGATGATATAAGGGCAGAGGAAGGGCAAACATTAGTTGGAGTTGACAAAGCTTGCTCTCACTCATCCAGGAGTTGTGGCGCGTGGATGATTGAGCCGAGGACTTTTCCCTTCGTTCCTCTAACGTCCTCAACTCAATCAGCCCAGCTCGGTCGATATTTGATTTTTCAAGCGAGCTCCTCCGCTCCGGTCCTGCAGGTCTGGCTTTGTCTGTTTTCCTTTTCCCTCTTTGTCCGAACCAAAAGCACAATTATCTGAGGGCTGTATCTCCCGTGGAATGTGTCCAATAAAGCCCTCACCAGCAGAGCATTCTTGCAGGGTCCGACCTTTATGAAAGTCTGTACGTTTCCTTTGGTCTCCGCTGCCTTAAAGCCGCTGCCGTGTTAGCCCTGTAGTCCAGATGACAGTCTGTATATGGTCAAGTGTCTGGTGGCTTAATGTTTGTTTTATGGACTTGTGCACTTGTAAATAAAATTACACGTATATATACACAAGATGAGTCCTTTTGTCAAGTTTTTTTCACCAATCCAACAGTGTCAAAGGTAGTGCTTGTTGATGGTTGGTGGTTTAAAAGGGAACTAGGCCTACAGTAAACCCACCAGTCCTCATTTGAAAGAACCACCAGAAGCCCGGCATTGAGTTTAAGCTACCGGAGGCCTGTACTAGCATTCATTGAGACTTGATTGGGAACAATAGCTGGACTTATGGAAGAAGCAGAGAGTCACATTTTGTGGCCATACCGCCTTTGCTCTGACCAATCCCGTCAGACCTTGAAAGCTAAGCAGGGAAGGGCCTGGTCGGCACTTGGATGGGAGACCGTTTGGGAACACCAGGAAGCCTAGCGAATGTAGTGTGTGAGTGAGTGGTTGGTAGTGGTCGGAGGGATGATTTTAGTCTCTCCCTTTCATTTTTATTTAGTCTTATTTTAGTCAAATAAAATATCTAGACAATTTAGTCATAGTTTTAGTCTCATGAAAAACTTTTAATTTAGTTTTAGTCCAATGTTAGTCGTCAAAAATATCACTTTGACTAAAATTAAGACTAAATATTTTAGTCGACGAAATTAACACTGGTGCAGACTGGTTGGATCGCTTCCGTCAGTCTAATCCAGGGCAGCTGTGGCTACAATAGTAGCTTACCACCACAGAGTATGGAGTGAACGAATAGTGCAATGTAAAGCGTCTTTGAGTGTCCAGAAAAGCGCTATATAAAACCAATGCATTATTATTATTATTATTATTATTATTATTTTTTTATTATTTTTTTATTTTACCTTTATTTAACTAGAAAAGAGTACTGGTCCCAGAGGGGAACCTATTGTACATGTTTTAGTGGTAGGGGAAACCAGAGTACCCACAGGAAACAGACACAGGGGCGACAGTTGTTATTGTGTCCTTGGGCAAAACACTTCACCCTACTTGCCTCCAGTGTCTGCGCGCATTGAATGAGAGAGTGAAAGGGTGACTGGTTCCTTACAGTAAAGCGCTTTAGGGTAGAAAGGTAGAAAACCAAGTCCATTTACCATTTACAGACAGGGGAGAACATGCAAATCCACACAAAAAGACCCTGTCCAGGTGGGACTCGAACCCGGGACCTTCGAGATGTGAAGCATGCGCTACCGTGCCACCTGATATTTTCATTTCCATAATGCTTCCATAAGCTGTAGGATCTGGCAACTCTCCACTCTCCACTGCAATCCAGCAATTTGCAATCTGTTAGAACATTGCAGCCCTTTATGGACATGATTTTGTTTGTGAGTTAAAGTGGAAATGGGGAAACAAAATGATAAGGCAAATATAACATGGTTTTATCATGAAAAGTGTAGTTATTTGGGAAAGAGGAACTGATCTACTTAAGACAAACTGGAGCTCTCTTGGTCGGGTCGAGGAGGAGCACTATGAGTTCAGCCGCGCTAATGGCTCTGAAGCCTCTTATCTACAAATACAAGGGCCATCAAACTAAAGGAGCATGTTCCACATTTAGAAACAGCGACAAATAAATTCGTCTTTCATGTTTGGTTTTGCACTTGCCAATTTTGTTGTGTGGAATCCAAAAGGAATACTGTTAACCAATATTTTCCCCTTTTTTCTCTGTGCAGCGCTTATTGGTTCGGCATAGCTTCTCTGCCAGATGCCCTGCCACAACTCCATTCACAGGCTTGGCATGGTACAAGGCGTTAACTGGCTCCTTTAGTTTGTGCCCAGTTTCTAAGACGCTCAGAATAACAGCGCTTATTTTGTCCAATTTGTGAATACACGCACGTCTGTCTAAATCTAGAAAAAAATTTGCATTAAGGAATATTGAATGAGCGTTCATTTGCAAAAAAAAGCAAAGAAAGGCGAATACAAAAGCATGTTAAAGGAACAGGCCATAGTTTTGCCATACTGAGATATGTTCTTACCTAAGCTTAGACGAATTGATACGCACCTGTCAGGTCTTTGTGCCCGTGGAAGAGCTTGGTCGCTTCTTACCTCACCCCATTTGGATCAACTCGTCTAAGTAAGGGATAATGTATAGAACACTGGTCATTATCGGGAAAATAAGTACCGACAGGGCGAACTGGAGTCAGGGTCCACTTATTATACGGCCATTTGCCAACTGAACACACACAACATAAACTTCATACACTGTTATGAAGGCCAAAAGGTTTATTTAATGATTTCCACGGCAAATAGTTCCCAATGTTTGGCCAGGCTAGTAGGTCTAGGTACTTAGATGAAGGTGCAGTCGGAGAATCTCGGACTCCCGTTAACTTCACGAGCGATTCCCCCAACTTCTCTCGCAGTGACGGGGCAGAGATAGTGTCCTCTACTACTACGTGTGGAGTGATACGAAAAACCTGTATTACAAGCACGAACTCCGTTGCCATTGGCGGTGGTCATTATTTTTTTCAGAGGTCCTCTATCAGGAAATAATCACCAGTAGAACGTTGGAAAATCCCATTCAAATCAATGGAGCTTCTACTTGCATTGTGAAGAGTCGTATAATAAGCTCAGGTAAGAACATATCTCAGTATGTTAAAGAGGGGGTATTCTGCTTTTTTCAATCACATAGCACCAGTCTATATCACACTACAATGATGACAAAACCGTCTGTTGGTCTGTAAATGCAGTAAATTAGAATAACTGCCTTGTATAAAATTGCTCTCTCAAAATGGCTGTAGCGAATGTCTTGAAATAGGCCTCTGTCTCTTTAAGAACCTCTGACCCTTTCAGACACGCCCCCTCCACACGCTGTCTGTGGCATCAGTGGGGAGGGGGTTCTGCTGAGGAGCAGTGGTTGGTTACTCGGCTGGTGACGAAAGCTCGGAGGCGTCTCCAGGAGGTGGGGGCGTTCCTAGGAGGACTCAGGCAAACCTATCCCTAAAATGGCCGCCATCAGAGAGATTACTCAAAAATATGTGAATGTGCCAAGGCAACACTTCAGGCATGTTTTTGATGAGGGAATGACATAATAACATGATGTAAAGCTTGAAAAAGTCAATTTTGCATAATACCCCCCTTTAAAACAGTGGTCTGTTCCTTCAAGATAAAGAAACATTTATGTATTTGTTGTTTATACAGAAAGGAAAGAAAAAACACCTGAAGAGATTATAACCATCGGGAAGAGGAAGGCCCCACACAAGGGTTAACCTTTCATTCACCTCATACCCAGTAGTGGTAATTCACGCACGCATGTAGTCACAGCTGGCCTTGAAGTCGATAAAAGCGTGACTGTCACTGCACACATCTGTGCCAAACAGACCCTCCAAAAACCTCCAACAACTAGATTTCTGCTGAGCTTTAAATTACCAGGACAAAACTCTGTCTCACAGTGGAGAAAGTCACTCAGTAGAAGGTGTGAAAAGTACAATGTCTAACAGCAACATTGATACGAAGGCCACAAACCCGCTACTTCCCTATCGCTCCCGTTGAGGGCAGTTGGGACGCAGATGCGGGCCTCTTTAGCCCTCAGTGGATGTGATGTGTCTGGACATTTGACCTCTCCGTGGTTCCTGCGTCATTGTTTCCGACGGAACCAGGTGCTTTCTGACGGCGACATCCACTGACCGAGAATGTGTTTGGTCACTGCTACATCCGCCACTGGGAGCAGACAAAAATGTCATCATCAGTGTTTGTTATAGTCTCAAGGTTTGGGTCAAAAGTAAAATATCACTTCAAAAAGAATTTCTTCAGCTTATAAACGCTTTTGAATACAAGAGCAGGAGCTAGAGAACTTCACAAAGTGCAACAGAGAGCAAACCTTGCCGCATGAATTTAGACACTTTACGAGGTGACTTGATGTGAAACGCTTAAGAACCACATGAATAAACCAATGGTATTTATGCATGATTCATATACTATTATTATAAAGTGTCATTTCTAACACTTTTCTCTGACATGGTCACAAAGCACGTCACAAGAAACAATTATTCATTCACAGACTCAGCGGTGGCAAGATATTAAGTAAGTAAGTGCTTTATTTGTCATCAAGGAAATTGTAGTGTAGCACTTCACGTAACCATATTTAAATAGGGAAAACGTGGAAGAGCTTGGTAGCTTCTATCTTCACCTGTTTTGGAGCTATAGTGGAGAGCAGGAGAGGCTAAATGCTAACGCCGTCTGCGCTGTGTTTACGTGACTGAAGGCACGGGTGAAGATCAGACAGGTCCTAAAGAACTTGTCAAAGCTAAGGTAAGAACATATCTCAGTATGTAAAAACGGTGGCCTATTCCTTTAAGAACCACATGAATAAACCCATGGTATTTATGCATGATTCATATACTATTATTATAAAGTGTCATTTCTAACACTTTTCTCTGACATGGTCACAAAGCACGACACAAGGAACCATTATTCATTCACAAACTCAGCGGTGGCAAGATATTAAGTAAGTAAGTGCTTTGTTTGTCATCAACGAAATTGCTTAAATCAGATTTTGGGTTAGTCCTGAGCCCAGTCAGTGACTCTGAGAGCAGGTTGGCCACTGTGGGCAGCATGTTTTCGGAGGTAGGAGACTTCTGAGTACCCGAAGGATGCCTGGCTGCCTTGGGTGCTCCTCTGAATGTTTGGCTGCCTAGTTTCCCCATTGGACCAAGCAAACATCATCGAATGTTACGCTCACGCACCCCGTCCAGGTGGGAATCGAACCCAGGACCTTCTACCTGTGGAGTACGAGTGCTAATCACTGTGCTACCGTGCCACCCCACCGTGCTGCACATGCAGGTAGGCCCTGTCCATACGAAGTCAAGCTGAGAACCAAACGCAAAAATATTTTATCAGTCCAGTGTATCGTCCATACAAGCCCGGCGTTTTGGGGGTCAGTAAACAAACATTTTCTAAACTAGGTCCAAGAGTGGAAAGATCTCAAAACGCCGTTTACATGGTGCTGTTTTTACGTCGTCTCCGCAACTTTTACTAAAATGATGACATCACAGCGTCAGAGCGGTGTCTGTTATCCATAATCTACTGACCTTATAATGAGTTTAGTCATGGATCTGTGATGGTTTTACTCCGCTCCTCTTTGCTCCACTGCAGTCCACAAGCCACAGGTGACGAGTAGAAAAACACGGCCGAGTCAGTCTGTGTTTTTGGACTGACAGTCAAAGTCACTGACAGGTTTTTCTGCTTTAGTCCCGTTTCGTCTGAAGAATAAACTCACCTGCTCTTCTCTTCTGTAGATCGTAAATCCTTGAATCAGTTTCATTTTCACTGTTTACATGCGCCCTCTACATTTTGTTCTATTATCTGTGTTAGCGTCACAGCGCCTCACACAGGCCTGGAAGATGAATTGCAACATTTTGTCCACAGATCCAAATGGCTTGTCATGGGAATCCAGCTCCAACAGAGTCATACTGTTTTCAGGTCCTGATGGCATAGTAACTTCTCACATACAGATTTGGGGCAGAGGTGATGGCAAACACCTCTGCCAGAAAAGGAGAGGGTCGCTTCTGTCGATGTGTTATCTTTGTGGACCTTCTATGAACAAGTTATCATGCTTAGATTAAGGTGAAACCATTTTCTTTTCCATTTTTATTAGGAAAGTGCGCCTCAAAGCTGTTACCTTTTTAAAATTCTAGATGGTCTTCCAGTTGCAACCAGCCCCGTCCTGCTGTGACAGGATTACGAAAATACTTTCTTAAGCAAAGTTCAAACCGAGCACAGTACACAGGCCTATTTCTGTAGATCGTAAATCCTTGAATCAGTTTCATTTTCACTGTTTACATGCGCCCTCTACATTTTGTTCTATTATCTGTGTTAGCGTCACAGCGCCTCACACAGGCCTGGAAGATGAATTGCAACATTTTGTCCACAGATCCAAATGGCTTGTCATGGGAATCCAGCTCCAACAGAGTCATACTGTTTTCAGGTCCTGATGGCATAGTAACTTCTCACATACAGATTTGGGGCAGAGGTGATGGCAAACACCTCTGCCAGAAAAGGAGAGGGTCGCTTCTGTCGATGTGTTATCTTTGTGGACCTTCTATGAACAAGTTATCATGCTTAGATTAAGGTGAAACCATTTTCTTTTCCATTTTTATTAGGAAAGTGCGCCTCAAAGCTGTTACCTTTTTAAAATTCTAGATGGTCTTCCAGTTGCAACCAGCCCCGTCCTGCTGTGACAGGATTACGAAAATACTTTCTTAAGCAAAGTTCAAACCGAGCACAGTACACAGGCCTATTTGAAAACACATATTGCCTTGAAGTCAGATTTCCCAGCTGAGCCTTTTTATTCATCTCTCGAATTGGAAGCAGCCTTTTTTTTTTTTTTTCTGTTTAGCCATATGCTTGGACATTAATCATCCAAGATTTCTGCATCACAAAGTGGTCTGGACATGCTAATCCCATTGTTTTGTGAGATTGCTAAGCCACTCCTGGACCCGGCCCAAACTGTGGTGTGTGTGGAGTGCATCTGAGGTCTGTGGAGTGAACATGATTTACTGGTCTCTGTTAGAAACAGCTGATAAGGCCATACATCCTGTTCACATTAAAACCAGGGACCAGCATGGCGAAAAACACATCCATAACCACTCATTCTGATGGGAGATGATACAACCAAGCATAAAAAACTACACGGGAGAATAGATCCGATTTTCAGTCTTTTGTATTCTTAGCTTTATCCGTTCTGCCCATAAGAAAACTCTATTCTGCTTCACACACGCACGTTTTAGTCCTGGATATTAAGTGTGTCAGAGCCAGAGTTATCTATTTACGATGGATGCTGAAAAAACTAAAAGGGCAATGCTGCGCTGGAGCAAAGACCTAATCCCTGATCTTGAAAACAGTATGTCTATGAGTGACACTCCGCCAGACACTGTATATCTGTGGGCGATGGCAAATGACAGAGCAGACATTTAAAACCAGTGATCAGGCAGATTGTAGATTGACGATCTTGAAGTCCGATGTAAATACCGGAATGTTTTAGAATTCCTGCAAATGCTTTTCAACACCATTGTTGCCAACACCCTATGCTGCCAACAATGGTGTTATTAAATGCTATAAATAATATATAAAAAGTAAAAAGTAAAATTTTCTATAGCAGAGAGTCTGGACTAGCCATGAAGGACCCACAGCTAGCTTCTGAGCTAAAGACATTCGAGACCAACTAATTTCTTAATCTGAAACAGTGAAGAGGCACCAAGAGCCCCCACATACCTGCAGCACAGTGGAGGCGTCATAAGAGGTGCTACAGGAAACAAAAAAGGAGGTATCCGGGCAAGTCAGAATAAGACGGTGGTGAAAGACAATGGTGAAAGACTATTGTGAAGCCGAAAGGACAAGATCGTGGATAGAAGCGGCCGAAATGAGATTCCTTCGTAGGGTGGCTGGGCGCACCCTTTGAGATTGGGTGAGGAGCTCAGTTACCTGGGAGGAGCTCGGAGTAGAGTTGCTGCTCCTTCACGTCGAAAGGAACCAGCTGTGGTGGCTAGGGCATCTGTTTCAGATGCCTCCTGGTCGCCTCCCTCGGGAGGTGCACCAGGCATGTCCTATTGGGAGGAGGCCTCATGGAAGGCCCAGGACACGCTGGTGGGACTATGTCTCCGAGCTGGCCTGGTGTCGCCTCGGGGTCCCCCCAGAACATCTGGAGGAGGTGTGTGAGGATCGGGAAGTCTGGGAATCTCTGCTGAGACTGCTGCCCCCTCGACCCGGCTCCGGATAAAGCGGAACAAAATGGATGGATGGAAATTGTGGAGCTTTCCTCACGTCTCGATCTCTTGCTAAGCTTTATCCTCTCAAGAAATGAAAACACCTGCCATAGCTTTACAACGGGCCGCGAGGGGGTGGCAGTCAACCCGATAAGGAAGTACCACAATTTCTTATGGATTTGAAAACAGGACGAGAGCAGACTAGAGGTATACGGCTTGTTGATTGCTCAATGCTTCTTGTAGTTAACCAGAGATTACGTAAAATGACTCTAGCTGTATTCGTGTGTGGGAGAAGCATTATATACCATACAGCCCCTCTAAAGTGCACTTCTACCACTTGCCTTAATGTACACATCGCTATCCAGGCCTCATTAGCGCTCATATGCTCACTTCAATGTACACATAACCCAAGAACCACATAGAAGTACTTCAAAAGACACCCACCACCCACCCCATATACTACTTTAGTGCCCTCTCGACGCGTCCGCTTTGAGAGGGCAGAGTAGAGGAGAACGTTTCAGGGCCGAGAGGAAATGAAAGGTCCCAGAGAAGAGGGGTATAAGTCTGTCCTTTACACAAACATCTCATCTGTTGTAAATGGGAGCAGGGGCCACACACTGTTTAGGATGGACCGCCAGGGTTTATTTCCACTGTGGCTCATGGACATCCGTTACTGCAAACACAACGTCCCGTCATGGTATGCGAGTCCCAAACAGAGATTAGCAACAGTGGGTAATGGCAACAACAAAATAATCATCAATAAACGGGTATCTTGAAGGCACTGACACAGGCAAATGTAAACAATTTTCTGCAGGGTTGTCACAAATGCTTTAAGTTCAAGCTATGAGCAATCACTGAACGCTAATTTAAACTTTGTGGATGAAAGCGATGTCCATCTGTTTATTCTCTCATTAAAGGAAGACCTGATAAGCCTGTTTTTGATGTTTAAAGAAAAAAACGTTCAACACGCGCCTGCTTTCCATCCCTGCTTCTGCCAGTTCCTCTATAACAAACTCTTCCAATCGAGGTTTAAACAGCAGATAAATAAACGTCATCACAGAGTTTTACTTTGACTGTGTGTGTGACCCCGTAGACCAGTCGGGCTTTAATCTTCCCTCAGTGAGATTTATTGTCCTACATACAGGTGCAGTTAAAGACCCATTTATGGCCCGGCGTCAACTGCAGTTGTAAACAAGCTTCGGATATTTAAACACTTAAGTTTAGATTAAGATCTGTATTTGAGCATTGTACATAAACACCAAACACAACATGTCATCATCGATCAAGCAGAGAGGGAGCGAGAGAGAAAAGAAAAGAAAGCGAATGAGCGAGAGAGGGGAGAGAGAAAGGGAAACTTTTGCCCCTTCCTTCTGTTTAATGTCCCTGGAGCTAAATGTCTAAAGATGAGACTGATGATAAAGAATGGAGTACACAATGTTCCTTAGACAACACCAACGCATGAAAAATACATCTCAAATGCTACAGAGAAGAATACAACATATCAACACTAAATGCACAGGAAGACATATTAAGAAAACACAGGTAATAAGTACGTTTTCTGCTTTTTTAAAGAGGGGGTATTATGCTTTTTTCAGTCACATAGCACCAGTCTATATCACACTACAATGATGACGAAACCTTCTGTTGGTCTGTAAATGCAGTAAATTTGAATAACTGCCTTGTATAAAAGTGCTCTCTCAAAATGGCTGTAGTGAATGTCTTGAAATAGGCCTCTGGCTCAATCCGAAACCATCAAATTGTATCCTCTAAGCACTAACACTAGCAACTAGCTCCTTAACCTTTCATGGGGTCAACTGTTAGACCTCTATGCAGTTAGGGAACTAGACCTTCAGCAGAATTTGCACAATCCGTCCGTCCTTAAACAGGGGAAAGGGAAGTGACATCACCAACAGCTGTTTTTCTTTAAAGTTATTGGTGGAGTGAGGCCAAACAAAAGTGCATGTCGCCCCCTGCTGTACAGTGTCCAACAACAACAACAACAACAACAACATAGTGTCCAAACAAAGACATTTAGGGAGAAAAAAAAATCCAAATGAGCCATACATTTCCCTTTAGTGTTATTCTATTTCAGCAGCTGTTTCTTAAAGCTACAGCAGCAAATGATCCATGTGGCTTAAGTTTCTACTAAATGAAAACAAAAGCATTTAATCTGTTTACTGAGTTTCCTCTTTAACACTGACATGTGACTGAGCTGCGGGGACGACAACATGGATTTTGTCACTTTTATAAAGTTTGGCTTGTGCAGAATCTTACTTTTTAATTATTATTATTTTTATTATTAAATGTGCTCCTGTCAATCAACAGTGGTTGCGCATGAATCACTCGAGGGTGGGGGCGAGGGGGGCGGGGGGATTTGGCGCAGTGGCTTGTGGGATGGCACATAGCTCCTAATCACCGGTTAGTTAGCATCAGAGGTCCCTATGCTAAAGTGGCCATGACAGTTAGCATCGAGGCTCCTTTTCCTAACTACTTCCTAACTGACTTACCAATTCGGAAGCAACTTGCCATGGCGGACGCTGACACACATCCGGTTTGGCGTAAGAGCTCTTAGCAATCTGATGGTTTCGGAAGGAGCCCTCTGTCTCTTTAAGAACCTCTGACCCTTTCAGACACGCCCCCTCCACACGCTGTCTGTGGCATCAGTGGGGAGGGGGTTCTGCTGAGGAGCAGTGGTTGGTTACTCGGCTGGTGACGAAAGCTTGGAGGCGTCTCCAGGAGGTGGGGGCGTTCCTAGGAGGACTTAGGCAAACCTGTCCGTAAAATGGCCGCCATCAGAGTTTTTACAGATTACTCCAAAATACGTGAATGTGCCAAGGCAACACTTCAGGCATGTTTTTAATGAGGGAATGACAGAATAACATGATGTAAAGCTTGAAAAAGTCGATTTTGCACAATACCCCCCCTTTAAAGTAATAGGCCACCGTTTTACATACTGAGATATGTTATTACCTTACCTACATCTTTGTCTCCTCCAGGTAGGCAATTGGAGAGGGTAATGAGGAAGTAGGGATGTGGGGGGTCCAACCTAACATAGAACTGAGTATTAGCAGTACAGCAGGGCAAGGCAACTCCATGCATGCTGATGATGTGGCCAAGGGGAAGCATAATGGAGAAGAGGGTGGGGCTGAGCGCCGACCCTTGAGGCACTCCACAGGTTATGGTGTGAAGCCTCGACCTGGCCACATTCTCAACTCTATCAGTCATGTAGGACTGAAAATCACTGAAAGTGCTATGTGTGAAATGCCAATGAGGTGTTGCAGACGATGGAGAAGGACAGTATTGTCAACAGTGTCAAAAGCGGCTGAGAAGTCCAAGAGCAGAAGGGGGGACTCTTCTATCCAGTATGAAAACCAATACAGCTAAAGAAGTCTGATGGAGGGGAATCGTCCTCCAATCATAACATCCCAGTCCAAATGATAACTCTGACTATAACGGATGTAAGGAAAGTAACATGAATGAATAATATTTTTCTAGTATCACTTTAAATTTTGACCAAAAAGCTTCACAAGTGGATGAACCTGCTTTTTAAATTACTATTTTTATTTGAACCAAATTTCTTCCAAACTAACATCCCACTTCTACGCAGGGATGAGTTTGCACCACAACTCGGCCATGTCAACAACAAGGACATAGACAATCGATAGAAAGGACTTAGATGCACAGCACACATACGTTTTTGATGATATACTGAAGGATACAACCATTTCTATTCCACTGAAATAGTATTGAGTATACGGCACAATAGTTCAATTACCTCGCGCACCTTGAACAGAAGACTCAAGGAACACAAGCATTTCCGTGGGAGCCGTTACTGTGACAACCAAGGAGACCAAGGACCTTCCCAGTTGAGAGACGTTAAGCACAAAATCAGCCTTCGTAGGTAAACATCTGCGACCACGATGCAACACTTTATCTGCAGACCGAAGACATGGAATACTGCATGGTTTGCCGATGATCATTTGCCTGTCGCTGTTGAAATTTTTATGATATGGAAATCTTATTGAGCTTCGATGTGGTGCAGTTCTTGGCTTAGACTTGGTTGTTTCAACTTGTCTCCCTGGATGAACTCAAGAGCCCATGGTTTATTAAAGAGATGGAGGACAGTTCAGCCTGCTGTGCAAGAGTTTGCCTTTTAATATAGTACATTGATTTGTATTGATTTGTTTAATGGTTAATATCTCTGTCATTTATCTTTGTCATTCTTATGTTGGCTGTAATGCTAACAAAAATGTAAAGACCATAAACCTGGTTTTCTTCTCTCTTTTTACAATAATGAACGAGGGAGCAAACATTTAACCTCTTAACCGCTGCCTTAACCGAGTTTGTTATCTTCGGTTCAGCTTTACCCAAATCTAAAAGGTTACAACCTTTGAGCCACTGTTAGGCCTCATTTGAAAAACCCACTAACCTACGTTTTTGACACATTTTTGTCACTTTTCTGTTACTCTTGTTGCTCTTTTGTGTTTTTTGTTGCGTTTTCCTCACACATTTGTCTCCCTTTTTCGTCGCTTTTTCGTCACAATTTTGTAATTCCCATCATTCTTAATGCATGTCTAACATCCCGATTTTTCCAGAGATAAATGTATTATAGGCATGTTTCATAACTTTTAGGGTCACTGTCACAGTAAGTAGTTCCCCCCAGAACAGCTGGAGGAGGTGTGTGTGGATCGGGGAGTCTGCTGAGACTGCTGCCTCCGCGACCCGGCCCTGGATAAAGCAGAACAAAATGGATGGGTCACAGTAATGTTAACAAAAACTAACATGAAAATCATGCAACCTAAACTGAGCAGTGAACCGGGTACGGTGAAATATAGCAAAGGCAGTATTTGTAAAAATCAATGTACCTGTCTGTCTCCAGTCCAGGCCTCAGTTTCACACACCCTCTGACTCATTTAAAACACACTCCGCTGCAGCGCTGAAAGTTCTCATGGAGAAAAGGGCTGAGTCACGGTTCAATTTAGTGCTTCAGCCTGTGCCACTGGTCCAGATCGAGTCATTGTGTTTTTTGCACTCATGGCAGGACTGTCTTACATAGATACAGACAGCATCAGGTCACGCCAAGGAGAAAACAGAATCTTTCAAGAGGTCCTGCCTGCAGGCCTCCAGTGTGAGGGCCCGACCGCCGGGCTCCACTCTCAAGCCGCCTCCACTGTCAGGACGGGAAATGCACGGGACTATTGACTCCCTGATCGGACCTGAAAGACACCTTTTGTAAACTCCACTATCCTGAAGGCTAAGGCTATGGTAAGATTAGGCTTAGTTTGTCAAACTCCACTATCCTTAAGGTCATGGTCAGGTATACGGAAAGTTTGGATTATTTTTTTTTGTATGGTTTTATACGGAATTTGTACTTTCTTTATTTCTTTTTTGAATACAAGCTTATAGAGGCACACGTACCATGTCTGGTTGTTTATAAAGGCTTGTACTAGAAATAAAATGTAAAAAAACACCTCCACTAGTTTAAACTAGTGTTGTTTTGTTGCGGCGATGTCATGGTTGGAGCTCCACTTATCATTGGCTGCCGATGTCGGCAACTGGCCAATCAGGGAGCAGCTGGCCTTTCCCACCCTACGAACCTACGTTTCTTTTTTTAGTGGGAAACTATATAATTCTGAATTTGTTAAAGTAATTAGAGTTATTTTAGAGAGTAATTAGAGAAAGTTTTAATTGTTTTCCCCTTTAACTGTTTTCATGCCGTCTGTATAGGTCAAAAGTATGTAACATTCTAACCTGCATCCTCCCTCCCCAAACCAGCGAGGTCCTCCAGATTGTCACATTGTGGCACAGAGGGATGGTTAACTTTCAGAAGACAAGTTTACAAGAGCGCTCCAGTGATGCAGGACTGTGACAAATCTGCCACATCCCACAATAAACTGGCTCCCTTTCCTTTTTTTCTCAGTGCACCATCGATCTATGCATGTTTTAAGATTCCACAAGAGTGGGCAGATGTTCACCCACTGATCCAAAGGTCAGTTGACAGGTCTCTGTGCAAACTTTTGTTGGGTTCTTTGGCACTTTTGACACTTTACCAGAATATATTTCATTATACTGGATATGTGGTGATTCTGAAACGTAATGTGTGCATCTTATTTTAGCTTGCATTTCCACCCATAATCATGAAAGAATTCCCTGAAAAGCTTACTTCTAAATTCTCTGACAGAGCATCAGGAGAACCTCTGAGGCCTCTGAACCCCCACCTGAACTGAGCACAATTTCTCCAGTTTGGCTTTAATCTAAACTAAACTGCGGCATCGTGGGCTGTGTGTCTAAGGGGAACGACCTGGAGTACCGGTCAGTCATCATAGAATTTGTGGACTGGTGTGAGCGCAACCACCTGTGCTTGAACACCAGTAAGACGAAGGAGATGGTGATCGACTTCACGAGGAAGCCACTACCGCACACACCGCTGAACATCCAGGGGGAGGACATTGAGGAGGTGGACAGTTTCAAGTACCTGGGTGTTCACCTCAACAATAAACTGGACTGGTCCCACAACACCAACTCCCTGTACAAGAAGGGCCAAAGTCGCCTCCACCTTCTGAGGAGACTGAGGTCCTTTGGAGTGAGCAGGCCTCTGCTCAGGACTTTTTATGACTCTGTGGTGGCCTCTGCTCTCCACTACGCTGCCGTGTGCTGGGCCCCGGGCCGCACAGAGCGGGACAAGAACAGACTGAACAAGCTGGTCAGGAGGGCCAGCTCCGTCCTGGGCTGCCCCCTGGACTCTGTGGAGGAGGTGAGGGACAGGAGGGCAACACCTCCCACCCACTGCACGGGACTGTAGAAGAGCTGAGCAGCTCTCTCAGTGGCAGACTGAGACACCCTCAGTGCAGGACGGAGCGCTACCGCAAAGCCTTCATCCCCACTGCTGTCAGACTGTACAATAAGACTGTAAAGTAACATGTGCAATAATCTATGTATCAGCTGCACTTTATTAACTCTGAGTGATCTTCTTGAAAGCCGACTGTAACAAGTGAATTTCTCTGTGAGATCAATAAAGGTTTATCTTATCTTATCTTATCTTAAAAGCTTCTTGAAGAAAGTGTCAAAGTAGCGACAAAAATGAGCCAAAACATATATAATAAGAATATGTAATAAGAGGTTAAAACATGAACATAATTTAAAATTGAGTTTAATGCGGTCTAGACCTTTGCGCCTCCTTCCCCCATGATTGTGGCTCCTGAACAACCACATGTGTGTTAATTCATTACCGAATCCTGCATAAAACATTGACTTGTTTGTTTATTTTCTTTATCAGTATAGTCTGACATTTGTAAATTGACGTCAACAGTGACATACCTCCACTAATCAATATCCAGTGGGAATTAAACGTGCAAAGAGAGCATAATGCTGCTTGAATGAAAACAAGTGTCTGAGGGTTAGTATCTGCAGGTGGATCTGCTCTCAAATGTAAAGACGTCCAGACGATTGCAGCCCAGATAAGACAAGAATGCGCCGTATTGAGACCGTGGACAGACAAGCTACTGCCATATACAGTAACAGAATGAAACACTGCTCCATAGAGGACATTTCATATTGAACAATTGTGCAATACACCAACATGTATATAATAAGCAGCCAACATAAGCCAAGAAAGAATTACATGGAGAGGCAAAAAATGACATGGTGTGGTGACGCGTTACTGCCCTCTGTAGGATTACGGGGGGCAGTGATCGAGGTTAAACATGTATTTTGTTCATTTTCTATTCTAATTATTTTAACCTCGATCACTGCACACCCTACAGTCACACTTTTTTGATTGGAATCTCCTAAATTGATCATGATGATTGAGTTGGTTATCGGTTAGATTTGAGATTTTACAATTTACTTTTCAACATTTCTTGCAGCTTTCACCACTAATCCCATGAATACAGGGGCGGACTGGGACTGAAAAACAGCCCGGGACTCTGACCAGCCTGGCCCAAATTAGCGTAATTGTGCACTTCCACAAATACATATTTTAACCTCTTACCCCCCGCCTTAACCGAGTGCATTTTCCCCAGGTCGACTTTTTATTATTATAATTTTTTTGATTGGTATCATCAGCAAAAAGAACTGGAAAGGTGGTCGTAGAAACAGAAGCAAAATCATTAATATAAATAATAAATAATAATGGTCCCAAAATTGAACCTTGTGACACACCATACTCCACGGAATTCCTTTTAGATTCATGTTTTTTTATACTGGGCTTTACCCAAAACTAAAAGCTTCTCGACTGGAGAGCAACAATGTAACGCCTCATTTGAAAGCTAAGACCTACAAAAGCGATGGTAACTTCTGTCACGTCATTTTTGTCATATTTTATGTTGTGTTTTTATCACGTTTTTGTAGTTTTTTTGTCCGTGTTTTTCTCATGTTTTTGTTTCCTTTTCATCACATTTTTGTCACTTTTTTGTTGCTTTTCCAGCACATTTTTGTTTTGTTTTCATCCTCTTTTTCTCGCTATTTTGATGCTTTTCTTTTTAGCTTTTAGATTTGGGTGAAGCTCAGTTGAAGCGGGACTGGTGGCCCTAGAGCCAGTGGCCCTTCTGTGCTCTTCCAGAATGGACATATGGCACGACAGAGAACGACAATGTGTCAAAATCAGCATTATATCCTCTTACACACACCGGCACATTTTCTCCAGTGTGGCATTAACCAAATCTAAAACCTTCTTAAAAAAAAGAGTGTAATGTAAACAAACAACAAAAACGTGACAAAAAAAGCTACACAAACGGCAACAACAAAGTGATGGAAATTGGTGACAGAAGAAGCAACCGAAAAGCACCACTGAAGCTTCAAAAACACAATCAAAAAAGTTACAAAAACGCAATGAAAAAGGCATAAAAAAATATGGCAAAAAAGAGAGACTATCCTCTACTTTTAAACTGTCTGATCAAATTTTGATGTTGCTCTTAAACTTTTTAACCGACCGCATTCAGAGAGTGAACGGTCACATGTCTAGCACTCTTGTTTCGAACACTGGTTCTCCCTCAGGGCTGTGTACTATCGCCATTGCTCTATATCATGTATACAGACAGCTGCAGGTCTGTCCATGAGAGCAGTTACATTATTAAATTCTCCGATGATACTGCACTATTGACCCTTTTGCACGGAGCAGACTCTGATCATGGTCCGGCTCTGCCTGCCTTCATCCAGTGGTGCGATGACAACTTTCTTGACTTAAATGTGACAAAAACTAAAGAGCTTGTTGTTGACTTTAGGAGGAATCCAGAGAGCCCCAAACCGAGCTTTATCCACGGGGAAGAGGTGGAAAAGGTCGACTCTTTTAAGTACTTGGAGACTGCCTTTGATTCCTCTCTACGATTTGATAAAAACAGAGCAAATTGTCAAACGTGGACATCAACGAGTTCACCTGATGAGGAAACTGAACTCTTTTAATGTATCAGCAAATGTTTTAAGTAACTTTCATCATTCTTTTATTGAAAGTGTCTTAACCTTTTCTTTTATTTGCTGGTTTGATGGCCTGTCTGTGAAAAATAAGAACAGTCTGAACCACATTGTCAAAGTGTGTAGTAAGATTTCTGGTGTGCGTTTTGAAGACCTCGCCTCACTCTGTAAGGAAAGAGTCCTCCAAAAGACTCGATCGATTTTGGGTCAACATAATCATGTCTTGCGGTCGCACTTTACTCTGATGCCCTCCGGGAAGCGATATGTCGTCCCCCAACAGAAAAGAAACCGAATCCTTCATTCCGACTGCTGTCAGAAATTTAAATGACAACATCTAGGAAGGCAGCGTTTATCTTGTTCTTTCCCCCCCCCTCATTTTTACTGGTCCCCTTGTGTCCTGATGCACTTACAGTTCATGACGTCTGTATATGGTTGTATGTGTCTCCATTTACAGTGAACAGAATTGCTCATTGGGATGAATAAAGTTGTTTTGATTGATTTGATTGATTGAAAAAGTGACGACAAAGCAAGGAATAATCTTCGCTCAGTTTGTCGGTCTTAGCTTTCAAATGAGGCGTTACACTGGCCTGTAGGCTTTCCAGTCAAGAAGCCAAAGCTGAAGAAAACGTGCTGCTTAAAGTGCTAAAGGTGATTGTTTTAATGTTGCTGTTCTTGACTGAAAACTGTACAGCTCATGTCCAGAAGAGGGCGTTGTGTGACGCTTTATATCAAGGGGTCCTCTTTAAAGCGGTACTAAGTAATGTGTTTACCTTAATAAATCCTTTTCGTAGTTCCTGTGGGGGTAATGCAAGTGTTGATGGGATGATTGGAGGGTCTTTCATCTCCCCCTGGAGTCTCTTGCCAGAAAACCACACTTGCAGCTTGACTGCCACTGGACCGGAGCCACCAATACACACTAATGGAATCACGAAGAAGAAGCTAACATGCTAAGGGGCAAAGCTAACTGTGGGCTTGCGTGACTTTAAACAGTATTTACAGCCAAGTTTGAGTGAAAAAAATTATTTCCGTTGTATAATTGGATGTACAATATCCCTCTTTCCCTTCGCCTTTTCTGTCAGCGTAGTATTTACTCTCAAAGACGATTAATAAGTTAAAAAATCGGGTCCCCTCTGAAACTAGGACTCCCCTGTAAGAGATTCAGAATATCAGTGGGTCTTTAAATAAAGGTCAAATAAAATAATTTCTGTCTCCAACTGTTTCCAACACAACTTTTCAAAAACAATGGTCCAAAATTTCCAGAAACACAAATCAGTTTGTACAGAATTTTAACTTACTCCGATGCTTTTGTTTTTTCATCCGCATACCTTTTACTCTATAAATATTCTCAGCCAGGTTGAAGCTTCCCAAGAATTTCCAGGGAGTGATGGCATTGTTTTAAAGCTTTATTGACGTGAATGTGTTTTGCATTACCTTTGTAGCTCCGGTTCTGAGCAGATTTCATGTGACAAGTCGTGGCAACTGATGAAAGAAGCCGCGTCTAGT
The DNA here is from genome assembly GCF_951799975.1 of Gobius niger. NCBI lineage: Eukaryota > Metazoa > Chordata > Actinopteri > Gobiiformes > Gobiidae > Gobius > Gobius niger. Next base: position 42,389,329 of record NC_136853.1, read on the forward strand.
TCGGGCTATAACTTCTCAGCTTTGTGCCAAACACAATAAAGTACAGCCGTAATCCCAGATAAAGGGATTGTGGGATTATCGCTGTCCGGAATAGTGTCGGCTTCACAAAAACACTTCAGACTTGAATAACGAGAGCCAGTGCTGCTCTACAATGGCCATAAAAGGTCATCAGAGGGCTCCATTGTGGATGACTGCGCGGTTAAAAAAAGTCTAAAATATGTATGGCTGGGTGTTATTGAGCAGAAAAAGAATACGAGTGAAGATTCAAATGTGTTACTGAGGCAAATTGATTGAACTGCCTCAGTGATTTGGTGACATCTAGTGGTAAACGATTGCATTTGACTTTTAGACAGAGCCAAACTGTAGAACTGACTGTAGGAAGGTCACAGTGTTGGTTTTCCTGGATCTGAGCGCTGCCTTTGATACGACCACACTATTCTTTTAACTCGTTTAAAACACCTCGGCCTCTCCGGTGCTGTTCACAAATGGTTTGCTTCCTACCTCACAGACAGGACGTTCATGGTGAGTGTGGATACCTGCTCCTCTAAGGTCCATGGAATTACATGTGGTGCGCCCCAGGGTTCAATTTTAGGCCCAGTGCTTTTTAATCTGTGTATGCTCCCTCTTGGTGATGTCATCAGGAGACACAGAGTCAACTTTCGCAGTTATGCTGATGATACACAGTTATACATCTCCATGTCTCCAGATGACACCAGGCCAATAGATGCACTTTTTAACTGCATTTTAGACATCAAATTCTGGATGGCAGAAAACTTTCTCCGCCTTAAAGGAATAGGCCACCGTTTTTACATACTGAGATGTGTTCTTACCTTAGCTTTGACGAGTTCTTTCGGACCTGTCTGATCTTCCCCCGTGCCTTCAGTCACGTAAACACAGCGCAGACGGCGTTAGCATTTAGCCTCTCCCTCTCTCCACTATAGCTCCAAAACAGGTCAAGATAGAAGCTACCAAGCTCTTCCAAGTTTTCCCTATTTAAAGGAATAGGCCACCGTTTTTACATACCGAGATATGTTCTTACCTCACTTTAGCCGAGTTAATATATCCCCGTCTGGTCTTTGTCCGTGCGCTCTGTCACGCAAACGGAGCACATACGCAGCCTCTCCCACATGTCATATAGCTCCAAAAAAGCTCACGATAGAAGCTGCCAACCTTGGCATCCGCACAGTAAGGTGAAGATTACTGCGCGGATTTCGAACTACTCCTGGTATTATTACGCCTTACAATATAGTCCCCCCTTTTATCCACTTAGAAAATCCACAGTTTAATTTTGTGTAATTATACTTTGTAGTGTAACACTTCACGTAACCATATTTAAAGAGGGAAATGGTGGAAGAGCTTGGTAGCTTCTATCTTGACCTGTTTTGGAGCTATAGAGGAGAGAGGGAGAGGCTAAATGCTAACGCCGTCTGCGCTGTGTTTACGTGACTGAAGGCACGGGTGAAGATCAGACAGGTCCTAAAGAACTCGTCAAAGCTAAGGTAAGAACAAAACTCAGTATGTAAAAACGGTGGCCTATTCCTTTAACCAGAACAAAACTGAAATGTTAATCTGAGGCCCTGAGGCCCAGAGAGAGAGAGACTTTTACCTAAACTAGAATCACTGTCTATTAATCCTTCCTCACAGGTGAAGAACCTGGGTGTGCAGGCTGTAGACTAGACTCTTGTGCTGTGGGAAATCTTCAGCCCCTGACTTAATGCAGCAAGTGGCCTGGACTTGGGCTGCAGGTGCCCATGGCAATGTTATGTACAACAGTGGTCCTTCCCCAGGCTTTGATATTTTAGCGTGGAGCGGGTGTGGCGGGGAAATGGGAAACAGCAACTTGTGCACTTTTGCAGCACAACCACTCTTTCATCCAAGCGACGCCCTCAGGCCACTGGCCGCAAGCACTGACGCAGCAGCTGTGTGCAAGATATGTGAGAAGTCTCGTCTGGAAGATCAGGCCTTTAATGTTTTATAATTCATTCCAAGGAAGATGCCAAACACCAGGTATAAATAAAACTTTTATTAACAGCTATCCTGATTTTCAGACAGAAACAGATACATAAAACTAAATATGAAAACTTGGAATTGAAAAAAAAATAAAAACACAGATGCATCACACTTCTCACGACGAAGCAGCCAGACACCGAGATAACATGACACCTGAGGCACATAGGGGGGTCCATGCCACACTTACAACGGAAAGCCAAGTTTGACAGTGAAAATACCCACACCACACCAATAACCATTCAGCAAAACACAGTGAACAAATCAACGTGCGGCGTCGATGTACAAATTGGCTGTGTAGATTCTGCGTGGCTGCTTATGATTAGCACGCATTTTGAAGTGAGCGAGTGGCCTGACATTAGGGAAATTAAAACACTTTAGCAATAGAAACATGCAATAGATGGTCCAGTAATAGAGCCCCAATCAGTCTTTAATTAGTTATTAGTCATTTAAAAAGTTGCCTGTCTGTGTCATCAGTCTGAAGTCGAGATCGCTGCTGAACTCAGGAAGTTACTTTAAATCTGCAGCTCAGCTCTATAATCAATGTAGCTGACGTCCAAATCAAAAGAGGATGGGATGGGAGAGGTTTCACATTAGAGGTCGACCGATATGGGTTTTTCTAAGGCGGATGCCATTTTATTTTTTGTTTTCTTTATTGACGGCTGATATCTTCAACCGATATTTTTGGCTGATGTTTCCTAATGTCTGGTCCTGGAAAAACATAAATACTTGGCCACTCCAGCAGTGGCCGATTTTACTTTATTACTTTTGGTGATTCAATAGTTTCTGCGCCAGCTTTGATTAGATGGCGTTAGCATTAGCATACTGCCGGTAGCGATCCAAAATACAATCGTGGGTGTTAAAAATAACTCAGCGATTTATGGTGCGTTCCAGGCAACTGGTAACTGGAATCTTTCGCACTTGAAAGTTACGAGTTCCGGCATTAACTCGTTCGTAAACAAATTGGCTAATGCTAATGCAGTTACACAATGCTAGTGTTACATGAACGTTTCTCCAGGGGGGGCGCTATTATGGTGCATTCCAGGCAACTGGAAACTAAACTATTTTTCCCACTTGAAAGTTACCAGTTACTTCAGTGTGTTCCAGGTGAAGTCGTATGTAAACAAAACTGCTAATGCTACAACAGTTAGCTCACGCGATGCTAACGTTATATGAACGTTTCTTCAAACCAGATCTAATTACAAATATGCGACATAACGTTGTGTTGAAGCTGTGACCAAAAGTAACGTTCACGTCACTGATGTAGTGGATTTGTTACAGTTTTAACGTTAGCAGCGCTGCTCCACTGGGGGGCGCCATTACTGTCTTCATCTCGTATACGAACTCGAAACAGTCTTGAGGTTTCTGAGTTTAAAAGAAGTAACTACGAGTTCGAGCGGTGGTCCAGGGATTTTTCCAAGTGGGAGGTGGGAAAATCACCAGTTACCAGTTGCCTGAACGCACCATTAATTCTCCAGGTTCTGTGCTTCAAAATGACATGCAGCCAGTCCATGTTGACTGAGGTTTAGTGAAACTAAGATATCGACTTTTATCGGCGCTAGATCGGCCGAAAATCCCCAAATATCGGCCGTTGACCTCTATTTAAAATCTTAAACCCTAGTCACGAAAAACTCTCAGAGCAAACGATAACATATATAAAGTGCCGAAATGAAGAACACTTGCAAAAACATACAGTACATGTACTTTATATCTAATAACAACAGGAAGTTTTTTGAATATTTAACACTTTTCAAAACAAACACTGTGGTGGAAGTATCAGAAACGTCTGGGCTGTTATTGCGAGGCTTACTCCTTATTGTTCAGATATGGCTTGTCAAACTGCAGGATTACATAGGAATTTTACATGCCGACACTCACACACTCACACACTCACACGCACACACGCATACCCACACCCACTATTATTTTTTTTTACAAATATTGAAAATTTGGTCCATTCTGACACAGTGACGAGGGTTGAAATTCCTGTAAAAGTGCACAAAAGGAGCTGGACCTCACTTTGACAAACCACCGGTTCAGTGAAAAGTCTTCAATGATGGCACAAAAATAGGGGTAAAATAATCGTAAAGCACAGGGTTTTCTATTACGTGGCATGAGTAATCACAAAATTATTGCAAAGACAGCACATAGAGGCATAAATATCATCATCATCATCACCACGTGGCTATCCAAGCCCCTGAGCACACATTCAGTCAAACAAAACACAACCAATAAAATGCACATTCCAGCGCGTGTTGAGAATGGCTGTGATATTCTCTTAGGCCCACAATTATGTGTTTGTTTATGAGGTCTAGGATGTTCTTAGGGTTCAACTTGACAAACTCCACCGATCGGACAGTCAGTAAAATGTCAGTTTTGAAGATACAGAGAGGAGCCGTGTCTCACTGCAAAGACGCTGCCAGATTTTGACGGTTTTCGGTTCATGCGTCCTGACCAGCAGGGAACAGGTCTTATACTCCGGAGCGACTAATATGTGATTTTTTCCCCCCCTTTTTTTAAGATTCAATTAAGTTTGGAGTGAACGAGAAGCGGAGGTTACTTTTAGAGAAGAAAACAAAACAAAGGTAATCACGGGCTAAAAGCAAGATGGCCGCAGCTCGAGGAACGAGTTCGCAAATGAGAGCTTGAAAAACGTGCTGCCGGGAGAGGTTTGTCAACAGTGCAGTTACGCCTCCGTGCCCAGGTTGTTGCAATGGTGATTTTTCAGAAGTCACACCGAGGATGAAGATTTCAATGGACTTAGTGATTCAGAGTGAGATCGAGAGTTTGGTATGTTCTTTAAACTATAATTATGTGAACTGTTTATCGGCAGTATTTATTTTCCGTATTTATTCCGTATTTATTTTCCCGATAATGACCAGCGTTCTATACATTATCCCGCTTATTACACGGCCATTTGCCAACTGAACACACACAACATAAACTTCATATACTTTTATGAAGGCTGAAAGTTTTATTTAATGACTTCTGCGGAAAATAGTTCCCAAAAGTGTGCCCGTTGCTTGGCAAGGTTTGGCTAGGCTAGAAGCAGCAAGGCTAGCAGCTAGCCTAGCTACTTAGTTGAAGGTGCAGTTGGAGGAATGGTGGTGAATCTCTGGGTAAGTTGAAAGTCGGACTCTGGGTAAGTTGAAAGTCGCTCATGAAAGTCAGACTCACGCTAACTTCACGAGCGATTCCCCCAACTTCTCTCGCAGTGACGGGGACAGAGATAGTGTCGCTACTACGTACGTACGGAGTGATATGAAAGCACGAACTCCGTTGCCATTGGCGGTGGTCATTATTTTTTTCAGAGGTCCTTTATCAGAAAATAATGACCGGTAGAATGTTGGGAAATCCTATTCAAATCAATGGAGCTTCTTCTTACGTTGTGAAGAGCCATATAATGTTACGTTAACATTATATACACACTTATTTAGTTCATTGTTTGTGTTTCATGTAGCTAACCCTCAATGCCAAACAACGCCTATTCAGCCTGTTGTTTTTGTCTTCATTACACATATTTTGGCTACGTCTTATAGCCTACTCCGGAGCGATTTATAGTCCGGAAAATGTGCATTTGCATTTATAATATTTATTATAATCATATTTAATCAGGTCCTCTGCTTCATGGAGCTGCTCCCACATGAACAAAGCTCAGAGCTGCTCCTTTGGCAGTGAATTTACATGATATGAGGCTCTTTCAGACTGTCAGTGGAAGTTTGGATGATTTTAGTCTCTCCCTTTCATTTGTATTTAGTCTTGTTTTAGTCGACGAAAATATCTGGACATTTTAGTCATAGTTTTAGTCTCATGAAAAACTTTTATTTTAGTTTTAGTCGGCAAAAATATCACTTTGACTAAAATTATGACAAAATATTTTAGTCGACGAAGGCAACACTGGCTCGAGGCTGTGTGCGCAGAGCGGGAAGTCCGGGCATCTCGGCTCAGTCTGCTCCCCCCGCGATTACAACGGAAGAAAATGGATGAATAGAAAGGCTCCTGTTTGTTTCTCCAAACTGACACAGCTAATGAGCACAAGTCATCAGTATGAAATCAGGCAGGTCCTTGTTCTAACTGAGATTAATAAGAAATACTGCATGTTCAACAACTACAATGAGTGAACTATATGTGTTTCCATCAATACTTGTTTTGCTGGATTGTTGTCGGACACAACCAAGGTGTATGTTATGCACTATGTGAAAACTGACTATGTTATGATCCTTTTACTGGCCTATACACCACACAGATGACACACATGGACTATGCACACAGCTAAAAGTGGGCCGTACAGAAGAGATGTGAGGATTGTTCTCTGCATGGACATTGACAACGGGCTCCAGGGATAACGTTTCTGTACAATAATCACTAAATGTTTGCATGCACTTTCACAGCACCATGGACACTCACAGTCAGGTTCAGACGCTCCTAACACTAGATATTAAAATACACCTACAATCTGATTATTAAAGTAAAACATGGTTGAAAACATAAAGGATGAACAAATCTCTACACCCAGACAAAAACATACGGTCTGCCTCACACCGGGCAAACCCAGTGCACGGACATTAAAGTGAGACAGGAGTACGAGTATAAAACTGAAGATGATCATGCAAGGATAACATGTGTGTTGTTAATATGTTAGTTTGTTGTTTCTGGTGTTTAAGAGCAGTCTGGAAAAGCCCGTAAGTCTCATGTGAGGTTTTGAATTCTAAATCTACTCCGTGTGAAATGTTGTTAAGGGGAGGATCAGGAAGACAATGGCTACGCAGCGTTATGTTTGAAATCACTTTTGCATTGGAGTTAGTCAGCCGTAGCTCTGTCGCTACAGTTCGAGAGGGGCCCGTAAATGTATGACTTACAGCTCTTTGGTCACAAGAGTCTGGGCTCAAAGTGTCTTCAACCAATATACGTCATTAGTAAATGAGTTAACAAATTAACTTAATTACAATGCATGTTTTTCGAATTGCTACTTTTTCATAGCATAAGTTTGATCTTTGTTTAACCCCGAGCACCCGGACCAACAGGGTGGTTCACAAAATGTACTTTGGCCAAATTTTGTCTTGGCTTTTGCTTTGTTGCAGTTGGTATTCAAAGCATCTGTACCAAAGAAAGAAGTCAATTGCTGCACATTTCGGAGTGGCTCACTTTTTCACCATTTGACATTGTTAGCGATAGGCCTGTCATGATAATTACTATATTGACTTAACGCTCGATAAGTAAAATGAAGGACGATGACATCTTTAGTTCAGCTCCATCTGCCCGTCTGTGGAGTCTCTCTTTGTGTTTAGACCCACAAAAAGAAGCTAAAAAAACTTGATGTCCAGCTTTTTCTCTGCAAGAGCAGCACAACTACCGTCTGTAGCCTCGTCACTCGCCGCTCAATCCGCTTCTTCAAGGTTTTACCGAAGGCCAAATTAACGGCAGGAGTTTAACCCTGATTCTGACAGATGAGAATCCGCAACAAAAAGTTATTCCTTGAAGGTCATCAAACATAGCAGAGAGAGAGAGACATTGCCCTTATCAAATGCTCTCAACCGTATGTACTGTATGAAGACCAAACACAACTTTAGCTTTTAGCCAATACAGAGATAAAGTATCAAATAGAACAAAGTCATCAGACATCGAATATAATGTTGTGACTGTTCCAATGCTCTGACACATACAGTACTACAGTATAAGCACAGGAGACCGGGAGAGATGATCAATGACCTACTTATTTTTGTATAGAAAGTTATGCGAAAGTTATGCATTGTTAGGTATAGGCCTAATCCGGCCCCTGCCCTGTAGAGCACACATTCCAGAGTATGTTAAAATAAAAAGTAGTCTGTAGCCCATTCCTGTGCGGAGTTATGAATTTTTAAAGAACAACTAGAATGCCCATTCTAGCCACTAGGGGGCATTAAATAAAGGATATGAACAACACATTATATAGCCAAGTGGTAAATGGACAGTCTGCCCTGGGCGGCTGTGGCTCCAGTAACAGCTTACCACCACCGAGTGTGGAGTGAATGAATAAAGACTATGTAGTACTTTGAGGAACTTGTGACACAGGCTTGTAAAGTGCAATACAAGTGTAATGAAGTTATTGTTATTAATGAAGCTACAGTCAAGTTGGGGCTTTGACCAAATCACAGCTTATTATTATTCATTTATTGGAAAAAAAAGTCTCTATTATGTGGCCCCCGTAGTCTCGCCAACCAGACTCCGCTTCTTTACAGAAGAGGGTCTGGCAACACTCCATTGCGCGCTTTCAAAGGAAGTGACGCAGCGATGTGGAGCCTACCGACCAATCAGAGCAGCTCCCTGAACGGGCGTCACGTTGTTGCGCCTTTGTTTTGTAGTTTTTCAACACAAGCAACCACTTCACGTAATGCTCCGGTATGCTTGTATTCTTAAGTTTTTCTGACATAAACGACAGAAGTCATTTACTGAACTCCGTGTGGCAGGAGCGCCATTGTTAACGTCCGAATGACGACAACTTTCTTGACACTGTTTCTGTCGTCACATCCGCTATGTTCTCATTGGCTGCTATGCGCTTCGGTTGTCCCACATTAGTCCCGCCTCAAGCAGTAGCTTTTCTACGACAGGGTCACCAGACTAGTCTCCTGTTTATTAATTAATAAACATCGGAGATTCGTCTGGATGCCAGGCTATGGCCCCCGCCCATGGAGCTGAATTTCGGCCTGCAACCCAAAATGAGTTTGACAGCCCTGGCCAAGAGTAATGAAAACTGTGAAAAAGTGTGCCACTCTTCACTGGAGTCTCATTGGCTCAATTTGTTTGGTAAAGATGTTCAAAATGTCAATGGAAAAAATAAAATGAGAACTGGCAAAATCTGAAAAACCTTTACTGATACGTGAACCGGCCGAGTATTCAGACTCCACACAGAAAGGCCCCACTCTGCCCAGGAATCCAATCCAGGACCTTCTTGTGGAAAGTATTACAACAAAAATGTTATGAAGAAAAGTTATAAATTCTAAAAGCTGGGGTTTGAATCCAGGCAGAAAGCATTAACTACTCGTGTCAAAAGATCTGGGGCCCGAACCTCTCGATCCGAGTGTTGTTTGTCATTTTAGGCATAAGGCGTTTTTAATTAAAAATGATTCTAACGTTTTGGAGTCCTAAACATTTGATAAAATTCCTCAAAATCATCTTGGGGACCAAAGAATCAATGCTGAAGGGCCGGCTTTGGCCCCCAAGCCTGACGTTGCCTGAAACCTGTTCTAAAGGTTAGACAAAAAGTCACTGCACTGGTGAGATGGATAGACTGTCATTATGTCTCTTATTGGATGGTTAGATTAATACATACAATTAAATAAATACATAAATAAATAAATAGATCAATAAATAAATAAATAAATAAATAAATAGATAAATAGATAAATAGATCAATAAATAAATTAATAAATAAATAAATATGCTGGGCGCTCCCCCCAGTGGTAGAAGGAGGAAGTGTGGACCGTACTCAGTTTTGTGGTTCAGTTGTTCGTTTTGCTTTCTACTTACTGCCTTTTTATAATGTGAAATAAACTATAGGTATTTACTTTACTCCTTTTATCCGTCTACACACTTTGTTTTGCGTGTTCTGGGTGCGTCTTATGCTAAAAGACGTGTCTAAGAGTCCGCTGTGGTTTTACGGAGCTGTCGGGCGTGTTCTCGTTATGGTCTGTAGGTGGCGCCGGTGCTCAGTCGGAGAAGAGGCTGGCGAAGGACTGGCGCAGGCTGCGGATGGTCTCGGCTTTGGCCTCGTCGTCCGTTAGGTTTGACTTGAGAGTCTCTGTGAAGGTGTTGGTCAGTGACTGGGATTTACTGTGAAGAAGATGGACATTATAGTTACTTATACTCAGATCATTGAGCTTTGTGTTGTTTTTTTTGTATGATAATTGAAGACAGACTTTTTTGACTTTCTCTGTTTTCAAACTGTGAACAGAGGAGGAAGTTCATTCATTAACCTCACCTGAACTGAGCACGTTTGCTTCGGTTTGGCTTTGCCCAAATCCCAACGCTTTAAAAAAGCATAAAAATAGGGACAAAATTGAGGATGAAAATGCAACAAAGACAACAAAAACTTGGCAAAAAAGTCACACAAAAACGTGACGAAGACAAAACAAAAAAGCAATGGGAAAAAAATGATAGAAAAGCAACAAAAATCCAATAAAAAACGGACCAAAAAATGACAAAAGGCGCGGCAAAAAGCAATGAAAAAGCAACAGAAAACCTGATAAAAACATGACAAAAAAAGTGACCAAAAAAGTGACAAAACGTGGCGAAAACAAAACAAAAAAGCAATGGAATAAAGCGATGGAAAAGCAACAAAAAAGCCACAAAAAAGCCACAAAAACCGTTCTGGAAAAGCAACAAAAATACATAAAAAACACAGCAAAAAAGTGACAAAAACATGGCGAAAACACACAAAAAAACAACAACGATAAACTGACAAACAACGTGGCAAAGGGCAATGGAAAGCGACAAAAAAGTGACTAAAACATGTCAAAAAAACACGACAAAAAAGCATAGAAAAATGGACAAAAATGGTTCAAAAGTTCCGATCACTTTTGAAGGTCTTGGTTTTCAAATGAGACATTACAATGTTGTTCTCCAGTTGAAAAGCTTTTAGATTTGGGTAAAGCCAAACTGTACTTGGTTTAGACAGGTGGTAAGAGGTCAAATCAATAAAATAAATCAGTAAACACTACATTTGAATGCAGATAGTGCACATAAAGAGGGAGGACAATTCCAACCCAATTGTTGTAATGACAATCAAAAAGCAGTAGATGGCGGCAAAGCACCAAGTCCTTGAGACACTGTTTGAAGCAGGAATCATCTCCAACCCAAAGTCTTTCTACATTTCTACATATTCTTACTGAGGCACATTTGTGATGCGTTTTCTTTCTGTCCGAACATGTTCTAACACATCTGCAGAGTATGGCATAAAAGAGGAAACCAAAGCCTTCTTTAACCTCTTAACCCCGCTGTTACCCAAATCTAAAAGCTTCTTACAGCCGATAGGCCAGTGTAACACCTCATTTGAAAGCTACAAAACTCATTTAAACAGATCTTTTTCCTCTAATTGTTGCCGCGTAGTAGTCACTTGTTTTTGTCACACATTTTTGTCACTTTACTGTTCTTCTTTGGTTGCCTTTTGGTTTTGTTTTGGTCACATTATGGTCACTCTTTTGTTGCGCTTACATCCTCGTTTTTGGTCTAATTTTTGTTGCTATTTTTATTTATTTTAATCTTTTTAATCTTTTTGTTTTCCACGTCCCAATTTCCCCCCCATTTTTTCAAAATTTTTTCATTCTACTTTTTCTTTTTTCTTTTTTTTTTTTTTCAAATTTCTTAATTTCCCCCAATTTTTAAACTTGTTTTTCACATTTTTTCCAAATTGTTCCCAATTTTTTCCATGTGTTTTTTTTACTGTGTGGTCTGTGGAGGCAGAAGGAGAACAAACGGTTAGAGCTGCTCATCTTCTTTTGTGCTATACATTTACTGCATCATTTAACCTCCTACCACCCGACTAAACCGAACACGTTCTCTCCTTTTTGTCAGTGTAACGCCTCATTTGAAAGCTAAGACCCACAAAACTGGTCTTTTTCCGCACATTGTTACTGTGTTTCATCATTTTATTTTTTGTCACTTTTTGTTGAGTTTCTTTTCTTAGCTTTACTCACTTCTTTGTTTAGTTTTTCCAACTTTTACGGAAGTTTTTGTCATTTTTTTGTTGAGTTTCTTGACACTTTTTTAATGCATTTTCATCCTTGTTTTCTTCTCGTTTGTTTGTTGCTGTTTTGACACTTTTTTTCCAAGACACTTTTAGATTTGGGTAAAGCCAAACTGGAAAAAATGTGATGGGAGCTAAGAATGAACAGAAATTACAAGCATATTAACCTCTTTCCTCTTAGCCTTAACCAAAGCTTTTTGAGTAGTCACTTGTTTTTGTCACACATTTGTTGCCTTTTGGTTTTGTTTTGGTCACATTATGGTCACTCTTTTGTTGCTCTTACATCCTCGTTTTTGGTCTAATTTTTGTTGCTATTTTTATTTATTTTAATCTTTTGCGATTTTAAGATGTGATACAAAAAGCACAGACCACACATGTTGAAATCAGGCATTGATTTAGATTTGATTCATTACAAACATTTTACATAATGAAAAAAGTTGTGGTCCATTGTTGTTTTCATTTTTTCTAGCCAATTACACAGAGGAATGAGCCACATGGTTTAAGTTGCCAGGTCCAATGAACCTGAACATTACTTTTTCAGATACCTATTCTAAATTATTTGTCATATAGAACCATAAAATAGATTAATAATGATATTTATTCCTTTTCCTTCCATTTCATTTTGTTTGCATTTGCATCATTTATTTGAGATGAGAAGTTTTTCTTACATTTTTCCCCAATTTTGTTTTGTTTTTCATTCTATTTTTTTCTTTTTTTTTCTCTTGAAATTTCTTTATTTTCCCCAATTTCTAAACTTGTTTTTCAAATTTTTTTCCCCAATTTTTCCCATGTGTTTTTCCCCCAAATTTCCCAAAATTCATTGATTCCCCCAAATTTTTCCCCCAATTTTTTTTTCAATAGTTTTTTCAACCCTTTTTTAATTTTGATGACCAAAGCATTAAGACTTGAATATTAAGATTTTAAATTTCTTTTCGGTACCTGCTTTCAATACTTTTATTTTTCGACTGCTTGAACTCACTTGAGCTGTGGAGACTGTTTCTGAGCTCCAGGCCCTGACACGGCTGGGATGGGCCCAGGCTGGAAGGCCTGACTGGGGGACGTGGTCGCAGAGCGGGCCCTCTGTGGAGAACCGTGAGCGGACTGAGATGGGGAGGCTGAGGCTGATCGGTGACCTCCTGGAGACAAACAAACAAAAGGAAAAATATATATCGTTGCTTTGTTTTGGAGGTCAGGAACATGTAGTTAGTGTCTTACCTCTTCTTGGCTGTGTGGTCTGTGGAGGCAGAAGGAGAACAAACGGTTAGAGCTGCTCATGTTCTTTTGTGCTATACATTTACTGCATTATTTAACCTATACTTCCCGACTAAACCAAATACATTCTCTCCTTTTAGTCAGTGTAACGCCTCATTTGAAAGACCCACAAAACTGATTTCTTTCCTTACGTTGTTACTGTGTTTTCATTATTTTTGTTTTATTTTTGCCACTTTTTTGTTGAGTTTTTTTCTTAGTTTTACTCACTTTTTTGCAACATTTTTGTCACTTTTTTGTTGAGTTTTTAATCACTTTTTTCACGTTTTGTTGAGTTTTGTTTCCCACTTTTTTATTAAGTTTTTGTCATTTTTTGTTGAGTTTTGTCATTTTTTGTCACTTTTTAGTTGATTTTTTTGATCTATCTATCTTTGACTTTTTTGTTGAGGTTTTCCAACCTTTTTGTTGAGTTTTTGTCACTTTTTTAATTTTTTGTTGAGTTTTTGTCACTTTTTTTTTTTAGTTTTGTCACTTTTTTGTCACTTTTTGTTGAGTTTTTGTCTTTTTTTGTTGAGTTTTTGTCACTTTTTTTTAAAGTTTTGTCACTTTTTTGTCACTTTTTGTTGAGTTTTTGTCATTTTTTGTTGAGTTTTTGTCTTTTTATTGAGTTCTTGTCGTTTTTTGTTGAGTTTTTTGTCACTTTTTTATTAAGTTTTGGTCACTTTTTTCACGTTTTGTTGAGTTTTTGTCATTTTTTTTTTTAGTTTTGTCACTTTTTTGTCACTTTTTGTTGAGTTTTCGTCTTTTTTTGTTGAGTTTTTGTCACTTTTTTTAAAGTTTTGTCACTTTTTTGTCACTTTTTGTTGAGTTTTTGTCATTTTTTGTTGAGTTTTTGTCTTTTTATTGAGTTCTTGTCGTTTTTTGTTGAGTTTTTTGTCACTTTTTTTAAGTTTTGGTCACTTTTTTCACGTTTTGTTAAGTTTTTGTCATTTTTTGTTGAGTTTTGTCATTTTTTGGTTGATTTTTTTTATTTTAGTCACTTTTTTGTTGAGGTTTTCCAACTTTTTTATTGAGTTTTTGTCACTTTTTAAATTTTTTGTAGAGTTTTTGTCCCTTTTTTTTAAAGTTTTGTCACTTTTTTGTCTTTTTTGTAGTTTTTGTCATTTTTTTGTCATTTTTTAATTGAGTTTTTGTCCCTTTTTTCACTTTAGTTGTTAAGTTTTTCTCACTTTTTAAATGCGTTTTCATCCTCGTTTTCTCCTTGTTTGTTTGTCGCTGTTTTGACACTTTTTTTCCAAGACGCTTTTAGATTTGGGTAAAGCCAAACTGGAGAAAATGTGATGTTGGGAGCTAAGAATGAACAGAAAATACAAGCATATTAACCTCTTTTCTCTTTGCCTTAACCAAAGCTTTTTGACTAAACCTTACAGCCTACACGCCTCATTTGAAAGCTAAGACCTACAAAACTCATGTACACTTTTCTGTTGTGTTATCACTGTTCGATTCATATGGGGGTTAAGAGGTTTAGGAAAAATTCTTCCCTGGTCAAAAATGTGTATGAACTGGAAGCTCCACTGGCCCACACAAAAACTACAATAACATTTGTGAACCTTGGCAGAGGGCGGCGGTGGCAGGGACACTCCAAGTAGCATCAGCGCCATCTTGTGGAGGACCAGGTCAGTGATCAGCTGCTTGTCCTCCTCCACATGTTCACCAATCAGAGGCATGGAGCTGTCCATGACCTGTCAGGGAAAGAAAAAAAGTGACAAACGATACAATGGTCAACAAGTCCACTCCAGTCTGAGAACTTCATTTTTCTTAGGGACTTCCTTTGTGGTCTGGTTCACTTGTGAGAGGGCGTCGCTTATTAAAAGAGGTCGACTGAGGCGCGGTTTGATGCAGCCTCACATTCATTTCCTCCTTTACATCGCGCTGCCTTGTGTTCTTCCTTTAGCCTTATAGACTTTCACAAGTCAAACTAAAAACTGTATTAACCCCATCGGGAGCCTCACAAGGTTTGTGTCTCGAGAGAAAGAGCAGATCGGCGCTCGCTTTGACCGTGAAACGGGAATATAACAAATGCACATGTTCAGACTTAATCCTGAACGGAACGGAGTATTATTATTCAATAGGAAAGAATCTGAGTCTAAGTCATGTCTGCTCATTGGCCACAATTCAGTTTCTCTGGAATAATAGTGGTTCCATTCTTTTTTTCTAAGAATGGATCTGAATTATCTTGAAAACACCTCTGATCCTGCTGGTCCTTGACGACAAAGGAAAAAAAAGCAAGGTTCAAAACAAGGCTAGAAGACTGTCCAATCTTAACATTTTGCCCCCTGCTAAGAGCTTGTGAAGCCCCAGGGGTCCCTGTGCCCCTTATTGGAAAACGCAGGTCGACCCAACCAGCACAAGAAATAGCGTTAACACTTTACATTACGGGCCGGTAAGTCCTTGGTACTTACAGTGGTAAATACTAGTAATAATAGTGGTACTTCTAGGTACTTATTGTGGTACTTACAGTGGTGCTTATGGTGGTACTTACAGTGGTAATTCTAGGTACTTATTGTGGTACTTAAAGGATACTATAGTGAGAGGTATGTACTTCTAGAAACAGTGGTAACTCTTAGTAATGAAGGTTGTACGTCTTGTTTTTCCTAATGCTGTTTTATGTTTTATAGTCACACAATCCTAGAAATTACTTCTGTTTGTAGAAGTACCACATTTACTACCTATGAATTGCTGCTGTAGTAGCCTTGAATTACCAGTAAGTACCATAGTAAATAGAAGTACAACCTTCATTACTAAGAGTTACCCCTGTATCTCTGAGTAATGAGAGATACTGTGGTAACTCTGTGACCCCCTAAGCCTAACCCGAATTACTAGTACTAGTATTACTAGTACCGGCCCGTAATGTAAAGTGTTGCCGATATAGCATTTGAAAGAAACATTACATGTATCAGTTTAAAATAGTATCATAAATGAGTATTTAGCCTGAAGTCGTCATTGTAGTTCACACATGATTCACTTTGACTTGAGGGACTTCTTTTTGTTGGTGCCTCGTTGGCTGCTCTACCTTCTTTGTTCATTTTAGTCAGAAGTGTTAAATAAATAAGGTTGTTTTGTGTCTTGTTGAGCAGTTCAGGCGACTCCCAAGCATCATTATGAAGAGGAACTGGAACTGGAGGCGGTCAAAATGTTTTTTTTTTATTATTATATTCCGGGATTATGCCTCAAAACACCTCTCTGTTCAGCTCTGTGCAGCTTGACATAGTTTCGACATGTACAGAGGAGGGACAGTAGTAGATTTATGAATGTAGAAGCCTAGAAGTGGTCAGTTTATGGCAGAGAAAGGAAAACACAAGAGGACTAAAGCGAATGCCCTTTCACTTGCACAGTCAGTGATTTACCCACAAGATGGCGCTATTACCTCTGCAGTTGTCATCGCTCCTCACGCTTTGTGGGCATAGACAGAGCGGTACTAGGCCAAAGGAGCAGGAAAAAGAATCATTCTCAAGGCAAACGTTTACAGCATGTTCCCACTGCACTGTGAGACCCAGCCACTTCACGGCCTTTAAATACTCTTTATGGCCGGATGCGCTGACAAGAGGACACTGACTTCAAGAGCCGTTCCCATGGACTCCGGTAGACAATACACCGCTGATATTGAAGATAACAAAATGTCTGTTTATGATCTGGGAGAACTTCATCATGTTTTCTCCACCAACATAAAACGAATCATGGTCACGGTATTCATGAGTGCCCAGGTGGACGATGAAGCTTACAGAGCATTTTTAGTGTTTGGATTCACCCCTGTTACAAATATCTATCATAGTTTTTTTGAATTCTCACAGCTCCATTTGTTTTATATGGAATCCAACGCCACCACTAAGTAGAAAACATGCCGTTCATGGGTCCTGGAAGAATACGCGAGCATTTCCAAATCCCGGAGAATTGCATTCAAATTTAAAACCCAGACTATTTTTTTTTAATACATTTTTTCTTTCCCATTGGGTTTTACAAGGTCTAGGTTGTGCCTTCATGGTTTTGGCCCGGGACAGGCAGCAGAGAGTGGGGCGTGGTGCACTGTTTTGACGGACTGAGTCATCCCCACATGGGACACAGCGGCCCCAAAAACCAGGCCCAACTTCAAACAGGACTCAGTGGCAGCACAGAGGATCCTCCCTGCTGATTTATTAGGATACACAGACATCCAGAGCAATGCATTACGGCAGGCACGGCTGTTTCCACCAGTCGAAATACACATGACAAAAACAAGATACAGGCCACCTTTTACATCTGGCAGCATGTCAGCAAATCAATGGCGCTGTGATAAGACACAATTGGCCGAAATTCAGCTCCCACGGCGGGTCCTGGGCCGCAGATAATAGAGAAAAATGTTCCAATACATGAATAATAATAAGCTGTGATTTGGACAAAGCCCCAACTTCACCGTAGCTTCATTAATAACAACGGCTTACACTTGTGTTGCACTTTACAAGCCTGTGTCACAAGTTCCTCAAAGTAAGGCTGGGTGTAGACTATAGAGGAACAAGTTTTCCCTTTAATTAAATGTACTTTAAAAAAAATTGTATATAAAATGTAAATACTGTCTGTAAATATTATGAACTGTATTTTTTTAATGCTTTTTGTTGTAGTGTTTTGTAATTGTCTGTCTCGGGGACTGCAGATGGAAATTAGCTCCAAGAGGTAAAGTCTGGTACAAAGCTGATTAATGCTCCTGTACATGTCCCTGTCAAATAAATAAAATAAAATAAACTAAAGTAACACATAGTCGTCATTATTCATTCACTCCACACTCGGTGGTGGTAAGCTGTTATTGAAGCCACAGCCGCCCTGGGGCAGACTGTCCATTTACCACGTGGCTATATTATGTGTTGTTCAAATCCTGAGCTCTTATTATGTCAGTGCCCTCTGCTGGACACGTGTGGAACTCTTACTTTTTTTCTTCTTTAATGCCTCCTAGTGGCTAGAATGAGCATTCTGGATATTCTTTAAAAAAAAAATCATAAATCCGCACAGGAATGGGCTACAGTGTTAATTTTGACAACATATTTTATTTTAGTTTTAGTCTTTTGACTAAAATGTAATTTAATTATAGTCAAGATTTAGTCAAAAAAAACCTTTAAATTTTAGTCTAGTTTTAGTCGACTAAAATTGCATGTCAATTTAGTCGACTAAAATTAAGACTAATTTAGTCGACTTTGCATTTATAATATTCATTATAATCATGTTTAATCTTGTTCCTCGACTTCATGTTTCTGCTCCACATGAATAAAGCTCAGCTGTTCCTTTGGCAGAGAATTTACATGATCTGCGGCTCTTTCAGACGGTCAATAGAAGTTTGGATGATTTTTGTCTCTCCTTTTCATTTTTATTTAGTCTTATTTTAGTCGACTAAAATATCTGGACATTTTAGTCACAGTTTTAGTCTCATGAGAAACTTTTAATTTAGTTTTAGTCCAATTTTAGTCGTCAAAAATATCACTTTGACTAAAATTAAGACTAAATATTTTAGTCGACGAAATTAAAGGGGCTGGAAGCAAGTTCGCCATTTTATACTCACTACTGCCACCTCAGGCCATATGTGTAACTGCACCTTCTATATTAAGCTCGTGCATGACGGCAATTCGGGCCGAAGTGACACCTTTTTGAGTGACCGTGCAGGATTTTAGAGGCAGTTGTGGTGAACAGGTCTGAGCTCATTCTATACATTAGGACATGGCTGGAACATGTAGGGGGAGGAAAATACTTAATTTTAACATTTTTAAACTCCTTATAGTCCCTTTAACACTGATGGGCTAGAGACTTACTTTTTTGTTTTCTTTTTTCTTTTTTACATACTTACTTACTTACATTTATTTAGAGCAGGTGCTGGATTAAATCACTGTATGTTTGACACCATTGGCGCATCGTTGTTTGTACGCAAGATACCAACTTTGTCTTGAGCAACGCTGTTGTTGCGCCAGCAGGATTTATCTAGTCTGATGAAGCTCAAAATGTTTTGTATAATAATATGTTAATATGTTCGAACCTCTCATTTTGTATTATTCCAATGGGGACCAGCAGAATCACAAGTTACTTAAAGGGACTATACAGAGTTTAAAAATGTTAAAACTAAGTATCCCCCTACATGTTCCATTCATGTCCTAATATGTAGAATGAGCTCAGACCTGTTCACCACAACTGCCTCTAAAATCCTGCACTGTCACTCAAAAAGGTGTTAATTCGGGTCAGAAGTGCTGTCATGCACGAGCTTAATATAGAGACTGCAGTGACGCTTAAGACCTGAGGAGGCAGTAGTGAGTATAAAATACAAACAATACAAAGTGTGGAAACATTGCATCAGAGGAACCTGTGCTCATAAGGGCATTCTTCTCCTCAACAAAACCGCGGTTGTGAGGTCCATCATACATCATCCATGGAGGTAGGATCCATGGATTTGGGAAGACAAACTCCACCTATTTTTTTTACTGAAAATAAATATTTCACTATGCCATTTAATGTTTGTGACCTTTTCACTGAGACAGTGTCTTCAATGAGTCAATATTAATGATTTAGTTAATGCACCCTGGCCTTTGGAGAATTTCATAAATGGTAATATCTTCCCTTTCAGACTTCAGCCCGTGTGCACTCCGTTCCTGCTCTGTAATATGGCATTGTGCCAAAGATATTGTTTTGCTTTGTCAAGTCAGATGAATAATTGCACCACCATAGTTGACAACACCAAGTGCTCATTCCCGGCTGCGTTTTGTTCAAAATAAAGTTTCAGTTTTAGTTTCAGATGAACTCATGTCATTCTTCTTATTGTCTTCTGCAGTGTTGTCCAAATCTGGCAACATTTGCCGGTAATAGCTGTTGTGTTGATGAAGTGCCCTGAGCAGCACATTAGTTTTTATTAGGGAGGAGCAGCTTCTGTCTGGAACAAAAAACAATCCCTACTGCGAAGAACCCACAGCCTCTTCCTGTCACGTTTTAGTCTCGAATTATGAAAATCACAGACTGAGGAAATGCTGAAGCTGCAGCTCATCCACTAGAGTCAAAGGTTGAGGTGTCCAATCACTGCTACTGGAAATGCGAACTGTAGTTGTGTTACTGAGCAAGACACTTCCCCGAGAATGTGAGAATGGAAGTGAGTGATGGTGGTAAGGCAGAGAAAGGAAGACACCTTTCTGTCAGTTGCCTCAGGGCAGTAACTGTGTATATATTGACTACTGTGCTCATATCGGAGTGCTTACATTCATTTATTATTTTATCACCTTGATGCAGCATGTCTTTAAAGGTTTTTATAAGTCACGAGGGACAACAGGCACACTTGAAGGCCCCACCAAACTGGCACCAAAGTGGGTCCTCGTGGGTCCGAAGATAGCACTTAAAGGGGGGGTATTATGCAAAATCGACTTTTTCAAGCTTTACATCATGTTATTATGTTATTCCCTCAATAAAAACATGCCTGAAGTGTTGCCTTGGCACATTCACGTATTTTTGAGTAATCTAAAAACTCTGATGGCGGCCATTTTAGGGACAGGTTTGCCTGAGTCCTCCTAGGAACGCCCCCACCTCCTGGAGACGCCTCCGAGCTTTCGTCACCAGCCGAGTAACCAACCACTGCTCCTCAGCAGAACCCCCTCCCCACTGATGCCACAGACAGTGTGTGGAGGGGGCGTGTCGGAAAGGCTCAGAGGTTCTTAAAGAGACAGAGGCCTATTTCAAGACATTCACTACAGCCATTTTGAGAGAGACATTTTATACATATAAAATATATATAGACTGGTGCTATGGGATTGAAAAAGCATAATACCCCCTCTTTAAAGCAGTACTAAGTAACTCTTCCCCCTATAGGCCATAAGCGCAACTGCAGGTGTCACAGCAAGTTACGATTTTTTAACTTATTAATTGTCTTGGAAAGTAAATACTACGCTGACAGAAAAGGAAAAGGAAAAGGGAGAGAGGGATATTGTACATCCAATTATACAATGGAAATAATTTTTTTCACTCAAACTTGGCTAGCCCGCAGTTAGCTTTGCCCGTTAGCATGTTAGCATCTTCTTCGTGATTCCATTAGTGTGTATTGCTTGCTCCGGTCCGGTGGCAGTCGAGTTGCAAGCGTGGTTTTCTGGCCAGAGACACCAGGGGGAGATGAAAGACCCTCCAGTCATCCCATAAACACTTGCATTACCCCCACAGGGACTACGAAAAGGATTTATTAAGGTAAACACGTTACTTAGCACTGCTTTAAGAACATTACTTGGTTGGCCCAGTTCTCATAAATAATAACGATAATGAAAAGTTCAAATCGGAGCCAACTGCATTCAACCAACCATTGTACTTTTTTTTGCGAAATATCTTAAGTTTTCCATGATTTGTAGTTTTGTGGTTACGTTTATTATTGAACATTATTGAACATTAAGCACAGGAAGTGACTATGGAGAGGAAGAATTTCTATGTTGCCGTGCATTATTGCAACCATATAATACCAATGGGAAATGAGTCACTAGTGTAAAACAATGACTACAATTTAGCACAGGCGCTATCCCATAAAGCTTTTTTTGGGCGTGTTTTTATCCAAACACTGTGCTTTTTATTTAGTACTACTAGTTTAAAGTGACCATACTTTTACTAGAGTACGTTTTTGGCTCCCATGTCCCCCTCTCCCTGGCATGAGTCGGCCCTATCAAAGTGCCCCGGGGCATCTCTTGGGACAGCCTTGATATTTCCTGTGGTAAGTCCAGTCAGACATAGAGGGTTATTTAGACACTCCTGACCTCATCCCATGGACAGATAGAGCGGTATGCATGATGTCAGGGTTTAGGCCTAAATTTGGACAAGTCAAACGTCCCCGGGCCTGTTTCCTCACAGATAAAGGAGACTCCAAACTACACTGGACAGCGATCACAGCAAGTACAATAAACGAATGGAAACTCCCCTCGGTTCTGCACAGTCATGGTCACAACAAATATTTGAAGAAGGGTTTGTTTTTGTCCCTAATGAACGAATAAATGATGTTCTTGCTTTGACACGAGAGCACTTTGCAGGGGGTACTTGAGATCCTAAAAAAAAAGGCAAAACTGAACAATATTTCAATTATTTTAAAAGAGACTTCTTTTCAAGGATAATTTGCAATAAAATATTTGAATTTCATAGTGTTTTTTGCTTTATTTTTTAACACAATACACATTTAAATACCAATAAATCTGTGTAGAAATGAAGGATTTTTTTTTTTTGCGTCATAGCAACCCATAAACAAGCAGCAACTTCCCTCCCTCTTGGTACAGCTGCAATTTTTTGCCTTTTTCTGTGAACTGCATTTGTAGTTTATGTTTATGTTGGATACTTTTGTTTGTCTTGGCCGTGTTTTTGTGGGGTTCGGTGCACATTTTTCACTTCGAAGAGTCCATTATGGTCCTGAAGAAAGCAGCTTTTTAAACGTAAACAAACAGCTAGCTTATAAGCTAACGACATTTGAGACCTGCAAATTTCTTCTTCTGCAACACTGAAGAGGCACCAAGAGCCCTCCACACCTGCCGCACCATGAAGGCGTCACAAGAGGAGCTACAGGAAACAAGGAAGAGACAAACGGGCAAGACTCACAGCCAAGCCACGCATGCCTCTATCCTACTATTGTTCTGACTAATGCTCGTTCGTTGGAGACTTAAACGGATTATAACATTCGTCTGCTAAGCTCTTCAGAAGATGGTGAAAGACTGTTGTGGAGCGGAGGGAGCTGCGCAGGAGGAAGCGGGGCTAAAGCTGACCAGTGCAGGACACCACGCTCTGAAACAGGGACACCGTTTCAGAGGATCAGAGGAGACTGAAGGCAGCCTGCCAGGCTTCCTCTGGGTGTTACGGTTTTCCTGACCTCCAAAAACATACTGGTCAGGACTAACACCTGAACACAATTTTGTTGTACAATTGTACATTGACAAATAAAGCACTTACTTCCTTACTCAAGCAGCCTGGGCTGTAGCCTTAGCTTGACGTGCGCTTTTGAGTAAAAACAAATGGGATGTCCAGACTTTTACAGGAAAACTGAGAAGTTTTGGTTTAATATGGTCCAAGTTCCACTAGTTCACACATAGAGTATCACAGTTCCATAGTTCCACAGCACAGTCAAAAAACTGTTGGGCCTATAACGCAAGCCAGCTTCCACACCACAAGGGTTCCCCCACCTGTCCATATAATGAACTGCATGGCTACCTGGCCCCACCCAAACACACAAAACATTAATATAGCTGTTGCCTACAAAACAAAATAACATAGGAATAGCCATTTTAGAAATTTTAAAGGAAACTAAAACGGTCTTCACAAACCCGGCCCCTAATTATAAGGTAAACTTATAATTACCATAAACAACATAAACACATTACATTTCTGAATGTCCTGTGGTTTTTCAAACTGCAAATGGCCAATAAAATGAATCTGAATCTGAGAATGTAGTGAGTGAGTGGTTGGTGGTGGTCAGAAGGGCCGATGGCGCAGATTGGTTGCCAGTCTACCCCAGGGAAGCTGTGGCTACAATAGTAACTTACCACCACCAAGCATGGAGTGAATGAATAGTGCAATATAAAGCGTCTTTGAGTGTAAATAAAAGCGCTATATAAAACCGATGCATTATTATAGCCTTGACTTTGGTGCTCAGTCATCTACTCTCAGACACTGAATGATTTGCCTGTGTATCACTATGACGCTCTGAGAGGGTATTTATCCCCCTTCTGTAGAAGCATAGACAGACTTGAATGGTAGGGCGAGCACAATGCCTCGAGTTCATGTCTCCAGGTCCTGCCCCGATGGTAAATAATCTTCTCCTGCATAAGACATCCAGACTCCTGCCTATTTTTCATCTCCTCACGGACACCATTGTTATTTCTCTAACAGTATGCCTCTGCACCTGTGCTCCCAGAGATAACCTGGGACATAAATTCAAACAGCGTTCCGTAAATGATCGCAGAGGCATGCCACTGCTGGTAAACGTTTTCTTTTTAAGTTTCTCGGGAACTGTTTATAAATCATTCATGAGTCAAACACGTCTTCCAGTCATTGTTTTTGTTCTCTCCTAATGTTTGGTCTAAGGACAATTAGACTCTTCAAGGCTTTGATGAGCATGTGCCGTCATCCGCAGAGACACCCACGGTTTGACATTTTCAATACTTTAAGCATGACATTTAGCTATAATGTGTGGGATGTTGCACTTGCATCCCCCCAATTTTTCCTTCATGCTTAGTCCTAGTGAAGTTCTTCCTTTCTTTTTGGTATAGTGCACACGGGAGACGATTCGTTTCCCAGCAGTCTCCCTTCCCTGCTCCCTTTATCAGTGGATTGTTGTGCTGCCGGCTGAGACTGACCTCGATGATGTAGTCGTTGCCGTCTTTCCCGTGCACGGCCTTCACAGCGCAGATGTCCAGACCTCCAAACATCTCTGAGCACGAGTCCACCCACAGCCGGTATCTGCAACGCACAAGCACCACGGCGACTCGGATAAAACACTGTGTCGAGCTCTCAATGTCAATGTCAATTTTATTCATAAAGCACATTTAAAAACAACCATAGTCGACCAAAGTGCTGTACAAGAACAGCAACAATATGTACAATAAACACAATAAAACTTAAACACAGGTAATATATAAAGGCACAAACTGTGTCTGGTCTACATAGAACTGAAGGCCAAAGCAAAAAGATGAGTTTTTAATTTGGTTTTAAACTCCTCTACAGACTGAGCCGAGCGCACATGTAGAGGAAGGCTGTTCCGAAGTTTAGGGGCCGCCACTGAGAAGGCTCGGTCACCTCTGGACACACGCTTGGATTTAGGAACAGACAAAAGGAGCTGGTCTGAAGACCTCAGAGCTCTGGAAGGACAGTCGAGCTGCAGCAGTTCTGACAGATACTTAGGTGCCAGTGAATTTAGGCATTTAAAAACAATCAGCAGAATTTTAAAGTTGATTCGAAAGGGAACTGGTAGCCAATGTAAAGAGGACAGAATGGGAGTGATGTGCTGCGGCATTTTGGACTCCCTGCAGGCGCTGGAGGGATTTAAGGTCCAGCCCTGTGTAAAGGGAGTTACAATAATCCAACCTTGAAGTGATGAAGGCGTGGATTGCCTTCTCCAAATCTTTTTGTGGCAAGTAGGCCTTAATTTTCGCGAGAAGTCTTAGTTGGAAATAGCTGGCTTTTACAATTGATCCAATGTGTTTTTCAAATTTGAAACAAGTATCCAAAGTCCACAAAAGTCAAGTCTCACTGGGAAATCCAAAGTTTTTAATTACATGCGAACCAACAAAACAATGGCAACGTTCAAACTTCAAACTTGGTCTTTTCTCAGTCAAGTAAAATTTACTCTGCACCATCAATGCCGTCGGTACATCAGCATATTAAACGAGGGCTGTAAAATAAATACTTGAAATACAGATCGGGGCTCTGCAGCTGTAGAAGAAGACATTACTAAAGTGAACAGGATTTCTGGGTGAATGGAACAAAAAATTACTCTAGGGATTTTTAAAAAAAAGGGACTATGTTAATTTTTTCAATTATTGATTTAACCCCAGCAGACTAAAGGACATCTTAAGATTCAAAATATGGATTCAATCTGAGAAAAACATTAATGAATGCGCACTTAGTATGGGTGCTCCCCTGATTATTATGTCTAACGATTGCTAAGATTCTGTTATGAAATATCGATTTTGATTGACATGATCTTTAGATTGTACAGATCTATAATTCGCTACTTGTGCAATACCATAATGCATTGTGGCTTGGGGGGTTCGCTGCTGTAAACAATATGGCGTTGCTGTCATCGAAGAGACTAATATTAATCTTCCAAATACCTTAAAAACAAATCCAATTCCACTAAACCAAAAATAAAGAAAATCTGTACCTTTTTATCTATTGATTTTGAAAAGGCGAGGTTTAACCTCGTGTGCAGAGCTTTGTAGTTCAGGATTATGTTTTTGATTGTTGGAGCAATTATGAGCACAGCAGAAGTTGTTTTTGAACATTGTTTGGCTGTAGCTTCACTCGCACTCAAAGGCCTCCGGGTCGCAAAGCATTGTGGGTCATGTGCAAGCAGTGAAAGAAATGACAGACGCAAATGAGCAAACATGGGTCTGTTGTGCAATATTATCTTGCACATTATTATTATCATTTATACGTATCTCATATTTTCTTTTGCAAAAACATCTATCAGATACTCATCTTGCCCTTTGCACCATTCAGTCTCATTGTCCTTTCACCACATCCTGACTAATAAATTACACATTTCCTTGTGTCGTGATCACCATGAGTAACTTGGTGCTCTAATGTGCAGACACAGACTGACTTCTATTGTTACAGGCGACCATGATCTATGTTGTCAGCAGAGGTGAGACTTGGGGGTATCAGAACTTTTTAATCAACATGTTTTATAAATGCTCATTGTTCATTTGGACAAAATTTGACAGCTTTAAAGGAACAGGCCACCATTTTTACATACTGAGATATGTTCTTACCTTGGCTTAGAGGAGTTCCTTTGTACCTGTCTGGTTTTCACGCATGCCCTCAGTCATTTAAATACAACACAGACGGCGTTAGCATTTAGCCTCTCCTCCTCTCCTCTGTAACTCTATGGTTACATGAAGTGTTACATGATCCAATTAAACAATGTGGATTTTCTAAGCGGATAAAAAGGGGAACTATATTGTAAGACGTAATAATACCAGGAGTACTCAGAGTACATAGTTAAGTGAAGATACTAATACACGGATGTCGAAGTACTCCTGGTATTATTACGCCTTACAATATAGTTCCCCTTTTTATCCACTTTAAACTGGGAAAATGTGGAAGAGCTTGGTAGCTTCTATCTTCATCTCGTTTGGAGCTATAGAGAAGAGGAGGAGAGGCTAAATGCTAACGCCGTCTGTGCTGTGTTTATGTGACTGAGGGCACGCGTGAAGACCAGACACGTACAAAAGAACTTGTCTAAGCTCAGTTAAGAACATATCTCAGTATGTAAAAACGGTGGCCTATTCCTTTAACAAAAATATATATTAAAGAGGGGGTATTATGCTTTTTTCAGCCACATAGCACCAGTCTATAGCACACTACAATGATGACGAAACCTTCTGTTGGTCTGTCAATGCAGTAAATTAGAATAACTGCCTTGTATAAAATTGCTCTTTCAAAATGGCGGTAGCAAATGACTTGAAATAGGCCTCTGTCTCTTTAAGAACCTCTGACCCTTTGCGACACGCCCCCTCCACACGCTGTCTGTGGCATCACAACACTCCGCTTGTCTCAACAGTATTGAAACTACGATCGGTGCATTTTAATTTTTATTGTTGGAAAGGAGCTACTGTTTATCACTTTGTGAACGATAGCCACACAGGATATTATTTGGAAACGAACCTTCCACACCGGACGCTTGGAAGGGGCTCTTGCCTGAAAAATAACTGCTGTTTGGAGGCTTCTCTTTGCATCTGCCATGCCCTATGGATCTCTAACTATACCCCCATGGACGACACCAGGATCTGCAGGAGCCCATACGATTCAAAGACGGACATTATCTGTGCAGGTGGACAATGGTTTTTCGAGGTTACCCGTTAGCTTGTTATAATCGACTACAGCTCATTGTTGATGAAAAGTCTGTAATAAACCACAAATGTGTAAAGCCAGGCTCATTGTGTGATCATCGTAAAGGCTGCTTCGAGTAGTTGCCGGCTTTATTGACGTTATTTGTGCATAATATGCTGCCTGTTTTCAATGAATGTTGTGAAGGTGAAGGTTGTTAGCTTGTCGCGGCTAATAGTGCCTTAGCTCCGGGAGAAAACCACTCGGCTACGACTCACTGTAGATGAAATGTGAGCAATAAGCTACGAAATCAACAAGCCCGGCTCAGTGTGTGATCATCATAAAGGCTGCTTCAAGCAGTTGCCTGTTTTAGTGACGTTTTCAATGCATAATATGCTTGTATTCAGTGAATTTTCCCGTTAGCTTGTTAGCTCCGGGAGAAAACCACTCGGCTACGACTCACTGTAGATGAAATGTGAGCAATAAACTTCCAAATCAACAAGCCTGGCTCCGTGTGTGATCATTGTTAAACGGTTCTTTATGTGTGTGGTGGTTTTATTGACTTTATTTGTGCATATTTTTCGTTTTCACGTGATGACTCGAGGTTTAGCTTAGCATTAGCTTTCTCCGGAGGCTCTGTGCATCATCAAGGCCCAGCGCAGAACCAGCCGCTGAAATAAGCGTTCTTGTCACCGGTTGGAATCCTGGGTGTTTCGGTAACAGAAACACTGATGTGTGTCTTTGTAAAAGTCTGCTGTGGCTCCGGTTCACAACACATGGAGCTAATCCTCCATGATGACTCTGTTTACATCTTAGGGCTAGACACTGCGGGGAGGGGGTTCTGCTGAAGAGCAGTGGTTGGTTACTCGGCTGGTGACGAAAGGTCGGAGGCGTATCCTGGAGGTCGAGGGCGTTTCCTGAAGGAATCAGGCGTTTTATCCCTAAAATGGCCGCCATCAGAGTTTCTACAGATTACTCGAAAATACGTGAATGTGCCCAGGCAACACTTCAGGCATGGTTTTAATGAGGGAATGACTTAATAACATGATGTAAAGCTTGAAAAAGTCGATTTTGCATAATAGGCCCCCTTTAATATATCTGACATACTCCATAATAAAATAGGTTGACTCACCTGTCAGTCATAGCAATCTGCTCCAACATGGCCGACCCTGTGTTGGCTTTCCAGTTTCCAGAAATTGACGTTCTCCTGAAAATGACAAAAACAGAACAATCATCGCCCTTTGAGCCATTACCCAAATCAACAAAGGACCACGAGGCTGATTATTAACAAATATGTCACGTTATGAAGTCCTGTAGTTGCAAATATCAGTGAGAGGTATTTTTGCAGTTGCCTCGACGGGCCACACAGGATTATTGCCTTTCCCCAAATACTCACATATAGGCTTTGTAGTTGTTGCCGATCTTCTGGATGCGTATGTCGTATTTGGACAGGACGTATGGCTCGGAGGTGGCGTAGGTGCTGGCCAGAGCCACGACGCTGGTGATGTCCTGGAAGTCCTGCTGGGTCTCCACTTTGATCTGCAGCCAAATACATGTCGCGTTACAGACCGCAGGAGGCCAACAAGTGTGTGGATCCACCGCAGAATGTATGGAAACAGGCCGAGAGGCGACTTAACAACTGCGCCACCTCGTACAGTTCTGTTTTTACAATGCAGTACAAAGGGCATAAGGAAAAAACACAACTGCGCTCATCTGTCGCACAGGGGTTTTCAGACAGCTTTTTTACTGTACCAACAATAAATGAGGACCCACATACATTTTAAACAGCTATTTTAGTCTAAACGCTTTCATAAAGCCTGGGACACACTAAAAGGATTCTAAAATCTTTTTAAAAACATGATACAAAGTGCAGAGACCACACACATTAACACATTTGACCACAGTTCATAATCTCTCACTCATATGAACTAGAGTACACTATTCTGACAAGTGCGAGAGTCATGTGAGGGAATGTGAGGCTCTGACTATCAGAATATGCCACATACTGGTCAGCATCAGCAGCAGTGGTTTCATAAATCGCAAGATTAAGGTGCTTTATTTTTCATTATACAACAACTGTACAATGAACTTTGTCCTCTGCCTTCTACCATCCTTCTAGGACAACCCTGGCAGGAGCAGTGGGCGGCAGCAGTACCACGTCCGGGGACCCATATCCAGATGTGGAGCCAGGCTGGTGGTCAGAATCACCTTGCTGCATATGTTTTTAGTGGTAGGGGAAACCAGGGGAAACCTACGTTGACACTGGGCGAACATGGGGGGAGATATGGGGAGAACATGCAAACTCCAGACACAACGGCCCCGTCCAGGTGGGAATCAAACCCGGGACCTTCTGACTGTGAAGCACGAGCGCTAACCACTATGGATAATGCACAGGAGCGGGGTCCGGGGTTGAGCTGTAGCCACAAAGCAGCGGTCCTTAGACTGACGCACCACACCGCTCGATAGTATCAATACATTTATAATATGACGGGGCTTTGACGTGCGCAACATGACTGTTAATTTCAAGACAAACATTCCATAACTGTTGCTATGCAACCATACTGTACATAAGGGCCATGAACAAGGCATAGTTTTATATATCTTCATCTTCCTTTATGTCCAGTGTTGGGGAGGATACACTGAAACAATCAGAGTACTGCATTCTGAATACTTAGAAAACGTTCACGTTGATTTTCATTATATTCATGCATAAATGGAGCATATTATTAATAATATGTTGGCTCAACTTGTTACACGTGTTTAGGAACTTATTTACTATTAAATAGCAATACAAAAGCCTTTGCAAATGCCCACAGTCGAGAACAACATACAGCAAACCCTTTTTTTAAAAACTTTTCTTTCTTATTAGTAATAATAATAATCAATATGAAACGAATGAGAACTGCAATGTATTCCTTGGATTGTCAGAAAGTAACTATATTCTAAATACCTTCAAATTAAAGTTTAACTGTACCTGAATACAATTACTCAAAAAATGTTAAATACTTGTACGACGTATATTCAGTTACTACATAACACTATTTATGTCTTGAACATAAAAAAAATAACTTTTGATCCACTTATCTTGATAAAATGACGATATTTATATAGAAGACCATCATCTTCCCACGGCCTCAGTACGTAACCCACATGTGAGAAACACCTTCACTACAGATATTGCTATAGGTGCTACTTCTCCTCAGTGTTCAAATTCACTTAAAGATACTTTCCCATAATAGTACATTTTTTATAGAATTTCATCAACTTCACTAGAATTTCTTATCCATTCAAGAGTTTGTCATAAGGATAGATTGCCATGAGGAAATTACGAGGTGTGCTCGACAGGCCATGGGAAACTGAGCTGAAGAATAGAGCCCCATTCATCTATGTGCTCTAAATATGACAGTTTATCAGCAGTCGGTGTCCGCCATGTTAAATCACTTTAGACAGGCTTCTTCTCTCTCATCGCCCGCCTCTCCATGGTGGGAACTGGGGTCTTGCCCAAATCACTTTAGCTCACTGTCTGCTGTGGCTACAGTCCATTTCAAACAATTACTGATTTACGCTCATGTACTTTTACTTTGATAAATGAAAACACTTTTTACATTTTTCATTCCATTACATGTATTTAGAATCATGTGCAGCAACTTTCTAGATCACAGACAGAATGGCGTCAAAAGAATATAAAATTGCCACATGTTGATAAGTGAGCAGGTGCCACGGTTTGGCAAAAAGTGAAAAGATTACTCAAATGCAGGACAGTAAACAAACCAAAAACACACTGGGAACAGGTGAGACACATAAAGGTGGGGAAGTAAAGCAAAAGGACAGAACAGACATATCAAAATAAACTAGAAAATTAAACGAAACCAAGGAACAACAAAACAGGACCATGACAAGAGGGTGACACTTAGGAGCTCCTGAAAATACTTCATAGGCGTACAAAATATACCAACATGGCATCAAAATAACCTTTGAGCTTTTTACCATATTGTTCAATAATGTTGCTGACAAACATACTTTGAGTTGTGCATGTTCGAGTAATCCTGCAAAATTGATTGAAATCTCCTACTGCTGATGAGGCGTTGCTCCTTTGTGTATATAAGTCCAGACAGCTTCACCGGACTGGTTACACCCAATTCAGTATTCAAATTAACAATTTGTGAGACTCATCAAGAACTACTATGTAAAGGGCCTATCTCACCGGAGAGAGTGAGTCTCCACATGGTCTCCGAGAGGTCTACTCGGTCTCAAGCGGCTGTGGCAATATCTCAATGAGACGTATGGAGTCTCTTTGAGATCTCCTTGGTATCCAACAGGTCTCGGAGACATCACAGGGACATCACAGAAACATCTCACAGGTTGAGGACAACAAATAGTATTGACGACACAACTGCTTGAAGCTTTCAGAGACCTCTCGGAGACAATGCGGTGACCATGTCTTCAATTTGCATGCACTCTCCGCTGAAATCATCTGAAAGACACATCTCAGTCACCAGCAGCAACTCAAGTCTCCAGCAATCTCCAACAATCTCCAGGCATTAGGAAGGAAAAGCCTGAGTTTGGACTACAAGTAACAATGGGGCCGATGCTAGCCATTTAAGAGTATAATGTTGAGTGCCGTGGAGCCAACTATCTCTGCGCCTTCCCCTCTTTTCTTTCTCACATGCAGCTGCGAGCACAGGCACCAGAAAACACTGACGCAAACGTTTTGTCAGGATTTGAACTTAACTTTGGTAGCGAATTTACTTCATTTGTAAGAACAGGTTGTTCGTTAAGTCTCCTTGCGCAGCACAGAGATTCCTACCTGCATTTATCATTGCTCGCATCAGCTATATTCCTAAAGCTCTTCTTTCTCAACGTTCTCATTGCATGTTTGTTTGTCAGCTGCGTTAATAAAACAGTGGCGCAAATACTGCACAATGCCATTAGATCACATGGGCCTCAGTGCGGTGCCTCTCAGAGCACGATGCCCAACGCACAGTGTGTTATTTCAAGTTCACTCCCTTTCTCTTCCACTGTAGCAAATTAATGACGGGCACTGCTGCACTCCCTTCATTAGTGGCATTCATGGACAAATAGCTAAATTATATATTATTTTACAGCTTGCACTCACTATTTAGAACCTGTCTGGATAAATGACCCCAATAGTAACTTATGATAAATCATATCTTGAAAGAATAAACGGCATCAACGTACAAATGTCAAGCCTTTGTGGGAACACACCGCACCAAGCCAGAACAGACTAAAAGACTCATTCCAATTTCACTTTATAGCAATGAGCTAACAGGACTTGCTGAGGTCTGGAGAAGTCTTGTGAGGTCCTGTGTCATACAAACAATTCCAACATAAAGAATTACAAAATGGGTGGAACAAAGAAATCCCTGAAGTGCCTTTAAAAAATGACCCAATCCACTCAAAATCTGGGACTCAAATGTGCAAACGCGGGTCTGTAAAAGTGCGTTAGAGATGGGTGGGCAGCTTTGATGTGGAGCGTGGTCGAATAAACCGCTGTCACTTTGAAGGGTGATGAAATGGATCGCAATTACAGTGTAAACATAGGCTAATACAAGGACTTGCAAATAGATTCATTAGTGCTGTAAATGGGACTTCTATTGAGGGAGGGGGGGATCGCTCCAAGAAACGAAAATCCTCCAGCACAGAGTACGCTCAGTTTTATAGTAACCAGAGGTGGGATCACGAAATGCTATTCTCGAGTCAAGTCCAAGCCGTGAAGGTCTAAGTCCCAAGCAGCCGGACTTGAGTCCCATGGGACTTGACTCAAGTCAAGTCAAGTCTTGCTTAAGCCGGCAAGTCACCTCAAGCCACAAATGCCAGCGTTTCTTCTCTTCAAAATGTTTAATCTACTTGAAAATATGCTTTAAGTGCTTTCTCAAGATATAGATACAGACGGCATCTCTGGAATGGCCCATATATGGTCATGTTTGAAAACAGTTAAGGGGGAAAACAATTGAGAAAAATCTAAACTTTCTCTAATTATTCAAAAACTACTTTGACAAATGCTGAATTATGAATATAGTTTCTACTAAATAAAGAAACAAAGACATGGAGCGGAGCAAAGTGGTTCAACAGCCCATAAATACATAAATAACGAAGAATGCTAACACAATGCTTCATGTTAGCATCGTGTTAATGCTAACGGTTAGCTAGTGCTAGCTACGACTGCCGTTTTTTCACTTCTACTGAACAATCTGTTGTGAGACAATATTGATGTGGGCCTGATTTACACTTGACTTTATTTATGAGTGATAGATGGGTTCATATTCCTCCAGAAAATGGCTAAAAAGAGGGAAAATTGTGATTCCCAAAAGATTATATTTTCCCCCTCGGCAAAGCCACGCCCCCTTCTATGACGCGATGCCGTCTGTATCTACAGCAATTTTGAAAATTTAGGCTAAAATCAAACTTTTTAAAATCTAATGGATTTGGATTTAAAGTCTAATTACATTAACAAAAAAACTATACATATATATATATATGTAAATATAAAATATATTTAAAAAAAATATATACATATAAAATAATATTTTTTATTTTTGTTAGTTTCTGGCAGTTTTTCTGTCAGTGGTTCCCCTGTAAGGCCCCAGCCCCGTATTCTCGGATTCGCCCCTGCTCAAAGTAAATTTGGCACAGCCTTCAGTCCCGCTGTCACTGGGCTTTGTGTGGCTGCGTAAAATAGCTACTAAATGCTGCAATTTTCGCGTGAACGCCTCAAAAAGTCCCCAAGATTTCTGCTGATTAATCCAACTCTTACCGCCTCTTCGTTCTGGAGGCTGCCCGTCTGCGCTGTAGGTACAGTCCATTGTTTCAAATGTTTTCCAGTCCTCAATAAACATCTATGAATCTTCACCTCTTCACTCACTGTAGAAAACTTTTAATGCCTCCAAAGAAACACATTTCCTCCTTCCTTTTCCGGCTGTATTGATTAGGCGCGCTGTGTCGGGAAGCAGAACAAGCATGTGGCTAATTACCGTATAAACATGTGCTGCGCTGGTTTAACACAATGATCCTGATCTTTCAACAGTTTCACTCAAATAAATAATAACTATAAAGTCACAGCAAGTCATTGAGAGTCATTGGCCTCAAGTCCAAGTTAAGTCTCAAGTCACAAACAGCAAGTCCCAAGTCAAGTCTACCTCTGATAGGAACTCTTCTGTTTTTGCCTCATCTTAAAAGCGTTGACTGTGATGGAAAACTGTGTGTGACTGAGCACTGTCACAAGTCTTTCTCTTCACATTGCTGAGCCGGGTGATACACACTGGAGTATAGGAGTCTATATTGAAGGTGTGAACTCGTAAAGCCTGTGACTCACTAAAGCCGGGGTGTTGTCGCAAGGAAAGTTCAAACAACACAATTGTGACCTGCTACAAGTCTATACTGCAGTGTGAACATGTGGAAATGGTCTTTCATATTATGCAGCCAAGCTTTTCAGGGCTTATTTTGTCACTTGAGTTGTTTTCCACTCGCATTAAAGAGCCATTCACACATTCAGAACAAAAACACCCGAAAAACATGTGCCTCCGGTGTCACAGACGCTGGAGTTACAAGGTTGTCAAGTTGGAAAGTTACTGACTGTGAGACTTAACAAATAATTACGGCTATGAAGTGAAAGTCAAACAAAATAAAGACCGAATTAAAAGCTCTAAGCCTGATTTTTGTTTGTCTGTTCACAAGAAGGAGCGTTTATCGTTAGTTGTGCTCCAAACGAATTTAATAACTTTCCTAACGGATTAATAACATCCACATTTTTCTTATAAGCACTGCAATGTAAACTACAAGCCTGCTACTTGATTGATACAAGTCCCTTAAGAGACGTTGCGAAGACTGTAGAGACTGGCATTCTCCGCCACGTCCCCGCAACTCGGACTGGTTGTGCACATACAAAAGGGCCGATCTCACCGGTCTAGAGACGAGTTGGAGATAAGTTGGAGTCTAGAGTTGCCGTTGTCCCCTGAAAACAAACCGGTTAGATTCCAGCGGAGTCTCTGCATAGTCTCCAAGTGGTCTCTGCGGTCTCAAGCACCTGTGGCAATGTTACGAACACTATTTGTTGTCCTCAATCTGTGAGACGTTTCTGTGACGTCCCTGCAATTTCTCCCAGACCTTCGGACACCGAGGAGAAAAGTCGTATGGATTATCTTTGAGATCTAACTCTATCCGACAGGTCTTGGGAGACATTGCAGGGACGTCACAGAAACCTGTTTGAACCTGTTTGTTTTCATCGGAACTATCTGGTGACCCGCCTGATCTCCAGGGGATTTCTTGGAGACATCTTATGGACCCCCTCGCAAACGAGATGGCACATCTCAAGGGGCATTCCATCAATAAACTTATCTCCATGACCAGCAGCAACTCGAGTCTCCAACTAGTCTCCAGGCCGGTGAGCAGAGTAGGCTGTTGTTGTCATTAGCCCGCCGTGGTGGATGTTCGCAACATTAGCGTCACGGAGCAAACGGCACATTTTAACACAGCAAAGTCTCAACTGCCGACCCTGGAAAATGTAAAGTTTAAATCAGGATTTGAGCTGAAAACCTTCGGGTTCATGTGGAGACTTCTCTACCCGCTGACTACAGTCGCCCACAGTCTGAAGACCACGTACAGTCTACAGTATCTGGATGCATTTGGCTGAGTTCCTGGGGTTTCTATGCGTCGCATGTGAAGTTCATTGACTGGGGATAATGGCAGGTTTGTGCCATAGACAAACAGAGCAGCTTTGGCCCAGTTCCTGCAGACTTCTACTCGTTCTCAAAGTGCTGCGAGGTCAGGAGGTCACCTGAGGTCACGCTGAACAAGGACCTCCCTCTGCCCTCGAGACTTATGGGAAATCCTATACACGTACGGCCACCCCAAACGGGAAACCAAGCCCCTCCGCACAGACTGGGGTGAGAGTAATGGAGAGGGGGTTCATGCAATGGATGGAAAAGAGAAATCAAGACAAGCTAAAAAGAATGTCCCATAACTGACTGGTAAAAACGTCAATTGTGTTTATGTATTTATTTACTTTGCTGTGCCTCTTGATGATCAATGTAGTTAAGTTTTCTACATTTTAATTGACTCACCTTGCCCATCCCGGCGTGAGCATGTCCCATCTTGACCACCACGGGGTAGGAGCCACTTGGGGTCTGCACGAGAGGAACAAGAAAATTCAAGGTTACAAAATGATACTGTATCAAAATCGCAGTAGAGCTGGGTACCATTAAACGATACCAGTATTGTATCGCAAGAAAAAAAGAAGATATCTTTAGAGACCAAGTTTTGATGCCTGTTTGCTTAAGGACAGGAAAAGGATTGTTCAGGTTTTGGGATCGTAAACCAAGCATTTTCCCCTTTACTTTAATAATCTGTATGAATGTAAAAACTTCAGAACCGTTGACTGTGTGTTGCAAAAACAGATGACGCACTTAAGTTACAAGAAGTTTCAGTATGTGTTGCTTTAAATAGAAAGTGGGAAAATGAATCGAAAAACACACAGAACGTTGAAACCATTTCCTCCTAAGATGACCACTGTGTACAGACAGTGCTGCCAGTACATGAGGCGGCCCTGCCCTCAGCTCTGCCCTGTGCCTGTGAGCTGGAACTGTGTTACTGTATTACACTAAACTGAAATGTTCTGGGAAACAGCTGGAAGGGAAGAAGGCAAACCCTGAAGACCACAGATGTGCTTTAGTGCAAGAGCAGAGGAAAAACGGCAACAAATGGCTTCAAACTGACACCCGAACGCCTGATAAATAAGACAAGGGCTTTTAATGGACTGTGAGACTATGAAGGACTTTTATTGCTTTGAAAACCAAGGATGCAAAACCGTCAATGCAAAGGACACATTTCTAGGGACAGGCCCAATAAAGTATTTGTATTTACACTGCCTGGCCCCAAAAAATAATGATGCCACAAAAAAAGGTCACATGCTCTAAAGCAGGGGTGTCAAACTCATTTTGGGTCGCAGGCTTCATTAATACACTTGTACACTTACACTTGTGTTGCACTTTACAAGCCGGTGTCACAAGTTCCTCAAACTACTACATAGTAGCGTTTCAACAATAGCAGCATCACCACCTGCATCTCCGGGGAAAAGCTCAGCTTCAGCACCACCTGCACCTATATCAAACGATTCAGCCGAAGGAGCACTTTCTCTTACTCCACCACAGGCCTTGAGCCCGACTACTACATCTACACCCTCCAGAGACTTTTCTGAATTGTTCCCATCCTCAGAGTCACCTATGGGATTTTCCAACCATCTTGAAAACTTGACGTCAAGACCAAGGCTTTCATGCCCAAAGAAGCATCCACAAACCAAGGTCTCCCCAGCTCGGCCCCCACCACCGGCGCCCACAGCTGTTATCTCCAGCAGCTTCACTGCTGCTGTCTAGGACATTAGGGGCCTCTGCGTTGCTACCATACATAGCAAACTCAAAACCAACCAGAGGTCCATAGAGGGAGTGTGTTCTTACAAGACAATTAGTACTGTCAAACAACATAGATTAGATAAGAGAGGGACAGTCAGACCGTCCAATCAAAGAAATCTAATCCATATCCCCTGCAAAAAGATTCCATCCACTCAAACACAGATAAATCTCAAACATGCTGTACTCAATGTCAGATCGCTAAAAAACAAGTCCTTTTTAATAAATAGTTTTATTTCCTCTTATAATCTAGATTTTATGTTTTTAACTGAAACATGGCTAGACAAAAACACTGGTAATGCAGTTTTGATTGAGTGTAGTCCATCTCACTTCAATTTTGTGTCTGAAACACGCCAAAACCAGAGGGGTGGGGGTGTTTGTGCCATATTCAGGGACAATTTACTCCTGCAAAAATTGTCATTTGGGGTTTTTCCAACGTTTGAGTATGTGTCATTCAAAATGGAGATAAAACAATCTCCCATACTTTATATGACTATTTACAAACCACCACAGAACTGTTTTATTGAAGATTTTACTCAATTACTGTCATTTATATGCATTGATTTCGATTGTTTAGTAATTTCAGGTGATTTTAATGTGCATGTGGATGTGACCAACGACAGGCATGCAATAGAACTCGGTGCTGTCCTTGAAATGTTTGGTTTAACTCAGCACGTGAGTGAGGCAACTCACAACAAAGGCCACACTCTAGATCTAGTTATTACAAAAGGTGTTAATATATCAAATGTGAATGTTGTTGATGTTGCTTTGTCTGATCATTTTTGTGTCTTCTTTGACCTGTGTGTTACACCGAAACCAGTGGTCGGGCCTGGAGTTATTCAAGGAAGACACATAAATGATACAACAGGGACACAGTTTATGGAGATGATCAGATTTGAAAATGCCCCATGTTCTAATGTTGATAATCTGTTGGACTCCTACACATCAAGGGTCTTAAATGTTTTGGATACTATTGCTCCTGTCAAGGTTAAAATGGTTAACAATAGGCAAAAGGCACCTTGGAGAAGTGAAGATTCGGTCAGGGCACAGAAAAGGGAGTGCCGAAAAGCCGAACGGAAATGGCGCAAGTCAAAGCTCCAGGTTCATTTTGAGGTTTACAAAGAAGTACTTTGTGTGTTCAACCATATTTTGCGTGGAGCAAGGGAGAAGTACTTCTCTAAAATCATCTCAAACTGCAGAAACAATTCTCGCGTTCTGTTTTCCACAGTAAACAGATTAACTAACCCTCCAGTTTCACTGCCCCTAGAACTAATCTCTACATCTAAGTGTAATGAGTTTGCAATATTTTTCTATGACAAAGTCCAAAGCATTAAAAATGCCATAATCTCCACAACACAAATAGAAACTCTGCCACCAGATAAACACCTTGAGCTGACACATTTCACACCTGTTACTGACAAAACAATCGAAGAGGTTATCTCCGGTCTGAGTTCATGTACATGCTGCCTTGATGAATTACCCACTAAATTTCTGAAGTCTGTGCTGACCAGCTTGTTACCACAACTTGCTCAGTTAGTTAACATCTCACTCGAGACTGGAGCATTTCCAAAGGCCTTGAAAACTGCAGTCATCAAGCCTCTTCTAAAGAAGAGCAGCCTTGATGCCAAGGTAATGAACAACTACCGGCCCATATCAAACCTGCCATTCTTGGGAAAAGTCCTAGAGAAAGTGGTGTATCGGCAGCTCACTTACTTTCTCCTGTCTAACAATGTGTTTGATACTTTCCAGTCAGGCTTTAGGCCCCACCACAGCACTGAGACAGCTCTGATCAAGGTGACAAATGATATCCGTATGAACACCAACGCAGGTAAGGTCTCAGTTTTAGTTCTGCTGGACCTGAGCGCTGCCTTTGACACAGTGGACCACGGGATCTTACTTCACAGGTTAGAAAACTGGGTGGGAATCTCTGGTAATGCTCTAAACTGGTTTAAGTCCTATCTCGAGGACAGGACGTACTTTGTTGAAATTGGCAACTGTGTCTCAGACAAAATTGCCATGACCTGTGGAGTCCCCCAGGGGTCAATCTTGGGACCTCTCTTATTCAACATGTACATGCTTCCATTGGGTCAGCTAATAAACAGCAACAACGTGTCGTACCACAACTATGCAGATGACACTCAAATCTACGTGTCACTGACGGCTGGTGAACATGGGCCTGTAGATACACTCTGTCACTGCATCCAACAGATCAGTTTGTGGATGCAAAACAACTTTCTCCAACTAAACTCAGACAAAACTGAGATCATTGTTTTTGGCCCACAGGCACAAAGACAAAGTGTTGTCAGTCACCTTGAGTCTCTCTCTCTAAAACCAAAAAATCAGGTTAGAAATCTAGGAGTAATCATGGACTCAGACCTGAACTTAAACAGCCACATCAAAGCAATAACATCAG
Organism: Gobius niger; assembly: GCF_951799975.1. Classification (NCBI taxonomy): domain Eukaryota; kingdom Metazoa; phylum Chordata; class Actinopteri; order Gobiiformes; family Gobiidae; genus Gobius; species Gobius niger. The sequence continues at coordinate 42,429,653 of NC_136853.1, forward strand.
CAGCTTTTTACCATCTGAAAAACATTGCTAAGATCAGAGGAATAGTGTCAAAACCAGACTTAGAGAGACTTATCCATGCATTTGTCTCCAGCAGATTAGACTACTGTAACGGCCTACTCACTGGCCTCTCTAAACGAGCTATCAGACAGCTACAGTACATCCAGAACGCTGCTGCTCGAGTCCTGACAAGAACCAGGAAATACGACCATATTAGTCCAGTGCTCCAGTCTCTGCACTGGCTTCCTGTCACTCAGAGAATAGACTTTAAAACAGCTCTGCTTGTGTACAAGTCTTTTCATGGTTTAGCTCCAAAGTACATCTCTGACATGTTAGAGCCGTATGAACCATCTCGGGCCCTGAGAACCTCAGGGAGGGGCCTCCTGGTGGTTCCCAGAGTCAATAATAAACACGGTGAGGCTGCGTTTCAGTTTCATGCAGCTAAAATCTGGAACAGTCTTCACGAGGATGTGAGACAGGCCTCAACTCTGACAATGTTCAAATCCAGGCTGAAAACAGTTCTGTTTGCCCGTGTATATAACTGAAAGTATTTTATCTGCACTCTCGTCTTTTACTGTAATTGATTAATTTTATATTGATGTCCAGAGGAGAAGGAGCGACAAAAACAGAGGTTAGGTAACTTACTTTTGAACGAGCAAGAAAAATAGTGCTCAAGACAGAGCGAAATAGTGCTCAAGACAGAGCGAAATAGTGCTCAAGACAGAGCGAAATAGTGCTCAAGACAGAGCGAGTCAAAACAAGACTTAAAAATGGTGCTCAAGACAGAGCGAGTCACAACAAGAATTAAAAATAGAGCTCAAGACAGAGCGAAATAGTGCTCAAGACAGAGCGAGTCCAAACACGACTTAAAAATAGTGCTCAAGACAGAGCGAAATAGTGCTCAAGACAGAGCGAGTCAAAACAAGACTTAAAAATAGTGCTCAAGACAGAGCGAAATAGTGCTCAAGACAGAGCAAGTCAAAACAAGACTTAAAAATAGTGCTCAAGACAGAGCGAAATAGTGCTCAAGACAGAGCGAGTCAAAACAAGACTTAAAAATAGTGCTCAAGACAGAGCGAATCAAAACAAGACTTAAAAATGCATATAACTGAAAGTATTTTATCTACACTCTTGCCTCTTACTGTAATTGATTAATTCTATGTTGATGTTTTATTGATTGTATTTGTTTTCTTATATTTATGCAACTGTGAAGCACTTTGAATTGCCTTGTGTATGAATTGTGCTCTACAAATAAACTTGCCTTGCCTTGCCTTACATAGTAGTCATTATTCACATACTCCACACTCGGTGGTGGTACGCTGTTATTGAAGCCACAGCCGTCTTGGGGCAGACTGTCCATTTATCACGTGGCTATACGTGGTGTTCAAATCCTGAGCTCTTATTATGTCAGTGCCCTCTGCTGGACACGTGTGGAACTTTTTTGTACATTTAAAGCCCCTTGTGGCGAGAATGAGCATTCTGGTTATTCTTTAAAAAATCATAACTCCGCACAGGAATGGGCTCGAGACTTACTTTTTTTTTACATATGCTGAATTTATGCTCTACAGGGCAGGGGCTGGATTAATCATCTCACGGGCCTAATCCGGTCCGCGGACCGTATGTTTGACACCACTGCTCTAAAGTCTTACAGCTCGCACTGGCTATGTATTGTTTCAAATAGTAAACAGTAAGTTAAATCAAGATGATAACTTTTTTGGGGGTGGTTCATTTATTCAAACAGACATTTTGGAAACTTCCAGTCAATACGTTGATACGTCACAAGAGCAAGAAAAGCGAAGAAAACGCAAAACATAAACAAACATGCTATTTGTACCAAACATACTCCTGATTACACAGAAAATGCTAAAACGCTAATAAATATGACAGATTTTTGAAATTATTTTGTGTTTTCCCATCAGTGGATTTCCAGCCAACCGTGTGTCCGTACTTTTGCCCGGCTGTATCAAAGGTGAGGTGTGTGAGGCCAGTGACGCAGAGGGATTCACAGAGATCTGACAACAGACTGGAGCAGAGCCACCCACACGTCTGGACCCGCTCCTGCCCTCTCCACTCCTGTGTCAATGACGGCAAAGGCCACATCCTCTGCTGCTGACCAGGATGGTTTTCCGATTGACCATGCAATGCCGTGAAATCACAGTGTTTTGATTGGGAGTTTTGTCATGCTGAATAACAGCCAAGGCTTCAGCACATTACAACTGAAGATGATGATCTTGGAAGAGATCCTGTTTGAAAAATAAACGCTATTCTGGGGCTAACTATCCCTCTTTGATAACTGCCATGTCCTATGGATCTTTAACAATACACAAATGCTCTCGCCAGGGTGTTTAAAGGAATAGGCCACCGTTTTTACATATTGACTTATGTTCTCTGCGTACGCTCAGTCACGCAAATGTTGTTAGCGTTTACCCGCTCCCAGCAAAGGAGTACTTTGACATCCACGCTGTAATATCGTCAAAGTTCTCCAGGTGTTATTACACCTCACAATATAGCGCCCCTTTTTATCTGTTATAAAATCAACATGTTTAAATTTGTGGAACTAGACTTGGATCATGTAAAGGCTCACGTAACTGTATTTAAATAGGGAAAATGTGAAATAGCTTGTTAGCTTCTAACTCACCCCAGTTTGGAGCAATACCTTTGCTGGGAGCGGCTAAATGCTAACAACTTTTGTGTGACTGAGCGCACGCACAACGACCAGAGAGTTATACATCAACTCGTATAAGTATATCGTATATTCCTTTAAGCTCTAATTGAGTCGATAAGCTTGAATAGAGGGCGATTATTTGGGTGTAGCACCGGTGGCTAGCGGCTAAATGCTAGGTTAGCATGTTACGATCGGCTAGGGCTCATTGTTGATGAGAAGTGTGCAATAAACTACACATTTCAACAGGCACAGCTCAGTGTGTGATCATTTTAATGGCTGCTTTATGTAGTTGCTGTTTATATTGACTTTAGAAGTGGTTATTTCTTGTTTTCACATGAATGAATCAGGAAAGCTCCTGATTGGTTAAAACCCCGCAAATTTCTGGAAAAATTTAGTTTTCCCCACTCTAGTGTGTGTCTGTCTGTGCTTGGATGTTGAACACAGTGCCAAATACTCCATCCTGCATATAAACCAGACGCCCCTGATGCTTCAGACGCATTCGGTCTGAATGTACCCCAGTCCTACCTTGAATAGCGGCATCTAAATATACAGCATCTTGTCTGTAGTAAATTTGTGATCGCGCAAACAACCATTTCTTCAAACAGAAAAACACACTTTATGGCTCAAATCTGCCTTTTACAGTAACTGATATGCTTTACGAGTTGGTTGATGCAATAAAACAAATTTGTCTCTTTAAAAGTCCTGACACCTCTCGGCATCAGATGTGGTTCCTTTAGTTGTAAAAGCAGCACCAGGCATATAGACTTCTTGTTCTCAGCACTAGTCTGTTGTGGTAATGATAGAAGGAAAAGCTTTTAAAAAAAGGCTAAGTATACACACACATTTCACTGTAATGTGTATTAAAGAGGGGGTCCAATCACAGACGTTGTTAACCACCAATAAAACATTTTCTCAAATGTGCTGAACAAGAGTGTACCTGCGTATAAGTTTATGCTTCATCTTCTTTAAAATAATTTTCTTCTTGTTGCTGCCGATCGGAAGTTTTTTGTCCCGTTCAAAATGTACATTTAAAAAAACATTTGTGTTGAATTCTCCAACATTTGACCCGAGTTGCTAATGACTCATTGTATCCTTAAGTTTTTGCGGCAAAACCGACGTTGATCGTTCACATTTGTCTCCGGTCTTCTGGCGGATGCTTCGTAAAATGGGGAGCTAGAGGACGGTGGTGGTGGGAGGGGCTCATGGGGAGATCGATACAGACGCCAAAAACAATTTTGAGAAAAATCTTCACTTTCTCTAATTATTCAAAAACTTCTTGAACAAATGCTGAATTATGAATAGTTTTCTACTAAATTAAGATAAAAAGACATGGGGAGGAGCAAAGTGGAACAGCCCATAAATACATAAATAACGGAGAATGCTAACATAATGCTACATGTTAGCATCGGGCTAATGCTAACGGCTAGCTAGAACTGCCGCTTTTTCACGTCTACTGAACAATCTGCTGTGAGAAAACATCCATATGGACCCGATGTAGACTTGACTTTATTTGTATGTGATAAATAAGTTCATATTCCACCAGAAAATGGCTAAAAACAGTGAAAAATTGTATTTCCCAAAAGATTCTATTTTCCCCCTTGGTGAGGCCACGCCCCCTTCTATGACGAGATGCCATCTGTATCTATAACCTGAAAACCAGGAAGTGAAACTTTTTTTTCTTATTCCAGCCGTTTTATTTATTTCTGTTTGAGATTAAAGTCAAAATGTCACGGAGTGTGCCATTAAGTCAACTTTAAGGGCACAATCTGCGAAAAATGTCCTTACTTTTACAGTGGCCAAAAAACATAACCAAAAAATTACGACTAAAAGCACACACACATTCTGGCAAACTCTGGTCTCTCATATCCAGGCAGAAGCATTTCGATTATGAGCTTTTCAAAACGATACATCACGGCAAAACCATATTGCGATACATCGTAAAAGTATGTATTGTCCCAACCCTCGTAAATTTCCAGTAATGGCACTTGTGCATTTCTGAGATTGGCGGCAATGTAATGCTTAACTGCACATCCCAGAGTAATGAGTAATGCTAATACAATCATTCTCAATTAGTGGATATCTGTGTCAAAAAAAAGGCCGACTTTGTTTACACGACAAGATGGATGACAATGATGGATGGTTAAGTCATGACTTTATGTTTACTCTGGCAACAAACTCTACAATTCTCTTTCTAAATACTTCCAAGAGAGAGTAAATTATGGCCCAGGAGATCGAGCACATCTGAGTGAAATTGTGGTCAGGTGCTGGTTTGATAGTGCATTGATTGCTCTGGACTCAAAGGCTTTTTCACACACCAGCACGAAGACGGTCGGTTCTCTGATTGTTTCAAGGTAGAATTTGAGGTTCATTCTCATTGTTGCTAAAAGTCACAAGTTTTCAAAATCTCAGACTGTTTTTTTTATGTTGTTAAATCTCCTCCTTTGTCCTTTTGGGAAATAATCAAATGTATTTATATCAATTACAGCATCACTCATTTGAAACAGCTTGATTCAGGCTTTTCAGGTCAGGTTCTGTAGGTCCTCTGCTGGTACAGAGATGAATAAAAGCAGTTTAAATAAGGTCAAGAACAATACGTACTTGGACTGGGCAATGGGCACTTGAAAGAAAGCGGAGTCCTGAAATGATCAGAATAGGCCTAAGGGCTCAGAGAAGCACACCTCATCACCTCATGACATCAGCAGGTGGGAGACACATTTTTTAGGCTCTTGAGACAGATCAAGGATTACTTAAAGATGAAGGAAACATTAAAACTAGAGCGTGGTTTTGATTGCTTTATAATGACTAAAAGCTCAAAAAGAAGATATTACTTTTACTACAAAATACTCACAATAGAGTAATGATGTGGTTATGATACATAAATCAATTTCTATCTTTTGTCAGGAAACAAAAAAAACTTTCAAAAGTCAGTTTTATGTTTTCCATGAAATCTCATATGGAGTAGCCTTGATTTCTCAGAACAAGAATAAATGGTTGACTTTCAGAAGAAAGTTTCCCCTTTCTGACCATTTTAACAGTATAATCAAACACCCAAATCGTTATGTTCCAGATACTCAACTAGCTTAATATAAAGGAAGGCCAGTTTAAAGCAGTACTAAGTAACTCACACTGCAGGTATCGTAGCATGTTGTGATTTTTCATGTATTAATTGCCCGTGAGAGTAAATACGCTGACGGAAAAGACAAAAGGAGAGAGGGATATTGTACATCCAATTACACAATGGAGATCATTTTTTTCCACTTAAACTTGGCTGTAAATACAGTTTAAGTGGCGTTAGCCCGCAGCTAGCTTTGCCCGTTAGCCAGGTAGCTTCTTCTTCGTGATTCTATTAGTGTGTATTGGGGCCTCCGATCCGGTGCAGTCAAGTTGCAATTGTGGTTTTCTGGCCAGAGACACCAGGGGGAGCTTAAAGACCCTCCAAACATCCCATTAACACTTGTCTTACCCCCAAGAGGGACTACGAAAAGGATTTATTAAGGGAAACAAGTTACTTAGTACTGCTTTAATAGCTTCTCTGACCATCATGTTTGCTGCCTTTGCACACCTATGTAGATATCCCATTAAAAATCACCAGTTTCTAGCTAGTCATTTGCCACATTAACAGTGTCTCGATCAGAGGTTCTCAACTAGTGGGTCGGAACCGCTTTCAGTGGGTCGTACACATTTCTTTTAAAGTTTATGTACAGAAAAAAGTTAGCACTACTTGAGTCTGTTAAAAATGACTTATCGGGTTGTTTTGATCATAGTTTCAGCTTTTGTGGCGTATTTAAAGGTGGATTATGGAATGTTATATGCTGGGGGGAAAAAAAGTTATTCATGCGTATTTGACCTTGTAGTAAGCGGCTTTATGAGACCACTGTGATGGAAAGTAAAGGCCACACTCATACAGCTGCTGGGTCACTACAAGGTCAATTACACACAAATATCAACTCTTTTTAAGCATAAAAAGTTGCATAATGCACCTTTAATGCTTATTCTACAACATTTGAGGAAACGACAATATTTTAGATTATATTTTACAAGTCTAGTCTGTATTTGGGTCAGAGAGATTGTGGGTCCTGATGCCATTCCAGTTGAGAACCACTGGTCTAGACTGCATTTCTGATTAAAAAGGAAAAAAAAGGAAAAGCATTTTAAGTGACCCCTAACTTCTGAACGGCAGCGTATGTTTGAAAAAATGCACGTGTAAAAGCAGCCAGGTCATTAGCGTACGTAGCTTTGATGGTTAAGGCCAGCACCGGTCTCATGGCAGCATCTAAGCTTTTACACATCCCCCGTCTCAGTCTGAGTGACATAGACATGACACATATAGTAGTAGTTCCCCCCAAACACATTTAATTTCACTCACTGACGCCCCGAAGCAGCGCCAGACCACTCCCAGCATAAGACTTTAGCAGATGCCCCGAGTGTGTGAGGCATAGTGTACAGTAAGTCCAATCTAATGAGGCTTGCGGTGATTACTGTTGTGGAATTCAGGCTCATCTGGCTTCCATTTTGAGTCCATCCGGGTGAATTTCCATCACTGTCTGGAAAACGACGCGAGTTGTGGAAGTTTACAGGTTCTTCCTTGGAAAAGTGGGAAGTGAATAAAGAGGGATATGGTTTGTTCCGGAGATTGTCACTGCCAGACAACGCATTGTTTATTACCAAGCAATAAGTGCACAAGAAAAATAAGATCTGAGAAATATTTGAAACATATGACTACCATGTTCAACCATTTTACCCAGTTACGTCCAATCCAAAAATGATTTACGGCACAAATATTTTAGGTAAGGATGCACCGATGCCAGTTTGGGCATTAAAAATTCATGGGTATGAGTTAGTTTTAACCCTCACAAACATGTTTTTGATCGCCGCAAATGCCGTGGCTAGCAACAGCATGCTAAAGCTAGCGGCAGCAAGCTAATGCTAACGTCAACTAATCAAGGCTGGGACGGAAACTATGATTGGATCACCTAAAGCAGGGGTGCCCAAAGTTTTTGTCTCCGAGGGCCAAAATGAAAAAGCGTCTGTGGGTTGCGGGCCAAACACAGCGATGTCAGCGTGAGACACATACAACTGCAAATAATACTAGCTACTTTATTTTCTTTTTTTGGTTACATTTGCATTTAATTCTATCTATGCAAATAGTATGCTACAAAAGCCTAGTTTTAGTGGAACAAAATCAATTATTGTAGCAACATAGTGCAGAATGTAAACAACACCACCTGTACCTGCACTACCTACAGTGACTTTACCTCATTCATTTCTTTAAGTCAAAGAAAATGCCATATTAGACCAATTTGAAAGTGTCAGTTCAGCATAAATTCTTTTTTAAGTCATATATGTCAACGACCTTTGCAATAAAATTTGGAAAAATGGCAAAGTTGATGCTACAACGTTCTATGACTGACAAATACCAAAACACCAGAACAGTGTTTCCTTAACTTTGCGAAACGAGTGAAACAGCGCCCCCAATTTGTCGCTGGTGGCCAAAAAGTGTACTGCATCCATATTTACCGTTGAGAGTGAATGGGAAAGAGTTAGTATTAACCAGATGCGGCGCAAAAGTAGGTCACTCTCTGGAGGGCCAACCTAATTGTTCCGGCGGGCCAAATTTGGCCCGCGGGCCCCACTTTGGGCACCCCTGACCTAAAGTAACCTAATAAAATAAAAGTGTTTGTATTTTAGTTAATTAAATGCTTAAGGAATAACTGATAAAACATATTTGTTATGCACAGGTTGTAATGAACATGTAAGGGATAATGTATAGAATGGTGGTGAATCTCTGGGTAAGTTGAAAGTCAGACTCACGCTAACTTCACGAGCAATTCCCCCAACTTCTCTCGCAGTGACGGGGACAGAGATAGTGTCGCTACTACGTACGCGTGGAATGATATGAAAGCACGAACTCCGTTGCTATTGGCAGCGGTCATTATTTTCTTTCAGAGGTCCTTTATCAGAAAATAATGACCGGTAGAACGTTGGGAAATCCCATTCAAATCAACGGAGCGTTCTACTTACGTTGTGAAGAGCCGTATAAATTAATGTAACCTAAAGAGCTGGTCATATATTTAGTGTAGAAAGTCCAGTTATTCTTGTTTAATGTCTATCCATGACAGTTCATTAGATGGATAGATGGATGGATGGATGGATGGATGGATGGATGGATGGATGGATGGATGGATGGATGGATGGATGGATGGATGGATGGATGGATGGATGGATGGATGGATGGATGGATGGATGGATGGATGGATGGATGGATGGATGGATGGATGGATGGATGGATGGATGGATGGATGGATGGATGGATGGATGGATAGATAGATAGATAGATATAGTGATATAGATAGTGATAGATAGATAGCGATAGATAGGTAGCGATAGATAGATAGACTATAATAAACACAAATGATAATCAGTATCAGATTCGGAAACACAAAAGCTTGATCGGTTTTTGGTCTATTAACTTCCTGCAATTGCAATATAGAAAGTCAAATAAAAAGGCAAGAAAAATAACACAAATAAGCAAACAAGCTAACAAATAAAAGGAAAACATATCATATTACAATAGACATCATCATCATCATCCAAAGGACCCAGTGAAGTACAAGAAGACAAAAACACCAAAGCAGTCTATTACTATTCCTCTTTTTTAAATCCATCAAACAATCTGTTCTGTGGAAAATGTTTGCTGCATAAATACAGAGTCCATAGGCTCAGCGGGACTTTAAAAATGATAAATGAAAATAAATGGTTAAAAAACAACGAGGCGCCTTTCAAGATTTACTGGCGGTAGTGAAAAAGAGTTGCACTCCTGAGTGTTTTTGTGCTGGCGGTGCGTTCAGGAACACTCTGTGCACTTCACGAGCCATTTGTCATATCTCCTGATCTCACGGGTGCGTATTATTACAGATGGTTAACCAATAGCACTTAATAACAGTGAAGGCACCGCGGCCACAGACCAGCCCGTGCTTCTTTAAATAAACACAGCTCTGTTTGGTGTCAAGCACATGTTCAAACTATGTTCAAACTACACTCTTTTCATCCCCCCCTTTGCCTGCTGTGGACTGAGGAAGAAGTAAACAAAAATGTACTGTTGTTACTTTAAAACATCTGGTTCAATATAACACACACATTCTTATGTACATTTGAAAACAACCTCCCCAGACAAAAGCTTGGACCAAAGTACAACAAGTAAATAACGATAAGAACCATCATAATCGTCCCGGTACAACAAAATAACCCAAGTATATATAAGTCTATAAGTAAATTCATATTAGCTTATGGTTCTCCTCATCCATAACAGTGCTGTAGTGAGGGGCCCGGCAGCTCAGGGACAGATGGGCTGTGGGCAAAATCCATTTCTGCAAAAATAATCACCAACACCGCAGCCCTCCTGACCAATGGGAAGTTTGGTCCCATTTTCCAGACGCTGCACAAGGATTAGATCTCGGAAAAATTGGACAGATACGTAGCTAAACTTTGGGACCGCTTTGGTTACATTCCTCAGAAATCTGCATGACTCAGAACAGCAGCCTTTGCCATTACTCGAATTGCTTATTCAGTGTGATTATTGATTGTGTCAGAAATGATTACTTTGATTAGATGAATGCATTACATCGATGAATGAACACTTATTTGTGACAGCCCCAGTTGCATGAGCTCTTGTCTTCCCCTCATGTGACTCTACAAGTGAAAGGTTCCTTCAGGTCTATTACTCACTTTCTATTACGGCGCAGTGTAACTCCCAAACATCCGCCCGACTCCACGGAGCAACGATGACTGAATCAAACAGGAGGATGCTGTAGCCACAGAGCCCCATTGTACAAGAGCTCATTACTGTGTGTCTGTGGAGGCTTTTGGACGTCTCAATGTGTGTGTGCGTGTGACCACTCATGTAGAGTATGCAGGTGATGTCACAAATGACAACACAACCTGAATGAGCGTCAGTGTTATATTATATTTTTTAAACATGTTGAATAAAAATGATGTAAGTGCATAGAAGTGTAGAGTTATCAAGTGGTCCATGACGGAGGAAACTGGCTGGATACCACCTAGTAACAAACCAACCCAATTAGTTGTTTTCTTTTTTTTTTAGTTAAAGGGTTCTTAAAGGAACAGGCCACCGTTTTTCCATACTGAGATATGTTCTTACCTGAGCTTAGACGAGTTGATGCGTACCTGTCTGGTCTTTGTGCCCGTGGCAGGACTTGGTCGCTTCTAACTTCACCCCGTTTGGGACCATAAGAATACATTGGGAGAGGCCAAATGCTAACAACATCTTTGGTTGTTTTGTGTGACTGAGCGCACGAACAAAGACCAGACATGTACACATCAACTCGTCTAAGCTCAGGTAAGAACATATCTCAGTATGGAAGAACGGTGGTCTGTTCCTCTAAAATGATTTTTTAGATGGATGTTTTCTTATGGTTTCTTAGTGTATATATATATATATATATATATATATATATATATATATATATATATATATATATATTTATTTTTTTTTCTATATGCCCATTATGTTTCATAGATATGAATAAAATTATAAATACATGGTAATCGAACTTATTCTCCTGCTTGAATGGGAGTGGGATGAAGAAACACTTATTTATCCCCCCCAAAAAATTAAAGGTACACTGCGTAACGTTTTGGACTACATTTTGCCATCAGTACAAAACATGCCAACTCATTACAAAAATGCAATTTCTGCAGTGGATAATCAAAGAATGGATTTGGATGAGGGCCTGTTTAAATCTCAAATTCTGCTGACTTTAGTCACATCTCCATGGAAACGAGCTGAAGACGCACCCACTCCTGGTAAAGTTGCAGTCATGTCTCAGTAGAGCTGAGCCGCTCACAGCAAAAGCTCATGTTTTTTTGTGCATTTATCAGGTATTTTTCAATGGTGAAAATATCTATATTAAAATAAATGCTTGCATTTCAGTTTTATTTTTTGGGTAAAAATGTGCCTTTAAACATTAACAATAATAATTGAAATGCAAATTCAAATTCCTGCTTGCATTCCGAGTCTTTCCCTTGAATCTTTGTATCAACTATAGGAGTTTAAAGATCCCAATTCCCCTTAGTTGACACCCTCCTTCTTAACGACTGAACAACTTCTGTATATATATATCTGTAAATCATTGCTGTACGCCTGTACATTATTTGAACTGTGGTATATTCTAAAAGATCATTCAGTTTTAATAATTTAAGCAAAAATGATGAATTAGTGTGTTCAGTAAATCCTACCTTGTGAATTGCCTGTATTGCTCTTTTTGTCTGTGCAAAAGTGGTTTTAGGGCAGTTTTGTAATTATTACTCCAGACTTCAACACAATAAGGGAGGTATGGTTGTATAAGAATCACAGTAAAGTAAACAAAGTAAATTTGTGTCCAGAATTTGGAAACTGCAGACCTGAACCAAGGCATTGTTTCTATGTTGAAAAAAGCATTTACCTACAATAATATTTTCTATCTCTTTTTCCAACTTCTCTTTTCAGGTCGCGACCCCAAAGCCACAGCACCAATTCTTTGCTCCACTAACACCAAAAGTGACTCCCTAATCCTAACATAATGTTTCCATTGAGCCCCCACTTCCTCAAGCGTGTCCCATGATAAGCACAATAACTGACAGGGTCCATGCATGTACCACAGTGATTCAGCCGGATGTATGGGACGGGCTGCAGAGGAAGTGAAACAAGTCAGCTCAGAATGTCAGCAGCACCAGTGTCCACCCCTGTTTCCAATTACCGCGGAGCACTGGAGGGAGGACGGGACAGAGACGAGAGGGCGAGATGTGCCGAACATGTGCAAAATGAAGACTTAAACATGGCCCGAAGCAGAAGCAGAAGCAGATCTGTGACGCACCAAGCACCAGAGTAAGAACATATGGACAAGATACCAACCCTGTAGAGTAGATTAACTTACAGGTACATTCAGTGATTTGAAGGGAAAACAAACCTGAACATTTGTGTCAATTTCATGACACTTGCAAGACACTTTGTTACCATTTCTGTGACAGTGACCCTGAAAAGTGATCCTGCAAGTTGTGTTTATTGCTTATAAAAGCAACCCTGTGAAGAATTTGGAATTTAGAACTGTGTTAGGCAAGTTAAAAGTGAGTTTGGACAAAACAACAATGAAAAAATGAGTTCTTTACAGGTATAGATGCACCGATACGGATACTGGGATTTGAGTATCTGCTGATATCTGATATTTACCGCTAAAAGTGGCTTTCTCTGAATGAAAAATTTTATTGACTTCTCCAAGATCAATAATGTCATATATTATTGTCATGTTACAGATCAATTATCAACTATATCTATTAATAAAACTTGGATAGACATTTAAAGGGACTATACAGAGCTTAAAAATGTTAAAACTGTGTATTTTCCTCCCCCTACATGTTCCAACCATGGCCGAATGAGCTCAGACCTGTTCACCACAACTGCCTCTAAAATCCTGCACTGTCACTCAAAAAGGTGATAATTCGGGTCCGAAGTGCCGTCATGCTCAAGCTTAATATAGAAGCTGCAGTTACGCATAAGACCAGAGTTGGCAGTAGTGAGTATAAAATAACTAACTTGCATCTAGCCCCTTTAACAAGGATGACTTTTATACACTAATTATCCTTGGGTATATGACAGGCTTTAAGTTACATTAATATAAACAACTCACATGAAGTGATCGGATCATTACAAACATGTATATAATATATATGGGGCGACAGTGGCGCAGATGGTAGAGCAGGTCGTCTCATGATCGGAAGGTCGGGTGTTCGAATCCCACCTCCTGAAAGTGCACACTGTCGTTGTGTCCTTGGGCAAGACACTTCACCCACATTGCCCCCAGTGTCTGCGTACATTGGTATATGAATGGGTGAGTGGATCCTTGCTGTAAAGCGCTTTGAGTGCCTAATGTAGGTGGGAAAACGCTATATAAGTTGAGACCATTTTACCATATTCTATTTAGCTACTTTAGGTATTTCTATCATAGTTTCTGACCCAGCCTTGATTAGTTTTCATTAGCATTAGCATGCTCTCGCTACACTAGCTTTAGCGTGCTATTGCTAACCGCAGAAGTTTGTGCGGTGATCAAAAATATATTTGCGAAGGTTAATACAAACTCAGCAATTGGATTCTCCTGGTTCTTAGCTTTAAAACGATATACAGCTTGCCTAAATGTTGTTCTTTTAAGGCATTGAAAGCCAAAACTAGTATCGGTTCAGTATCGTATTTTTTCCAGTATCGGCTCCGATATCCAATACCAGCATCAGATCGGTGCATCCCTATTTACAGGTAAAGAGCCTGGTTTAGTGCTGGTTCGGTTCTTCCAATAACTGTAAAGATAGTAGAGAAAAAATGGTAGCAAATCCTTTCAGATTGTGGGGAGAAAATGCTCTCTGGATTCCAAAAAGTTGCTGCCAATGAACTAGACCAGTGCTCCCTATACTGGGAATAGTAATAGTTGGTAATAATAGCAGGTTGTCCTAGCTCGGCAGCATTGAAGACCAACTTCTTTTCAGGGCCAATAAAGATATTGACTTTCAAACCTTTAGCACTACAACCTCAGACGTCCCAGCTGGAGATAGTCCACAAAACCGCAACAGAACAGACAAAACTAACCATCGCCGGATCTCCCCATGGATCTTTCGTTCCCATCCCACTCCCATTTATTTACACTTCAATAGCCGTGCGCGAGCTTGACTTCAGACATGCTGTGTTTGTTATATCAGAGAGGAGCGCAGATAAGCCCGGCCTTGTTATGGTAGACTGTGCACAAACAGATTTACGGCCTTCCTACGGCTTAGATAAATACATTTGTAATGCGACTGGGTGCCCACGCGGTGCTCAGATGTTTGCCTCTCGTCTCCGCTCCTCTTATTAACGGGGGATTCCAGCAGTTAGAGTACGTGCGCCGCGAAGAACCGCCAGCTGTGGTTTGTCCAAGTCATGGTCCACTCAAGTCAGGCGTGGTCACCGCTACGGGAAAGTCGATCAGAATCACAAAGGAGCATCAGCGGGCAGTGGCAGACAATGGTAAACGTCTTTAAACAAAGAACCAGAGTTATTTCTGGGAAGATTAGAAGAAATTTCCATTAAGTTGGGAAAGGGGACTGACTTTTGAATATTTGAGCAGACATTTATATTTATAATACTACAGATATTAGGTTTATTTAACTGTCTTCTGCATTTGTCCCAACCTTGATTCCACCAGGGCAATCAGCGACTCCAGATCTTAAGCTAGATTCATGGTCAAGAGCGTCTATATGGAGGTTTAGCCAATTCTTATTTTTGGGTGGAAAATGAGGAAAACCTACCCAGAATAAGGATGAAATGACACTAATACTACAGAGCTCATCACTCATCAACAATTATAAATCCAATACTCATCCTATTTTCCTACTCCAAAAAAAGGCAATAAGAATTATCACTAAAGCAGATTTCTATGCACCGACGAACCCTATCTTTGTAGAGCTGAGCCTACTGAAAATCCATGATCTTGTTGATCTAAATACATTAGTAATAGTGTACAAAGCATATCATAATCTTCTCCCTCCTCCCATCCAGGAGCTTTTTGAACACAGGAAAAGTAAAAAAAAAAAAAAAAAAAAGCAAAAGCTAAAAAGAATAAAAAGAGTGGATGTATTTCTGTAAGAGGAGTTAATCTGTGGAACGACCTGGAAGATCAGTTAAAACGGTCCCAAACAGTCAAGACTTTCAAAAAGTTGTTTAAAGCTACTAAAATGCAAGAGTAAATAAGCTTAGGATGAATGAAGTAAGAAAAATAAATAAAAAATAATAATGATGACATGATTTAGTTTCAACTAAATTAACTTAAAACAAAAGTGTGTATACATATTTGTTGGAATATTGAAATGTATGTTACTAACCTCAGATACATGTTTATTTCTCTTCTGTTTAACACTTGATATTGTTCATTATTAATGTTTGTGTTTAGTTTTTGTTTTTCTCTCGTGGAAGTCTGTAAACTGGGTTAGGCGTTATAAGTTTTCTCTTCAGCCTAAACCCTTTCGGTCGTGTTGTTCACAAAGAATTGGAAATGTTTTTACGTTTAAAGGAATGAACTGACCGAATAAAACTACTACTACTACTCTACCTTTTCACTCAATTTGTCGACAGACTCGCAAAGTCCTGACCATTTTGAGTGCGTCTTTATACTGGCCTTTATGGTAGCAGTTATATTAGTTATATTGTGTGAGCGCATGGGAGCTGTTGCAAGGTGTTATGAAATGTATAACTCCGCACAGGAATGGGCAACAGATTTACTTTTTTTTTTTTTTTAAACATACTCTGTAATTTATGCTCTACAGGGCAGGCCGGATTAAATCATCTGGCCGTATGTTTGACACCCCTGTAACTAAAGAAGCAGTAGGACACGATTTTTGTGTTCTTATACGGTATTAAACTCAAAGATCAGTCGGGATAAGGTCAGTCTTTTCTATTAAGTCACAATCCAGTTCTTCAATCCACGTTTGCATAGAAAATAATAATAATCTATATACCAAGTTCTAATAGTCCATTATAAAACAAAGCCAATAAAACAAGAAAAGGAACAAGACTTTTTTTTATTTTATTTAGCGTAATACTAATATCAACAAACACTTTTTTTCCATGAAGCTGCCTGCATTACAAAACAGGTGAAACACATGTCTCATTGAGCCATTCCCCTGTACAACATCTGTAATGGCTGCCGTCAATAACACAGTGGCAAACCTTTGGGCATTTGAGTCACCGCAGAAACAGCAAGTCCCACTTTCCTGCGAAAACCAGATAACCATTTTAGGGGATTTGTCATAAAACTTAAGCAGGGCTGAGGGGAAAATTTGACAGGGTGTCTGTATTGGTCTAAAATTAACTTCCCCACCCTTTTAAAAAGTGTGACGCCGCGTCCGCAGTCTTGACCTCCCGCTCGGTGACTCATAATGGAGGCACCTTCAAAGAGGGACTTCTCCTCCCACGGGCCCATCGTTTCCCGGGGGCTCAGGTTTCTGGGAACGAAGGCCTCTTACCAGCCCCTGCCTGATTTACAGCGTCTCCCACATTAAGAGATTAACAGGGCACGGATCGGTGAGAGGATGAAAGGTATTCGCCAGAGTAAACAGACTTTTTTTTTTAGAAACCGTGTGAGTCTCTATTAGGTAGAGTAAGGGAATATCAGTTTACATGTCCTGTCCTTAATGCTTCGTGAGGGAGAATAATGGCTGGAGATGAAAGGAGCAGAGTTGTTCATCAGTGTAATGGGGATCAGAACCATGAAGCTTGAAGTATTAATGGCTCTTTACAGCAATACTATAATGTTGTTTTTAGAAACTAAGGTGTGTTTTATTGCCCTGTAGGGGAAATTGTCCTCTGCTTTTGACCCATCCCTCAATGCCACTGGACACCTGTCAGGAGCTGTAAGTGACCACAGTTGAGATCTGGAGCTGGAATAGTGCGCCTGTTGTGCATGTTTAACTTAAAATGATTAGGAAACCGTGACAAGACTTTGATAACAATGGAATGGAGTCTTATTTGTGCATAACTCAAGTCACCCAAAGCCCTTCAAACAGTGTAACATGTAAACTCCACACAGAGTGGCTGATGTCAAATGGGGATCGTTGCCATAGCAATAAACAATAGATACAGACAGCCATACAGGGGGGCGTGGCCTAGCCAAGGGGGAAGAAGTTTTCAGGCAGATTATTCACCACCATTAATTCACACGTCACGTTACCACAACGTTTGTTTATTTTAATATGTTTTATTTATTTAGATCCCCATTAGCTACTCAATTAAGCAGCTATTGTTCCTGGGGTCTTAAAGGGACTTTATGAAATTATGTATTTTCCTCTCCCTACATGTTCCAGTCATGTCCTAATGTGTAGAATGAGCCCAGACCTGTTCACCACAACTGCCTCTAAAATCCTGCACTGTCACTCAAAAAGGTGTTAATTCGGGTCTGAAGTGCCGTCATGCACGAGCTTAATATAGAAGGTGCAGTTACACGTATGACCTGAGGTGGCAGTAGTGAGTATAAAATGGTTAACTTGCATCTAGCCCCTTTAACGTAAAATAAAACACCTTTAGATGTTCTTAACTGTTCCTCAAAACTCCATCGGGAACAGGAAGCCGTTCAAAAGGAAAGATAAACAAATACTAGCTACTTGCGAACATGCTAATCGTTGTTGGGAGATTTGATCAGAGCAAGTTTGGTTACAGAGGGGCTTCATAGACTACTCTGTGTGATGTACATCGAAGGCAGGGCTGGCGCTTTTAGAGCGTAGAGACAAACTGACTGCAGGATTAGTAAAGCATGAAAACAACTGCATAACATTGGCCGTTAAAAGATATTGTTATTAATCTATCACAAGGAAAGCAAGCAAAGTAATTAATGATGTAAAACCCAGTCATGTTAATGTTATTGTTCTTTTAAAAAAAAAGTTCAATAAAATATAAGTAATAAAAAAAAAAGATATTGTTATTGATATTGTAAACAAAACTCCATCTGAAGTAACCCGACCTAAGACAATCTCGCAGGGTAAACCCCAATTTGAACACAGTGTTTGTGAATACGTGAAGGTCGGCAGAGGGCTATTTTTAGCAATGGGATCACTCTCGGCGCAGTTACACATATGACCTGAGATGGCAGTAGTGAGTATAAAGGGCCAACTTGCATCTAGCCCCTTTAACAATTTTAAACAAATATTAACATCAAGGCTGTGCAACAATGAAGACAATACAAAAGTGCACAGAACAAAACACAACACATACACTGAACATTAGGGCTGCAACTAATGAATAATATTACGATTAATCGACTAATCACTTGGCTGTGAATAGTGTATGGAAATGGTGAATGTTTTATTTTTTTTGGTCACATAAAACTAAGGTAACACTGCCAGATGTTGATGGAGTGTATAAAACACTACGCACCTTAACTTGAAAAGCAAAGTAGGTTTCCGCGATCCAACCCGAACCCACGGGCATAAAGCCTGACCCGACCGCGACCACTTAAAGGGATATTTCAGGATGACATAGGGCCTCATTTCCTAGTTATCCAGACTGTTGCTGATTTCTGGAGATTGTTTGTTGTTGTAATTCACGCAGTTCTTATATTTGAAGAGTTTCGTGGCGCTAGGCTAGTGCAAGGCTAGCGCATGTCTATGATATCAGCTAGCCTGCATTAAAAACAGTCTGACCCGCTCCACAGAGCACCTGAGGCAAATCACTTAAAACACCAGACTAACCATATAAATGTCTGTGTCCATAGAATCATTTAAAAGAACTTATATTTGAGCAGCATCAGCTTCGTGGTTGTATAAGCTACGCGGGCGGCGGAGTGATCTGCTAGAAAGTAGTCCCTCAAAATGCGATCATTCATGTGATGCAAGGTCAGCTATATTCCAAACATGATTCTATTTATATTTGCCTTTAACTTAACTTAGGCCTGGGCCCGAAACAAACCCGACATAAATAATATATATTTTTAAGGTATTAAGGCTTGGTCTCACGTTGTGTGTGAGAGGTTAAGCACAAACCTGGGCAGGCCAAGAGGTGTGTGCGGTTCGGGGCAGGCAATGTGCATAAGCAGCAGATCCTGTCCTTTCTCAATACATAATCCTAATCTCCTCATCTTCTCCTCCCTCGTTGTTCATAAACTGCTGCATTCGTCCACTGTGAGTTAAACACTGTCCTGAGAGACAGAGCAAACCACATGTGCAGCAGCCTCAGCCACTAGATTATTATAATATGGTTAAAAGCTAAGAAAAGGTTGAGTTTCCTTTTAGGCCCTTTGATATTAACGGACAGTCTATGGGGTATTTTTGATCTAAAAATATACTTCATCCAGACACAGAAATGTCCTGGCCTGCTCTCCTGACCCGGCTTCAGTTTCATCCCATACATCACTGCGGTACAGACTAAACCATTTATTGCCGCTCTCAGCACTCGCCGGCTTCCCTCTCGCCTGCTCTCTGTCAGGCATTCCCTCAGCCTGAAGGAATCCCTCACAGCTATTTCCACTCTGTCATGCGTCCGTGTTTATGGTCAGGCCCGGTGGCTCATTGTCTCATGCTGTAACACAACATGGTCATTTGTGGGGTTTCCTGACCGCAGACGCCGCAGCGTGGGGAGGAAGCCTGGCGGTTCCATCGGGTTTTATAGCCGGGGAGCCCCCATTGTGTCTGACGAGGGCCTGTCCCGTGTTTGCGCAGCCTAATGTAGTGTCTCGACGGCGGCTGTGGTTGGAAGCATCTGCGGAAAGGCTCGATAAGTTAAGGCCAAAGCCACATTACGCTTTCTCACAAATCAAAGAGTTATGCACGGGAGCAATCGACTGGGTGATAAAGCCAAGCGGTGTTCTGATTTCGATCATTCACATGTCGCTCAGTGATTCTCAACTGCCGGGTCGGGGCCTGAAGGTGGGTCGCGGGAGGAATTTCAGTGCCAGCTATTGTCAAAAATGAATGATAGCTTTTAAGGCAAGACACTGCAGGCGAATAGGGAAAAAAAATTAAATTTACAGATATCAATTTGAAACTTTTGCTGTAGATTATTGGCATAAATTTGAGAAAAAAATACATGGCAAGTTTTCTGTCATTTTATCTTTTCATATAAGAACAAGGTGTTTTTTCGGCGACAAAATCAGAATAATGGATAGAGCTACATTCAAATTTATTGTTTCATTTTATTGATAAATGAGTTGCCAAGACTTTCTCAGAGGGGATTTTGGATTTCTTGTTTAGTTTGAAAATAAGCTGTTTTTAGTGTAAAAATTTGTAAAAATTTAATTTTCGCCTCATTTTTTGACATTCAAAACTCAATAAATGGGGCTAGGGATTAAATAATAAAAAATCACTCTGAAAAAATCTTCCATATATTGTTCAGTCCAAGGCTGGAAAATTTGAAGTCTTTAGGTCCGACTGACGTGAACATAGTGTCGCCACAATGACAGAAAAATGTGTTTTGAGAAAAAGGCCCTTGAAATGGTGTTCTCCCATATAAGTCTATGGGGGAACATTGAATCAGCGCAATATTTAAACATGTTTTTGTAAAGATTAGGCATATTTTCTGTTTCCGGGTGAAAGTTTATATGTTCAGAGACCAATTTGGCCCAAAACCTGAAAACTGAAAAAATTGAGTTTTGCCTGTAGTGTCTCCCCTTAATGGTCAATACTGAAGTCTTGAGGAAATACTGTACTCATTTTATACACTATCACAACTGCAAAATGGTTTTAAAAGTCGGAATTATGATCTTTATTTGGGATAAGTTGGCTTCACTATTTCAGAACCACGGCTTTAGCTAAATTTACAGGTGGTTGAGTAGTTATCGCTCCCGAGTCGCAAGTCCCAGGTTCGAAACTCAGACCTGTGATACCTCCTTTCTGTGCGGAGTTAGTCAAGTCAAAACGTGCAACAGGCTAATCCTCTCGCTAGTTACTCCTGACCAAACGTAGCCGAAGATCTGCCCCGGTTGCTGCACTGCGGTTGCCCGGCTCTGCCATACGATTCCCTGTCCGTTCCACGCAGGGAAGTTAGTCTGGTAACGGAGGAATTGGAGCAGTTTGAACGGGCCGGCCTAACGTGCACAGATAGTCAGTGAAATAAACCAATCACAAATTAGCGGACGTGATGACAGCTGTAGTCCAATTCACAAAATATGAGCTGAATATAAACTAAGAACTACCTCATCCATGATTAGTTTTTCTGCACGTGTCACTGTTGATTGAACTACAACATAGCGAGTGACGTAACCTTGTCAATTCTCTGTAACGGTCGTGATTGGTTCGGCCATAGCCGCCAGTCAGTCACTTGTTTTACCTGTGTGGACAGACCCACCTTCATTCGCTACCTGAAAGGTTGCACCAGCAGCAATGAAGAATGGGTAAAATGCAGAGGACACATAAAAGGGACTATAAATTATGTATTTCCTCCCCTACATGTTCCAGCCATGTTCTTATGTGTAGAATGAGCCCAGACCTGTTCATCACAACTGCCTCTTAAATTCTGCACTGTCACTCAAAAACATGTTAATTCAGGTCCAAAGTGCCGTCATGCACGGGTTTAATAAAGAAAGTGCAGTTACACGTATGACCTGAGGTGGCAGTAGTGAGTATAAAATGGCTAACTTGCATCTAGCCCCTTTAATAAAGAAAGTGCAGTTACACGTATGACCTGAGGTGGCAGTGGTGAGTATAAAATGGCTAACTTGCATCTAGCCCCTTTAATATAGAAGGTGCAGTTACACGTATGACCTGAGGTGGCAGTAGTGAGTATAAAATGGCCAACCTCATCTTTAAAGAATTTAATAAACAAGTTTCTCTTCAAAAATGAGTCATCGAGTCTCAAGGGACCAACCTGTATAAAAAAAAAGGATTAATAATGTGGGGCAATGGGAATCTAAATACAACTGTAATTGTATTTTAAACTAAGCTTTCATTCTGTCTGTCTGGTCCATATGAAATAGAGAAATTATGGCCATTTGTATTGTGGTGTCTACAGTTGGTTGAGTTTATTACCATCTTGAAATGGTAATACACTTACACTAAAATGCCACAAAAATGCCACAATTTACCAAACTCAATGAACCGCACCACCAGTCCCCAGACATCAATGTGTGTGAACAATACGCGTGTTAATCACCAGTGAACAGGGCTCAATCCTCTAAATCCTCCTCCACCTGATCTGCCCGTCCACTCGGAAACATCCAATTACTGATGACATAACCTGTCTGTCTGTGTGTGTGTGTCTGTCCTCTGGTGCTCCGGTCAGTGGGCCGAAGGCCAGGGAGAGTTCTGCCCCGCTGACCATTCACCACCGACGTTACGTTTGAACCCTGTGCTTTTCTGCTCCATCAAAGGCACTTCCAATGACTCGCTCCTTGATCGAATTGTGAGTGATTTTCTCAGAGTAATCGTTTGTTGGTTTCGCGATATAAAAAGCACAATAAGGTGTATTTACAAACGGCTGAAAGCTCCCATTGGCTGGTCTGGTCTTGAATAATCTTGCCCTACTTTGTCAACGCCATCCCAATGGTCCCAAAATGTCACTTCAGTGGTCACTCCATTTATCTTGACCCAAAAGTGAAAATGGGACAAGGGTATATCAGAAAAGAAGTGACCTTAAAATCTCCTTTGCTATGGAAAATCTTTTTTTTCTTCTTATGTCAAGAAGTACCTATTTTCGGCGAGTATTGCAATTAGATGTGCAATTTATGCTTCCAAATCAAAACACAGTCCACGCCGGTGCACATTTTAAACACATCTAGGGGTGTAAAGCTGGAGAGACGACTGATTTCAATTCCACCCGTATATGTTTGTAGAGGTCTATACTTAAAAGTTATCCTACACTGCAAAAAGTAATTAACTAGATCAGTATAAACATCTCAATTTGAGCACAATAATCCAAATTTTAGTTGTTTTGACTAGTTAAGAAGTTGTTGGGCATTTGTCCTGGATTATTTCACTTGTTCTGAGATGTTTCTGACTCGTTTCGATACATTTCGTCCTTATTTCATGTCATTTTCTTTGCCAATGGGATAAGAAAATTGGTCTTATCTCATTGGCAATTTTACTTTCTTATTTCAAGCGAGATTTACCTTAGAACTGGTCTGAAATGTCCTCAAACAAGCAAAGTAAACTGAGTCCGATCAGGAAAAAGGTCTAAATGAGTGAAAACCGCTCAAAACAAGATACATTTCCTCAATTCAAGTCATTTAAGCCAATGCTTGATATTTACTTTTTGTAGTGTAGGGTCAAATAGAATAAGACAGGATATTTAGCTGTTTGCTGATGAGTGTGTAGCATGACCTTTAAGGGACTATACAGAGTTTAAAAATATTAAAACCAAGTGTTTTCCTCCCCCTACATGCTCCGGCCATGTCCTAATGTGTAGAATGAGCCCAGACCTGTTCACCACAACTGCCTCTAAAACCCTGCACTGTCACTCAAAAAGTTGTTACTCTGGGTCCGAAGTGCCGTCATGCACAAGCTTAATATAGAAGCTGTAGTTACGCATAAGACCTGAGGCGGCAGTAGTGAGCATAAAATGACAAAACTTGCATCTAGCCCCTTTAACAATCTTAGTCTCTCACCACCCTTATTATACCGTTTCAGCAACACCCTCATGCGCCTCATCTCCACCACAGCAGCAGAAAAATCATCCGCCTCATCCTTGCCATCTTCTTCTCTTCACCACCACCTCATTTGAACAGCACATTCATACAGAGGCAAGGTGTTCAATACACAATAACATGCACCGAGCAGCTGATGTCGGTGATCTTTTTCATTAACTCATTGTATGATTTAATTGACGCCTATATTTCCCCACAACCAGAGGTAGGTAGTACTCAAGGCCGTGGGAACCCAGGGTGCTGAGGGCGTTGCAGCACCCACTGGTGGATAGTTTGTGAACTGCAGGCAATATCAACCCCTTAACTCCCACCTGAACCGAGCACATTTTCTCCAGCTTTACCCCAATCCAAAAGCTTCTGGAAAAAAGGTGTGAAAATAGCAACAAAACTGAGACGAAAACAAGGATGAAAATGTGAAAAAAAGTGAGAAAACATTGACGAAAAAGTGACAAAAAATTTACCAAAATGTGAGAAAAATTTGACGAAAAATTGAGGAAAAAATGGATGAAAAAGTGATAAGAATTTGACAAAAAAATGCGAATAATTTGACGAAAAAGTGACAAAAAAGTCACGAAAATTTGACAAAAATGAGATGACTGCCCAACAAAAAAAGTGATGAAAAAAAATCGGATGTGAAGACATACAATTTAGTTTTGTATGTCTTAGCTTTCAAATGAGGCGTTACACTGGCCTACAGGATTTGGGTAAAGCTGAACTGGAGAAAATGCTCTCGGTTCAGGCGGGAGTTAAGAGGTTAATAAATAGGATTTATGCACAGAAAAAGTATTTTGGGGGTAAATTTTGTCCCTCAACACCCCCTAACTAAAATATCTTCCCACGGCTCTGGTAGTGCTCAGCTAATTCTACTCAAGTACATGTACTACTCAAGTACATGTACTGTGAGTAACTCTTTGAAGAAATGTCACTTCTTGGAGTACTTTTATCATACAGTACTTCTTACTTCTACTTGATTAAATGAATGAAACTTGATTCTTCATGAATGAAATGAAGCATCTGTTCTTACTTGGGTAAAAACTATTTCCTTTTGACATATAAAGTGGATGTAGTTCATCGCATGCTCCTTGCTCCTTTACAATGATTTGTTCTGCTCTATTTTTGGCCTTTCCTCGGAATTTTCTTGATTTCTACATGATTTTAAATTTTGTTAAATTTATGGCATCATTGACAATGAATCGCTCAAACAATTACTTAGTACTCACAGTATAGTCAAGCAACATTTTCTCTGAGCACTTTTTTTTTTACATCAGAATCAGAATTGTTTTTATTTGTCTGGTTCAACCGTGCAACATGAAACATAAAATATAAGCTTGGGAGATGAACAAAACTATAAAATCTTTAAACTTTAAAACTATAAGTGCATGCATAAAGTAGATTTAAAGAAAATACGATAAAGACGACGACAATTTAACACAGCGTGAATGCATTTACAGAACGTGCACCACACAGTACACGAGAGCACCTTTTGGGTCACCACCTTTTACTTCTACTTGAGTAAAAGTATTTGAAAGCAACATTACTCTCGCTTGAGTAAACATTTTGGCTACTCTACCCGCCTCTGCCCATAACAGCTTGACCGTGCACTAGACCTCGTTTGGGAAACACGGGAGTCACTTCTCTCTTCCATAATTTCTTGACGGAAAGCAGATAAACATGCACGCTTGTTGCCTTCGGTCCTGATTACACAAAGACGCTGACCAGACCCCAGCTGAGGAAGCACTTGACATTCTTTCACACTTTATGTACAACCGCTGGAGCTATGTAAACTTCCACTCCATGTTTAATCTATGGACATGATAAAGGCCAGATTGGGGATTTATAAGGAGAGGCTGCAGGGCTGATTCGCTGTCCCCCGTGAAAAGCATGTACTTTTGAGCGCTGGTGCTGGTTTATGTAACTATAGAACAGTACTCTTATATTTCTGTCTTAGCTCTTCATGTACGCAGTAAATTTCCTGCTTGACAAGTCATAATTTATATTCCCTCAAATAATTCAGAGTTAGTTTGCGATATTGTTTTTTTTATGTTGGCCTGGTTGTTTATTTAATTTCATAGCTTTATCAGTGTTCGACCACAGACTCGATCAAAAGGCATTACTGAAGGCGTATAGATTTCTTGCATGACATTCACCGGAGTGTGGGCTTGCATTTTTTTTTTTTTTTTAATGAATTTGTTTACTGAGGAAACACATTAATGATAAACATTAAAAACATTTTTTACAAAGTATTCCTCGTAACTTTTTTGTTTTTCCCCCCAACAATAGGCCTACAATGAACAAAAATCAAGTAAATTTGACTTGAAAGGCCAATACACATAACATATATGTATCAAATAAACACAAAAATCAAAATAAACTCACACACTCACCAAACACACACAGGGAAAGGGGGGGGGGGGGGGGGGGGATTATTAATCTGAAGGCAAGGTTTGAAGAGATTTACAATAATCAATAAAA
This sequence comes from Gobius niger, assembly GCF_951799975.1. Taxonomy (NCBI): domain Eukaryota; kingdom Metazoa; phylum Chordata; class Actinopteri; order Gobiiformes; family Gobiidae; genus Gobius; species Gobius niger. Next base: position 42,455,924 of record NC_136853.1, read on the forward strand.
GGACCCCATTTATGTTCAAATTTTTCCTCGTTTCCTTTCATTGCAAGATTTATTTTCTCCATTTTGAGAAATGATAAAACATCATGAAACCACTGGGATATTAAAGGTGCTTTAGCTGATTTCCAAAAAAGCAACATTTTTCGTCTTGCAATTAGTGATGTAAAAGCCAATATTTTGGAGTGCACAGGGTTTGTTAAAACGGAATTCACTGGAATACCGAATATAGCCAAGTAAGGATTCAAATCCAGTTTAATTTTAAGGGCTTTAGATAAAATAATAATATATTGGTTCCAGAAATTGTGAAGCGTTGGGCATGAAAAGAACATGTGGCTCAGGTCGCATGGGCTTGTATGACATCTTTCACACTCATCTATTATCTCTGGGTAGATTTTTGACAGGCGCGACTTAGAGTAATGAACTCTGTATAATACTTTAAATTGAATAAGTTGTAACCTCGCCGATGGTGTACTAGATCGAATAGTTGATAGTGCCTTTTCCCATTGCTGATCTGAAATGGTTATTCCTAGTTCACGTTCCCAAGATGTTTTAACTTTATATGATGTGTACGTATCCAAGTCCATAAGTTGTTTATATATAACAGATATAATTGACTTCTTATTGGATTTAAGAAATAAGAATTCTTCCCATGGTTGGGTATTTGGAAGAGAAGGGTAAGATGAAAAAATTGAAGATATACAGTGTCGTATCTGAAAATAACGAAACAAATGAGTCGCAGGAAGCTTGTTCTCAGAGGACAAATCAGAAAAGCTTCGAAAAGTGCCATCTTTAAATAGATCCTTAAAAGTTCTAACACCACAGTTATTCCATAATACATAGGTAGCATCAGCAAAACCAGGAGGAAATAAATGATTTTTCACAATGGGCATTGTTATTGACGCAGAAGCAAATTTAAAATGGTTTCTATACTGTGACCAGTGTGGGCTTGCATTTTGAGAGCAGAGGGGAGAGACGGGAGGGCTGTTCTCCGGGTGAGAGGGGTTGAAGCGTGGGAAGAGACAGTCAGTAAACTGAACGGGACTCAAACCCGCGGCGCCGAGGACAGAACAGTGTTCCACCGCATGTGCACCAGACTATTATTATAACATAGTTAAACGCTAAGGAAAGGTTGAGTTTGCTTATAGGCCCTTTGATATTAACTGATAGTAGCAGTCCATGGGGTGTACCGGCTCATGACCAAAGAATGTTTTCCTTGACTCATTCCAGGAAAACCAGTTTAATGCAAAATGAATGAACAGCCGATATAGCTCGAGTGGAGGCACTACAGTAGCGCGCAGAAAAAAAAGATTAGAATCATGAGCAGGGGCGGACTGGGACTGAAAAACAGCCCTGGACTCTGACCAGCCTGGCCCAAATTAGCGTAATTGTGCACTTCCACAAATACATATTTTAACCTCTTCCCCAGTTCGGCTTTTTATTATGATTTTTTTGATCGGCATCATCAGCAAAAAGAACTGGGAAGGTGGTCGTAGAAACAGAAGCCAAAACATTAATATAAATAATGAATAATAATGGTCCCAAAATTGAACCTTGTGGCACACCATACTCCACGGAATTCCTTTTAGATTCATGTTTTTTTATACTGGGCTTTACCCAAATCTAAAAGCTTCTCGACAGGAGAGCAACAATGTGGCGCCTCATTTGAAAGCTAAGACCTACAAAAGTGATGGAAACTTTTCGTCACGTCACCCGGTTTTTGTCATATTTTTGTTGTTTTTTTTTTACAATTTTTTCTATAATTTTTTTGTCCGTGTTTTTCTCATGTTTTTCTTGACTTTTCATCCTCTTTTTCTCGCTATTATTACTTTTTAGCTTTTAGATTTGGGTAAAGCTCGGTTGAGGCGGGACCGGTGGCCCTAGAGCCAGTGACCCTTCTGTGCTGTGGACGTATGGCCAGTTCGCCCCTGATCATGACTATTCTAGGTCTGAAAAAATGAGGAGGAAAATCTAGCTGGGATTACAGTTCGGAATACTACAGTCATTTTTTTTAAATCTAGATTTTTATTTGATTACAGCTGTGGCATTGTTTCAATAAGCTTCTAATGTCAAAAGATTCTGTGCTCATTTTTCACCAAGACCTTGCATAGATGATGGGAGAGTGTGACCACAGCGCCAAGCCTTCTCCAGCACATCCCAAAGACTCTCATTGATGAATCCTACCATTATCTTGGGATATGCCTGTGCCATCAGGGAAGAAGAAAGCCATTGATTGAATAAGCTGGTCATTCAGGATGTTCAGCTGGAAAAGGAACAGGCCACCGTTTTTCCACACTGAGATATGTTCTTGCCTGAGGTTAGACGAGTTGAAACGTACCTGTCTGGTCTTTGTGCGTGTCCTCAGTCACGCAAAACGACCAAAGATGTTGTTAGCATTTAGCCTCTCCCAGTATATTCCTATAGCTCCAAACCGGGGTGAAGTTGGAAGCTACCATGCTTTTTCACGGGGCACACACAAAGACCAGACAGGTACGCATCAACTCGTCTAAGCTCAGGTAAGAACATATCTCAGTATGGAAGAACTCAGTGCCCTCAGTCACACAAAAAGACCTAAGATGTTGTTAGCATTTGGCCTCTCCCAGTATATTCCTATGGCTCCAAATGGCAATCAGAATAACCATTTGGATATTCAATGCTACACATTTTTTACGTGACGGTACAGAATCAACGACTCTGAAGTGACAGTGGAGTTAACGCATGCCCTTATTTGACCATTTCCTCCTCCGCCGCCGCTTGTTATTGCAGTGCATGTACAGCCCCAGAATGCGAGGAATGTGGACGGCTGCAGCCTCATGCGCGTGCCGTCACACAGTATGTAATAAGTACTGCAAATGATTCACTGTTTTCACTCGCTCCCGTCGGCCTTCCTGTTTCATCACCTCATCTGGGCGTCTAAACCTGCCAGTCACACACAAATTACCTTATTAAAGCCTTATGTAGCAATGCATCCATGTCACAATTAGCTAGATTTCTGTTTCACATGTTTCATTACGTGATCCACTTTGCTGAGCGCGTCTCCTACTGGACAAAAATGCTGTTTGAATTTGTTATGTAACTTTTTAGCTCTATCTACACTGCAAAAAGTGGATTCTAAGCAAGTAAAAAATGTCTTACTTTAAGAAATAAGTTCTTATTTTTCCCCTAAAAAGTAATAATGTCTCACTGAGCAAAGCTTTCTCTTCTTGTTTTAGGAAATCAAATCCAGCCATTTCTTGTTCAGATATATATACAAGAAACATGCTATTTTTTCTTCACAAGAAAGAAAAACTTTTTGAATCTTCTTCAGCTTTAGACAAATTTTTTCTTAAGATCACAACAACTCTTTATTTAAGAACTGATTCTCACAGATAGATAATACATTCCATTCTTTAAAGTAGGCGGCAGGGTGGCACAGCGGTTAGAGCCTCAGCTTCACAGCTCAAAGGTCCTGGGTTCGATTCCCACCAGGACGGGGCCTTTCTGTGTGGAGCATGTTCTCCCCGTGTCTGCGTACGCTTCCCCTATCACTAAAAACATGTACAATAGGTGAATCCTCCAGCCAGGTGATTCTCACCATCAGCCTGGCTCCACATCACGGAGATGGGACCCCGGGCGAGGGCAATATTTACCTTAAATATTAGTATTTAATTAGAACATTTTGCTCAAAAATGTGTGTCATTTAGAACATTTTACTTAAATCAAGCAACATTTAAGTAAAATATCCCACAATTTTTCACTAAATAAGAATGTTTTCCTTAAGTTACTCCATTTTCTGAGGACATTTTGCTTAATTCTAGTTATTTATTTGCTTAAATGTAGTGTTTCTTTCTTGTTTTATGGTAAAAAAAATATTCTAGAAATAAGAATTCTTAGCAAGAAAAAAATGCTGACCCCACTGGCAGAATTTTTTTCTTAAAAGAAGACAAAATGTCTTTTTTTGAGATTTATTTTCCTTGTTTTTAGTAGGGTACTTTTTGGCGTGTATAAGTGGAGGTGCATGCTTTATAAGGTCCATAAATACTAACTCCTGTGCACTAAATTGGAATAAAAGCCTGTACTATTTTATGTTATCAAGATCCATTCCCACAGTCACCAGCAGATGGTGTTCTATTCTCATGTTTTTCACAAACGTTTAGATTTTTTATGCATCCAAGTTCAGTGTCATGGCGACTTGACTTTGACTGCAGATTTAGTGGATGGGGAGGGATGTGTGGATGTCCCGGAGCCACATGCATCACTGGACACATCAGTATTAACTTCCTACGGTAAAGGCCGGGTCATGTGAGACTCATGTGAGGCTCCTCATGCAGAGCTTTGATATGGGCTTCCAACTGGGTCCAATATTAAAACATAATGGCTGTTTTAGTCATTTAGGTTATTTCATTAACCCAGTTGTCGACTAGTCAAGCTACGATTGTTTATTAACCAATTTAGTTGTATGAATCTCCATAATATATAGCGTATCCTTTCATCAAACTCTAAAACTTTCAAAACTAATATTGATCACATTATGGTCCCGTTTTGTGTTACATGCGAAATTAGAAGTACAAATGAGAAACAACAATAAACTATGTGTCAATATTTTAAGAGGGGGTATTATGCTTTTTTCAATCACATAGCACCAGACCAACAGAAGGTTTTGTCATCATTGTAGTGTGATATATCACACTACAATGATGACAAAACCTTCTGTTGGTCTGTAATTGCAGTAAATTAGAATAACTGCCTTATATAAAATTGCGCTCTCAAAATGGCTGTAGTGAATGTCTTGAAATAGGCCTCTGTCTCTTTAAGAACCTCTGAGCCTTTCAGACACGCCCCCTCCACACGCTGTCTGTGGCATCAGTGGGGAGGGGGTTCTGCTGAGGAGCAGTGGTTGGTTACTCGGCTGGTGACGAAAGCTCGGAGGCGTCTCCAGGAGGTGGGGGCGTTCCTAGGAGGACTCAGGCAAACCTATCCCTAAAATGGCCGCCATCAGAGTTTCTACAGATTACTCAAAAATACGTGAATGTGCCAAGGCAACACTTCAGGCATGTTTTTCATGAGGGAATGACATAATAACATGATGTAAAGCTTGAAAAAGTCGATTTTGAATACCGTAAATGCTCTAATAGAGGCCGGGGCCTTTGTTTACTCGAGGGCATCCAGGACCAGGCCTTTATTGGAACCAGGCCACAATTAGAGACAGGCCTTTATTTCTATTTGAGCAAAACAGACGACCAGGAAAATGAAGAGAAACGAGATTTGTGTCCATTTACACCTAAAATATTAGGTTCATTTATTAATTAACATTTCAAACCCTCTCCCAGCGGCTGGAACATTGACGCCTTTTATTTTGTCGGAACAACAGGAAGTGTTTCGTTGCTGTTGCTGAGCTTTGACATCAATGTCACTGCAGGTTTCTGTTTCGTTTTTACCTCGGACCGGATTATTTGTTGTTATCTTGTGTAAAGGCGAGTTTAGACTGACCCGAGAGAAGCCGAGACGCTCGCGCTGATCGGAGGGGTTATTTTGAGGCGTGGGACTGACCTGCACACGGAGCAGCTGGACGTGCTTTGAAGACGCAATGGTGACTTTATTAAAACCCTGGAGGGTCACAAACATTTGTTGCTTTCCCTGTTTCTACAAATAGTCACTGGAGGTTTGAACAGTGGCTAAATCTGTGTCAGAGTTACGCTCCAATTAGCTACTCAGCCCCCTCCCCCCCTTGGCCGGGTTCCCGTTTGTTTACTTCCTGCATGTGAGTTTTCATTTACTCCAGTATGAGACAAATTCCTAACATGGGGAATATTTCTACAGCTATAGTTTCTAATAAAAGCCCCGGCCTGTTTTAGAGACCGGCTTTAATTTGCCTCTGCCAGCCACGAACCCGGCCTCTGTTAGAGACCCGGCCTCTAATGGAATACAGGCCAGTATTAGAGAATTTACGGTAATACCCCCCCTTTAAGCATTTTTAGTGAGGACAGTGCTGTGTAATATAGATCCAGGCTTTGTAGAAAATACTTTACTATGGTAGAAAAGAAATTACAATCGGCCTATTAAATCATTTAGAACCTTGAATTGTAAAGAGATGTATAGGCTACTAATTATAACTGCTTGGATTTGTGAGCAACAGTAGCCTATGTGATAACAAATCCAAATCTTGAAGTTGTGAAAGAGTGCAAACATAGCACAGTAAGTGCCAGGACACCACCACATTAGCCCCTGTCTTTATGCGATTACTGTAGTCCAATGAGGCCCATTAACCTGATTACACCTGCTCTGTTATGTAACCTTAAGTACTGGCCTTTAAACACACCGGCAGAGCTGAGTGCACTCTATACTATGGGCTAAAAGGAAAGGCTTGTACGGTTCAAATACATCTGCCTGTGTGTTTGCTGTTCTCCATATAGACGAGCCATTCGATTTCGCGTCCTCTACTGGAATGAGACGATTGGTCTATAGTCGAGCCACATGCAGGGGCGGACTGGGACTGAAAAACAGCCCTGGACTCTGACCAGCCTGGCCCAAATTAGCGTAATTGTGCACTTCCACAAATACATATTTTAACCTCTTACCACCCGCCTAGACCAAATGCATTCTGTCCTCTTTTGGCTGTGTAACACCTCATTTGAAAGCTAAGACCCACAAAACTGACCTTTTTCCTTGCGCTGTTGCTGTGTTGTGTCACCTTTCGTATGTTTTTTTTTTCTTTTTCATTTTTGTTGAATTTTTGTTGAATTTTTGTCACTTTTTGTTGAATTTTTGTTGAATTTTTGTTTAATTTTTGTCACATTTTTGTCACATTTTTTTGTTGAGTTTTTGTCACATTTTTGTTAAATTTTTGTCACATTTTTGTTGATTTTTTGTCACATTTTTGTTGAATTTTTGTCACATTTTTGTCACATTTTTGTTGAATTTTTGTCACGTTTTTGTTGAATTTTTGTCACATTTTTGTTGAGTTTTTGTCACATTTTTGTTGAATTTTTGTTGAATTTTTGTTGAATTTTTGTTGATTTTTTGTTGAATTTTTGTTGAATTTTTGTCACTTTTTGGTTGAGCTTTTTGTCACATTTTTGTTGAATTTTTGTTGATTTTTTGTTGAATTTTTGTCACATTTTTGTTGAATTTTTTATGATTTTTTCTATCATTTTTTCTAGTGTTTTTTTGTCCGTGTTTTTCCTCATGTTTTCATCCTCTTTATCTCGCTATTTTGATTCAATTTTTGTTGAATTTTTGTTGAATTTTTGTTGAGTTTTTGTTGAATTTTTGTCACATTTTTGTTGAGTTTTTGTCACATTTTTGTTGAGTTTTTGTTAAATTCTTGTCACATTTTTGTTGAATTTTTGTCACGTTTTTGTTGAATTTTTGTCACATTTTTGTCACATTTTTGTCACATTTTTGTTGAATTTTTGTCACATTTTTGTTGAATTTTTGTCACGTTTTTGTTGAATTTTTGTTGAATTTTGGTCACATTTTTGTTGAGTTTTTGTCACATTTTTGTTGATGTTTTGTTGAATTTTTGTTGATTTTTTGTTGAATTTTTGTTGAATTTTTGTTGAATTTTTGTTGAATTTTTGTTGATTTTTTGTTGAATTTTTGTCACTCTTTGGTTGAGTTTTTGTCAGATTTTTTTTGAATTTTTGTTGATTTTTTGTAGAATTTTTGTCACATTTTTGTTGAATTTTTGTTGATTTTTTCTATCATTTTTTGTTGTGTTTTTTTGTCCGTTTTTTTCCTCATGTTTTCATTCTCTTTTTCTCGCTATTTTGATGCTTTTCTTTTTAGCTTTTAGATTTGGGTAAAGCTCAGTTGAGGCGGGACTGGTGGCCCTAGAGCCAGTGGCCCTTCTGTGCTCTTCCAGAATGGACACATGGCCACAGTCCGCCCCTGGCCACATGTTGACAGTGAGCTCTGCCAGCCCCCCTCGTGCACCGTGTCCGCGAACACGTCTGCCGCCGGGAGCCGTAAACATCGCGTCTCTATGACAACTCCATAAGCGGTGTGTGTGTGGGAGCGCAAGAGAGAGAGAGCGAGAGAGACAGAGCAAAGAGAGAGAGAGAGAGAAAAGAGAGAGAGAGAGAGAAAAGAGAGAGAGAGAGACGGAGAGAGAGAAAGAGAGAAAAAAGAGAGAGAGAGAAAAGAGAGAGAGAGAGAGAGAGAGAAAAGAGAGAGGGAGAGAGAAGAGAGAGGGAGAGAGAAGAGAGAGAGACGGAGAGAGAGAAAGAGAGAAAAAAGAGAGAGAGAGAGAGAAAAGAGAGAGAGAGAGAGAGAAAAGAGAGAGAGAGGGAGAGAGAAGAGAGAGAGAGAGGGAGAGAGAAGAGAGAGAGACGGAGAGAGAGAAAGAGAGAAAAAAGAGACAGAGAGAGAGAGAGAGAGAGAGAGAGAAGAGAGAGAAAAGAGAGAGAGAGAGAGAGGAAAGAGAGAGAGAGAGAGAGAAAAGAGACGGACGCAGCTGAAGTTCCAGTGTGTCATCGCGGCACGGGCGCCCGCTGATTGGCTGCCCCTCCCTCCGCTTCCACGCGCTGCGAGGGGCGTGATGATCGTGTCGCGGGGCGCTATATGAGCGGCGCGCGCCTGAGCGGGAGCAGAGTGAAGCGCTCCGCCGCAGACACAGAGACACACACGCGCGCACGCAGAGCTGCAGCCTCTGGGACACTACCGTAACTGCGCACTCGTTCACAGCGACACGGGAAAGTTTGGAGCCATGCAGTCACTGTACCAGCACCTCGTGAGCCTGCTCTTCGTCTTCAGCAGCCTGCAGCTACAGCTCGCGGACGGCTGCTCGTGCGCACTCACGCACCCGCAAGACGCGTATTGCAACTCCGACATCGGTGAGTGAATAGATTGAACAGTCGAAGGATGAGTGTGACGTGCGAGAGCGCGGACATGCGGCGCTGCTGCCGGTCGTTACGCACGCCTGTCGATCGCACCGTGTTGAATATGATGCTGCGTAATGTGGTTTATACCCCCGATGTGATACACGCGCCTCACCGCGGATCCATGTCACTCCTGACGACGTTCTAACATTCCAGTGTGGTGGTTATACAGCTGCAGAGAGAGAGCCATGGAGCACTTGACATTGATGCAGGCGAGGCGGGCTGAACGCTGGGAGAAAACTTAGTGAGATAAATGAGTTGCATCATAATGGCAGATGGACTTTGGAACCGGTACTACAGTGTTCATTTTGACAACATGTTTTAATTTAGTTTTAGTCTTTTGACGAAAATGTAATTCGATTTCAGTCTAGTTTTGCTCGACTAAAATTGTAAGTAAATTTAGTCGACTTTGCATTGATAATAGTCATTATAATCATATTTAATCTTGTTCCTCTGCTTCATGGAGCTGCTCCACATGAACAAAGCTCAGAGCTGATCATTTGGCAGAGAATTTACATGATATGAGGCTCTTTCAGACGGTCAATAGAAGTTTGGATGATTTCAGTCTCTCCCTTTCATTTTTATTTAGTCTTATTTCAGTCGTTAGTTTAGTATAGTTTTAGTCTCATGAAAAACTTTTAATTTAGTTTTAGTCCAATTTTAGTCGTCAAAAATAACACTTTGACTAAAATTAAGACTACACTGCAAAAAGTAAATATCAAGCATTGGCTTAAATGACTTGAATTGAGGAAATGTATCTTGGTTTTCACTCATTTAGACACTTTTCCTGATCGGACCAAGTTTACTTTGCTTGTTTGAGGACATTTCAGACCAGTTCTAGGGTAAATCTCGCTTGAAATAAGAAAGTAAAATTGCCAATGAGAAAAGACCAATTTTTTTACCCCATTGGCAAAGAAAATGACCTGAAATAAGGACGAAATGTATCGAAACGAGTCAGAAACATCTCAGAACAAGTGAAATAATCTAGGACAAATGCCTAAGAACTTCTTAACTAGTCAAAACAACTCAAATTTGGATTATTGTGCTCAAATTGAGATGTTTATACTGATCTAGTTAATTTCTTTCTGCAGTGGAAATATTTTAGTTGACCAAATTAACACTGGTGCACTATAATTTCTCCAAATAGAAGTTCTTAATTCATGAGAGTATGTGGTTTAATCGTTGTAGTTGTTGTTTGTACAGTTCCAGATCATGATGTTGGATCTATTTGTGCATTTTTGTCACTGGCAGGGATTTGTCTGTGTATTTTTTTGGCATTGCATATCATTTTAAGCGTTTATCTCAGATGCTGACATACTTGTTACTTTTGCTGCCCTATTTCTCTCTGTGGTATTTGAATCCGCTGTTATAGTGCCAGACCCTGCATTCACTCGGTCAGTTTACATAGCTGGCGTAGTGCTCTCCCCCCTGCTTACATTAACTCCTTTGATAATAACAAAAGTTTACCTTCGGTCTTACTTTGGGCTCTATAGCCTGACCCGGCTTTTCGCGAACCGAGGATTATCCCGAAAGCCGAGAGGGAGACGGGGAGGGTTTTTTTACGCGGCCGGCGAGAAGTTGAAATTTAGGGCGACATTGTGAGGAACGGGAAAGTTCGAGAGATCGAGGGAGAGAGTCATGAGGCACTAAACCACAGTCAAACAATCCGGTCTCAGAGTAAACTGCACATAATAAAGCCCAGTGTGCGCTGGGGTGGAGGCGGCCAGTGTCCCTGCAAGCGGACAGCGATAAATCCATGTGCAATAACCAGCGATATAGACAAGTTGTAAAAAGATGGAGTAGCTCGTAACGCCGTTGTAATGATAATGTGGCAGATCAACGCAGAACAGTTGCTAAAGCGAGTAAAGCAGTCCCTTAAAGGTTTAATTAAACTGTAGTCGGCCACTTTTAAGCTGTTTTTGTCTATATTTTTCATCCCTGTAAGGAAATGTGTCCCAACCAGTGCTTCAGGGCGACCTGTCAGGAGCAGTGGGCGGGCTCTTGATCAGGAATACCACATTACTACACATTTTCTCCAGCTTTACCCCAATCTAAAAGCTTCTGGAAAAAAGCAACAAAACTGAGACGAAAACAAGGATGAAAATGTGAAAAAAGTGAGAAAAAAGTGAGGACAAAATGGACAAAAAAATACAATTGACAAAAAATTGACAAAAAAGTGAGAAAAATTTGACGAAAAATTGCGAAAAAATGGATGAAAAAGTGACAAAAATGGACAAAAATTTGACCAAAAATTGAGAAAAAATGGACGAAAAAGTGAGAAAAATGGACAAAAAATTGACAAAAAAGTGAGAAAGATTTGACGAAAAATGGAGAAAAAATTGACGAAAAATTGACAAAAAATTGACGAAAAAGTGACAAAAAACTGACAAAAAATGGAAAAAAAATTGACAAAAAATTGAGAAAAATTTGACGAAAAATTTAGAAAAAATGGACGAAAAAAGTCACGAAAATTTGACAAAAATGAGACGACTGCCCAACAAAAAAAGTGATGAAAAAAAAATCTGATGATGTGAGGAAAAAGACCAATTTAGTTTTGTAGGTCTTCGCTTTCAAATGAGGTGTTACACTGGCCTACAGGATTCGGGTAAAGCTGAACTGGAGAAAATGCTCTCGGTTCAGGCGGGAGTTAAGAGGTTAAGTCCTCCTCCTCCTCCAAACAAATCCAGCCTTTGTGATTTGCCAATAGCGATCATTTAAAACCGCCATTACACTTTAATTACTAGACTTTCTGCATCGTCCCATCTCGGCGCTATAATGAAAACAGTCCAGCTCACGGCGCCGCTTTAATGTCTCCCCAAAGCCAAAGTGAATCCTCAACAAATTCGCTCAGTGAGGACATGCAGTCAGAAGCGAAAGCCCAGCAGCAATTGACCGATTTGGTTGCCAAGTAGTAGCATCACGCATGAGACAATAACAAATAACGCACGAGCAAAAAAAGTTAACAGTTCGAAAGCCAGCAGCTGCTCACGTCACTCTTCAGGATTTACTATATTGCTTCCTCTTTTCACTCTCTCGTGTCTCCTCATCTTTAATCACTCCTTGTATTAACAGCCCGGCCATAACACGGTTGCATAATTACTTTTATAGCCGAGAATAAGCAACAAACGACCGCTTTATTTCTGCTTCAAACGCGTAATGGCTTTGGCATTCGCAGGTCGACACGCCGAGGGATAAATCCTACCGGTTTGGCCGTCAGCGAGGTCGTAGATTAACAACTGCCTGCTGCAATTCAAAGCTCCCCCAGTGATTGATAGGTATAATTTGAAGTCGATCTGCCGGCGCCCGATCATTGGCCCGCTCCTATTTGGTCTCATCTCCATCAGGCGAGGGGTCAGAAACATGATACTTGGGGCTCACAGGGTGAAACGTCTCTGGGCCGAGGCGCCAAATCCAAACCCAGTGACATCCCGTCGTATTTAGCGCACTTTAGGGAAATCGTGTATGTAGACGGGAGCTCTGGCTCGGATCACTCACCTGTTGACCTTCGCCTGAGCAGAGCTGACAGAGGGAGCGGTCATTATGCACGGAGGCTACGTAAACACATTAGTAGACGAGATATAAGATGGAAGTGGTTGTGTGATATTGTAAACGCAGATTTCTAGATCACTTCTTAGCTAAAAATCTAAATATGTGTTTAGATATTTGTCCTCTGCTTTAAAGGAATAGGCCACCGTTTTTACATACTGAGATATGTTCTTACCTTAGCTTTGACGAGTTCTTTAGGACCTGTCTGATCTTCCCCCGTGCCTTCAATCACGTAAACACAGCGCAGACGGCGTTAGCATTTAGCCTCTCCTGCTCTCCACTATAGCTCCAAAACTGGTCAAGATAGAAACTACAAAGCTCTTCCACGTTTTCCCTATTTAAATACGGTTACGTGAAGTGTTACACTACAAAGTATAATTACACAAAATTAAACAATGTGGATTTTCTAAGCGGATAAAAGGGGGAACTATATTGTAAGGCGTAATAATACCAGGAGTAATTTGGCATCCGCACAGTAAAGTGAAGATTACTGTGCAGTAAAGTGAAGATTACTGAACTACTCCTGGTATTATTACGCCTTACGATATAGTTCCCCCTTTTATCTGCTTAGAAAATCCACATTGTTTAATTTTGTGTAATTATACTTTGTAGTGGAACACTTCACGTAACCATATTTAAATAGGGAAAACGTGGAAGAGCTTGGTAGCTTCTATCTTGACCTGTTTTGGAGCTATAGAGGAGAGAGGGAGAGGCTAAATGCTAACGCCGTCTGCGCTGTGTTTACGTGATTGAAGACACGGGTGAAGATCAGACAGGTCCTAAAGAACTCGTCAAAGCTAAGGTAAGAACATATCTCAGTGTGTAAAACGGTGGCCTCTTCCTTTAACCAGTGCTTCAGGGTAAAATCCAAAGAGCATAGGCGACCGGAGATCCGTATCTTGATCTTGATCTAGGCTTGGGTAGGATTATGCAGTTTATGTGTTTTTGGTTTGACACAGAACTTCACACAGAAAGACCCGGACCAGGCCTTGAAATCGAACCCGGAACCTTCTTCCTTAGAGTCCAAAGTGCAGAGCGTGGCGCTCCATTAGGGAGGCATTCAGAGTGCATTTATAGCCCTGGTGGTAAAGTTAATGCATAATCTGCGCGTCACTGTGGTGAGCAAGGTCTTGAGTTTGATTGCCGGAGCTTGTGGAGCATTTTCTCACTCGCTCTGGTCAGTGCTTTCCCATAATATTGTGAAACCAGGGCTGCCCGAATACAGGAAAAAGAATAATCATGTCTTAACATTCAAATAAAAAATAAAAAGCCTTTTTATACAAAACAAAACCAAATACATTGTGTATCTTCACGAAATTTGAGAGAACGGCTCCCAAACTGTCTGTCCAGGTAAAATGCAAAAACCAAGGCACTGTCCGTTAAAAGCTTTTATTATATTGAACTAAAATACACACCAACGCCTTTGAGCGTACATGGCCTTCATCAGCATGCAGGTACAGAATGCAAAGTATATGTTATTTGACCAGTAAAAGTGTGATCACTTTTGTAAACAAACACGTCCTGCAATAGACTGAGTGCTTTGTTGTTTGTTTGTTTGTTTGTGTACTTTATTGCCCCCGTAGGGAAATTTGTCCTCTGCATTTGATCCAGTGCCGCGCCCAGGGACCCATCTCCATGATGTGGAGCCAGGCTGCTGGTCAGAATCACCTGGCTGGAGGATTCACCTATTGCACATGTTTCAGTTCATTTGTACAGAGACAAAACAGCAACAGAGTCACCAGAGGCTCCATCAATAATAACTGCATAGTTCCTCACCGCAAGACTTCATTTGGTCAGTCTGCCTTTACATATGAACGTGCAAAGTGATGGAGCTCATTACCCACTGAACTCAAAACCATGACTGAGTTTAAAATGTTCCCCTCTCGAGTTAAGTCTTGGCTGAAATCGAAACAGAATTGTACCAATTTGTAAATTTGTAAATAGCACTGAGTTTGTGTGTGTAAGTTGAGTTGAAAATTAGCACTAGCTGTAAACTCTTTTTGCAAGCTTGTTTTGTACTATGTTGACTCGCAACGTCCCTGTCAAAATATAAATCAATCAATAAAATAAATGTTTTCAGTGGTAGGGGAAACCTACACGGGGAGAACATGCCAACTCCACACAGAAAGGCGCCGTCCAGGTGGGAATCGAACCCGGGACATTCTAGCTGTGAAGCGGAGGCACTAACCACTGCGCTACAATGCCGCACCGCCCATGCTTGCTTTGAGAGGGGGGTGGAGTGGGGGAGCTTCTGTGGGTGCACATTCTACATAATGCAATGAAAGTGGTATCTATCATCCTCTCTCGATTATGCCAGGCTTAAAGGAACAGGCCACCGTTTTTACATACTGAGATATGTTCTTACCTTAGCTTTGACGAGTTCTTTAGGACCTGCCTGATCTTCCCCCGTGCCTTCAATCACGTAAACACAGCGCAGACGGCGTTAGCATTTAGCCTCTCCCTCTCTCCACTATAGCTCCAAAACAGGTCAAGATAGAAGTTACCAAGCTCTTCCACGTTTTCCCTATTTAAATACGGCTACGTGAAGTGTTCCACTACAAAGTATATTTACACAAAATTAAACAATGTGGATTTTCTAAGCTGATAAAAGCTGATTCTTCTTCTTCTGAGACACTGAACAGTGAAGAGGCACCAAGAGCCCCCACACCTGCAGCACGGAGGAGGCGTCACAAGAGGAGCTACAGTTAACAACAAAAGGGACCAACGAGGAGATGGTGATAGACTGTGGAGGGAGCTGTGCAGGAGGAAGAGGAAGGACGAGGTGGAGCTGACCAGTGCAGGACACCACGCTCTGAGACGGGGACAAGCCCAGGAGGCGGTGCACCGTTTCAGATGATCAGAGGAGACAGAGGGCAGCTACAGTTTCTCCATCCTCCAAGGTCATGCGGGTGGAGTGGCTGAAGGACAACGAGATCATCGACCCGGCCGAGGACAGGAACTTCTACATCACTGTGGACACAACCTGATCATCAAGCAGGCGCGTCTGTCCCACACGGCCAACTACACCTGTGTGGCCAAGAACATCGTGGCCAAGCGCAAGAGCTCCACCGCCGTGGTCATCGTCTACGGATTTCCCATCAACCAGTGCTCCTCCTGTGACCAAAACAGTGAAGATGGCGGCCGCGACACAACCATCTTTCACCAAAGAAAAAAAAAAAGAGTGGTGCGCACTGAATGGGTGCTGCTGCCGGATGCTCTCTCATCGAATGCAATTTCTCCATCTGTGAGATCAATAAAGTACCATCTTATCTTATCTTAAAAGGGGGAACTATATTGTAAGGCGTAATAATACCAGGAGTAATTCGAAATCCGAGCAGTAATCTTCACTTTACTGCGCAGTAATCTTCACTTTATTGTGCGGATGCCAAACTACTCCTGGTATTATTACGCCTTACAATATAGTTCCCCCTTTTATCAGCTTAGAAAATCCACATTGTTTAATTTTGTGTAATTATACTTTGTAGTATTTTTTGTGTATCTTGACCTGTTTTGGAGCTATAGAGGAGAGAGGGAGAGGCTAAATGCTAACGCCGTCTGCGCTGTGTTTCCGTGATTGAAGGCACGGGGGAAGACCAGAGAGGTCCTATAGAACTCAAAGCTAAGGTAAGAACATATCTCAGTATGTAAAACCGGTGGCCTATTCCTTTAATCGGTTGGTGCAAGTATCATAATCGTAATAGAAATTCGATTAATCAAGGTATCGACTCGGGAATCACTTGACTCTGTTGCATTTGCATAGACTCAACACGACTTCCACTCCCTGCCCAGTGCCCCAACCTCACCCGCCGATCCCCAAACCTCGTGCATCATGGAACTCCCAGTTGACCGCTGCCTCTTCATTTGCCGCCACCGGCCTGGCTGTCCCCCTCTCCGCCTGGCAGCCCCGGCTTCAGTTTCAGTGTTTATTTTTGAGCGTGGCACGGCGTCTTCCTGTGAATTCCTCTTCCTCCTCCCCCCCCCACCCCCTCCGCTTGGACCGCTCCGTGCATACTAACAAAATCACCGTCACACGCTTACATAAATGAGTAACCCTATTCCGATCATGCCCCGCAGTCGCCGCGTTTTGCATTTTTGGCTCGGGCGAACTGTTTAGCTAGATTACACGCTCACCTTAAGATCGGGCCACGCAGGCTCCCGTAATCCCCCGCTTTAGGCACTTTTGCTGTTGCTTTTTTTTTTTTTTTTTGCCGGTGCCTCCCCCTCCGTAAAATGTATGTCAGATGCTTCATTGGAGATAAATCCTTGTGCGTCACACTTCTGGCCGGTGATGAACAACACCAGGGCCATGCTAACGGTTATTTCAATGTAAATAACTGCACCATGTGACCCACTTTAACGGCCCCTATTTGTGCCAATACTGGTGGACATGCTGGGCTGTTTGTGCCAAAAAGATTAAACCTAGCTGATCAATTTTAGTAAGCTCCCGGTGTTACAAATTAGATAAAAGATTGCTTCACAAAGGCTGCTGGAAACGCTGTGTGCAACAAGTCCTCCCTGACACAAAAACACAGTATTCTAGTAACTTTCTGTCCGATTGCATCATGGCTCATGTTTCTTGTTTGGCTTTCGTGCTTTGTGATTGGTTGATAAAGTTGATGTGTGGTTTCAGGGATACAGCTTACTGCAAGAGACACAACATGGGGAAATACGTATTTTGAATGTGTTGAGATGTGCCCAAAGCAATAGTGTTCATATATCCTAGTAATTCTAATGAGTTTAGCCCTCTTTACAAAAGCCCTGGGAAAGAAGTCCTGTGGTAAATTATGCCAAAAAGCAAGTCGTTTCACATGGCTGTGTCAACAAACATTCAGAAAACTCAAGTACTCAAGTACACGAAGTCAGGATAAACGATCGGGAAAAGGTCAGATCAGGCAAGAAGTCTTGGTAACACTTTACATTACGGGCCGGTAAGTCCGTGGTACTTATAGTGGTAATTACTAGTAATGACAGTAGTACTTACAGTGATGATTACAGTGGTACTTATTGGTACTTATAGTGGTAATTACAGTGGTAAGTACTAGTATTTACAGTGGTAATTCTGGGTTATTATTGTGGTACTAAAAGTCATAATTACTAGTAATTAGGGTAAGGGGTTAGGGAGACACAGAGTTACCACTGTATCTCTCATTACTAAGAGATACAAGGGCAACTCTTAGTAATGAAGGTCAAACTTCTATTTACTTTTAAATGAAATGAAAGTTTCTAGTAGTTACAGTGATAGATCTATGGTACTTATTGGTAATTCAATGATACTACAGCAGCAATTCATAGGTAGTAAATGTGGTACTTCTACATACAGAAGTAATGTCTAGGATTGTGTGACTATAAAACAACATAAAACAGCATTAGGGAAAACAAGAAGTACAACCTTCATTACTAAGAGTTACCACTGTTTCTAGAAGTACATACCTCTCACTATAGTATCCTTTAAGTACCACAATAAGTACCTAGAAGTACCACTGTAATCACCACCATAAGTAACATTGTAAGTACCACTGTAAGTAATACTACAAGTACCACTGTAAGTACCTAGAATTGCCACTGTAATTACCACCATAAGTACCACCGTAAGTACCACTGTAATTACCACTGTAAGTACCAAGGACTTACCGGCCCGTAATGTAAAGTGTTACCAAAGTCTTTAATCGAAGAACCATTTCCAACTCTGATTAAAGGTGCATTCTGCAACTTTTTATGCAGTTCACTTCACTTTGTTGTGTTTCTGGTAGGTTTTCACTGCTGACGAAACCATCTCCATCGTTACTCATACATCCCATCCAGAAAACCTACCAGAGACACTAAAGAACAATACTTTTGTTAAGTGTGACGTCACAACTTCCGCTTCTGTGTCCAAGCAG
Organism: Gobius niger; assembly: GCF_951799975.1. Lineage (NCBI taxonomy): Eukaryota > Metazoa > Chordata > Actinopteri > Gobiiformes > Gobiidae > Gobius > Gobius niger. The sequence goes on from NC_136853.1 coordinate 42,474,201, forward strand.
CTCGGCAAATATGTGAGAAAAAAACATAAAAAACTCTTAAAAACAACCATCAATACTTCTGCAACTCAGCGGAGAGTTACTGAACCTACTTATTTCTCAGACTCATGAGCCAAAAATGCTGCACCTACTGCTAAAAAAGTATTATTTACTAAAGTCACTACTTCCAGGATTAGCGTAGCTGCTGCGCCGTTAGCATTTATCTCCGCTAACCTGGATGTACCGATTTTGGTAAATATTACTTTTATAGCAGTAGGTGCAGCATTTTTGGCTAATGGGCCTGATAAATAAGTATGTTCAGTAACTCTATGTTGAGTTTCAGAAATATTGATTGTGGTGTTAAAGAGTTTTTTGTAGTTTCTCGCACATGTCGGGACCCGGAAGTAGAACTGTGACGTCACCACTTAACAATCATACTGACTCTGTGCATAACTTGAAATCATGACAACGCCGCCCAAGAAGTGACTTCCTGTTTCGATCCAGCACGCCAAAATAAAAGCACACAGCTCGTCTCATTGATTAGTTCAGCAGGTACTTGCAACATTACAAGAATATAATTAAAAACACACATTTTAAGTGTTTTGTCTGTTAATAGTTAGGCAGAAAGAAAGTTGAACTAATGAGTAAGATGGTAATTTTGGCACGCTGGTTCGAAACAGGAAGTCACTTCTTGGGCGGCGTTGTTATGATTTGAAATTATGCAGTTAAGTTATGAGTCAATTGATCCTCACGTGCACTATTATCAACTTTTTTTTCCCACGTAAAAAATGACACAATGCACTTTTTAAGCATCTTTGGTTCAAAAGTTTGGAAGACTAGACTAGACTAAACGTAATACAACGCCTCAACGTGAACTGCTGGACCAGGACTGATGTTTTGTTATCGCAAAACTCCACATTTTCAACACATAAGACGCATTTAGAACACATTCAGTCAGTCAGTTCTCATTTACACACCTTTTAATACTGGTGTAGTGCTCACATTTGTATCCGTTGCACGTTGTGGCTACGCTAGTTCCTCCGACCTGAAGTTGTGAGCGTCAGTACTTCCTGTCCCTATTCATTTCCATCAAGATTGGCTATGACTCACTCAAGTAATCATGTTTTCTAAAGATTCCATGGTAGTAGATGATCACTGTAGGACGCCAGTGTTTGTAAGGATCGGAGAGCTTGTCTTGAAGCTAAAGGCTAACATCAATTCCATGCATTGTACAATAACAAATAGTGCTGCAAATGTGAACTAATCTGCATAAAAACAATCGTCCTGTCTAGATTTTGAATTTCATGTAGATGCTTCAATTGTTTACATTTTCTGTTGCGTGTTAGCCTTTAGCTTCAAGACAAACTATCTGACCTTTAGTAACACAGGCGTCTCCTCTGAACTATTTACATCCTACTTAAAGTTGTTAAGCAGGTCAGTGAGCATCAACCTCACTGTGAACTACGTAATCTTAAAATATGACTATTCGAGCAGGTCTGAGCTGATCTCCATTGGAAATGAAAACAGACAGGAAGTACTCACAACTTCAACCAAATCGTGCAACAAACCTTTATCATGTTTAAACTTATATAAAGCCTGAGGTAACATTTTCATCATTTGCACCAATAAAAGACTCCTCATATGCAATGGGGCATATTGTCATGAATAGAGCCGTTTACTTGATTTGAGATTATAAACAAAAAATGCCGTTACGAAGTGTTGCCTGTGAACACCTAGCACTAGGCGGCTTTTAAGACACAGGTCACTTCAGCTCACAGTATTTCCTCAGTCCTAATCAGGTCTAACATGATGCAAGAGCCATTTCTGAAACTGGGCTAAATAAACACTCGTAATATAGACTCTTTTTTTTGAGTGGATGGCTTAGCATCAATACAGCGCTTTATGGAGAAGGTCACAGGGTCAAGTGGAAGTGAAAGGCCAGTTGAAATCGCCTGTCTTGCCTGCACCAATTAGTGGCTTGGGTTGAACAAGAGTCTTATCTGTGTGTTTCTGAGTTGCATTTTTGTGAGTTATGAGACTTTAGTATTACTATTTAGGACTGGGCTGTCAGAACGATGACGGACACTCTATAGACATGACCATTTTACCTCACAGAATAAAAAAAAACTTTTATCCATCTGTCAGAATTTTACACTAGATTCTCTTCTTGTCGCCGTCAGCCATATATTATGCTCTTAGGACACGACAACAGTATTTTCTTGAAACAAACGCTCTGGTACCGTAATGATATTTAACAAATTAGATAGATGGAGGTGGTCTGTTAGTCCTTATACTCAAGTCAGAGGCGGTGCTGGTCCTTCTGGGGCCCTACAGCACTTAACCCAAAGCTGTTTGATGAAGAGTGAACCCATTTACGGTCCAAAACAGTTACACTGTGCAGTAATGCAGGGCAAAAGTGGAACATAACCTCAACTTGGGCCCTGCCCCACTAACCACTAAGCCACTGACTGGGATTTAGTCTATCTAGTCTATTTCCCCACACTTTTTAAAATGGTGAATGGCAAATGGTCACATTCTCTCACCTCTGGTTTCTTACCCAGTTTGGAAACCACTTATAACACTTTATAACACCACTGAGAATAAGCCTGATAATAATTAGTTTTAGACTAAGCACATTCCGAGAATTAGTGTTACTGAAAGTAACTGCGTTCATGACAACCGTGTGGATTCAACTCCCATTTGAGACAAATACAATGACTTTTTCTCTCTTCTATTCATCCAACTACTGGCCTGATAGTTTAAATGAGCGTGTGGCCGATGTAAAAAACAACTCTAACTCAAGTACTGTACTGAAGAAAAGATGCAGAATATCCAAAATATTCTGCATCTTTTTTTGTCGCTTCACTACAGTCACACGAGCAACACAGACTTTAGTCTTTATAGAAGCTGCTGCGCAACGACGGGGAGCAAGAGCCGGGGGGGAGGACGGGAAGGGCTTATTTCAGCTCGCTCAGAAGATCAGGAAGTGATTCTACTGGATATTTAGTTTCAGCAGTTTTAGATCAATATCACATTCTAAGCAACAAAGGGTAAGAGAATGATAAAGTTGTGTATGACATCATTACCAAATACCTGGAAAAAGCATAACAGCCCCTCTATAGGCGACTCTATTATGACTTAGAATTTTTTTTATTTAATGGTGGCGTGTTACAAGCAGCAACCTCCCTCCCTCTTGGTACAGCTGTCTTTTTGGCCTTTTTCTGCGAACTGCATGTGGGGTTTCTGTATTCCACATTGTTTTACCGGATAATTGTGTACGCCTTTGCCGTGTTTTTATGGGGTTCAGCAGATTTGTTTCACCGCAAAATAGTTCATAATGCAGCTTTTTAAAAGTAAACAAACAGCTAGCTTAGGAGCTAAAGACATTTGAAACGTACACATTTCTTCATCTGAATCACTGAAGAGGCATCAAGAGCCCCCCACTGCTTCAGCACAAGGAAGGGACGAAGGAGGTATCCGGGCAAGACTCCCAGCAACGCCACACATGCCTTCTATCCCTACTAGTGTTCTGGCTAATGGACGTTCACTCTAGAATAAAACAGATAAACTGCTAAGCGTTTCCCAGAGGATGGTGAAAGACTGTTGTGGAGTGGAGGGAGCTGCAGGAGGAAGAGGAAGGACCTGACCAGTGCAGGACACCACGCAGAGGAGCACCTCCACGCAGAGGAGCACCTCCACGCAGAGGAGCACTGAAGGCAGGCAGCCAGGCTTCCTCCGGGTGCTACACAGTGGCAGCAGCTCAGGACTAACACCTGAACACTATTTCGTTGTACGTTTGCACAATGGCAAATAAAGCACTTACTTACTTAAAGGGGCTAGATTCAAGTTAGTCATTTTATACTCACTACTGCCACCTCAGGTCTTATGTGTAACTGCAGCTTCTATATTAAGCTCATGCATGACGGCACTTCAGACCCGAATTAACACCTTTTTGAGTGACAGCGCAGGATTTTAGAGGCAGTTGTGGTGCTACACACTAAGACATGGCTGCAACATGTATGGGGATGAAAATACTTAGTTTTAACATTTTTAAACTCTGTATAGTCCCATTAATGTGTGGTGTTTGAGGTCAACATTAGAGTTCATTTTATTGTATTGTATTTTGCAAGTTGTCAGAGCGTCTGGAACCAAAGCTAGATCTGCTCCTGTTATAGTGAAATCAACATAGCAGTTGCAATTGGAGATCAAATCAGGCACCATTTTTGAAACCTACAAGAAATACGCCAAAAATGTGCATGTTAAGGCTTTGGTTAATTGTGTTGCTAAAGAAAATCACATACATTTAACAAAAATGATCTTGACTTTGACATGTTCCCAACTGCAATTACGACATCATCTTGTAGAGTCGGCGCGATCAGGCCCAATCCTTCCCAGCAGCACATGTCACAGAGGCTAAAGTATGCTGCCCCGCTCTGCACATTCCTCTGTAATTGTGGTCTCAATACGACATAATCATTACCGCAGTGTGTGGCATTTGGATGAGGTTAACAGAGGTCAGACAGGTAATAGAGCTGCCTCCGTGCATTATGCGAGTTGACAGAGTAATGGATCGAATGTCTCAGAAGTGTAGTCTGGCTGCTGTGTCCCGCCAAGACGTTAGCTTCATTAACATCTGCATAACGAGTTAGAGGGAATGTAGCGGATTTTACAAGTGTTTTGAAAAGTGAGCGTTACAGACCGAGCGAGAAACCGAATCTTAGGAAAAAAAAGATTGGACGTGCGCGGAAACAGTTTATATCGGGGGCTAAAGTGACTTGAGCTTTAAATCGTGTTATGATGACGTTCGTGGAAAAAAGAGCAGCAACAACAAGAACAGCTGAAGTGTTTCCACAAGTCGAAACTGTAGCTACGGCTGAAAGATGACAAAAAAGATGGTCTTGATCAGAATTGTTCGAATGGGATTCACGATATACAGTAGATGAGTTTTGTAATAGGTGGGGTTCACGTTCTAGATTGTGATGATGTCATAGTCTCAGGGCAGAGGCCAATACAACTCTATGGGAGGAATGCAAAAGGAAAATGTCCAAATGTTCTTCCTTATTGAATTCACAAACCTGACATATTATTCTTATGTGTGAAAGTCCTTTCAACTGGACAACTTCACGATCATGTTTTTGAATATAGGCACCACTTTTGGACGTCTTTCAGAGAAAATAATTGGTTTTAACATTAGTTTATATGTGCTGTAGGAGAAAAAAATGAGTTACTTTTAAAGGGACTACATGGAGTTTAAAATGTTAAATTTATGTATTTTACTCCCCCTACATGTTCCAGCCATGTCCTAGGTGTAGAAGGAGCTCAGACCTGTTCACCACAACTGCCTCTAAAATCCTGCACTGTCACTCAAAAAGTTGTTACTTCGGGCTGCCGTCATGCACGAGCTTATAATAGAAGGTGCAGTTACATGTATGACCTGAGGTGGCAGTAGTGAGTATAAAATGGTCAACTTGCATCCAGCCCCATTAAGGGTCTTTAAGAAAGACACAAGGTATAACAAAAAAGCTTCTCTGTTATACCTAGTGTCTTTCTGAGAGAGCCTTAAAACTAATTTAGACAAAGACAAAAGAAAATCTGCGGCTCACCAGTTACCATAGTTACCATCATGGAATTTTAAGTGTCCCTCCACCTCAATTTTAAACTATAGGCTCTTCAGAGGGTTGTGACATCATGTGGATACAACCATAGATATATATAAAGGCTAGATGATCAAAGATAGATCAAACACGCTGCTGGCCAATGGAGGGCGACATCTGCACACGGCGGCCATCTTGCCACAGGGAGCTCGCTCACTCATAACATTGTGTTATATGTTGCATCTACTTTTAAATAACCATAACTTGCTCAGTTTCCTACCGATTTTCAAACGGTTTGTTTTGTTGTAAACCTCAGAGATGGAGGTATGACACTGCAGGCACAACCGTTTGTAAATCCGTGAAGATTTGAGCGAGATATGAGGATTTGTGTTCGTGCTAATCACTTGAGCTCGCCAGAAAGCTTCCCTGTGGCAAGATGGCCGCCCGTCATGCCGCAAGTGACTCTGCCTTAAGACATCTAGCCTTTATATATATATCTATGCACACAACCCATTGAGCGTAGAGACATTAAAAAAACGGTGGTAGATACTTTTGTACTCAGTCTTCTCCCGGACAATCTGCCATTTTGAAAGTGTCACAGAGACCGTGCAACGTATTGTAATTCAGAAGCTGGACTTTTTTAATGTATAAGCACTGTCCTTAGTCTGAAAACCCAACTCAGCACACACATCCATACCCACACTTGGGAGTCCATAGTTAAGAGCTGACTGAGCCATTGAACACTGTGAACAGGAAGCAATCTTCTGCACGTAACGCTCTTCTCTCTCCTCTGAACCACACTAAAGTCCCCGAGTGAGAAAAACCCTCTACGATAAGTGAACTTTTTCATGGTCATTTTGTGGCACGTGCTGTGAAGATCAGTGTGATTATCAAAACAATGCTTTCACTCGCAGGAAGCCATAGGAACCTGCAATGTTCTGGCGCAGTTTGGCCCGAGAATAGACTTAAATACAGTCATCCAGACCTGTGAACAAAGAGAAGCCGATTCTCATGAAAAAGAGCCCACGGAAAGATTGCCTTGCCATTTTATGTCTGCACTCATGCTTCTAGATGCACAGTGTATAATCAGGCAATGGCACAGCAGCGTGTAAGTGGGCTTTGTGCGCCCACCGCTCTCGCCTTTTGTCCCTTTTATCCCAGCGTGATGCACAGAGACTACTGTTGGCCACTTCGTGAAAAGTTGTAAAAGTCACACAATCTACTCTCAACTTAAGAGAGGTCTCCGGTCATGGAGTTTTTGGCTTTTAATTGTTGAAAGATGCTTGAATCTCCGTAATTAACTGGGCCTATCTCTCAAAATGGAGCGCACGGTTCACCTGCTGCACAGACACAACTAACACCACCATGTTTGTTATCTCCTCACTGTGGTATTTCCTACCCCGCATACTTCAGAGCGCGAGCATTCCCCACAAAGGGGAAGAAAGAAAAAAAAGAGCGAGAAAGAGAAATTGAGAGGCCGTGCCCGTTCTTTCAAACATGAGCAGATGAAATGAGGCATGTGGCAGCATCTTCTGTTAGCTCTGTGCCGGCCGTATCCGTCTTCCTTTGCAAATACGGGAGAGTAAACAGGAAGCCCAAAGTGCACGGTCAATAGAGAGGCATGGTGGGACGTTTATTTTAGGCGCCAGGACCCCAGCTTGAACCAACAGTTTGTTTGCTGTAAATAAACTTAAGACTGTATTTTGGGGACAGATTTTTAAGACTGTGGGCATCAAGGACAAACTTTATTTTCGCTGTCAGCTAAACATAGAGAGTGCTAAAGAGGATAGTTTACATGTTTTTAAACAGGCGAAGGTCAACTTGGAGATGCAGATGGGTAGGGCTGTGCAATTACAACAGTAAACGATTACAAAATTAGCATAATCGCAAAAAATCGCTTATTTATATACATTTTTTTCATCCATCCATCCATTTTCTTCCGCTTTATCCGGGGCCGGGTCGCGGGGGCAGCAGTCTCAGCAGAGATGCCCAAACCTCCCGGTCCACACACACCTCCTCCAGCTGTTCTGGGGGGACCCCGAGGCGACACCAGGCCAGCTCGGAGACATAGTCCCACCAGCGTGTCCTGGGTCTTCCACGAGGCCTTGTTTTTTTTTCAATTTTCGTTTTTTTTTCCAATTTTTTCTTTTTTTTTTCGCAAAGCAGACTTGCGTTATTTCAGGCCGCTGGGATTATTTTCCCTTCGCTTTTCACGTGCCACGGCTCATGCTTTTGCCTGACATAAAAACAAACAGCGCTGTGTGATGATGTCTTCAGGCCGCGCTGCTCAGTTTACTTGCGCAGGTGTGAGGGCTGGCCAGCAGGGGGCAGGTGTGAAACAGGGACCTCTCCTTAATCGACTGTCCAGAAAACATAAAATATCATCATAGTGTTTTGATTGATTAATAAATAAAATAAAGATAGACTTTTTTTTTTAAAGGCAACAAATAATCGTTTGAATAATCGTGATTTCAATTATGACAAAAACAATCGTGATTATTATTTTTTCAATAATCGAGCAGCCCTACAGATGGGTAGTAAAACCGGTGACCTTGGCCACAATATGCAAATCTAATCTTATATAATGATTTTCTTAGAGCCAATAGATCTCCATTTGGATTTCATCATAATTCATAAGCACCAAATACCTTTACATTGCCTGGAAGAAGAACTTGTACACTGAAAGCACGAACAAGCCTTCATGATTACATTACAGCTATATTTACATAGGGGGCCTGTGCGCCGATAGCCATCACCGGATACAAAAGGAAGCCTGTTCTATATAGAGATAACTGCACCTTTTTCCGTCATGGGAATTTTATATCGCGTAGTATTTTCTCTCCCGAATGGCCCGCATTGGGAAACCTCAGCAATGCATAAAATCGGATAAACGGATTAGCGGCGGCGATGCCAACCTGGTTCTGATCTCGTATTTATCTAGGGCCGCTAATGCCTTCCCCTGGAGCCAAAAACCCAAAGTTTTATTGCCGGAGGGAGGCATGTGGCAGTTTGTTGACTTTTATTTGACCAGTCTGTCTCCTCTTTTCACAGTGATCCGCGCGAAAGTGGTGGGCAAGAAGCTGCTCAGAGACGGGCCGTTCGGGACCATGAGATACACAGTCAAACAAATGAAGGTGAGTAAAACGGTGAACGTGTGGCTGGACCTAAATGATTGAAGGTATAAAAGCAGAGGAAGCCGATACACAATGTGGGCAGCACGGTGCGATAAAGTCTTAAAGGAACAGGCCACGGTTTTTCCATACTGAGATATGTTCTTACCTGAGCTTAGACGAGTTGATACTTCTTGGTCACTTCTAGCTTCAGCCCGTTTGGAGCTATAGGAATATACTGGGAGAGGCCAAATGCTAGCAAGATCTTTGGTCGTTTTGCGTGACTGAGCGCACACACAAAGACCAGACAGGTACGCATCAACTCGTCTAAGCTCAGGTAAGAACATATTTCAGTATGGAAAAACGGTGGCCAGTTCCTTTAATCAATAAAGCAGCATGCAAATTCGACAGATACAATAGGAATCAAAGCAGTGAAAAAATGGAAGCAGAGTGACCTGGGAATAGTTCCAGTTGTCATCATCATCATTGCTAGTTCCGCGTTTATGATCGCTCATACAGTAGTCTTTTCTTTTACTGTAAATGTCTGCAAACACAGGATTTCTGTCTAGTATCAGAATAAAAAATAGGTACAGCCCCTTTAATCAGTATCACTGCAGAAATATGTTTAAACACTCATAAGGGTTCCAAACCTTTTTCCCATCAGTAAGCCGCGCTTACAAAATTAAAACAGCAGATTTCAATTTGAGCTAAGTCAACCGATATTTGGGTATTTTACAGTACTGGCTATTGATTGGGTTGCAGGTTCTAGAATATGATGATGTCATCAGACCCAACGGGAGCAGGAGCCAGTGTTTCTTGTTTCCTAACAGCATTACACTTTCACAAGTCGTAACTAAAAAGATGATCTCTCTGTACAAGACCAAATATTTCCTCAAAAACAAAATAATTTTACTCTATATAATAGTATAGGCCTCTAGAATGCTGTGATGTCACCTGCAACCCAGCAATTGGCCGATCTAACTCCAATAAAAGCCAATCTCTCTGGGGACAGAAGTTATATAGAGTTCCAATTTTTTTGCATTGAAAACAGTTACAAGCCTTCCGACAACTTCCTCGGCCTCAGGGGAACAGAGAAACATCACAATGAAACTTGGTTAGCTACAAGTTTGATAAAACACAATTTCACTAAACCTCAGCCAACATGGACATGCTGCATATCATGTTGAAACACAGAACCTGTAGAATAGTTTTAACCCCCGCAATTGGATCATTTATCGCTGCGCAAAAAGCCGCAGAATGCTAATGCTAACGGCAGCTAATCAAGGCTGGGACAAAAACTATGATTGAACCACCGAAAGCGATAAAATAAAATTGGCCTCTGCTGGAGTGACCGAGTATTTGTGTTTTTACAAGATTACAGACCAGAAACATATTGGTTAAAATATTGGTTGGGCATATTGGGCTATAAAAATCCCCCAAAATCGGCATCGGCATTAGAACACACTATGTTTGTGTTCGGCCAAGATGCACACAATGCTATCATCCGGTGCCCAAAAAGAAAACGCACCTATAAAAGCAGATTGATATGATCTTTTTACGTCAACAGCTAACAAATTTGACTCATCAAGGGCATGTAAAAAGGTAGAAAAGCTACTGGAGACCTTTGAATAAGACGGATAGAAGCAGGTTCCAAATGAGTGCAACTTTTGAAATTACAGGCAACGCCCACTGGAAAGCTCACCACTGTCTAAACAAGCACAGCTCAGTCCAATTACGGCTCTGTCCCGTTGAAAAAGCAGCACAAACTTGTTGATCTACTATGTCTAGGCCACCCTCAGCTGCCCCGTCCCGTCTCCACAGAAGTGTGTTCCGAGCCGTTTCCACTTCCTGCTGTTACGTAACGGCGCCTGGTGCGCCCGTGTGACAGATGCTGACAGCGGCTGCTCCGACACGGGCCAGCTCTCAGGATTACGGCTTTATTACACGGCTGCACCAAATACACCTCGCTGTTCACACCATAGCGCCGCTGCACGCAACACCGCAATCAAAGCTCGTGTTGAAAGAATTGGACCAGATTTAACCAGCTTACGCTCAAGAACCAGGATATTTACAGATATAAAGGACGGGGAATTTACCGCTTACAGCACAGTAGCATAAGTGATGCACGGTCATGTTTAATACTATGTGACCAGACATTGTTTATAATAGACCGTAATTTCATTCAATCCTACTGGAAAGTGCTAGAAACTCCCACCAGACCAGTCTTAAATAATAGTCTGTTGTGGGCGCTTCATGTCTAAACAGGGATTTCCTGTTTTGGCTGGACAAACAAATTACACTGACCAACTGCAATGTCTCTCCGGGCAAACTTCAGCTCGACTTTCGCTCGTACTAGAAGATGTCAAAACCAGCAGAAGGCGATTACACAAACGAATCGCATTATGATTGATTTATTTCCGATCCTCCTCTTCCAATGAGTCAGTGTCTCAGAAATGCCGCTTGATACAGCCAGCACGCTCTATTTATTGCGTTGGTTTTATTGCTCGGTGCCAGGCTGAAGTATGAAGTATAATTAAATCTGGGTTTGTTTGTTTTCTTTCCCCGAATGTTTTGCAGATGTACAAAGGCTTCGAGAAAGTGCAGCACGTGCAGCACATTTACACCGACGCCTCCGAGAGCTTGTGTGGAGTGAAGTTTGACATCAACAAGTACCAGTATCTCATCACAGGTGAGGGACAAACCTGTCAGTAGTAAAGTTCTAGTACTTTTATTGCAACTTTACACCATCAAAGCACCAGAACAGTTTAATCCCACGTGTCTCAAATTGATGCTAGTGTATCATCCTCACAAGATCAGATGTGGTGCAGTGGGTTATAACAGCTATGCGTTGCTATAGCCACAAGTCAACTACAAGTAGGGCTGGGTACTGGTAAATGATACTAGGCTGGTACCGGAAAAAAAGCTTAGGTACCACTGGTATCGAAATAATAAAAGGTCAAAAACAGGTACTGAAAGAAAATGTTCTATCTTTATATCTTTAGATCCAGGGACAGCATTACAGGAAGTGAAATAAAGGATTTTTGTCATTTTTTTAGTTTATTATTTCAAATTAGAATCTTCCCAAATTTTCTGTCCCAATTGCTTAATTGCTTTCCCATTTTTCCCCTCATTTTTGCTCATTTGTTTTGACTAATATTCTCCATATTTCTCCCCATTTCCCCCAACTTATTTCCAATAATTTCCACTATTTTTTCCAATTTGTTAACAAAATTTGTATTTTATTTTTTGACACAATTTCTCCCCATTTTCCCCCAGTTCTTCCCAAATTATTCCCAATTTTCCCCCATTGGAGATGAACCTGATATTGTAAATGTGCAGATATTCCACATATTATTGTTCTGTTTTCTGGTTCTGGACGACAAATATTTTAAAGGAACAGGCCACCGTTTTTCCATACTGAGATATGTTCTTACCTGAGCTTAGATGAGTTGATACGTACCTGTCTGGTCTGTGTGCTCGTGGAAGAGCTTGGTCGCTTCCAATTTCACCCTGTTTGGAGCTATAGGAATATGCTGGGAGAGGCCAAATGCTAACAAGGTCTTTTTGCGTGACTGAGTGCACGCACAAAGACCAGACAGAACATATCACAGTATGTAAAAATGGTGGCCTGTTCCTTTAAAGGGACTATACAGTGTTTACATTTTTTTTTAATTATGTATTTTCCTCCCCCTACATGTTCCAGCCATGTCCTAATGTGTAGAATGAGCCCAGACCTGTTCACCACAACTGCCTCTAAAATCCTGCACTGTCACTCAAAAAGTTGTTACTTCGGGTCGGTAATATAGAAGGTGCAGTTACACGTATGACCTGAGGTGGCAGTAGTGAGTATAAAATGGCCAACTTGAATCTAGCCCCTTTAATATAGGTAATCGGCAAAAATATCGCTCAGGTATCAGTATTGAAAACCAAGTATGGCTAAAGTGCTAGTATCGTAAAAAAAATGGTTCAAAACTACAACGATTGGTGCTTCACTTGTACAATTTCGTTTTTTCCCAACACCATGAATGTGTGGAAGAAAGTACCAAAAGCGCGGAATGACCTTTTATGTGCCAGGAGAATACTTCATACTTAGTAATGGGGCACATTACTGCGTTGTGAGAACACGTCTTTCCACATAAACAAAGAGCAGCCTGAAAATGCCACATTTTGCCTCATGTTACGCAACTGTAGCAAACAAGTTTCTACAGTGACCACAGTTAATAAACATCTCCTCACGGCGGAGTCCGAGCTTCTGTATCTGGCAGCGAGCGCCTGTTTGCGCTCTCTCCCCGTCTCTCCCTCCATCTCTCCCCTCCAAGGACTTTTTCATTTGTCCTGTGACACGAACATTCCCACTTATTTATAACCTCAGCCCTCAGCCGTCTCCAAAGCAAAGCCACTTTCTCTTTCTCTCCTCCTCGTCTCGGCTCATTCCCCCGGTTCGTTCCCATGGCCGGCGCGCAAGCAGAAAGCACTTCTCTCATTCTCACAAGTTTGTAATTAGCAGGAAGCAAACGCCATCGCCGCATGCCCCACCAGAAGCGTTTTATGAGTTGCTATTTCCAACAGCGGCGCAGTTGACTTTGGTGCCCGTCCTGTCCCCCCTCGTGTAATGCTAGTGGACACGCGGCCCGTTTCCTAGCAGCGGCGGATATGTTTACAATGTCAGGGTGCAAGTGACATCACTGACGTCTTGCTCAGTGTCCCAGGACGTCTATAATAAGTGAGGGGGACAGCGTTACGAGCCCCGCAGCAGCGCCGTGCAGACTGCCTCCATGGTGCCAACAGTACTTTGATAAAAAGCCCTAAAAAAGTGATTTGGCAAAGTTTAGCTAGTGGTGGCAGAAGTGGATAAAAGTAACGCAGCTGATTAGAGAGTTTGAACTGCAGAATTTATTGATTTTCTCTACAAACAATCAGATTATTTGTAGGACAGTTGACTACTAGTTCTCACTATATTGGAGTGTTTATTTATTGTTATTGTTTTGTATTTGTTCTTTGGATTTTTTATTGTGTATGCTTCTTATTATTGTGATGGACCCCAGGAAGACTAGTTGCTACCCTGGTTGCAACTAATGGGGATCCTAATAACAAATAAACAAATATAGAGTTCAGGAATGTGACATGATATTGCTAAGAATTATGGGATTAGCAGCAATTGTAACCTAATGGAGATTTTAAAAGTTGAAATACTGGAGTTATTGTTCACATTAAATCAATTGGACACCACAGTGTGTTAGATGTTTTTACCAGCAGTAACTCAGCAGGAACTAATGGAGCTGTTCCACGGCTTTTTTCTCCACTTTTTATACTGTTGTTAGCTAATGTCAGTCTATGGTATGTATGCTAACAGCTGCAAACATGGCGGATCATGGTGTCTTAATGTGTTTTAATAGTGTTTAATAGTGTTTTAATGTGAACAATAACTCAAGAATTCTACCTTGTAAAATCTCCATTCGTTTATTATTGCTGCTAATCCCATAGATACAGACGGCATCTCAGGAATTGCCCATATATGGTCATGTTTGTAAACAGTTAACTGGGAAAAATGTAAACTTTGGAATGTAAATTATGAATATAGTTTTCTACTAAATAAAGATACAAAGACATGGAGAGGAGCAAAGTGGTTCAACAGCCCATAAATACATGAATAACGGAGAATGCTAACATCGTGCTACTGCTAACGCTAGCTAGCGCTAGCCACGACTGATGTTTTTTTGCTTCTGCTGTGAATAAACATCCATATGGACCCGATTTAGACTTGACTTTATTTGCATGTGATAAATAAGTTTATATTTCGCCAGAAAATGTCTAAAAAGAGTGAAAAATTGTGTTTCCCAAAAGATTCTGTTTTCCTCCTCGGCGAAGCCCCGCCCCCTTCTATGACGCGATGCCGTCTGTATCTATGATGCTTCGCGGTATAACATCACATTCCTGAACTCCTGAACTTATTCTGTTATAAATATGACACATTAGAAACATTTTTCACTATTATACCATAATACTAACGATTTTGGTCTAATATTTACCTTATTTTCTCTGGTTTGACATTTTTGATCAGCTTTATTATTACATTTCCTTATGGGCACAGGCATATGACACAGGGCACACGACAAACTACGTAGAGGTAAACATTTTTAACTGTTGTCTGGCCAACCATGTTATATCTTTTGGATACGTCCATAAATGTTCACGTTCGAGGGGGAAAATAACACATATAACTCCACAATTTTTGATGTATTTTCTACCAAATAAAGAGACACTGAAAGGAAAGTTGTTTTATCAGCCCAAATTTGTACAGTGAAAGCTAACGTTAGCTTCATGCTAGTACCTGCTAGCTTTGTGTGGCAGTTTTTCAATCTGCTGTGAAAAAACATTTATAATGACCCAATCTGACTTGACTTTATTTGTGCTGAATATGCTTATCGTCTGCCAGAAACCGTCTTAAAGAGCAAATAAACAATAGAATCCATAACGTACTTCCTTCCCCTCACTAGGCCACGCCCCCACTATGCTGAAACAATCAAATAAAAATAACATACCTCCCATTTCTACATTAAATCTCCACTTTGCTGGAGTAAAACTAGAATAATACAGAGAAGTGGTTTCTTATTGTTGTAGGAGCACATGGGCTTGGTAAACTTGTAAAAAACACTGAAAATCCCAGCCATGTTAGCAGATTTTTTGGTGGTTTTTCAGATATTTTTGGACAGGTTTGGTTGCCAAGACCTGGAAACCCTTCACCCGACCCACTCACCAGCCAGTCCTGTCAATATTTTAGGAACATGTCCCACACTCGTCACCATGTAATAAGACTGAGCGGTGCTCCAGTAATCCCAGAGCGTGTGTGGGTGCCCTGCGTGCGCATATTTAAGAGCTGCCAAAAGCATGCATCCTCAGGGCAACGTGTAGTGACAATTCGCCATGTGTGTTGAACGCTAGCAAGTTCCCACGCCGCACCTGTCCGAGGAGGGGGTTAGCCGAGAGTGATCCCATTGCTAAAAATAGCCCTCCGCCGACCTTCACGTATTCACAAACACTGTGTTCGAATTGGGGTTTACCCTGCGAGATTGTCTTAGGTCGGGTTACTTCAGATGGAGTTTTGTTTACAATATCAATAACAACATCTTTTAACGGCCAATGTTATGCAGTTGTTTTCATGCTTTACTAATCCTGCAGTCAGTTTGTCTCTACGCTCTCAAAACGCCAGCCCTGCCTTCGATATACATCACACAGAGTAGTCTATGAAGCCCCTCTGTATCCAACCTTGCTCTGATCATGTCTTCAACACAGATTAGCATGTTCAAGTAGCTAGTATTTGTTTACCTTTCATTTTGAACGGCTTCCTGTTCCCTATGGAGTTTTGAGGAACATTTAAGAACATTTAAAGGTGTTTTATTTTACGTTAAAGGGGCTAGATGAAAGTTATTCATTTTATACTCACTACTGCCACCTCAGGTCATACATGTAACTGCACTTTCTATATTAAGCTTGTGCATGACGCCAATTTGAACTCAAAGTAACACCTTTTTGAGTGACAGTGCAGGATTTTAGAGGCAGTTGTGGTGAACAGATCTGAGCTCATTCTAAACATTAGGACATGGCTGGAACATGTAAGGCAGGGGTAGGCAACATCAGGCCCGAGGGCCAAACCCGGCCCGTCAGCACAGAACCTCTGGCCCTCAAGATAATTTTGAGAAACATTAATACACATATCAGAGAGTACTTTTAACATTATTAGAGTTAAATGGGAGGAAAAAAGGTAGAAATACTGTCAATACACCCAATTAGGTCACATATTATGTACAACACTGGCATTTGAAGGAAGTGCACCAGAAAAAGAATAATCATTTTAAGGAAGAAATGACATAAATCTACTTGAATTAAGAGATTAAATCTAAGGTTTGAGTAGATTTGGTCTGGTCTTAGATGAGATAAAACCTCTAGTAGTAGTTATTGTTTTAATTCAGATAATTTTGTCTCATTTCAAGGGAAAAATAATTATTTGTCTGATTTCAAGTGGGTTTTATTCTTGTTCCATTGGCATTTGTATCTTGGATTAGTTCAAACCGACTCAAATTCAACATAGAATTTGATGAATTCAAGCCATTTCAAGTCATTTATCTCATTTAAGATGGTCATTTGTCCAGTGTTGTGCTTCACTTTGGGCTAATAATCATAATAATCAGCACCTTCGGCCCTTGGTCTATTTACAATAAAGAAAATCGGCCCTCCGCTAAGAAAACTTGCCTACCCCTGATGTAGGGGGCGGAAAATACATAATTTCAACATTTTTAAACTCCAAATAGTCCCTTTAATACCAAGGCTAAGATGTCCAAAGTAGCTTTTATTTCAGTAGATCTTCATTTACTAAAAGCACAATTGACTTTTTCCACAGGACGAGTGTACGATGGAAAGGTCTACACTGGACTCTGCAACTTCAACGAGAGGTGGGAGCGACTGTCTCTGGCTCAGAAGAAAGGCATCAACCATCGCTACCAGCTGGGATGCAATTGCAGGGTGAGTGCGTTCACTACGACTACTACTACTACAACAACTGCTATAGCTACTGCAGTACAGTTCATTCATGCGATCGTACAACTGCTGCTGCCACGGATACTGCTACGGCTGCTGCCAGAGAGGATTAGAAAGGCCACATAGGGACGAGGCAGAGGCGCTAGGAGCCAAAACCTTTACTCAAACATCTGATCCAACTGTATCGAGTTCAGAATGGGAGCTTTGCGCATTGTCTCCAGCTCGGCTTTACCCAGATCTAAAAGCTTCTTGACTGGAGAGTGTAAGAAGACCTACAAATGTGATCGGAACTTTGGTGTGACATTGTCGCCATTTTTGGTCAGTTTTTGTAA
Source organism: Gobius niger (assembly GCF_951799975.1). Classification (NCBI taxonomy): domain Eukaryota; kingdom Metazoa; phylum Chordata; class Actinopteri; order Gobiiformes; family Gobiidae; genus Gobius; species Gobius niger. The sequence goes on from NC_136853.1 coordinate 42,491,748, forward strand.
CTTTTTATAGCTTTTTTGTTGCTTTTCTGGCCACTTTTTTTGTTGTGTTTTCATCATGTTTTTGTCCCTTTTTGTGGCTCTTTCAACGCTGTGTTTCATTGTTTTTTTTGTTGTGTTTTCGCCACGTTTTTGTCACTTTTTTGTGCCATTTTCAATCTCGTTTTCGTCGCTAATTTGACTAGAAAAAATGTGCTCGGTTCAGGTGGGGGTTAAGCGTTTAATATTTGTCTGGAAATTCACAGATTCCAGTTATAGGGCCCTCTTGAAGGAAAAAAGAAACATACAAGACACCTTTAACCAAAATAATACAGTCCAGATGACTACATAGAAGAGAATTTCCAATATTGATCTGCACCGGGTTGTTGTTTTTTTTAATTGAAGATGTCTCGCCTCTCATCCATCAGTACAACTATTCTTCCAGCTCCCTTTATACACCTCCAAGTGGGACTTTCCATCTGGCTTGCCCTGAAATCTGCTCTTATCTCGTTAAATGGCCTGCGATGAGTTTTGGCTCCGAGCTTGTGTCCTGCAATGGCATCTGCTTCTGTCTCAAACCCTTACTATGCCCATGTTATTGCGGTTTTGATATGAGCTAAAAACAGAGGGCCGATTGAATCTTTCACCTCCCATTTCTGACCACTGATGGTTCCCCTGTCCTCACAAACATGGCCTCTTCCACCACAGACTTGAAAACCCCTGTAGATCTGCATGTGCTCCACTCCTTTCCTAATCATTTTTGCATTGCGCTACAAACCGTTTCGATAACATAAAAAAATCACATACTTTCCATTTGCAACTTGGCCTGCGCTCGGCGGATTATTTGCCCCGTTAAACTCGGACATGTTGGTGAGACATTATCGAATTACACGACTGGACCTGTTTATGTCTTCATTCCCTGGTTTTACGAGGCTGAGACGTGCAGCTGCTGACAGTGGAGTGAGCCTTCTACTGTACAACTCTTGGCCGCTTCAGCGCAAGTGGATTAGCGAGAGAATGTATGTGTTCCCAACGCAAACCACTCGCCGCTGTACACGAGGGAGAGTGGACATGCCAGCGGCCTCCAGGCATCTGCAAAGAGCCATCTATCAAGCGAGAGCAGAACTAGGTGTAAACATCCGCACACAGAAGAGAAAAGGAGGGACTTTGCACAAGCTTTATAAGTTAACTAACCTATACGCGATCACTATGAATAAAAGTAATGAGCAAAGTGTTAAGAGATCATTAGGAACCAAAAATATGAAGGCACTATTACTTAGACTGCCAACAACTTCTACTATAGGACCAATTAGTCTTTACAACCACTACAAATCAAATAAATGTGTTTTTTCTAGCCTACACAACAAGCGAATCGAAGTTGATTGATTAATGTGAGGAACTAGTATGCTCACATTAATCAACTAGTAGAGCAACAGTATTCCACCTTTCCATTCAACAATCAAATTTGCATACTCCAAATTATTTTAAAGCGGAACTAAGTAACCTTTGCCCCTCATTACTCATTAATTGTCAGTGAGAGTAAATACTACACTGACAAAAGAGAAAGGAAGAGGGATTTTTTACCTTGTACCACAACCCAATTACACAAAGGCTGGCTGTATATCAGAATCAGAATAGTTTTTATTGCCATTGTTTGTAAACAGGTTCACAAACTAGGATTTTCTCTTGGTGAGACGTGCAACATTAAACATAAAAAATAACACAGCGTTTAGATCAAAATAAGCTATAAACTTTAAACTATAAGGCTTGAGGGGCATGCATAAGAATATCAAAATAAATAAGGTTAAAATTAAAGTAAAATATGGTAGACGACAACAATTGACATATACTGCTTAAGACATATACTGCTTAAGTGGCGCTAGACCACAGTTAGCTTTGCCCGTTTGCCTGTTAGCTTCTTCTGATCGTGATGAACCAAATAACGTTTTGCAAAATGTTCATCAACAAACTGAAAACTATAGACAGAATACTGCCAATACTTGCCTGTCCGCCATATCCTCAGAAAGTGATTTTGTGGACATTAGTGTGTATTGGGGCTGCCGGGTCGGAGCAGGGAAAGTTGCAAATGTGGTTTGCTGGCCAGAGACACCGGGGGAGATGAAAGACCCCCCAATCATCCCATTAACATTTGTATTGCCCTCAGAGGGACTACGAAAAGGATTTATTTAAGGGGCTAGATGCAAGTTCGCCATTTTATACTCACTACTGCCACCTCAGGTCATACGTGCAACTGCAGCTTCTATATTAAGCTCGTGCATGACGGCACTTTGGACCCGAATTAACACCTTTCTGAGTGACAGTGCAGGATTTTAGAGGCAGTTGTGGTGAACAGGTCGGGGCTCATTCTACACATTAGGACATTGTTGGAACATGTAGGGGGAGGAAAATACATAATTTTGACATTTTTAAACTCCGTATAGTCTCTTTAAGGTAAAACAGTAACTTAGTTCTGCTTTAAATGTATACACAGGCTAAAAGTGTATACTGAATATACTCCATAAACATGAAGCTTGTGTCTCTAGATATGTGGTCAACATGTTCCCACCAACTGATGACAATGAAATTGACAATGAAAACATTTTAGATGAAGTAATAGTTGTTTTTGTTGACATTTTTTGCTTGGCTTCTCAAGACAAGAGCAGAATGAGCCCCACACTTGGGGTTTCCAAATATGCCTATAGCATGTTCACATTTGGTGAAACTTGTGCTCTCTTATGCAGCTTAAGGAAACCCTAGTTCTTTTGTAGCTACTCCTTAAAACACCATTTAGTGCTCCCACAAAACATCAACAGTTTAACAAAAACTTGCTGGAATAAACGATATCAAAGGAACCATGTAACATCTTTCTTCACGCCTCTGCACATTTCATTAAAGTCCCCTCCATCCTCCGCATACCGTCACTGATAATCATTGACCATGAAGAAGGCAGGAAGCGTGTTGTACCCGCTAGAAAATCATTCTCTACACATCATTAAAAACACTTAAAGCCGGAAGTTATGTGAAGCGTGTAGGACAGACTCCGCTGCCTTGAAAAACAAAGCTAATTCAATTTCCCGACTCATTCATATCCTTGAAAGTTTAGCCCTCTCTACTTTCTTCTCCTCGAGCACTTTTTGAGGCGGATGACTGTGTTTTGCTGTCACAAATCGTTTCCGCTCATCACCTCTCTAACCGGTTATATAAAGCGTTCCGTCACATTCATCCCGGGGCGACTTTTGTGAGCGCACCTGGGTGAGTGACACACAGAAAGACGTGGTAATAAATGGTGTAAAATTATTCGGAAACGCGTCCTCGGGGGAAATGAATGATCTTTTGATGCGTGACACTTGAGGTGACGTTAGCGGTTAGCGAAAAATGCGAGCAATCAGGAAAGCGAAGATGGCGCGGAGGAATGTGACCTATTTGCCATTTATGAAATCAGGAAAGTTTCCGACGATAATCCTTAACTTTATGTAAGAGATGGTAATGCAAGGTATGATAGCGTTTGAAAAGGAACTCAGCATTTAGGAGAGCAGTTTCTATGGATCTGGCACTTTGACGTTTGCTGCCACCATGTTATAATGTTCCCTGATCAAAACATACCTAGGGTTATGTTATGAGTGCCTTAAAGGGATAGAGACAACTCATATTGAACAAAAGTATGGTCAAGTGAGCCTTAGAACAAGCCTCTTTTGATAAACGCAGTGAAGGACAGTGATCATGAAGTGGTTGGAATAATGGCTGAGGATGGACCTTCTCTTTGGCCCTGATGTTACTGCGATGCCACCCCCCAGTGGCTAGGGGTGACTCCAGAAAGCCCGCTGTAATACTGAACCTCGTAGAGACTTCAAATCTTCCAAAAATAACTTAAAAGCTTAGGTCTAAATATTATTTGTATTTTTTTTTTCCGAAATATGGCGTTTCCTCCAGTGACAACTCTGAGGGGAGTACCGTATTTTCCGGACTATAAGTCGCACTTTTTTTCATAGTTTGGCAGGGGGTGCGTCTTATACTCCGGAACAACTTTTTTTTAAACTCAAATATATAATTTCACATGCCACTAGGGGGTGTTGCAGGCTAATCAAGCAGCAGAAAGAAAGTTTGGAGTGAGCGAGAAAGCAGAGGTTCTTACCACAAAGAAGAAATCCATTTTTTTTATACTCTGGAGCGAGTCATAGTCCAGAAAATACGGTATTATATTTTCCACCATGCTGGTTTTTGTTCTGTATGTTTTTAAAGTTTGAACATAAGGCATTGATTGACAGGCCAAGGAGAACTGTGGGGGCTTGCTGCTGCTCTGCCCATCCTGCGAGGGCGGACCTTTATAGGAACATGCTTTGTTGGAGTCAATAATGTGAATGGACTTCTGTTAGAGGACCACTACTTCTATATTCCTGGGTTGGAATTATCACCAAATGCCTGAAAAACCTTCTTTAAAGAGGAGCATTTGGCAAAATCTTCAAATCAGAAATTGCGGCTTGATATCCGAAGATGAGTGCCAAGGTTCTCTGGTACAGGTTGCTCTGAAGGATGGGTCAATGGACAAACTACCCTATGGAGACAACAAACTTAACAGTATTGTAACCTCACCAACTGCATACCGTATTTTCCAGACTATAAGTCGCTGCGGAGTATAAGTCGCACCAGCCACCCTGATGCACCGTTGACAAGCCTCTCCCGGCAGCACGTAGTCCAAGCATCCGTTTGTGAACTCATTCCTTTCGCCATCTAGCGTTTAGCTCGTGATTAGCTTATTTTTGTTTTCTTCATTGCAGTAAGAGCAACCTCTGCCAGTCCCTCACAAGTTTCTCGCTAACTCCTTCTTTCTTTCTGCTGCTTGATTACCGTTTTCGGCTGCATATTTCACTACTTGCAGCTTGTCATCTGCAGAATACAAGCCTAGAGCGCCCTCTAGCGTCTGTCAGTGTGAAAATAAGAAACATGTGAAATCATGTTTCTGGGCGATATATCGATACTTAAGATATATCGATATATTTTTAAATGAGATGTGGAATTAGACCATATCGTGTATATCAGGATATTTCAAATTGAGAAAAGCTATTAAGTTGACAAAAAGAAACAGGTAATCTCAAGCTGATTTATCTTATTCTTAAACTGAGCACTTTATTTTGTTTTCTCTTTATATATAAATGCTGCCTTATTTTATTTTCTAGGCTATTTCTATTTAAGATTTGGGGTAGAATGATGGGGAATCTAACTGAATTCATTTTGTTGTAAAGTTGCTAATGGGAACAGATAATATAAGATTAATCTTCCCTCTGTTCCTTTTTGTTCATGTATGGATGAAAAAAAAAAATTGTGTAACGGCATGACATGACATGAACAAATAAATAAATAAATATGTTTTTTAAATTTAATTTAAATGTGCATGTGCACCTTACGGAGCTTTGTTATACAGTGTTTAAGTTTACATTTTATAGTGAGTTTTCCATAAAACTACTCGTATTTGACTTTGACTTAGCATTTCATTTCACAGCTCTCACTTTGTGGATATATATCGTATATCGATATTTATCAAACATTTATCGGGATATGAGTTTTGGTCCATATCGCCCAGTCCTTAATTTTGATATACAAGTCTAACTGAGTATAAGTCGCACCCCCAGCCAAACAAAAAAAGTGCAACTTATAGTCCAGAAAATACGGTACATGGAAATCAGACCAGTCTGCTCGGGAGGTGCACTTGACCCAGAGCACCTCACAGGTTGCTCTAGCGGCAACTGAAATAGATAAATTCAAGACAAAGCTGCCCGAGTTTAGAAACTTTACTTAACTGCATCTTCCTCTTCTCTTCCTACAGATCAAACCATGCCACTATCTCCCCTGCTTCGTCACATCCAAGAACGAGTGCCTATGGACGGACATGCTGTCCCACTTCGGATACCCCGGCTACCAGTCGCGGCACTACGCTTGCATCCAGCAGAAAGAGGGCTACTGCAGCTGGTATCGGGGCATGACCTCCCGCGACAAAACCACTATCAACGCCACCGACCCCTGAACCTAAACACAGCATCAACCTAAATCCACTGCCGCCTCCCAAAATCCTACAACCCCCCCCCCCTCAATCTTAAAGAGTGTTACTGGACTTGTTTGCTTGCTCTGTGTGGGCATCCTTTCACGGGGCCACGGAGGAAGGGAAAAAAAACAAAAAAACAGCACCAAACTATGACAGTGCCTGTAAAATAGCACTTCTGATAGAGGAAAAAAAAAGTATATTGTTGTACAGATCATGTTTGCCAAATCTCAAAAGTCAATATTTTTGCCCTATTGTGACAGACAAAGTAGTATGAGACTTTGTGTGAATGAGAACGTATGCTATCATGCTGCTCTGTAGTTGGCACGGGATCAAGAAAATAAGCTAAACAGCAATGTCCCCATACCACTTTTCCACAGAAGTACAAATATAGGAGCCTCAGAGGTTGCTACACTAGGTTAAGCAAAAAGGTTTACAGCAACCAATAAGGGACACACCTCAACACCCACCAAACTGCCATAGCCTCTGGAGGCAACTTCAAAACCCACAGCAAATTCTTTGGCGCGTGATGCGGAACGACCTGCCGATTTAGTCGTCATGAACCCAACGACCACTAGAAAAATTAAAAAGAAAAATTAGGGATGCACCGATACCACACGCTTGTACTCGTATTCGTACTCCCGATAGATACAGACGGCATCTCGTCATAGAAGGGGGCGTGGCTTATAGAATAGAATCTTTAAAGAAACACAATTTTTCTCTCTTGTTAGCCATTTTTGGTGGAATATGAACTTATTTATCATACATAAGTAAAGTCAAGTGTAAATCGGGCCCGTAGGGATATTTTCTCACAGCAGATTGTGCAGTAGAAGTGAAAAAACGGCAGTTGTAGCTAGCGCTAGCTAACTGCTAGCATTAGCCCGATGCTAACATGTAGCATCAGGTTAGCATTCTCCTTTATTTATGTATTTATGGGCTATTGAACCACTTTGCTCCTCCCCATGTCTTTGTTTCTTTCTTTAGTAGTAAACTATATTCATAATTCAGCATTTGGTAAAGTAGTTTTTGAATAATTAAAGAAAGTTTAGATTTTTCTCCAAATTATTTTCCCCCTTAACTGTTTTCAAACATGACCATATATGGGTGATTCTAGAGATGCCGTCTGTATCTATACCAGAAACCGATACCACTTGACGTGCGGCGCTCCTCTCAGCTCAGGAGAGCAAAGAGCAACAAACTATAGAATTGTTCAGCAGAAATAAAATATTCCACATAGAGCTGACTTTATTACAGACTACACTGCCTAAATCAGAGTCTGTGCTGGATTTGACCAGTGCTTAATGTCTCCTCAGCTCTGGGTCTGAAGAGTTTCCAAGACCATCCGCTAACGTTGCTAATGTTGCTAACTAGCGGCTAACGGCTCTGGTGATTCTGAGTTCTTTAAGCACATGGGCTTAATTCATCAGTAAAACTGACTGGGCAATAAATCGAAATTTAATTGAAATCACAATCTCTACTTTGGTCAATCTCAATAATTGTCATCAGACTTTGTAATCGACAGGTTTACAGCCATTTCTTTGGCACAAACAGTATCAAGTGCGGGAGTTTGGACGAGACAATGGAAGACTTTTGTGCGTTAAATGAAACTGGAGGAAAGCATTTGTTTTTGTTTGAGCTTAGGTTCTAATTTTAATGAATCAGCAAGATGTATTTCATTTAGCAAATAAAATCGAATCGAAAATTGAGATCAATCAATATGGAGAAAATAACTGTGATATATATTTTTTTTTAAATCACCCAGCCCTACTAAAAAGTACTCCATGTTTAACGAACTTCGGCTGCAGAAAAAAGAAATCAAAGTGCAACAAGAAGACAAAGACAAAAAGAGGTCAATAGCAGGAGTAACAATCTTACTATCATTAAATTGAAAAAATGAAATGAATACAGCACAGGCATTGAGTAGCTTTTGGACATGGACTGTTCTGTCTATGGAGGACAGTGCAATTGACTAAAAAATATATAAAAATAAAATGGCATATGTCCCTTTCTAATATAACTTCTCGTTAAAGGGAAGCCTACTTTACTCAAAGAAATGTAAACTAACCAATCTGCTGTGAAAAAGTCTCATAAACAATTACTTCAAAAAGTATGTTTGAGTAAACTGCCTTGTACTCCTATCGGTATTCGGTATCGGCAAGTTCTCAAATCAAAGTACTCGTATCGGTTTTAGAAACAGTGGTATCGGTGCATCCTTGAGAAATACCTGTTACATATCATTTTTATTACTGCATTGGGCATCTTGCAATACCGATAGATTTACTGTGGAAAAAAGACTGCCAATAATTGTGAAGATTATCTATATTTCTGAGCATATATGAACCAACATTACTCGGCATCAAAGCGCATACAAATTATTTCCATTTATTTACTGTAGCATCTGTCTTTGCGATGGGCGTTTTGATTGTGTGAATGGAAGACGATGCTGGACTGTCTGTTACGATGGAGAGGCAGGAAGGCGATGGGCCCCTGCATTGCCAGCGATACTTTATGCTGTATATAACATAAGCTAAACACGGCTGAAACCTCTGTGACTGGTGTATGGGTTAGAAATGTACATGATTTTCACCATTAAAAGAAAAAAAAAAGACAGCAATGAAGGACAATAATCTCCTCACGACCGCCAGTGTTCAATGTATTCTTGTCAATCATAACTGTCCCCATGAACAGGTCCATGCTAAACAGAGGTTTCGCACATTAAGATATTTTGTAAATGTATATTATTCAACTTTTTTTTTTTTCTTTTGTATTTAACTATTTGAAATGGACATTATAATATATACTTATGTAAGATTGAAATTAACAATATTGTAACTAAATCCGTTTTCATTTCACCTGTTTTTTTATGGTTATCCAATCACTGCAGTACCTTCAGTCCATTCCATAAAATGACACAGAATGCCACAGTTTAGATGAATAGGTAGTTTTGAGTATATTATGATATTTATATGTGCCGATGGCTCCATGTGAATTAAAGGGGAGGTTTTCAGCACAGCTCCGCCCTCTCAGAGCACGAGAAGCAAACCCATAAACTGAAACTTTATCACAACAAAACTGATGGATGTCAAAATAGCACTTTCTAACCACCAAACAAATGTTAATTAGTGATCAAGATGTGTTAGAAATTATCACCAGACACCAGAAAAAGCAGAATACCCTCCTTTAAGGTAAAAACTAAAGCTGTCACCAAGATATAGAAAAGATTATAATAATATTTTGACAAAGGCTGAGCCTGAATCAGAGCTGCCCCACTAGGTCATAACTCATACTTAACACAATGAGTGCCAAAAACGGGGAAAAAAATGTTTTTTACGATTTTTGTTTTTATTATTACAAAAAAGACACTCTAATACACCTTGTGTGTGATTTTGGCAGCTCTGTGATGAACAGAAGTGAAATAAATGACGATCAAAAACTTGTGAAAAGTCACGATCTGGACATTTTACATATTATTATTGCGTTTCTTTTTTTAGTCCGAGGGGCGTGGTGTTGTGTAGCGAACGGCTGTAAACCCGACACTTCTCTCTCACTCTCTGAAGCGTGTTAGACAAAGCAGAGCAGGAAAGATCGAAACAGTTGAGATTTGAACATTTCTCTGAGTTTTTAAATGGTCAAAATTGGTCCAAAGACGACTGAGAAACATCCTGTTAAAGTCTTCAATCCGAGAACCAGGCTCGATCGATAACATGCGGTGTTTCAAAACGTGAAACACCGCATGCGTTTGGTGTCGTTGAAAATTGTCTCGAAACAGAGATATTTAGGCATTTGCCTCTTCCCATAACGTTAGTGTCCGTCCAGAGAGGAAAGAAGACAGAGGAGGAGAGAGGAGTTAATCATAAAGGAGAGCGCTTCATAAAACACCCGTTATCTCAGTTTCTACAAAAAAAATCTGTGATTTTGATCAAAACTAGCCTCTGTTTAGCTTTGGATTTCAAAGGAACTGAGGCACGTAGAATTAAACTGTTTTCACCTACGGAGAGCTTACAATCTCAGCTTTCAAACAAGCCACAGCATGTGTCCATAGCTATAACATCGACTATGCTGTGGTGCTACAAATATCATGAAAAATGGATTGTTGGCACTCTACAGCTAAATCCCCCAAACAGCGCGGCCTCAATGTGTTAAATTGACAGCGTTAGAGGGTCAACACTCATTTTTAAAGCCAAAATAAAATACAGGCATAAGGTCAGGTTTTTGTTGGTGAAAAACACCTGATAACAGCGTCTGTACTGTAAAGGCGCTCGACTTTGCTGGAGCGGGACATCACCACCTCGTCTTCATGGTGATGCTGCTGCTTTGCTTTGACTACTTTTCTTTTGCAACTTTCTTTGGCATTAAAATTTGCAGATATGTAAAATGCCAGACTATGAACTATTAACAAACAGATCAAATAGTGTTAAAAGCCTATTCTTCTCTGTGGCATCACTGTGTCTTTCTCTGTGGTTCAATATTGTGTAAATACTCAGCACAGAAACACTTGGTCAAATTCTTAAAAAGAGAAAAAAAAAAAGCTCAAGGGGTCTGTTTTTGTGGTAGGGGTTAGAGATGTTGGACTTAATTTCTGTGTTTTATATTTTTATAATAAAGCGTTAAGGAAAAGCGACCCGTGTTGTGCTGTGGTTCTTGCTTTGGTTTTGCACTCACCATCTGCGCGTGTCCGGGGAAGAACGTCTGCTCATTCAGAGGGAATTTCTCTGGGCCCAGGGAGTGGTACAACTTAATCATCTGAGAGAACTGCAAAGACCAAGAACAACATAGTCAGGCGTCACGGGCTGGATCTGATTAACTCAAGTCTGCACTGTACATCGAACCTGACAGCTATTAAGGCAGAAACAAAGATTACATGTTCAGTTTAAGGCAGAAACATAATGACAAACCAATCAATAAGTTAGCATTTGACAAAAGTAAACATGGAACTGAGACTGGACTGTAATACAAAGCACATTTTTTAAATAAGCCCACACTTCCTAAAAAAAAGCAATAGATGAACAACATTCATAGCGGATAAATAGATCCATTTTGAGAAATACTACAAAACATTCACCAAAGCAAGAACGTCATGAGATTTAGACACAATTCTAGAAAACTACACTGCAAAAAGTAATTAACTCGATCAGTATAAACATCTCAATTTGAGCACAATAATCCAAATTTTAGTTGTTTTGACTAGTTAAGAAGTTCTTGGGCATTTGTCCTAGATCATTTCACTTGTTCTGAGATGTTTCTGACTCGTTTCGATACATTTCGTCCTCATTTCAGGTAATTTTCTTTGCCAATGGGGAAAGAAAATTGGTCTTATCTCATTGGCAATTTTATTTCAAGCGAGATTTACCCTAGAACTGGTCTGAAATGTCCTCAAACAAGCAAAGTAAACTTGGTCCGATCAGGAAAAGTGTCTAAATGAGTGAAAACCGCTCAAAACAAGATACATTTCCTCAATTCAAGTCATTTAAGCCAATGCTTGATATTCACTTTTTGCGGTGTAAAATGTAAGCCACAAGGCCATCAACAAGAAACGAGAAAAATAAGTTTCTCATTGTAACAATATGTCAAACACAGGGAAGCAAAATTGTACTTTACTAACATGGAAGACTCAGGCAACAGATGATGCTTCCATGATTTTTTGATTAGCATCAGTCTGTGACAGTGGCGTTCTGGGTCATTGGGTGATCATTGGAACCGTTTGGGACGTTTTGTGGCGGGCTGCGGCACGTATAGTCCGGCAGTAAAAAAACAAAAAAACTCTATCGTTCCAAAGTTTGGGGTCACATAGGTCAGTTCTATAGTTTCTCTAATCAGCACAACAGTTTTCAGCAGTGCTAGCATAATTGCATGAGGGTTTTCTAATGATCAATTACCCTCTAACACGATAAGCTAACACATTAGACACTGGGGCGATGGCTGCTAGAAATGCGCCTCTGCACACTTACAGCAGGAACCATATGTTTACATACACTTCATAAAAAGACACATTTGCATTTTTTCTCTCACTGTCTAACATGAAACCAGAATTAACCTTTTTTTGTTTTTTTTTGTTTTTAGATAAATTAGATTATTAAGAAATATTTATATTTGTTAACTGCCAGAAGAATGAGAGATATCATTTTCTACACATCAGCCAGGAAGTTAAAGCTTGGGCTCAGATGGGTCTTCCAAATGGACAATTCCCAAAGCAAACTGGTATAAAAGAGGCTTAAGGATAACAAAGTCAATGTTTTGAATTGACCATCACAAAGTCCTGATCTCAAACCAGTAGAGAATGTATGGGCAGAGCTGGAAAGCCATGTGCACTCAAGGTGGCCTACAAATGTGGCTCAGTTACACCAGTTCTGTTTGGAGGAATGGACCAAAAGTCCTGCCAGCTATTGTGAGAAGCTTGTGGAAGGAAATCCAAAACGTTTGACCAAAGTTATACAGTTTGAAGGCAATGCTACCAAATATGAAGGAACTGTATGTAAGCCTTTGGTTTTGTAAAAAGTAATCAAAAATTGTGTAGAAAATTATGCCTCTCATTCTTCTGGAATTTGACAAATACATTTTTTTTCTTAATTCTAATTGACTGAAGAAAAACAAAAGTTGATTCTGGTTTCATGTCAGACAATGAAGTTGTGTGAAGTGTATGTAAACATATATGGTTCTCACTGTATGTGGGTATTCCATTAAAAATCATACATTTCTGGCTAAAATAGGCATTTACAACATTAACAATGTCTAGACTGTATTTCTGATTCATTTAATGTTCTTTTCTGTGACCCCAAACTTTTGAACGGTAGTGTATACAGTATATATAGGCATTTAACTGGGCTACAAATTTGAAACATTGATAGTTACAGAAACTTTTTTCCATATAAATCTACCACATAATGATTGAGGAATTGAAAACAGAGAGAAAGAATTTGATGCTCTTGTTCAAGTTGGTTGGCTCTAATGTAGCAGATTCACACTACAGAGGAGGATATAAAAAAGTGCCAAGTGGGTGCTAAAAAAGCCAGGTCAAGGAAAAGAAAGGCATTTAAAACTCATGTGTAAATACTGCAGTAAGATAAACACTGGATTTTATTTGTATAGCAAGGTCTACTGACTGGCTGGAGAAGTGCCAGATACTTAATGTGACCAAGTGACAATTACTACCTCATTAGGAAGGAGGAAAGAATATGACAATGCGAACTCCAGTCATCTGCTCCTCAGTCAATCAATTATCCAGGTGAGCTAAACCTTCAACAGTAACGCACTTTTAGCAACAGCAAAACTTAAGGGTCAAAACCTAAAACTCGAGGGCTCAAATGAGGTCCCACATGCCACTGTTATGGACAGACTATCATGGCTATTTCATCCCCATAGCATTTGGTCTGTGAGGCCGTGCACGTGGATGCGAGGTACATCTACCTACCACCCAGGGTTTGCTGCAGAAGTTGTAGATGGAATAGAGGGAGTTGATGCTGGCGACGCCTCCAAAATGCAGCCCAATGACCAGGTTCCTGAAGTCCTCTCCTGGGATCATGCTGTAGGCGTGTTGGCGGATCAGGACGAAGTCTGGTTTGAACGACCTGTAAAAGAAACACTGATGAAGCCACTTTGCATTGATCAACTTTTACATTTTCAAACTGTGTCCAGAACAAGGTTAAAGTTGAACTAAATGGGACAGATCATGGCAAAAAAAACAGACTTTTCTTTTTCAACAATTGAAGTTTGAGTTACCATGCATTATCGGGCTGGACGATGAATCATATTAACTTGATTAATTCATGCTTCTGAAAACTGGAAAATCAGAAGCTGGTCGAAGCACAGTCAAGTTTCCTGCTACTTTTAACCCGGAGATATTTGCATGTCACAGGAGGCAATGGAGGCAGGCTGTAAAGTGGATTTACGGCGACTCTCCTCTGGTCCAAAAGTGCTGCTTATGTTTGAACAGACGCACTCCAGCTGTTCCTGCTCTCAGCAGAAAACACATCAAAGACAGCCCAGACCTTTTGTATGATGGACTGATTTTGAGGACACAAACCACATCTGGGTCACAGCGATTCAAAGTCTGAGGGCTATGATGATGGACTCTTACTGACAACACAGCTGCACAAATGCAGTGTCGTTTAAGGTCCTGCATTAAGCTGAATGTGTATGTAATCTTAGCTCTCAAATTTTGTCCAACTAAGACAGCAACCTAATGTTATTACGAGCAGCCAGTAAATGCTCTAATATCGGCCGGGGCCTTTATTTACTCAAGGGCATCTAGGACCAGGCCTTTATTGGAACCAGGCCACAATTAGAGACAGGCCTTTATTTCTATTTGAGCAAAACGGACGACCAGGAAAATAAAGAAAAACGAGATTGATGTCCATTTGCACCTAAAATATTAGGTTAATTTATTAATTAACATTTCAAACCCTCTCCCAACAGCTGGATCATTGACGCCTTATATTTTGTAGGGACAACAGGAAGCACTTCGCTTCTGTTCGCGGAACATTGACATCAATGTCACTGCAGGTTTCTGTTTCGTTTTTACCGTGGACCGGATTATTTGTTGTTATCTTGTGTAAAAGGCGAGTTTAGACGGAGCGTTTGTGTTTGTGATCGATCATGAGACTGACCCAAGAGAAGACGAGACGCTCGCGCTGATGGGAGGAGTTATTTTGAGGCGTGGGACTGACCTGCACACGGAGCAGCTGGACGTGCTTTGAAGACGCGATGGCAACTTTATTAAAACCCTGGAGGGTCACACGACATTTGTTGCCCTGTTTCCAAATATCGTCACAGGAGGTTTGAAAAGTGGCTAAATCTGTGTCAAAGTTACGCTCGGATCAGCTCCTCCGCAGCGTCCCCATCGGCCCGGGTTCCCGTTTGTTTACTTCCTGCACGCGAGTTATCATTTACACGAGTATGAGACAAATTTCTAACATGGGGAATATTTCTACCATTATAGTTTCTAATAAAAGCCCCGGCCTGTTTTAGAGACCGGCTTTAATTTGCCTCCACCAGCCGCAAACTCGGCCTCTGTCAGAGACCCGGCCGCTAATGGAATACAGGCCAGTATTAGAGAATTTACGGTATGTATAGACATTTTTAGACAAAAGCATTTTTCCTCATTAGCCTCGCAACACTGTTTAAGACCGAGAGAAAACATGCCCCCCCACTCTTTTTAGACATTTCCCGGTGGACTAAAAGCATTTAGCACATTCAAAAATGTTTGAAAAATTAAAAAAAATGCCCAGTAGATGTGAAAAATTAGCATTCTGAGCTCAGCCAGCCACAATAGCATGTAGTTTGCCGCTAATGTTAGCATTATGGTTGGCATTCAATACTATTTATCTACAAATTTGGGTTGTTTCAGAGTTTCTGTTCAGCATTTGTTAAAGCAGTACTAAGTAACTCATGCCCCTAGAGGCCACAAGTGCCACTGCAAGTGTCGTAGCATGTCACGTTTTTTTACTCATTAATTGTCCGTGAGAGTAAATTCTACACTGATAGAAAAGACAAAGGGACAGAGGGATATTGTACATCCAATTACACAATGGAGATCATTTTTTTTCACTCAAACTTGGCTGTAAATGCTGTTTAAGTGGTGCTTGCCTGTTGTTAGCTTTGCCCGTTAGCCTGCTAGTTTCTTCTTCCTGATTCCATTAGTGTGTATTGGTGCTCCGGGTCAGAGCAAGGAAAGCTGGAAGTGTGGTTTTCTGGCCAGAGACACCAGGGGGAGATGAAATATCCCCCAATGATCCCATCAAACACTTGTCTTACCCCCAGAGGGACTACGGAAAGGATAATTAAGGCAACTTAGCGCAGGTTTAATGCCGTTTTTGAGCAGTAAGTGACAAAGCAGCTGTCCTCGATTTGAGTTGGTTCCAAAAGAATCCCCCTTGCCTTGCCAAGAAACACCATCTCAAGCCATTCCAATGATTCTCTCACCTTTTTCATGACACTTCAGAAACATAACTGTGATGATTGATGTGGGGATGAAGTGCTAAGGGACAGAAACTTTTAGACAAATGTTCCGGAGACAAATGCTTATACAGAATGCTGTTTCCAACTTAAACCTGTGTGTAATGTCCATGCCAGGTGTGCAGCAGGATACAGAGTCCAAAACAGTGCAGCCCAAAGGCATTATCTTTCCCCCGTGTTGCAATTGTACAGACATAGAAACATCTAACAGTTTTACTTATACTAAACCTCATCAAACTCCACCTCAATATAACCTGTTAATGGTAGAAAGACTTGATGCAGAAGAGACTATTTGCAGTACGACGCCTTTGCTCACCTTGATGGAGCCAGTGGCCTATAACCGCGGGGCATTACCGGGCTGCGCCACCCATTAACTTTGTTTTTTATCTATTCTAAAACTCCCTGGGGGCCGCGGATTACACCTGCGCGGGACATTTACGCTTGATGATGCGAATCCTCAGCGTCCTGCCATCGTCTCTTCACGGCCAATATGCAAATGCGCCCTTTCAAACAGGCCATTAGGGGCGCAATAAAAGCTGATAACAGGCCATGAGCAGGGTTAAGCATTAGGACACCAGCTAAAATGTATCCACGTGGAGTTCGGAGCACTTGGGAAGTCAATTGAGCGAGTTATGGACAGATGTTCTCCTTAGCAAACAGCCCAGAGATGAAAAACAGAAGGCCTTTCTGTGTCTGTATAGGAATGCACTGAGCATATAAGGCGATTACACAATATATGGTTCGTGGCCAACAGGTTGTTTCTATCAGCAGCTCAAGAGTCAAAATTTTGATTAAAGTAAAAGTATTGTAAGAGCTCCATATTTGATTGTTAAAGCAATGAAATGCATCAATCTATTTCAAGGCTGGTACTACTCCACTACTTTTTTTTAACTAGATTATAAGTAAAAGTATTTTGAAGTTTGGTCCACCACTCAGCCTTAAAGGGATATTTCAGGATTTTTGACATAGGGCCTCATTTCCTAGTTATCCAGAGTGTTGCTGATACCTGGAGATTTTTTTTTTTTTAATTCATGCAGTTCTTCTGTTTGAGGAGTTTCGTGGCGCTAGGCTAATGCAAGGCTAGCGCATTTCTATGGTATCAGCTAGCCTGTATTACCCGCTCCACAGAGCACCTGAGGCAAATGACTTATAACGCCAGACTAACCATATACATGTCTGTGTTGATAGAATAATTTTAACCATTTTGCATTTAAAAGACCTTATATTTGAGCAGCATCAGCTTCGTGGTTGAATAAGCTACGCAGCGGCGGAGTGATCTGTTACAAAATAGTCCCTCAAAATGCGATCATTCATGTGATGCAAGGTTATATTCCAAAAATTATTCTATCGACAGACATTTATATCATTAGTCTGGTGTTATAAGTGATTTGCCTCAGGTGCACTGTGTGGAGTCAGAGACTGTTTTTAATGCAGGCTAGCTGATACCATAGGAATGCGCTAGCCTTGCATTAGCCTAGCGCCACGAAACTCTTCAAACATAAGAACTGCATGAATTACAAAAAAAATACACTCTGGATAACAAGGAAATGAGGCCCTATGTCAAAAATCCTGAAATATCCCTTTAACTTACTTCCAGTACCACCACCGTAACTACACCGAAAGGCTCCACAAACAAAGGTCTTATTAATATTCAGTTGGACCCGTCTTTAGCTTTGACTGCAGCACACATTCGCTGTGGCATTGTTTCAGTAAGCTTTTGCAAAGTCAAAAGATCCAGTGTTGCATTCATTTTTTTTTTACCCGGATCTTGTATTGATGAGAGGAGAGTGTGACCACTGTGCAAAGCCTTCTCCAGCACATTCCAAAGATTCTCAATGGGGTTAAGATCTGGACTCCGTGGTGGGCATCACATGTGTCACGCTCCTTGAACCACTGTTACACAATGTGAACTCGATGAATCCTGACATTGTCATCTTGAAATATGCCTGTGCCATCGAGGAAAAAGAAATCTATTCATGGAAAAACCTGGTCATTCAGGATGTTCAGGTCGTCAGCTGATCTCTGATCCTCTTGGCACATTGTGTTGCTAAACCTAAACCTGACCAACTGGAGCAACCCCAGAGCAGAACAACTAGTTGATAAATTGGCAACTCTTTTTTTTTTTTAATGTTTACTCATCTTTGCCCTCTGGATCAGCTCCAAAGAGTTGTTTTTGGGTCGGGGGTTGGCGTGTTGTCTGCACAAAGTCCCTATGTCCTGCTCTGAGCTTGGCCCTTTTCCATATCAGTGTCCCATCAGCCTGTCTCTCATCGATAAGAGCTGTTGAATACCACAGCCTCGGACGCACATGCCAGAGATTGTATACACTCGAACAATGGACAATTGTGTAAAACTGGCAACACATCACAGCAAATATCTATAGTGGAGAGAGTCTTATGCCGCATATAATGTCTGTAAGGGCGACATGAGATTTTGACCAAAGTAGTTTAGATAGAGGACGATTATGGCATTAGGTTTAGCACAACACCGTTATATAGGATACACACACTAAGGGGTTGGCATGACACTTAACCTGCATGGCTTTGTCCCTTCACAGTGTGTGGTTGGTGATGGAAAGAAGCATGCTCTCGTTGAAAGTTCCATGTGGCATGTTTTTGATATGAACTTCTTTAATTTGTCCTGGCAACCAATTACTGTATAAGTATAAGGAGCAGCTCTGTTATTATCCAAATCACTAGATGTTCTTTTTGGTAAGCTTCGTGCTGCGGTTGTTTGGACGATGGGTTAGCTAGCGATGCCGACCCTGCGGCACCAGCTGCTTTGGTGGAGGCACAAACTGCCAAAGCCACACTGTGCGGGAGATCGTTCACGGTTGTGTGAACGGATGGAAGAATATAGTACAATAAAGTATGATATCGAAAAACACATTTTAATCGTGACTTGATGAAAAAGTCCAATGGATATGGTGTACTAGAAGTAGCATTACACACATAACAAACCAAGTGAGGCTGTTTACTTATGGTTGGTGCAATTATTTGGAACAAAGGTGTAGGAATAGGATGGACTCATTCAATGTTTATGTTTTTCTGTTTACTCTTGTTAGAGAGCGTAAGAGTAGCTCCTCAGGGCCAATTTGGCCGACAGGGTTATCTCAGTTAGCTACTACAGCCATCTCACAGTCTCTTCAGTCCTGCCAGATGGGTTAGTAATTAGTTACTTTACTCAGTTACATTTACTTGAGTTTATATCCGAATATAACTTATGCCAATTTACTTCTTTAAAGGGGGGGTATTATGCAAAATGGACTTTTTCAAGCTTTACATCATGTTATTATGTCATTCCCTCATTAAAAACATGCCTGAAGTGTTGCCTTGGCACATTCACGTATTTTTGAGTAATCTGTAAAAACTCTGATGGCGGCCATTTTAGGGATAGGTTTGCCTGAGTCCTCCTAGGAACGCCCCCACCTCCTGGAGACGCCTCCGAGCTTTCGTCACCAGCCGAGTAACCAACCACTGCTCCTCAGCAGAACCCCCTCCCCACTGATGCCACAGACAGCGTGTGGAGGGGGCGTGTCGGAAAGGGTCAGAGGTTCTTAAAGAGACAGAGGCCTATTTCAAGACATTCACTACAGCCATTTTGAGAGAGCAATTTTATACAAGGCAGTTATTCTAATTTACTGCATTTACAGACCAACAGAAGGTTTGCTCATCATTGTAGTGTGATATAGACTGGTGCTATGTGATTCAAAAAAGCATAATACCCCCTCTTTAATTCTTATTCTTATATCACTTCTCACTTCGTCGATTTACAAAAAATCCCATGTGCACTGTCCGTCATAGACGTAACAACCCATGTCCAAAAGCTAATGAATGTGTGCTGTATTTATTTATTCATTTTAATAATAGTATCAGGATGGTTACTTATTGTTACCACTAAAGGATTGGCCTCTTTTTGCATTGGCCTTATTACAACTAAATGTGCTCATGTCACGTATAGCCATTTAGTAAGTGGTTGTTTATTTTTGCTGCAGCTAAATGTTATGCTCAATATGGACATGCTGTAGTTCTTTACCGTTAAGTCGGATTTTGTCTGGATTTGTTTTACAGGAAGGAAGGACTTTTATTTGTATGGCGCCTTTCACAGACATGGACACAAAACACTTTACATGGGACCATTTACAGTCACTCCATACTCAGTGGTGATGAGCTACGTATGTAACTTCAGTTTACCCTGGGGGAAAACTGTGGCCTATTGTACATGTTTTTAGTGGTAGGGGAAACCGGAGGAAACCTACGCAGACACAGGGAGACGATGCAAATTGCACACAGAAAGGCCCCGTCCAGGCACTAATAGAAAGCTGCAGACCCGTTTAGGATTAGGTTAGGGTTGTTGGGGTTAGGGTTAGGTTAAGATTAGGATAGTATAGGAACAAAAATAACAAGCAATGTGTATGCCGTTCGAAGTTATGTTATCTTATCAATCAACAGAAGCATCTAATTTATGTTTTGTTTTCATGAAAAAATGTAAATAACTAGCCATCTAACTTCTCAGTTGCGTGAAGCAGAACATCAATCAACATCAACCTTCCTAAAAGCTGATCGGTTTAGATCCGCCTTATCCAGCAGAGGGCGCAGTATCACGGTGGATTCGCTTCACGGTAGATCGGTCTTGGCTCCGAGTCTGCAGCTTTACCCTACTCCGTCCAGGTGGGAATCGAACCCTGGACCTTCTTGCTTCGTGCACCACTGTACAGATGCATTACGTCACTGAGCATGAAGCAGCTAACAATGGCCAGAGCCGTTAGCAGCTGGTTAGCAACTTTTTTGCCCTGTAAACACCGCAGTCCTAGCGCTGTGGAATGATGAAAACAACATTTAGCACTGGTTAAATCCAGCACAGAGTCTGATTTAGGAAGTTAAGTTTATAATAAAGTCAAGTATTTCCACTTAAAGCTGTACTAAGTAACTCTTCCCCCTAGAGGCCATAAGCGCAACTGCAGGTGTAGTAGCAAGTCACGATTTGTTTTAACTTATTATCTTGGAGAGTAAATACTAAGCTGACAGGAAAGGCGAAGGAAGAGAGGGTTACTGTGCATCCAATTATACAAACTTGGCTGTAAATACGGTTTAAAGTGACTTTAGCCCCCAGTTAGCTTTGCCCATTAGCATGCTAGCTTCTTCTTCGTTATGCAGAAGAGACAAAGGGAGAGAGGGATATTGTACATCCACTTACACAATGGAAATCTTTTTTTTTTCACTCAAACTTAGCTGTAAATACTGTTTAAGTGGCGCTGGCCCGCAGTTAGCTTTGCCCGCTAGCCTGTTAGCTTCTTCTTCGGGATTCTATTAGTGTGTATTGGGGCCTCCGACCCGTAGGCAGCGATTTGCCATTGTGGTTTTCTGGCCAGAGACACCAGGGGGAGATGAAAGACCCCCCAATCATCCCATTAACACTTGTTTACCTTGATAAATCCTTTCCGTGGTCCCTCTGGGGGTAATACAAGTTACTTAGTACTACTTTAAGGATTCTCCAGCTTGGGGAAATAAAAGGAAGGATCCCATACTATGTTTACATGGACTAACAAGATGCACTATCTTATGTAATTTGGAGTTTTCTGAAGGGGATTTTCGAAATGGACATTGAACCTGGCCTATATTTGCGAGTGTAACAAAAACAAAACGTGAATAGACTCTTCTGTGTGTGGTCTAGATGAACTGTCACTTGAGGAAACCAAGGGGAAGTCTGAATATACAGTGTGCTTGATGGGCTGAGGAGAGCGGAGGCTGCACAGGTTGAGCCCACACAAAGCATAATAACAGTGAGGTATAAAAAGTGCATTAGACATGGCTCTGTTATTGTCATCGAGCTGCCTCCCACTGCTCTGGAGTCTGTGGTCAACGATTCTAATGCTCTCTGCTGCAGTAGGCATGCTTTAATACTGTACCTTTTTCAGCCTTTTAGACATGTTTAACATCGGTTTTAGCTGTACACAAGTGAAAAGACTTGGTCACTTCTGTCAATGCATTCCTCATTTGGTGAGAACAAATCGCTCATAAATCCTGGAAAACCAACACAGTAGCAAACGATGCTCTTGAGTGATAAGTCAAACGTACTGCATGAGAAAGCCCGTGCAGCAGTGGGACCGAACGCTGCACTGAGCCGGCTGCAGTGTCCTGTCACAGAGCCAGACCAAGAGCGGAGCTGGAGGTTTGGCCGCAGGAGTTGAGGAGAAACAACACGCCACAGCGACAGGATCTTCAGCGAGTGCCACGTCGCTACATGCACAGATATATCAGAGTGTGTGCAGTATTTCACTTCTTAATCTGGCTGTCCTTTGTTCCCTTTTCTTTTGAAGTACTTTTAAGTGAATGAAATATAACCCTACAACCCTATATTTGCGGTCCCTCAAAAGATAAGATGTCACTGCACAATTGCGCAAAGTGATTGTAATAAGACATAAAGCTCTTAGGGTTCGGTCTTAAAGGAACAGGCCACCGTTTTTCCATACTGAGATATGTTCCTACCTGAGCTTAGACAAGTTGATACAAATGCTAACAACATCTTTGGTCGTTTTGTGTGACTGAGCGCACGCACAAAGACCAGACAGGTACGCATCAACTAAGCTCAGGCAAGAACATATCTCAGTATGTAAAAATGGTGGCCTGTTCCTTTAAGGTTAGCGTTAGTGTCTTATGTCCTATTACATTGTGAACCTCCAAACTACAAATAATATTACATTAGGTACAATTTATTTACACATTGTACTAAAATTGGCAGGTAAAATGCATCAAAGGTAGCATAAAATACAGAGTTTACAATAATTGGTATAATTGCAAGCTCCTTTATTAAACCGTGAATGTCGGAGGAGACCTGCACATCCATTGTTCACTTCAGGCAATTATTAAAGCTCGTCTAGTGAGACAGAGGTGCGCCGTGAATCCCTGGAGGAATATGCGCTATATTTTGACACACATGGTCTGTTTTTCTTTCACAAATGTTTACAATGTGGATCGATGGTGCCAAATTAAAGCCAAAAATTTAGAATTTTACCCAATAAACAAAACATTGAAATACAAGCATTTATTTTATGATACTTTCATCATTGAAAAATCCATCATGACTGTACAAACAAACATGAGCCTTTGCTGTGAGCGGCTCAGCTCTCCTCAGACATGACTGTAGGTTTACTGGGAGTGGGGACGTCTCCAGCTCGTCTCCATGGAGATGTGACTAAAGTCAGCAGAATTTGAGATTTAAATTGACTCTGTGCATAACTTCAAATCAAAACAAGGCAAAGAAGCGACATCCTGTTTCGATCCAGCTCGTCAAAATAAAAGCACCATCTTATTCATTAGTTCAGCAGTTCATTAGTTCAACTTTCTTTTTGCCCAACAATTAACAGACAAACACTTAGTATGTGTTTATTTAATTATATTCTTGTAATGTTGCAAGTACCTGCGGAACTAATCAATGAGACGAGATGTGTGCTTTTATTTTGGCGCGCTGGATCGAAACAGGAAGTCGCTTCTTGGGCGGCGTTGTTATGATTTGAAGTTATGCACAGAGTCAATTGGTTGATTTGATCACCCACTGCAGTAAAAGCACATTCTGTGTTGAGCTGGTCATTAAGAGCATGTTTTGTT
Organism: Gobius niger; assembly: GCF_951799975.1. NCBI lineage: Eukaryota > Metazoa > Chordata > Actinopteri > Gobiiformes > Gobiidae > Gobius > Gobius niger. The sequence goes on from NC_136853.1 coordinate 42,515,316, forward strand.
CTGATGGGAACAATCTGTGGTTTTGTACAGCCCAATATATAACGGGAAACAAACATTAAAGCAATGAAACAAAACAATAAACAAGGTAATGTAAAGTTCAGGCAAATTAAGCATCCAGGCAAACAAATGTCCAAATAAGCGTCGGCAGCAGGTGGTGACGAGCCACGTGGGTGTCCCCCGTCCTTAGACTCTCCGGCACGGCCAGGAAAAACTCAAAAACCCAGCGGGACACTCAGGGAGAACCACAGAAGGAGAGATCCACTCCCATGGACGGACAGGCTATAGAGACCCAGGACCGATGGGAGTCCCTCAGCAGACGGGCCAAGATCGCAACAGTGTAGTCCAAAAGGTTGCGTAGGGTGCCTTTAAGTTTACTCTACTACAAGAAAATAATTTGACCACAGCTTTAAGTAAAGGGGGTAAAGTAAAGGGGCTAGATTATTTAAAATCCTTAAATTGCAAATAGAATTGGACGCTGGCAAGAGATTCCTTGGTACTGTATTTCCACAGCACCGGTAACAGTTGTAATAGTAGTGCTCGTGGTCCTTTTTTTATTTTAGTAATCTGATGTCAGAGCAGAGGTGAAACAGAGATGTGTGAGAGCCAGGTTTCATGAGGACTTCAGAAGGACAGAGGTCGGAGGTCACAGACATGAGACACAGAGGAGACAAGGCTGTATTTATACTCTGCTGAAACATTAGTGTCATCACAGTGGACTTCAGTAGTCTACTAGAGATAAACGTATATTGTGTGGAGTGTATTTACTAATATGTGGTCACGAGGCATCAGAAATCAAAGCAGAGATGTTTGAATATGGTCGACTGGACTGGGTAGGTGAGCTGAGGCTTCACTTCTATCTTCAGAAGCTTCTTCACGCTGTAGTCAGACTGGTACGGGGCCTTGTGTGTTTACCATTCATACATCTGAAAACAAGATCATTTTGTTGTATTCTTCATTCATTCATTATTCATCACTGTAGTCATTGAACTACAGTATATTCCCTACTCAATACGGGCTTAAAGTGCACATTCACAACTTTGAATAGTGGACTTTCGTATCTAAGTCGGAGGGAGGGTTCAGAAATGACAGCTCAACATAAAGCCACCTGTTTTCCAAGAGGTCAACGGGTTTCAAGGGGTCACTGTGAGACACGAGACTCTTAGATGTAACCTTTAAAACTTATTTAATGATCGCTATTATAAGCCAGGGAGAATATCAGCTCATGCTAGGACACAGACAGATAAAAATCAGTCACGATTGCAGGGATGTACTGACCTAACAATGAACTCAGAGGCAGAAACTTTGGAATGATGCAATGTGTGTTTTTATTGTTGAAATAGTTAAAGTAGGAAAGGTGGCATCGTTAACATTATGAATTGGTGGAATTTTAGTTCTTCAAAGTCTGTGTGAGATCAACCGGCTGACCTGTTCTTACAGACATGGCCAGAGGAATGTGAAAGTATGACGTCATGTGATGTCTATGTAGAATTTAAGACTCAGTTTAAGCACAAGTGGACATGTCTGTATAACCATATCTGTATGATGGGGCATTATCTAAGCACATACATTATTTTAACCTCTTAACCCCCACCTGAACCCAGCACATTTTCTCCAGTTCGGCTTTACCCAGATCTAAAAGCTTATTGAAAAAAGAAAGTAAAATGGAGACATAAACAAGGATGAAAATGCAACAGCAAAGTGACAAAAAAGCAACGAAAACGTGCTGGAAATGTAACAATAACACAATAAAAAAAGAGACAAAAACACGACTAAAGAGTGATGAAAAAGCAGTGAAAAACTGATGTAAAATGTGACAAAAATGTGACAAAAATGGGTCAAAAATGCGCCGACAACATGACAATTTTTCTTTACAATCAGCTATGCAGGTCTCAGCTTTCAAATGAGGCGTTACTCAGGCCTATTGGCATCGAGAAGCTTTTAGATTTGGGTAAAGCCAAACTGGAGAAAATGTGGGTTTCAGGTGGGGGCTATGAGGTTAAAACAGTGTATGTGCACAACAAATAGGAGGACTTTCATAGAATCTAAAGTATAAATATTGGATTCTATGATTGGTGCTCTGTTCAAAACAATCTGATTTTTGTAAAAAAAAAAAAAAAAAAAACTTTCGTGTTAACCTTGGGGCTCAATTCTATGGCCACAAGCACCAAAGAAATATTTAAATAAATTAAAATGTTAAGGTGATTGTGTGATTGTGCCCTGCTACACTTCCATGACCCACCCCGAACAACTGTTGTGTCAACACCCCTTAATCATCCTTTTATTGATTGACTGCGGAATTCTTCCGCAGTCAATTATTGGTTTTCATGTTCTTTATTATTATTCCTCTTCCATCTTTTTCCCGATTTTCTAGAGCTTTCAGCACCTTCATGCTTTGTGCAATTTATGCAAGTTATGCATCAAAATGTTCCGCATGTTGAGGAGAAGGGTGCTATTACTTTTGGGACTTCTGCAATTTACGTTTTTTCCGCAATCAGCCAAAATGTCGGAGATTTTTCCCATTGACTTATAATGGGGCTGCCGCAAATCCATGCTTTTCTGCACTTTTTTCTGCATTTTATGCAATTTCTGCACTTTGTGCATGTTCAGCTTCTGCAACTTGTTGGTTTTGAGAAAAAATTGGCCTTCTGCAGTTTTCCAGTTTTTTTATACGGGAGTTTGAAATTTTTGCATTGGTGTGTATGGGGGGAATCCAGCCAATGGGGAGACTCCAGGCCTTTCAGCCATTTGTGCAGCTTCTGCCAATCAAGCACTTTCAACAGTTTGACCAGTTTATGGAATATAAAAGTTTATGCAATATTAACAATTTATGCAAATTAACCACTTTATGCATTTTAAACCGTTTATGCAACTTAAGAGTTTATGCCATTTAGGATTTATGAATTTTAAAGAGTTTATGCAATTTACATAATTTATGCAAATTAACCCATTCATGCATTTTACCAGTTTATGCAAATTAGATTATGCAAATTAAGCAATTTATGCAATTTGAACAGTTTATGCAATTTATGCATTCGCTTCCTGCAATTCCGCAGTCAATCGCAATGGCGCAGCCATTGCATTTCTAGTTATTCCTCTTCCATCTTTTTCCCGATTTTCTAGAGCTTTCAGCACCTTCATGCTTTGTGCAATTTATGCAAGTTATGCATCAAAACGTTCCGCATGTTGAGGAGAAGGGTGCTATTACTTTTGGGACTTCTGCAACTTATGGTTTTTCCGCAATCGGCCAAAATGTCGGAGATTTTTCCCATTGACTTATAATGGGGCTGCCGCAAATCCATGCTTTTCTGCACTTTTTTCTGCATTTTATGCAATTTCTGCACTTTGTGCATGTTCAGCTTATGCAACTTGTGGGTTTTGAGAAAAAATTGGCCTTCTGCAGTTTTCCAGTTTTTTTATACGAGAGTTTGAAATTTTTGCATTAGTGTGTATGGGGGAATCCAGCCAATGGGGAGACTCCAGGCCTTTCAGCCATTTGTGCAGCTTCTGCCAATCAAGCACTTTCAACAGTTTGACCAGTTTATGGAATAGAAACAGTTTATGCAATATTAACAATTTATGCAAATTAACCACTTCATGGGATTTAACCAGTTTATGCAACTTAAGAGTTTATGCCATTTAGGATTTATGAATTTTAAATATATTATGCAATTTACATAATTTATGCAAATTAACCCATTCATGCATTTTACCACTTTATGCAGTTTAAACAGTTTATGCAACATGACATTTTATGCATTTTACCAGTTTATGCAAAATAGATTATGCAATTTGAAGAGTTTATGCAATTTTCTGCATTCGCTTCCCGCATTTCCGCAGTCAATCGCAATGGCACAGCCATTGCATTTCTAGTTCTTATTCTTCTTTTATTCTTTTTTTATTAGGAACCCCATAAGCTCCCACAAAGAGGTTGCTCGTCGTACATAATAATAATATAAAATTATGAAACAGTCAAAATGCGCCTTGAAACACATGAATGCTACACATTTCATAAATCATACAACCATAGGAAGCATAGGATACTATTGCTCACATGTGCTGAGCTAATTTATTTATTTATTTATTTTTGCAAGGACAGTGTATATTAACATAACAGCTCAACTGTAAAATATGCCAGAGTTAGCCAAAAGGCTAGTTTTCATCTGCAGTCCTCGGCCAGATGTGCAGTAGGCACCCTGGAAATGGGTAAAACAAGTTATCACAAAAATTATCACATGGCAAAATACAATAAACATCACATTTACTGCAGCAGCAGGAATTGACCTTTTACTTTCAGCTTCAAATGTGGTTTATTTTTAGTGCCTCTAATATTAAAAGGAAGGGAGGCATTTGCTCCCGTACAGAGCAGTTCTTTTCATTGAGTTACTATTAAGTCTGGGAGAAACCAAAGAATCAGTCGTCACAAAAGCCAGCTGAACAAGAAACTGGGCTCTTTATCCAACAGAACTTTCAGCATGAACATGAGGAGACTGGCCTATAGTTTGGGCTCAACCGTTAACCAAGACAGTTTCTCATAGAGTGTGTTTCCATGCGCTCGAGTCATATCCTGGTTCTGACAGGATTCTGGAAAAGATGTTGACATGTGTCCAAGAAACCAGGACACTCATATCCCTGTTTACATGATACTACAGTATCCTGGACATTTAGGCTCCACAGAGGGGCGGAGCTAGTGACGAATATGGTAAGGAGCTAAAAACCATAGCAATGTTGCTAACACATGTTTTTTTCTGACATTTCTATAGTACAGGGACAAGATCTATCCAAAGAAGCATTTAAAACAGTACAGTTCTTTCCCGACTTCAGATACAGACGTGAGAATTAAAAATAAATAAATAAATACAATACAAATCTGTTTGATTGAAGAGCAGTGCTGACTTCCACCGGACATACCACAGAGCAAAAAAGTAGCTTTTTTTTTTTTTTTAAGGTTACTTCAATGTTTTGTTGAAGATACAAAGCCCAGGCACCAGATAAAATGGCTGTAGGAAAGTTTTTGCTCCTGCCTGTATCTGTTTCAAAAGTGTGGACATGCTCAGTACGTCAGCAGGTTAGGATACAGTATCCTAGAAACTCTGGGAATATCCCCATGAGAATAACCTGGTTTCTAATAACCTGGATATTAGCTTATCCAGGAAACTGAAACCAGGATACTGTGTTTATATGAACCAGACAAAACCAGGAAACTTAAAATCCCCACTAATAACCTGGAGACATTGGAGCACAACTCAAGCTGCTCTGTTCTGAGTAATTTGAAGTTCCCCGAAGATGCTTTTGTGTAGCATCGGAGCACACTGTACGGCAGTAATGTAGGTGAGACAATGCAATGCTTTGGACAACAGCTTTCAGAACAGGAGGTGGGCAGTTAGCAGAACGTTTATTTAGCCTTTGCCAATCGTACTGACAATATGATTAATCTGATCTGACCAGCACAATGACTGACCCAGGTTTTCACTCAATTCAATAGAAAAATCATCAGAAGACTTACATCTGAGTGCTGAAAAGGGAGTATAAAGGAAACAGGAGCAAATGTTACAAAACACAGCTCCAGGTATGTTTTAAGGCGAGACACGGCAGGTGAAAGTATTGATTTTTCACGCAGTGGTCGAAGTGGAGATTTGTATCTTTTTTCCTCCCTTTACATCTTAGTTTTCATGTCAGATATAAAAATGACAAAACTCACCCGTATGATGTTTATTTTATGATGTTTTGTCTGCGAGGTGGGGGTAACCCGGAAGTAGCTGCTGCGCCGCGTAAAGAAACGTCGTCTTTCGTCATCATTCATGAATATTGACAGATTTTACATCCACGTGTCCTGCTAAGGGGCCCCGTGATGACGCTTTCACCCAAATATGGTGTTTTTCCTCCTACGAGACGCTGGAGCGGAAGAGTCGAAGAACGGGCCGAGCATGCGCACTCGCTACAAAACTTCAGGGCTGGTTTTCTCTGAATGAGAGAAACCGCACTCGGGCAGAGCCTGAGCCCTTATAGAAGCTCCCACAGACTCCAAACTTTACAGTCTGAGACCTAACAATATTTTGAAGGTTTTTTCAGAGGGATTTTTTAATATCTAATTCCTAGCCTGATTTATTCAGCTTTGAAACTGACTTTGAAATTTGAGTTTTTACAGATTTTTTCAAAACAACAAAATTTCCAAAATCCCCTCTGAAAAAATCTTAGTTACTAATATGTCAATAAAATGCAACCATACATTTTAATCTGGCTCATTTCATGATTTTGATTTCGTTCCAAAACATAGGCAATTTTGGCCATTTTAATGCTCAAAATGCCTTATTTTTTTGTGAAAACATAAAATGACAGAAAAAATGCAATAAATTTTTTTCTCGTATTTATATCTGTGATGTTCAGCAAAAGTTTCAAATTGATATCTCTACATTTTTATTTTTTTCCCCTATTCACCTGCAATGTCTCGCCTTAAAGGAACAAAAGTTGATTTTGCGAGATAGGGGTCGCTGCCTCTGCAGGGTGCATCAACTACACGAGACTAAAGGTCAGTACTGTCCTTGCCGTTACCTGTACACAAAAACCATATGACTTTGGAAACTCAATGCTGAGGTTCCTAAAAGCAGGTTTATAAGACACAATTGTTGTGTTGTTTGCTTTCTTTTTTCCCTGGGGTCACCACAGCGAACCAGTCTCATGACCATTTGCCAGATTTTCACACAGATTCCCAACCAGCCGCATTGCAGTGACTGGAGGTGGCATTTAGTTAAACGTCTTACAAATGGAAAAAAGGTTGTTGATTTTAAAATATAAATTGCTTATGTAATGGGAATCGGCAACACTTGTCTCATACAGTATTTTTGCAATATTCTACTGACAAACAAATCATCAAACCCTTATGTACATGAATACTGGGATGCTGCCTCACAATTTCTTAAAGGTTTCTAGGTTAGACACTGAAAAGCCTTCTTTGCATTTCCTAATCCTTTAACCCAGATTATTCCAGCAAACAGGACCTTACCGGACGACTTTGGAGCCTCCCTTCGTGACCTGCATGTCCACCGTGCATCCTGAGGTCACGTAGGCTGCCAGGTTAATCTCCGAGAACTCCGCCTGCGAGAAAACAGAAAGCAAAACTATTAGACTGCACAACTGTGGGAGGACTAAAAATACATCTTGTCATTTAAAAAAAATTAAGATTCAGTTCACTGGATGCATTTCAAGGAGAATTAAGTCTCTATATCTTTGTAGACCAACCCTGGACGAAGCTCAGTGCGGTTTTCTTCTTGTATATGGACTCAATGGCTGCTGAGCCTAAACAGGAGATAAATGCATGGTTTTTATGTGTCTTTTCTTTTAATATGGACCATCATTCAGGGGCGGACTGGCCATATGTCCATTCTGGAAGAGCACAGAAGGGCCACTGGCTCTGTCGGGACTGCAACACAAAAAGTGACGAAAAATGTGACGAAAAGTCAACAAAAACACGACAACAAAGCAACGAAAAGGCCACAAAAAAATGATAGAAAAAATGTGACAAAAACACAATAAAAACGTGACAAAAACACAACAAAAAATGATAGAAAAAAATGTGACAAAAACACAATAAAAACGTGACAAAAGCACAACAAAAAATGATAGAAAAAATGTGACAAAAACACAACAAAAAATGATAGAAAAAAATGTGACAAAAACACAACAAAAATTATAGAAAAAATGTGACAAAAACACAATAAAAACGTGACAAAAACACAACAAAAAATGATAGAAAAAACGTGACAAAAACACAACAAAAAATGATAGAAAAAACGTGACAAAAACACAATAAAAAATGATAGAAAAAATGTGACAAAAACACAATAAAAACATGACAAAAACACAACAAAAAATGATAGAAAAAACGCAACAAAAAGCCACAAAAAAAGTAATGAAAAAACAAACAAAAAAGAGGTTAAAAATTGTGGCGACTTGACAAAAAGTTACAATCACTCTCAACCACCATTGTTGCTCTCCAGTCGAGAAGCTTTTAGATTTGGGTAAAAAACTGGAGAAATTGCGCTCCGTTAAGGCGGGTGGTAAGTGCACATTTACGCTAATTTGGGCCAGGCTGGTCAGAGTCCAGGGCTGTTTTTCAGTCCCAGTCCGCCCCTGCCATCATTCTAGTGTCCGGAATAAAGTCAATAATGATATATCAAATTAGCAAATAGACTATATATTTATATGTAATACCACTAGAATTGCATGTTCTCTTCGTCTCTCTGGCTTCTTCCAGCTGCTCCAGTTTCTTTTACCACAGGCCATGGGCATAGGCGAAATAGGAGGCTGCCTAGGGTGCCATCTGCTGGGGGGGAAACCAAATTGTCCATTCACCCGCCATCTACATCATCGCCGATTTTCGGACACAACTTTGGAACACAAAGTGATAGAGCCTTGTGGTCTTTTGTGTTGGAAAGAAATTTCAGCTTTCAATCGACCCCTCCCTGGAGCCGTGGAACATTGCGGTGAAGTAGAGGTTCCTCATCCAATCTAACTGTTGTGCACATGTAAATTTATATTATGAATGATTATGTTTATGGACTTTTGTAGAAAATTCATCTCAATTAGATGTAATGTCCAGTAGATTCTTTTCCGGATACTTCACACAATCTCCAAATAAGCCCCACCTCCCTCCCCTTCGCTGCACAGCTGTTTCAATAAAGAAAAAATAGAACAGAGACAGTCAGACACAGAGTGGCTCTGTGTCTGACTGTACTGAAGTGAATTGCCAGTGTTCGCACTTCACAATTAGAGGATTAACCTCGGCAGCATTTCCCTGATATATGTGACCTATGGAGGAACTTTTGGGAGCTGTCGCCACTGGAAAAGATTCAAAGATTACTGAAAGATGCACGAGTGTCTCAAAACACAACACCAGTTATGTTTTTGATTACATTTTATTTTAAACTCGACTTAAAATAAGCCGATTTTGCATAATACCTCCCCTTTAAGAGTACTGTTTTGCCTCCAGACCTCCCTTATCTCCTCCCACGACATGTTTCTGCCATTTTACTGGGTTTGACAGTAACCAACCTGTCTTTAACCGAGCAGAACCAGACACAAAGTATAACACAATGAGAAAGTCACAGCTGGGCATTGTTTGGGCTCATTAGAAGAAGGTCATCCGGAGATCAAGGAGGCCATAACGTAAACGGGGTCTGAGCTGCACGACTTCTCCAGTAACTTCTTAAACATTCACGAATGATGTCCCACATGTTTGCTCCTCCATGTATGCACATTTATAACAAACCCTCCCACTGACCCTCTTCTCAACCCGGCTCCTTCCAATGAGCAGAGCAAATGAAGCCAATGGCTGTCAATACGTGGTTTTCATCTCGGCCTCTAAGCCCGCTTATGCAAGGCTCTTCACGGCAAAAGGCAAGCACTATCTGCACCATCCCCCTGAGATTAAATCCTTTTGATCCGGCGCTGCGGCCCGTCGTGGAGCATGGAGGAGTGAAATCACACTGCCAATGTAATCAAATGGGTTTCTGCCAATAGAGGATCCAGCCCACCTCTTTTAGGAGTGAAGCGGGAGAGCGGGAGGGAGAGCAAATGCCGTAATCTTATTTAGGGACAAGCAGGCGCCACTCTAGACTCTCCGCCTGAAGGACACTTGGCGTTTGCTATTTTTCTCTGCTTGTTTTGACAAAAAGAAACATCTGCCTGCTCCGAGACGGCATGCCGAATCACTCTGGATTGAGCGTGTATCTTTGAGGAGAGCACCTTGTGGAGGGTTTAGCCGGGAGACGATAGGCTGCTACAAGAGTAAGGAACGTTTAGGGGTTAAAGTGACTGGGATTGGATTGACTCGTGATAATTCCTCATTTCAACCATGGATTGGCCGCCATAGACTCCAGATCTTTGGGATGTGCTGGAGAAGGCTTTGCACAGTGGTTACACTCTCCCATTATCAATACAAGATCTCTTGCATCTGTAATTGAATTGACTGTGCATAACTTCAGATCAAAACAACACTGCCCAAGAAGTGACTTCCTGTTTCAATCCGGCACGCCAAAATAAAAGCACCGTCTTATTCATTAGTTCAACTTTCTTTCTGCTCAACTATTAGACAAAACACTTATAATGTGTGTATTTAATTAGATTCTTGTAATGTTGCAAGTACCTGCTGAACTAATCAATGAGACGAGCTGTGTGCTTTTATTTTGGCATGCTGTATCAAAACAGGAAGTCACTTCTTGGCCGCCGTTGTCAGAATTTGAAGTTATGCACAGAGTCAATTATACGGAGAAGATAAGATAAGATGATACTTTATTGATCTCACAGATGGAGAAATTGCATTCGATGAGAGAGCATCCGGCAGCAGCATCCATTCAGTGCGCACCACTCTCACAGAAGGGTTGAATTCTTATTGTTTGCATTCAAATAATTATCTGTTGCACAGAACTCTGAAAAGGAGCTTTTGTTTACCCTTTCCCCCGCTCCTCCGACACTGGAACATGTTGCAAACGGCCTGAAAATTAACTGAACTTGTTTCATTGAGCGCCTTTAACTCCAGATTGAGAACACTTGAGACAACCTCATTCAATTGTAGCCGTTTTCTTCATTTGTATGTTATTTTAATAGTGCAATAGAAATTGTTCCTTGAAAAATAGACTTATATTAATGTTTATGTTTAATAAAGTTACAATATATACATTTTTTTTTTCATAATGAAATATATAAAAACTGGTTCAAATTATTTGAATTTGGGCATCACGGTGGTGCAGTTTGCATATTCTTCTGAGCCCCTTTTAATCAGGAGTGATTTGGCAGATTTAGTTTTAGCCAGATGCCCGGAGTAATGCCGGTGAAGTGTTTATTTTAATGTATTTATTGTTTTATTTGGTTGTTCTTTGTTTGGGACAAAGATGATCCAGCTACACCTGCTTTTTCCAGAACGTAGAGACCACTAACTCCAACGTGATTGAAAAACTCCAAGAGAAATCCTCAAAGTAATTATTTACTAATGTGCATTTTCCCTTTTGGCTATTTTTAAAGCGAATGCACTTTCACATGGTCACTCCATGCTGACAGAGATTTTAAATGTTTCTGTTTTTTTTTTCCTTTTCTTTGGATGGCACGGTGGCGTAGAGGTTAGCAGATAAAACCTATTCTTGCCAATGGAACAAGCACAAGTTTTTTCTTAATTCAGATTATTTTGTATAATTTCAAGTGAAAAAAAAAAACATTTTTTACAGTAAAGGTTCATTTGTCTGAATTCCAGTGGGATTTCTATTCTATGTTCCATTGGCATAAGTGTTTTTATCTGATCTTAGATTAGTTCAAACCGACACAAATGCAACAGAAAAAAAGCTTTATTCAAGCGGTTTTAAGTAATTTATCTAATTTAAGACACCCATTTTTCCAGTGTATATGATGTACAACACTGGCACATGTAGAAAGTGATGCTTTACTTCAATTGCTTCAATTGGAGGGTCCGGCCCTTGGTCTTTTGACGATGAAGAAAGCTGGCCCCCTGATATAGAGTGATGGATTATTATTACAATGCATCATTATGTAAGACGAGTACATTTTTTTCTGGCAAATATTATTAGATTTAGAGAAGAAAGCCAAAAGGATGCACATGGTTTTCACAGGTTTTAACCTTAATAACACTTGGAGAGACCGTTTTCAAAGAACATGTTTCTCCCCAAAAACACTGCAGTCTTTTCCATTTGCTAATTGCAACCGTCCAAACTGTATATTCAATTTGATTGCGATTAACTGTGTGTGTCTCTACTGTGAGCGGCTGTTGGAGGATGAGGGCAGCGCCGACCGTGAGCCTCTCGCGATTGGTCGGAGGGGTTTGAGCGGCTGAGGCAGGTCCAGAATTCGCCATGGTTACGCTCATCAAAACAAACTCGTCGAAGGGGAGAGCAACACAGGAATAGACACATGAGCGGAGCCAAGTGCCTGTGCTGTTGATTCTCTCTCATCTCTTGACCTGGATCTGGCCTCTGCTCACGGTTATTTTGTAAATCATTTTTTTTGGGGCCCGGTGAAGGGAGCGCTCTGATTAAAAAGAAAAAAACAGAGAAGCAAGAAAATGCAGTGATGTGATTGTAACTCTTACGGCAGGAGTTTTTTATTTCATGCAGTTAGTGGAGTTGTTCATGTGTTTTCTGTAATGTCCTTCTCTTAGTGTTGTCATGATACTACAATTTCAAGCTCGATTTCGATGTTGAAAATAAACCAATTTCGAAATCCCCTTTTAAATATAGCCGATACTATTTGCTGTAGGAAACTTTTGTCTCTTTCCTTCTGCACTGTATTATCTACATTACAGAACACTCAACAACATATGAATTTATTCAGATTGTCCATGTTATTGAGAAATCCTTGTAATAAAAGCTCTAATTTGTTTTCTCTAAGTAACGGTTTTACATTTTCATGAGCGAGATTCGTAGTTAAATACTCAAACTGTACTTGCACTGCAAAAAGTAATTAACTAGATTAGTATAAACATCTCAATTTGAGCATAATAATCCAAATTTTAGTGGTTTTGACTAGGTAAGTTGTTGTTGGGCATTTGTCCTAGATTATTAGGCCCGAGCGCCATCAGGGCTGGCGAAGGGCCTCTTGTAATCGCGTAGAGTGCGCGGAGCGAAGCGGAGCGCACTCCCCCAAAGTGCGCGGAGCGCACAAAACGAGCGCGAAGCGCTCGCCTCCTATCAAACATGCACTAACACACTCCTCTCGACGTGCACGTTCCGTGCACGTGCACATGTATCAGAAAACAAACATTGTAATTGGACAGTGCGCGGAGCGAAGCGGAGCGCACTCACCCAAAGTGCGCGGAGCGCACAGAAAAAATGAGCGCGAAGCGCTCCCCTCCTCTCAAACACTCACTAATGCACTCTGCTTGTCGTGCACGTCCCGTGCACATACATATATAATGCAAAAATCAACATTGTAATTGTACAGAGCCCATAAAAGTCAATGGGCGACAGGTCACTGACGGGCACGAAGTGCCCGTCAGTGACCCAGGACCTCTACCATGAGGTAGGAATGCGCGAGCACTTTCCGAAAATATATAGTTTATGGTACCCGCGTAAGCGGAAACACTGTTTTCGTGCGAGAATATTATTCTTTCTTTCTTTCTTTCTTTCTTTCTTTCGCGCCGTCGCGATTTTCACCCAGTGAACATCGACGAAAAGTCCCAGATTTTGGCCCAAAATTCAAACCCGATCCGACGAAACTTTTAACTATTTCCAAATTTTTAATTTCCAAATAATGGCGCGATAGCGCCACCTCAGTTTTTTTTTAACATTGCGAGATAGGACGCGGCCAAAAATGAAGTTTGTCGTAGAATCCTAAAAATCGGCACAGAAGTGCATCATGACAAGTTGAGCAAAAAATATTATTACGGCAACGCCGTCGGCCATATTGGCTGTCGGCCATTTTGGATGAAAGCCCGCGAAGCGGGAATCTGCCTCTATTTTTCACTTCGTACAAAATCTATCTCCTCCTAGAGCGTTTATCGGAACGAGCTAATTTTGGGTGGAAAATAACCTTGAGAAGTAGAACTTTAAAAGTTATCCAAATTATTTTTCTAAGTTTTACGGTTTTTATGCGGCGAAGCCGCAAACTGGACGAAGTATTTTGAGATTTTTCGCAATCAACACACGGCTCCCATTTGCACATATGAAGCCCAATTTCGTTCAAATTTTGGCCCAAAATTCAAACCCATGCGACGAAACTTTTGACTATTTCCAAATATTTAATTTCCAAATAATGGCGCGATAGCGCCACCTCAGTTTTTTTTTAACATTGCGAGATAGGACGCGGGCAAAAATGAAGTTTGTCGTAGAATCCTAAAAATCAGTACAGACGTGCATCATGACAAGTTGAGCAAAAAATATTATTACGGCAACGCCGTCGGCCATATTGGCTGTCGGCCATTTTGGATGAAAGCCTGCAAAGCGGGAATACGCCTCTATTTTTCACTTCGTACAAAATCTATCTCCTCCTCGACCGTTTATAGGAACAAGCGAATTTTGGGTGGAAAATATTCTTGAGAAGTAGAACTTTAAAAGTTATCCAAATTATTTTTGTAACTTTAACGGTTTTTATGCGGCGAAGCCGCAAACTGGACGAAGTATTTTGCAATTTTTCGCAAACAATAAATGGCTCCCATTCGCACATATGAAGCCCGATTTTGATCATTTTTTGTCAGGTGTTAAAGTCACAGTCCTAAACACTCTCATTTGGCAAAATTCAAATTTGGCGCGATAGCGCCCCCTATAGGAATTATATGGTGAGTACAAATTTTAGTTTCACGAAAATTAATATAATTTGGCACAAAATTCTATTTGGTCGCTCCGATCAGAAAAGTCAATCACACCTATGCCATATTTTTCACGGTGTTGCCGTAGCGATGACCAGAATGTCCCATTTTATTGTGATGGAAAAATGTTAAACTCCATAATTCAGCAACATGTGCTTTTTCTATGTCCTCCGAGGAAAACCTGGTGAAGATCTAGAGAAGTGAGGAACCAAAGGCTATCCAAAGTACTTGGACAAACTAAAAGTATTTTCAACCCTAAGTTAAATTTTAAACTATGCTTCAGTTTGCAGATATACACTGCGTTCCAAATTATTATGCAAATGACATTTTTCTAAGATTTTCCAAATTGTCAACTCAAATGAGAGTCAGCATAATTTTCAAGTCTTTAACTGGTAGAGGATCATTTAAATGTGGTGGAAAAAATTTCCTAGTGATAATTAAAATAAAAATAAAAATAGTAAAAACCTCAAAATCCACTGTTCCAAATTATTATGCAACTCATCGTTTTAATACATTTTAAAGCTTGTAATTAACTGAAAATGGTCCTTTGTTGTATTTGTAGCATTAGGAGGTCATATTTACTGAAATCAGAAGATATTTCAATCAAAAACATCTTAACAGATCAAGTTATATTTCACCATAGGACCTTCTTTGAGCAGCTTCAAAATTCTTAAATCCATTAAAATTGTGAGTTTTTGGACAGTTTCTGCTTGGATTTCTTTGCAGGATGTTAGAATAACCTCCCAGAGCTGCCGTTTGGATGAAAACTGCCTCCCACCCTCATAGAAGTTTTTTTTGTTGAGGCTCCAAAGGTTCTCAACAGGGTTGAGGTCAGGGGAGGAGGGGGTCCACATCATGAGTTTCTCTCCTTTTCTGCCCATAGCAGCCAGTGATGCAGAGGTTTTCTTTACAGCATGACATGGTGCGTTGTCATGATGAAGAGGATTTTGTTCGGGAAAGCACGGCTCTTCATTTTGTAGCATAGAAGAAAGTGGTCAGTCAGAAACTCCACATATTTTTCAAAGGTCATTTTCACACCTTCAGGGAGCCTAAAGGGGCCTAATGGGGCCGACCAGCTCTCTCCCCATGACTCTGGCCCAAAACATGACTCCGCCCCCTCCTTACTGATGTCACAGCCTTGTTGGGACATTGTGGTCATTCACCAACCATCCACTACTCCATTGATCTGACCATCCAGGGTCACACGGCCTCATCAGTGAACAAGACTGTTTGAAAATGAGTCTCATGTATTTCTGAGCCACTGCAGCCGTTTCTGCTTCAGCTTCAATGAACAGTTTAGTGGAGGCCGGATAGAAGGTTTATGCACAACTGCAGCCTCTGGAGGGTCCTACACCTTCATGTTCGGGAGACTCCAGAGGCACCAGCAGCTTCAAATACCTGTATGCTGCTTTGTAGCTGCTGTTCTCTTAATCTGATGTGTTTGTCTGGCAGAAACCGTCCATATTGTGCCATTATCTGCACAAACCTGTGTGTGTCTGAATCATCCACAAATCTCTTATCTGTACGATGATTACACTTAATCTTTCATGAAATATCGAAGGTTTTCATACCTAGACCAAGGCATTCAACTACAGTGCCTCTCGTAAGTATTCATACACCTTGAACTTTTGCACATTTTGTCATGTTTACAACCCTAAACATAACGATTTTATTTTTATTTTTTTACTGAACGTTCACACACAAGTAACAGACACCTGTGAAGTGAAAGCAAAATGATACATGATTCTGTTAATTTTCAAAAAATAGAAAAGTGAAAAGTGGGGCGTGCATAAGTATTCATACAGCATTTTCGAGTGCATTAAATTGCCTTTAAAACATTCCTAATGACTCCAGAATGTTCACACCTTGGCCTAACGGTTAAATAGAGGCCACCTGTGTGTAATCTACTCTCAGTATAATTACAGCTGTTCTTTTAGGCCCTCAGAGCTGTGGTCGGAGTGTATTGGTCACTGAACAGCATAATGAAGGTCAAGGAGCACCAGAGAGGTCAGGGATAAAGCTGTGGAGAAGTTTAAAGCAGCATTAAGTTATACAAAGATTTCCCAAGATTTGAACATCTCCCGGAGCAACTGTTCAATCCATTGTTCGGAAATGGAAAGAGTATAGCACCACTGCCAACTTACCAAGGCGTGGTCCTCCACCTAAAATATCAGAGCGAACAAGGAGAACACTGGTCAGAAAGGCAACCAAGTGCCCCAAGATAACTCTGGAGGAGCTGTGAAGTCCTGCCGCTGAGCTGGGGGAAACTGTACATGGGACAACTATAAGTCGTATCTACACAAATCTGGCCTTCATGGACGAGTGGAAGAAGAAAGCCATTATTGAAAGGAGGCCATAAGAAATCCCGTTTGAAGTTTGCTAGAAGTCATATGGAGGACACAGCTCCATGTGGAAGAAGGAGCTTTGGTCAGATGAGACAAAAATTGAACTTTTTGGCCCAAATGCAAAACGTTATGTATGGAGCAAACCTAACACTGCTCATCGTCCTGAGTGCACCATCCCCAGTGTCAAATATGGTGGGGGGAGCATCATGCTGTGGGGCTGCTTTTCCTCAGCGGGGACTGGGGAGATTGTAAGAATAGTTGGGAAGATGGATGGAGCCAAATATAGAGACATTTTGGAGGAAAACCTGCTGGAGTCAGAAAGAGAACTGAGGCTGGGGCGGAGATTCACCTTCAGCAGGACAATGACCCTAAACACAAAGATAAATCTACAATGGAATGGTTCAATAAAAACATATTAATGTGTTAGAACGGCCCAGTCAAAGTCCTGACCTAAATCCTATTGAAAATCTGTGGAATCAATTGAAAACTGCTGTTCACAAACGCTCTCCTTCAAATCTGACAGAGCTGGAGTTGTTTTGTAAAGAGGAATGGGCTAAAATTTCAGTTTCTAGATGTGGAAATCTTGTAGAGTCAAACCCCAAGACTTGCTGCTGTTATTGCAGCAAAAGGGGGTCCCACAAAGTATTAATTCATGCTGTATGAATACTTATGCAAGCCCCACTTTTCACTTTTCTATTTTTTGAAAAATAACAGAATCATGTATCATTTCGCTTTCACTTCACAGTTGTCTGTTACTTGTGTGTGAACGTTCAGTAAAAAAATAAAAATAAAATCTTTATGTTTAGGGTTGTATGAATACTAACGAGAGGCTCTGTATTTCATGCTTTTCATCAGCAGAGAGATCCTTTTTCTTTCCCATATTGCTTGAAAATGATGATCTGCATAATAAAGTGGAACACCCTTTTTCAGTAGTTTTTCCCTTAACTGGGCTTAACCTGAAAACAAATCATCCCAGGTCTCTGATATTAATGTCAGTGATTCATAGAGCCCCGAGACACGACACCATCCATGAGTTTCATTATTATTATTTTTTTTTTTACCTTTTTGACACAAAAATCCAATTTGCATAATAATTTGGAACGCAGTGTAGTGTGATACAAATTCATACACCAAGCTCCAAATTATTATGCAAATTGTATTTCAGTATCAAAAAGGTAAAAAAAAAAAAGTTTAAATGAAACTCATGGATGGTGTCGTGTCTCAGGCTCTTTGAATCACTGACATTAATCTCAGAGACCTGGGATGATTTGTTTTCAGGTTAAGCCCAGTTAAAGGAACAGGCCACCGTTTTTACATACTGAGATATGTTCTTACCTCACTTTAGACGTGTTAATATATCCCCGTCTGGTCTTTGTCCGTGCGCTCACACATACGCAGCCTCTCCCACATGTCACATAGCTCCGAAAAAGCTCACGATAGAAGCTACCAAGCTCTTCCACGTGTTCCCTATTTAAATAAAGTTACGTGAAGTGTTTTCATGCGAAGTATATTTACACAGAAATGTAACGTGTCGATTTTATAAGCAAATAAAAAGGGGGACTATATTGTGAGGCGTAATGATACGAGGAGCAAAACGTCCGCGCAGTAACTCCTAAAGACTTCCCCCGCTCACTTCCGTCAATAACCTTTAGGAGTTACTGCGCGGACGTTTTACTCCTCGTATCATTACGCCTCACAATATAGTCCCCCTTTTTATTTGCTTATAAAATCCACATGTTACATTTCTGTGTAAAAATAACTTTATTTAAGTAGGGAACACGTGGAAGAGCTTGGTAGCTTCTATCGTGAGCTTTTTCGGAGCTATGTGGGAGAGGCTGCGTATGTGCTCCGTTTGCCTGACAGAGCGCACGGACAAAGACCAGACGGGGATATATTAACTCGGCTAAAGTGAGGTAAGAACATATTTTAGTATGTAAAAACGGTGGCCTATTCCTTTAAGGGAAAAACTACTGAAAAAGGATGTTCCACTTTATTATGCAGATCATCATTTTCAAGCAATATGGGAAAGAAAAAGGCTCTTTCTGCTGATGAAAGCGTGACATAGTTTAATGCCTTGGTCTAGGTATGAAAACCTTCGATATTTCATGAAAGATTAAGCGTAATCATCGAACTGATAAGAGATTTGGGGATGATTCAGACACACTCGGGTTTGTGCAGATAAAAGCACAATGAGGACGGTTTCAGCCAGACAAATACATCAGATGAATAGAACAGCAGCTACAAAGCAGCAGACAGGTATTTGAAGCTGCTGGTGCCTCTGGAGTCTCCCAAACATCAAGGTGTAGGACCCTCCAGAGGCTGCAGTTGTGCATAAACCTTCTATCCAGCCTCCACTAAACTGTTGAAGCTCATGAACAGAAACGGCTGCAGTGGCTCAGAAATACATGAAGACTCATTTTCAAACAGTCTTGTTCACTGATGAGGCCGTGTAGCCCTGGATGGTCAGATGGATGGAGTAGTGGATCATTGATGAATGGCCACCATGTCCCAACAAGGCTGTGACGTCAGTAAGGAGGGGGCGGAGTCATGGGGAGAGAGCTGGTCAGTCCCTGTAGGATCCCTGAATGTGTGAAAATGACCTCTTTCTGACTGACCACTTTCTTCTATGCTACAAAAAGAAGAGAGGTGTTTTTTCCGAACAAGATCCTCTTCATCATGACAACGCACCATGTCCTGCTGTAAAGAAAACCTCTGCATCACTGGCTGCTATGGGCAGAAAAGGAGAGAAACTCATGATGTGGACCCCCTCCTCCCCTGACCTCAACCCTATTGAACCTTTGGAGCCTCAACAAAAAAAAACTTCTATGAGGGTGGGAGGCAGTTTTCATCCAAACAGCAGCTCTGGGAGGTTATTCTAACATCCTGCAAATAAATCCAAGGAGAAACTGTCCAAAACCGCACAAGTTTAATTTAGAATTTTGAAGCTGCTCAAAGAAGGTCCTATTGAGATATTTTTGATTGAAATAGCTTTTGATTTCAGTAAATATGACCTCCTAATGCTACAAATACAACAAATGACCATTTTCAGTTAATTACAAGCTTTAAAATGTATTGAAACGATGAGTTGCATAATAATTTGGAACAGTGGATTGAGTTTTTTACTATATTTAGTTTTGAAATAAATACTGTTATCACTGGGAGATTTTTTCAACCACATTTAAATGATCCTCGACCAGTGAAAGACTCTCATTTGAGTTGACAATTCAAGAAATCAGAGAAAAATGTCATTTGCAAAATAATTTGGATTGCGGTGTTCACATTTTTCTCTGTATAATGTATAATTAAGCAGGGTTCTCAGTATTGTCAAAAAAGTTTTTTTTTCTGACAAAAACTTATACCGAGAGGTCACATTAGTGCATTCCAAAAATCCTAAAACTATAAGACCCTAGGGAAAAAACTTAAAAAACAAACATAAAGGCAGTAGCAATACCGTAAATTTTGATTGAGGGAGACAAAGGGGACAGGGCGGTCGGCGAGGGCCGATAATCGCCGCTTGCGGCTATATTTTCACTTGTTCTGAGATGTTTATGACTCGTTTCAATACATTTCGTTCTTATTTCAGGTCATTTTCTTTGCCAATGGGGTAAGAAAATTGGTCTTTTCTCATTGGCGATTTTACTTTCTTATTTCAAGCGAGATTTACCTGATTTAAATGTCCTCAAACAAGCAAAGTAAACTTGGTCAGATCCGAAAAAATATCTGAATTAGCGAAAAACGCTCAAAACAAGAAACATTTCCTCAATTCAAGTCATTTAAGACAATGCTTGATATTTACTTTTTGCAGTGTGGCGATTTAGCCTACAATATAAACGACTTACAGACTGGATTTGGCCCATGACTATCAGGTTAAACACTGTCTGTTTCTGCCTAAATGAACAGTAACAGTGGCTCCGGTCACATTTAGGAGCAGAACATTAATTCAAAGAACAAACAATGTTAAAACTGGCCTTTAAAATTCCTCTGAACATATCCATGAGAGACTAGATGCAAGTTGGCCATTTTATACTCACTACTGCCACCTCAGGTCTTGCGCATAACTGCAGTCTGTATATTAAGCTTGTGCATGACGGCACTTCGTATCCGAATTAACAACTTTTTGAGTGACAGTGCGGGATTTTAGAAGCAGTTGTGGTGAGCAGGTCTGGGCTCATTCTACACATTTGGACATGGCTGGAACATGTAGGGGGAGGAAAATACTTAGTTTTAACATTTTTAAACTCCGTATAGTCCCTTTAAAGCAGTTTTTGAATAATTAGAGAAAGTTTAGATTTGTCTCCAAATTGTTTTCCCCTTAACTGTTTTCAAACATGATCATGTATGGGCGATGCTAGAGATGGGGTCTGGAGACTGGGTCCATGATCTCCCTGTACAAGACCAAAAATGTCCTCAAAAACAAAATAATTTCACCTCTATATTATATTGTAGGCCTTTAGAACGCTGTGATGTCACCTGAAACCCAGAAATTGTTAGGAAAATATACGGCTTAATATCCAATGCTAAATGATACATGTAAATGAATGGACACCACTAGGCTAACGTTAGCCACACAAGCCAATCCTACAGTTTCTATAAAATACCTGCTTGTTTCAACCTGGTTCAGCACCAGTTATCAGATCCAACACTTCGACAATGAAAGCATTTAGTTTTAGAATCGTATACAGGGTTTAAGTGAGTGCTTTGTAGCTCTAGTGTAAGTTTTGAGCGCAGGTTCCTTCCTGTGCTCTGGGAGGGAGCAGGAGCAGGAGGGGCAGAAAGTATCCATGCCTGCTCAAATGAATAGCTTCCGCCAGCAAGGTACTCCTGAACTGATCGGGTTATGGGTCCCCAGGCCCTGCACTGCAGTCGCTCACTGCTCCTGACAGGCTCCCTGGATGGGTCGTTGAGGGCAACAACAACGTCTGCAAACACGATCCTTGCTGCCCGTCAACTTTACTCCACTGCCTACTTTTAGTTTGTCTGTGGAGAAACTGTGTACAAAAGCAATCCACAGGAGGCACTTGTCCTTGTGATATTTTGTCGCTGGCCTTCCGTTCATTCATCAACAATAATGTTTTTTTCTATTGTACAAACCGCATGACTCTTGCCTTACCACCTGTTTTGAAAGAGCCTTGAGCCGAGGCCCAGATAAAGAACAAATGTGAACAAAAAAAGTGGCTAAATTTAGCTGTTGTACAAGCGTCTGACATTGGAATGATGGCACTTTATTTTGTCCCATTTTAGAAAACATACAAAGGTTATTGTGTAAGAGGTTACGCAGTGGCTACAGGGGAAATGTCAGTGATTCTCGGTGTCGTGTAAAGGTGCCACTATAGAGCAACAGCAGCTCAGACGACATTTATTTAGCAAATGCTCATTGCAAAAACACAGAGTAAAACTGTCCAGTCTCACGACAGTCTAAGTCCAGCTGACTTTCCCTCGTGGGTGATCAATGTCCTAATTGAAATAGGACATTTTGGCATTTGGCCAAAATTAAACACATGTGAAACAAACTAAGGACCGGGGGCTTCAATCTGGCCCCAAAACGTTTTCAAGCACGACATGCATTTCCTAAAACAGGTGAAAACCATCAATGTTTTCAATAACTGTGTTTCCATCAAAGAAAGTGAGGCCAAACCGCCTTTGCTCAGCCCGATCCCGTCAGACCTTGGAAGCAGGGAAGGGCCTGGTCGGTACTTGGATGAGAGACCCTTTGGGAACACCAGGAAGCCTGGCGAATGTAGTGAGTTTGGTGGTGGTCGGAGGGGCCGATGGTGCAGACTGGTTACCTCGCTTCCATCAGTCAACCCCAGGGCAGCTGTGGCTACAATAGTAACTCAACACCACCGAGTATGGAGTGAACGAATAATGCCATGTAAAGCGTCTGAGTGTCCAGAAAATCGCTATATAAAACCAATGCATTAATATTATTATTATTATCATCTGTCTAAAATGTGCATAATAAATGTGTATAACAAAAGCATTTCCATCAAGGAGTTCAAGTGAATGATGGCCGTTGGTTACCTGGGTTACGACAGGCGCTGAAAGGCACAATAGATACAGACGGCATCTCTGGAATCGCCCATATATGGTCATGTTTAAAAACAGTTAAGGGGGAAAACAATTTGGAGAAAAATCTAAACTTTCTCTAATTATTCAAAAACTACTTTAACAAACACTGAAATATGAATATACTATTTCTATTAAATAAAGATACAAAGACATGGAGAGGAGCAAAGTAGTTCAACAGCCCATAAATACATAAATAACGGAGAATGCTAACATAATGCTACATGTTAGCATCGGGCTAATGCTAACGGTTAGCTAGCGCTAGCTACAACTGCCGTTTTTTCGCTTCTACTGAACAATCTGCTGTGAGAAAATATCCATATGGGCCCGATTTACACTTGACTTTATTTATATGTAATAAATAAGTTCATATTCAACCAGAAAATGGTTAAAAAGAGTGGAAAATTGTGTTTCTCTAAAGATTCTATTTTCCCCCTCGGCGAAGCCACGCCCCCTTCTATGACGAGATGCCATCTGTATCTATTGCAGCATTTACACCAGCAGGTGGCGCATTGTGCATGTATCATTAGAACACAGAATTGCCGAGATGATTTAAGTATTTCAAAACATGGTATAATTTCTATGGATAAAATACAAAAATGCTTTTAAAAAAAAATGAATGAATGTTGTTTTTAAGCCACACGTTTCTGGGCCTAACATTGGCAGTACTTCTAGTTTACACAGTTGTAGTAGTATTCTCCAAAGTTCAACAAAAATGCTCTCCACATACTTCTCTCAAATTGCCTGGTAATAAAATACACGGTCCGTTCAACAAATTGCACGTAATAGGCTCTACTTATTTCAAATGAGTTTACCTAACCACGTTATTATTATGGGTCTGGACAGGCATCTAAAGTGTAGACACTTATTTTAACCTATTTCCTCATTGTTGATGCCCAATTAACCTCAATATTAGCGCAATTAAGGCAAAGTGTAGCATTTATGTACTTGGACGTAATCATTCCCACTTTTTACAACAAAAGCTACTCTGACAATAAGCAAACACAAGACACATGGTCAACACACAACATCTGGCTAAGGGGAAACAGAGTGGATTAGATTTTAGCCATACTGTAAGTCCATTGTTCTGAGCAGTTGTCGACGCCCACATTTTGTTGAGAGATATTGAGCCGAGGCAATGAAGTTCAACAATAGGGTGCGTTCACGTGTAGGAGTGTGACAATATATAGATTTTCTGATATATCGCGATATTTTGCGGGACGATACGATGCTATTTATTCCAATATCGATACTTTTGATAACGTCATGCATATTTATGAGCAATGTCATTTCACAGTCAACAGAGGCCAATAATGATCAAGAATTCAGTCAGGACAGCAGGGGGCAGCACTACAGTTTTAAGCGCTTGAACCAAACATTTTTTTTAATCTTGATGCATCATACGTTATATTTGTGCAATATATCGATTATCGGCGTATAGTGAGATAATCATTATTGTAAGGCATGTATCGGATCGAATCGTGAACAACCCAAAGGTTCCACCCCAGTGACAATATATCGATTTTCCAATATATCGCGATATTTTACGGGACTATACGAGACTGATTATTACTATTTATTCCAATATCGATACTTTTGAGGATATCATGCATATTAAGGAGGCAGCGGTGCTTACAGTTTTAAACGCTTAAACCTAACCAGTGTTAATTTTGACAACATATTTTAATTTAGTTTTAGTTTTAGTCTTTTGACGAAAATGTAATTCGATTTTAGTCTAGTTTTAGTCAAAAAAATATCTTCAATTTTAGTCTAGTTTTAGTCGACTAAAATTGCAAGTAAATTTAGTCGACTAAATTAAAGGCTAATTTAGTCGACTTTGCATTGATAATATTCATTATAATCATATTTAATCTTGTTCCTCTGCTTCATGGAGCTTCTCCACATGAACAAAGCTCAGAGCTGATCCTTTGGCAGAGAATTTACATGATCTGAGGCTCTTTCAGACGCTCAATAGAAGTTTGGATGATTTTAGTCTCCCTTTCATTTTTATTTAGTCTTATTTTAGTCGACTAAAATATCTGGACATTTTAGTCATAGTTTTAGTCTCATGAAAAACTTTTAATTTAGTTTCAGTCCAATTTTAGTCGTCAAAAATATCACTTTGACTAAAATTAAGACTAAATATTTTAGTCGATGAAATTAACACTGAACCAAACACTGTCACACAAATAAATTACTTTTCATGATATAGTTTTTATATTGATAAAGAAGATACATTTGGGGTTGGTTTATTCCTTTTGAAATAGGACTGTGGTTTCTTGTTTATTTAAATGTAATGAAGTCTCTGACAGATCTATAGACCCGTCTTCAGTGTGTAAGTCAGGGATCATTTATAGGTTAAATGTTTTTTTTATCGTGATGTATCGCAGGTTATGTTTGTGCAATATATCAATTATCGGCGTATCGTGAGATAATCGTTATTGTCAGCCATGCATCGTATCAAATAGTGAGCTAACCAGAGGTTCCCACCCCAGTGACAATACATCGATTTTCCAATATATCGCAATATTTTACGGGACTATACGATACCGATTATTACCATTTATTCCAATATCGATACTTTTGAGGATATCATGCATATCAATGAGCTGAGTCATGGATATTAATGAGGCAGCGGTGCTCCACTCATTTCACATTCAACAGAGGCCAATAATAAGAATTCAGTCAGGACAGCAGGGGGCAGCACTACAGTTTTAAACGCTTGAACCAAACACTGTAACACAAATAAATTACTTTTCATGATATATTTATAAAGAAGATTGATTTGGGGTTGGTTTATTCCTTTTGAAATAGGACTGTGGTTTCTTATTTATTTAAATGTAATGAAGTCACTGACAGATCTATAGACAGATTTTCATGGGTCAGGGATCATTTATAGACAAGCACATGAAAAGGAATGTAAATGATGAATAATATGTAGTATGTTAAAATAAAGGTTAAATGTATATGATTGATGTATCGTAGGTTATTTTTGTGCAATATATCGATTATCGCAGTATCGGCGTATTGTGAGATAATCGTTATTGTAAACCATGTATCACGTATCGTATCGAATCGTGAGGTACCCAGAGGTTCCCACCCCATTCACGTGGCATCACAATATTCTAAAGAGCCCATAGTTTAACATTGAGGTGGAGCAACTGGGAATTCCATGGCGGTAAGTTACTATGTTAACTATGGTAACTATGGTAACTGTGGTAACTGGCGAACAGCAGATTTTTTCATCTTAGTTTTTGGCTAATATCTCAGTCATTATTGGGAGAATCCACATGAAACAAAAACGTCTCAAAGTTCATCATCTCCTCCGTCAGCACATATAATCCAATGTCCAAAAATGGTGACAAACTCGGAAACATGACCGTGACGTTGGCCAATAGGAAGGACTTTCAGACATAAAAATAATACGTCAGGTTTGTGAATCCAGTCACTGTCAAATATTTGTCAATTTTTGTTTTGGAGATTTCTTACAAAAACTGTATTTCTCCCATAGAGTTGTATTGGCCCTGCCCTCCACCTGACATTATGACATCATCACATTCTAATTTGTGAGCGGATCGTTTTTCTATATTTCTCAGTGAACTCCTGACAGCGGTCTGTGCAGTTAAGTAGGTCATGTGTGTTTATATCCACAGATACAGTGACTATAGTCTCTGAAGGGGCAGATAGACTCCTCTTAACAGATTGGCAGCAGCCTCTATAGCATTTCACACTGTAGATAGGTCCTTAAATGGCAACTGAGGGAGATCTATGTTGGTTTAGCCTTGAGCTTATTGAGCAAACTACAGCAAGCTCACACAGCATGAGCATAATGTCAGTGTAAATAGAAAAAAATACCATGTATGGAATATGACAAGGGTTTGTGTGTTAGAGGTGCATTATGCAACTTTTTATGTGAAAAAAAAGTTGCTATTTGCGCGCATTTAATTTCACCAGAAAAACTACAAAACAATTTATCCTGAAGCATCCTAGAGGCAACTGTGATGGAAAGTAAAGGCTCCATGCTGACCACTCATGCAGCCGCTGGGTCACTACAAGGTTAAGTACACACACATATCGTAACGTTCAATAAATAACCAATTAACAATATATTTTTGGCCTCGATATTTATCGTCTGTGTATTTATTCGCATTTCCCGTCTATTTTTGCTGTATAAAACTTTGATTTTTAACTGAAGCAAATTGACTTACATTATATTTCATGTTTATTGCAGGTTGTGTGGCATTTTAGGATATGATGATGCACTTTCAGAACAAAGCAGAGCGGACAGTATCTAGTATCGTTAGAGTCAATAATATCGTTTATCGCAATACTTTCCTGCCTCAATATATCGAACTTCAAATTTGTTATCGTGACAGGCCTAGCCTAAACCTCGACCGAACACATCATCCGGAAATCAGGAAGGGAATAACGTGTAGTAGAGACTGTGTAAAGATGGATCCGTCCATGATATGCTAAGTGGACGGTGCAGTAGCTTCATCCACGGGGCCACAGACGTTATCAGAGTTTATTTTGATGGGGGCGAGGGGAGGTCAAAGGTCAAAGACAGAGGCGATTTGAAGCGAATGCTAAACTGGAAACCGGGCCAAGTGAAACTTTGAAAGAGGCCTTTATGGACCAATACAGTATTTTCTGATTAGGTGTGGGTCATATCGTATTGCATATTATTATCGCGATATAATTTTTTGATATCGCTGTAATGTTTTATATCGTTGTGGATAGGGCTGTGCAATTAATCAAAATTCAATTGCAATTTTGATTATTACACTAAAGGATAATTAAATTAGCATAATCGGAAACATTATTTTTTATATATATATATATATATATATATATATATATATTATTTTTTATGTTTATGTTTTTTCAATTTTTTGTTCAATTTTTTTGTTCAATTTTTTTGGCATTTTTTAAATGTATTTTTTAATATATATTTTTTATATTATTTCATGCCGCTGGGATTATTTTCCCTTCGCATTTCATGTGCCTTGGCTCAAAAACAAACTGCGCTGCATGATGATGTCATCAGGCCGCGCTGCTCAGTTTACTTGCGCAGGTGTGAGGGCTGGCCAGCAGGGGGCAGGTGTGAAACAGAGACCTCTCCTTAACCGAGGCAAACTTGAAATCATTTGTACTTTTATGACTGTTCAAAAAAAAGAAAATATTCAGCATGGTGCTTTGATTAATAAACAAATAAATAAATAAAATAAAGATAGACTTTCATTTTCAACAATTCAGCTATTTTCAAAAAAGCAAAAGCTAAAAAGAATAAAAAGAGTCGATGTATTTCTGTAAGAGGCGTTAATCTGTGGAACGACCTGGAAAATCAGTTAAAACTGTCCCAAACAGTCAAAGCTTTCAAAAAGTTGTTTGAAGCTACTAAAATTCAAGAATATATAAGATTAGGATGAATAAAGTAAGAAAAAAAAATAATAATAATAATGATGACATGATTTAGTTTCAACTAAATTAACATAGTATAACAAATGTATGTATACATATTTGTTGGAATATTGAAATGTATGTTACTAACTCCAGATACATGCTTATTTCTCTTCTGTTTGACACTTGATATTGTTCATTATTAATGTTTGTGTTTTGTTTTGCTCTCGTGGAAGTCTGTAAACTGCGTTTGGCGTAATAAGTTTTCACTCCAACCTAAATAGGGATGCACCGATACCACTTTTTCTAAAACCGATACGAGTACGAGTACTTGGATTTAAGTACTCGCCGATACCGAATACCGATACGAGTACAAGGCATTTTCTTCAACATTCTTACTTTTTTCACAGCAGATTGGTTTGTAATTAGTCAATTTACTCATTTACATTTTCTGAAGTAAAGTAGGCGACACATTTAAGAGCAGTTATATTAGAATTCTGCTGATGCCATTTATTTATTTATTTTTATTTTCATTCAATAATTTTTAATTTTTATTGCACTGTCCATCATAGACAGAAAAGCCCATGTCCAAAAGCTCCCCAATGCCTGTGCTTTATTCATTTATATATTTTTATTTAACAATAGTATTGAGATGATGCTGTGGATTTTCTCGTGTGTTTTGTAGCAACTTAGCGAGTAGCTACAGCCTTTTCATTGTTCTGCTGCAGCTCATTTTCGCTCAATATGGACATGCTGTATGTCTTAACGTTGGATTTTCTGTGGACTTTTTAGTCGCTGGGTTAGTTTTTCAGATGAATAAACCCCTGGGCATAAAACGGCGTCGGAATGGGCCAAAACTGCGCTAGCCGCGAGTTAGCATCGTTAGCCTGTATCTTGTAAACACTGCAGACGCTGCAGCACGAACAACATTAAGCTCTGGTTAAATCCAGCACAGACTCTGATTTAGAGAGCACAGTCTGTAATAAAGTCAGCTCCATGTGGAATATTGTATTTCCACTAAACAATTCTCAAGTTTGTTGCATCTTCTCTCCTCAGCTGAGAGGTGCGCCTCGTAGGTGCGCTGGCCGCACGTCAAATGGTATCGGTTTCTGGTATCGGGACCTCATGAATGAGTACGAGTATGAGTACGAGCCTGTGGTATCGGCCCGATACCCGATACTGGTATCGGTATCGGTGCATCCCTAAACCTAAACCCTTTCGGTCGTGTTGTTCACAAAGAATTGGAAATGTTTTTACTTTTAAAGGAAAGAACTGACCGAATAAACTACTACTACTACTACTAGTTTTTTTAAAGGCAACAAATAATCGTATGAATAATTGGGATTTCAATTATGACCAAAATAATTGTGATTATTATTTTTTCAATAATCGAGCAGCTCTAGTTGTGGACATAATTTATGTGTGTCAGACTGTTTTTAATGCAGGCTAGCTGATACCATAGAAATGTGCTAGCACCACGAAACTCTTCAAATATAAGAACTGCATGACTTACAAAAAAAAAAATGGATAACTAGGAAATGAGGCCCTATGTCAAAAATCCTGAAACATCCCTTTAAGGCTATTAGCGACTGCCCGTGAGCAACTAAGTGGAGCGGCGAGGGTAAGATATGAAAGTAAGTCAGCGGTGATGTCGGTCTAACTGTAAAACGTTTGTGACCACACTCAACCATCTTCCTCACTTGATCATTTCAAGGCTCCAATTGCTTTCATTACAGAGCAGGTCAAGCTATTTCCAGTGTATCCTTCACCCCGATGGTTTGAGCGACATAAGTGGAGATGGACGTCCACTCCTCCACATGTGACTGCTACAGTAGAGAGAGTGCGGCCCATAAAGTCACCAGTCCAGCTTTTTGTGGTCTACCCTTTCCTTCTCGTTAAACCTCGCCGCTGCTTTTCAAAGACCGTCTCCCGCTTCCACAATGGCAAACAGATGGATAATTGACCGACGCAGGCTGCTACACGCCACGTCTAGACCTATTAACGTGCACTGCGTCGCTAATAGGGCTGTCTCACTCCTAATATCTGCAGAGGGGACTCGAAATCAAGAGTGAGCCGAGTTATCAGGAGGAGAAGCGAGTTTACCTGCTCCACGCGGATCTCAT
Source organism: Gobius niger (assembly GCF_951799975.1). Taxonomy (NCBI): domain Eukaryota; kingdom Metazoa; phylum Chordata; class Actinopteri; order Gobiiformes; family Gobiidae; genus Gobius; species Gobius niger. The sequence goes on from NC_136853.1 coordinate 42,545,555, forward strand.
ACTCTCCGTTCAGCTTCTTCCCTCTGAAATATTTGGCCCTGGAACAGAGAAGAAAAAAACATTGCATTTAGTCTTCGTTTCAACATACATGCATTAAAACAGTGGCTTATGGAGAGTGCAGTTCGCTTGTGTATATCTTTGCATTGCATCGCAAGGACAAGGAGTGGGAAGCACTGTCCAAACAACTCTGACAGTCAAAACAAGCCTAAAATATCCTTTGTTTATTTCATCGGAGGAGAGCAGGAGAACAGCACGGTGCCTCCATACTGCATGGGGCAAAAGAATGACTCATAATGCCCATTTCTATGTCTCTTATATAGGATATGGCGTCCAAATTATGCAACGTTATTACATGAATTCACAGAAACGCATATTGTAAAGGGCTGGGATAATCATGTGATAATCAGCATAGTTGATTTAAAAAGGGGGTATCATGTTTTTAGATTTAGCCACATTTGCTAAGCCAGGGCTGAACTGCGAGTAGCTCTAAACATGAGCTTCTTCGTGGGCGTGTTGCACCCGTTTGACCATTAGAAACTGTGTATGTTATTAGTGCTGCAAACCTGATGTAAATGAGTTTACTGCGTGAGGAGAGGATGTGCAAATCTGTGACTGCTCTTAAGGGACTATACGGAGTTTAAAAATGTTCAAATTAAGTATTTTCCTCCCCCTACATGTTCCAGCCATGTCCTAATGTGTAGCATGAGCCCAGACCTTTTCACAACCGCCTTTAAAATCCTGCACTGTCACTCAAAAAGGTGTTACTTCGGGTCCGAATTGCCATCATGCATGAGCTTAATATAGAAGCTGCAGTTACGCATACGACCTGAGGTGGCGGTAGTGAGTATAAAATGCCCAACTTGCCTCGAGCCTCTTTAAGTACTTGGCCACTTTTAGGAGAAGAACCATATATTTAAATTATGATGGATGCATGACAGATAACCACTGTTAACTATAATCCTATTAAAAAAATGAAAGTGTAAAAAATATATATTATAGCAAATCAATCTGCTTCTCTGAATATTTGGCTTTCAAGAAAGAGCTTAAAGCCTGTGATTTGTGTAAGCCTTCTCCAAATATTTAATCCCTGTTTAATACACCGCACTGATTGTAAGTACATGGGGAAATCCCCAAAACAAACATTCTTGCCTTGTCGTGCTCACCCAGAGGTAGGTCTGTACGCACTGAAGCACACAGGCTACGGCCATAGGGATGTGCAGGAGAACAGTAGACTACAGTAGACTAGTAGACACAGTAGACTACAGCAGACACAGTGGACTACAGTAGACACATTTGCCTCAGGTGCACTGTGGAGCGGGTCAGACTGTTTTTAATGCAGGCTAGCTGATATCGTAGAAATGTGCTAGCCTTGCACTAGCCTAGCTCAACGTAACTCTTCAAATATAAGAACGGCTTGAATTACAAAAAAAATATCTCCAGAAATCAGCAACACTCTGGATAACTAGAAATTAGGCCCTATATCAAAAATCCTGAAATATCCCTTTAATATAGAAGGTGCAGTTACACATATGACCTGAGGTGGCAGTAGTGAGTATAAAATGGCTAACTTGCATCTACCCCCTTTAACACTTATAGTAAATGATAATAAACATATATTTCTATGTTTCAATCATAGAAACAATGAAATATATCTATAAAGAGGTCGACTAACAATGCTTTTTTTCTATAGCAGATGCCAATTATTGGGGATTTTGATTGGCCAACACTGATTATGCACCGCTGATATTTTTGGAAAATGTCTATAATCCTATATATGAAGTTTCTAAACGTGTCAGTGTTGAACTCTGACTGCAGGGAGCTTTAGTTTACACTGTACGTCAGTCATTGTGCTTCTGGATTTGCTTCAAATGTGCAAAAGACATATCAATAATCGCAATCCTTTTCGGAAATCACTATTAGGCATTTACAATCTGTCAATGCCTCCAGGACCGGGCTACGGGCGGCATTTTCTCTTTCTAGAACAGAGGATTTGGGATTTCCTCTCAACCTACTCACACCGAAGCACATTTTCGTTTGAAACAAAACTAAAAAGCACTCTGTCTCTCCTCCCCCGTCTTTTCTCCTCTCGGATCTCTTCTAGGATGTCACTTAGGAGGATCGAGGTGCTAACGTTTCCCAGCTGTTCCGCTTTCAACTTGCTCTCTGTAATTTTGCAGGTCGTCAATCTCTAAAAGCAGCAGAAGACACAAGCGATGCCCCCGTCACCCCCGTGGATCACTGTGTTTGTCCAATGTGTGCCTTTTTTTCACACCATACGAGACCGCAATCAAATAAAAATGACTTTAAATACACATCGTAAGAAATCTGCAAATTGTGCGAAAACATAACACAAGGACAAAACAAGGCTAAAATTTTGGGCTGTGTTGTCAATATCATCTGATGGAAGACTTAAAGCAGAACTAAGTATGCCACTACAGGCCATAAAAGGCACTGCATGTTGCGTTTTTTTTTACTCATTAATTGTTTGTGAGAGTAAATACTACGCTGACAGAAAAGACAAAGGGACAAAAGGATATTGTACATTGTGCCACAACTCAATTACATAATGGAAATACGTTTTTTTCACTGAAACTTAGCTGTAAATACTATTTAAGTGGCACTTGCCCGCAGTTAGCTTTGCCCGTTAGCCTGTTAGCTTCTTCGTCGTGATTCCATTAGTGTGTATTGGTGGCTCCAACCCGGAGGCAGGAAAGTTGCAAGGATGGTTTTCTGGCCAGAGACACCAGGCGGAGACGAAAGATTCTACAATCATCCCATTAACACTTGTATTACCCCCAGAGGGACTACGGAAAGGATTTATTAAAAGGGGTAGGGTATTATGCAAAATCGACTATTTCGAGCTTTACATCATGTTATTATGTCATTCCCTCATTAAAAACATGCCTGAAGTGTTGCCTTGGCACATTCACGTATTTTTGAGTAATCTGTAAAAACTGGCAACCATTTTAGGGATAGGTTTGCCTGAGTCCTCCTAGGAACGCCCCCACCTCCTGGAGACGCCTCCGAGCTTTCGTCACCAGCCGAGTAACCAACCACTGCTCCTCAGCAGAACCCCCTCCCCACTGATGCCACAGACAGCGTGTGGAGGGGGCGTGTCGGAAAGGGTCAGAGGTGCTTAAAGAGACAGAGGCCTATTTCATGACATTCACTACAGTCATTTTGAGAGAGCAATTTTATACAAGGCAGTTATTCTAATTTACTGCATTTACAGACCAACAGAAGGTTTCGTCATCATTGTAGTGTGATATAGACTGGTGCTATGTGATTGAAAAAAGCATAATACCCCCTCTTTAAGGTAAACACACTACTTAGTCCTGCTTTAAAGGGACTATAAGGAGTTTAAAAATGTTAAAATTAAGTATTTTCCTCCCCCTACATGTTCCAGCCATGTCCTAATGTGTAGAATGAGCTCAGACCTGTTCACCACAACTGCCTCTAAAATCCTGTACGGTCACTCAAAAATGTGTCACTTCGGCCTGAATTGCCGTCATGCACGAGCTTAATATAGAAGGTGCAGTTGCACATATGGCCTGAGGTGGCAGTAGTGAGTATAAAATGGCGAACTTGCTTCCAGCCCCCGTATCACCATCATATCGCACATCCCTATTGGTCAGTCAACCAGCCCCAGGGCAGCTGTGGCAAAAGAAGTGACTGTATTTTGTTTCAAGAGTCCAAAGAGAAACACTGTTTAACGCCATACAGTGTAACCCAATAAAAGTAATAGAATCATTTAATAGAAGTAATGTGAAAGGGACATCGATCATACTGTACATATGTTGCGGCTTTGCTTAGACATACGATTCGAACCCTACATATTTTGCTAACTCAAAATGGAATTTCCAGTGTTTAGCAGATCATTAGGAGCACATTTGGCAACGCTGACGTGTTGACAGCAGTTACCCTTGTGACATAGCGACATAAAATGTGGCTAGGAAAGGCTTTATCGTGAGAAATCATAATAAAATAACTTGAAGTTCCGATAACTCTCCTATAGGTCACTGAATGGGAAACCAGAGCAGACACTATCACACATCAGGAAACACATCGAGTCGACCGCTATTCCTTCGAAAGAGTAAAACATTTCATCACAGGGACTAATGGAGTCGATTTTCTGTCCGCTGGGATCTTTGCTATGAACACAAAAAGCACATTGAAAATTCCGCCTCTCTGTTCCCATTCCTCCACACACCCACTGTGTAAACATGATAGGGCTAAATTCCCCTCTCGTCCATGAGAATAAGCAGTTTCTAATATGAATCCATTGAGTCATGCATATAGACACAGTGACCCTCCCCTCCAGGGCTTTCTACACAGTTTTCCTGCTTCTATTTGCATCCAAACCCTGTGTTGTGCTAATATGGCAGTGTTTACAAAAGAGATTTTGGTATAATGGCCACATATTTTTGAACGGAGATTAAATTCCGCCCTGGTGTTAGTTTAAGTCATGCTTTCTTCTGAAGGGTTCAAGCTTCCCAGTGATGCAGATTAGTTCACATTTCACTAAGACCCTCGCAGTGTGTGGGTTAGTGTGCGATTTATTTACTGTAAGAGTCCGGAACAAAATGGCCCAGGGGTTTGATCACGGCACAAACGCCTCAGGGTTTGAAGCTCCACTTGGGTAAATTGTTGAATGTCTTTTTTTGCCCCATGACATGTCACTTTTGGCCTGTGCATTCAATTTACGGGGCGCAGTTAGTACAGCGGCTTGTCTCATGATCGGAAGGTCGTGGGTTCGAATCCCAGCTCTCTAATGCCTGTACATTGGTGTATGAATTGTAAACCGCTTTGGGCCTGATAAAGGTAGAAAAGCGCTATATAAGTTGAGTCCATTTACCAATTTATATGAATAAAAAGGCTTCCTCGAATATTTACCATAACAACATCAGTCACAAGACATAAACAGTTTGTCTCTATACGACAAAACAAAGCCTATTTATCTACAGTAGGGCTGGGATGATACATTTTTGTCACGATCCGATACGTATCACGACACAGTAGGTAATTATGATAAGTGAAAATACGTTCATCTTAAAGGAACAGGCCACCGTTTTTCCATACTGAGATATGTTCTTACCTGAGCTTAGACGAGTTGATGCGTACGTGTCTGGTCTTCGTGTGTGCCCTCAGTCACGCAAAAAGACCTAAGATGTTGTTAGCAATTGGCCTCTCAGTATATTCCCATAGCTCCAAACGGGGTGAAGATAGAACTGACCAAGCTCTTCCCCGGGCATGAAGACCAGACAGGTATGCATCAACTCATCTAAGCTCAGGTAAGAACATATCACAGTATGGAAAAATGGTGGCCTGTTCCTTTAAAATGTGTAAAATGTTACTGGAAAACATGATATAATAACACAAGTGTTGAAAGCATTGCAATGCTTGATAAAGTATCAATACTTGGTATTGAAGCAAAAAATATTGCAATTCGATCCAATATTTTTGGTAACACTTTATCTTACACTACCTTGATACATTGTACCTAACAAAATTGAACGTAATCTGCTTTGTAACAATCTGTAATAACTTGTATCTATGTAGTACACACTGGAATAATGTGTTTTAGTACTTGTTTTAGTGCAGGTACATAATGTAATAAGACATATGACCTTTAGGGTTAGAGGTAGGGTCTTATGTCCTATTACAGTATGTACCTGCAAAGTACAAATACACATTATTCCATTGTGTATCTGACCTTTAGGTACAAGTTATTACACATTGTTACAAAGCCCATTGTACTAAATTTGGCAAGTACAATGTATCAAGGGTAGTGTAAAATAAAGTGTTACCAAAATTCCTTCTTTTTTTGCCATAAACTGGCAATCTTATAATTTATTTTTTGGACTAATGTCTTTTGTGCATTGTCCCTCATCAAATAAATACAATTCAAAGTCAAAGCTATGACAGCCAGAACTCTCCTCCGGTGAAGTAATTACATTGTGCATTAAAGGAACAGGCCACTGCTCTTCCATACTGAGATATGTTCTTACCTGAGCTTAGACGAGTTGATGCGTACATGTCTGGTCTTTGTGAGTGCCCTCAGTCACACACAAAGACCAGACAGGTACTTATCAACTCGTCTAAGCTCAGGTAAGAACATATCTCAGTATGGAAGAGCGGTGGCCTGTTCCTTTAAGTTTTTAACATGTTTTTATTATCTGGCATGTGCATGTTATGAGCACAGCCTTACTGAAACCGGCATTGTGTCACTGTGCAACATTCTGTGTATAGAAGGGAGATCATTGCGTAAATGTGCTTCTGTGTCCTGTGCGCCTAAACGCCCAGTGACCATTCACATAGAGCAGTGGTTCCCAACCTTTATTGTCTTGTGTACCCCTTGGGCCTTTCAATGGTCGTCCGTGTACCCCCTACCTCAGGGGTGTTGCAGTTTATTTAGAAAGTAATTACTTACAATTGGCATTTGTAAGAAAAAGGACAATTTTGCAGTCAAAATAAACCTAAAATTTTTATTTTATTTTTTTATTTGTCCTTTATTTATCCACGATAAAACTCATTGAGATTAAAAATCTTTTTCAAGAGTGTCCTGGCCAAGATGCAGGGGAACAGGTTTACATACAAGTTACAATTTTACACACATAATCACACAAAAAAAACATTACATAATTTAAAGTTTTAAATCAAGATAATACACTCAGATAAAACAGCTACATGTAAAAGACTTTGTTTCTAGATTTTTCAATAGTGATTTAAAAGTATGAAGTGATACAAGTTCTTTTAACTGAAACTCCTTCTGTAGCTCATTCCAAGAGTGTGGAGCAGCAAATCTAAAGGCCTTTTTACCCAGTTCTGTTTGCACCCTGGGCACAGAGAGCAAGAGAAGGTCCTGAGAGCGCAGGCGGTAGCTGCTGTTGCTCCTCAGCTCAGTGAGCTGCTGCAGATACGGAGAGACAAGTCCAGCAATACATTTATAAATCAAAAGATACCAATGTTTCAATCTACAAAATGACAAAGATGACCAGCCCACTCGGGCGTAGTGGACACAGTGACGAGTCAACGACCTCATGTTTGTAATAAAGCGCAAAGCTCCATGATACACTGTGTCCAAAGCACGCAAAGAATCTGTGGAGGCATTCATAAATATAACGTCACAATAGTCCAAAACAGGCATAAAAGTAGCATTCACAAGTTTCTTTAAAAAAAATCTAAAATTCTCCCAAGGCAACATATTTGACTGAAAAATATAGCTTTTCCTATAAAAAAATATGTTCAATTTCCCCCTTTTTTCAATCTGAAATTGTTTCAAGTACCCCCTGGTTGGGAAACACTGACATAGAGTATGAATAAATACAAAAACTAACCCACGGGCATGTGCAGCGCATCTTAAAACATGATGATGAAGGCAATAAATGATGAGCTGGAATAAATCACAATAATAAAGAGTCGAGGGCCTCGTCCAGTCATCACTGAAACACTGTGGACTCTCCGAGGTGCGAGAAAGAGCGCGGTCCTTCCCCTGGATTGAGTAATCAGCAGCTCATATCATTCAGATCCCAATGCAAACACACTGACAGCGACTTGGCACGGCGCGCCCCTCCATCAGCCCGGGACACTGGGAGGGGGTGGGGATGGGGGGGGGTAGCTGGTGGCAGTGATGCTGTATGGGACTCTATGCCTTAAGGCTGTGTACCGTCTTTGTATGGGAGTCATTGCTGGAGGCCAAGGCTGTCAGGACAGAGCAGCGTGTCCAGGGAGACCACAGGCGCCCACGGAGGAATGTCCAGGAGCGAAAACTGTCCCAGGGCAGGCAGCGAGGGGCGGACACTGCACTTTGATCCGTCCCACGCACTACACTGGAGGGGAACAACGTCGAACAGGGGTTTAAGACTGTCACAGGAAGGATTCAGGGTGTGATTGTTTAAAAAAAAAAAAAGCACCTCCGAATTTCTTAGAGGCCATTCTAGAGAGCAGCGTGTTTGTAACCAACACTATAGGATAAGCTTCACTATTTATTCATATATTTGCAAACACTAAACCATCAAGCCTATGTATGCAAGTATACTAATTTATTACTTGTTTGCGCTTTATCCCGTTCTTTGAAAGCACATTTTTCAATCTATTTGTTTCTTGAGAGCTGATGTCGCGAGTGATTTTCTCCATTGTAAGATCAATAACCAGTATCTTAATTTTTCTCATCCCTTAGAAAGAAAGTGTGGAGTTCTGTCTGTTCCTGTGTCGCCGTCCATGAGCTGCTCCGGTTTCCCTTACTACATCAAAAACATGCGCAATAGGATCTGGCTGGGAGTAAAGAGAGTGTGATACAAGTGCGCACGTGGGACAATGGATGAAATTAGTCCATGAACATTTTCTAAAGTCAGTCAGTCTTTGTGCTTGTTTTGTAAGGCTCACATTTGCTTCGCCTGTTTAAGTTTCTCAAAGCGCTACGTCCTTTCGGGTAGACTGACGAGCGAGGCTACCAGTCCCACCAGCCACTCACTCACTACATTCATTCTGGCCTATAGATACAGACGGCAGCTCGGCATAGGAGGGGGCGTGGCTTCGCCGAGGGGGAAAATAGAATCTTTAGAGAAGAATTTTCCACTCTTTTTAGCCATTTTCTGGTGGAATATGAACTTATTTATCACATAAATAAAGTCGAGTGTAAATCAGGCCCATATGGATATTTTCTCACAGCAGATTGTTCAGTAGAAGTGAAAAAAGGGCAGTTGTAGTGCCGGCTAGCTAACAGTTAGCATTCTCTGTTATTTATGTATTTATGAGCAGTTGAACCACTTTGCTCGACTCCATGTCTTTGTATCTTTATTTAGTAGAAAACTATAATCACAATTCAGCATTTGTTAAAGTATTTTTTGTATAGTTAAAAAAAAGTTTAGATTTTTCTGCAAATTGTTTTCCCCCTTAATTGTTTTCAAACATAACCATATATGGGCCATTCCAGAGATGCCGTCTGTATCTATAGATACGGCATATGGCATATAATCGCCCATATATGGTCATGTTTGAAAACAGTTAACGGGGAAAACAATTTTGAAAAAATCTAAATTTTCTCTAATTATCAAAAACTACTTTAACAAATGCTGAATTATGAATGTAGTTTTCTCCTAAATAAAGATACAAAGACATGGGGAGGAGCAAAGTGGTTCAACAGCCCATAAATACATACATAATGCTAACGGTTAGCTAGTGCTAGCTACAACTGCCCTTTTTTCACTTCTACTGAACAATCTGCTGTGAGAAAATATCCATATGGGCCTGATTTACACTTGACCTTATTTGTATGTGATAAATAAGTTCATATTCCACCAGAAAATGGTTAAGAGTGACAAATTGTGTTTCCCAAAAGATTCTATTTTACCCCTTGGCGAGGCCACGCCCCCTTCTATGACGAGATGCCGTCTGTATCTATGGTACAGGCACGGGAAGAACATGAAAGCTCCAAACAGAAAGGTGGGTGAGAATTGAACTCGGGACCTTCAAGCTGTGAAGCATGAGCACTAACCACTGCGCCACTGTCCAGCTACTTTACCTGGACTACAGATATAAATGATACATTTTGCAATAATCTGGCACACTTACAATCTGTGTACTACTTAAGACTGGCGGCACAGCTGTTAGCGCTCGTGCTTCACAGCTAGAAGGTCCGGGTTCGATTCCCACTGGGGCCTTTCTGTGTGGAGTTTGCACGTTCTCCCTGTGTCTGCTCCGGTTTCCTCCAGGTGCTCCAGTTTCCCCTACCACTAAAAACATGTACAACAGGCCAGGGTGAATGAGAGGTGTGAATCCGGTGTGGCTTGTTTACATGCATGAGACCCATGTATGTTCATTAACATGCACTGTCCTGACCAAAAAAAATAAAAATAAAATAAATGTTGTATTGATTTGTTCATTAACCTGAGCGCATTTTCTCCAGTTCAGTTTTACCCAAATCTAAAAGCTTCACAACAATAGGCAGTTGAAAGCTAAGACCTACATAACTGATGCTGTGTTTTTGTCGTGTTTTCATCTCTTTTTTGTCTATTTTTCCACAGTTTTTTTTATCGTGTTTTTGTCTCATTTTTGTCGCCATTTGGCCGTGTTTTTCTCTCTTTTCAACATTGTGTTATTGCTGCTTTTCCGGAGAGTTTTTGTTGCTCTTTATTGCTTTTTTGTCACTTTTTCTGTTGCTCTTTAGTGGCTCTTAATGTTTTTGCCTCTTCATCCCTATTTAATCGCGTTTTTGTTGCTTGTTTATCGTTCTTTGTCGCTCTTTCATTGCTTTTTTGTTTTGTTTTTGTTCCTCGTTTCCGTCTCTATCTTTGACCCTTTGTTCAAGAAGCTTTTAGATTTGGGTAAAGCCAAACTGGAGGAAAAGGTGCTCGGTTCAGGTGGGGGTTAAAGAGGTTAATGTTCACTGACCAGATAAACAGAAAAAGAAATAGAAAAGAAATCTTAAATCATGGCTCTGGTTGTCATGGCGATGGTTGACTCACGTGGATCACCATAAACATTTCTTATTAATGTCTTCCCCTCATAGCGACTTGTTCTTCAGGGTGTGTTCCTGTGCCACTTACAGGTTTCCCGAGCAGCAGACAAATATTTGGTCTTTTTTTTTTTTTTGACTTTTTACAGGTGGCGCTGGCCTTAAAGGGCTTGTGCAGACCATTCAGAGGTGTTACTGCAGCGCTGGCACCTTTTAAATCGATTTAATGTACAACAGTTCTCATGAAACCCGCCGGACCCCATGTGGCCCGTGTCGCCGGTCTCATTTATACAGTCGAGAGTGTCGGCCATCTCCAGAGCCGCTTCACCCCACTCACTTTCTGGATCCGAAAATCACACCCTTACACAATTACTTTGGTTTCACAGACGTGGGTCACTCACACTGGGGAACATTATTCATTCACTCTCCAAACTTGATTACGCAAAGTATTTATGTGTATGTGTAGGCCACAGCGGCAATAAACTACACTTCAGACTCTAGCCTCACCTCATTATCTCCATGTTCAGCTTTACCCAAATCTAAAAGCTTCTCGACTGGAGTGCAACAGCCTCTAGGCCTATACGCCTCATTTGAAAGCTAAGGCCACGTTGTTACTGCAGAGTCACTTTTTTGCCATGTTTTATCAGCATTTTTTTTGTTGTTAACTTTTCTATTGCGTTTTTGTCGCTTTTTTTTTTTTTTACCATGATTTAGTCACGTTTTTGTGAATTTTTTGTTGCATTTTTGTCGCCACATTTTTGTCGATTTTTTGTTGCATTTTTGTTGATTTTTTGTTGCATTTTTGTTGATTTTTTGTTGAATTTTCCTTGCGCTTTTGTCAATTTTTTTTGCCATGATTTGGTCACATTCTTATTATGTTTTTGTACATTTTTTGTTGCATTTTTGTTGCTTCTTTGCCATGTTTTTGTCGCTTTAGTGTCAAATTTTGTCGCTTTTTTGCCCTGATTTAGTCACAATTTTGTCACATTTTTGTGGCATTGTTGTTGCATTGTTGTTGCTTTTTTGCCATGTGTTTAACGCTTTTTTGTTATGTTGTCGTCGATTTTTTGTTGCATTTTCCTTGCATTTTTGTCAAATTTTTTGCCATTATTTCGTGACATTTTTATTATGTTTTTGTACATTTTTTGTTGCATTTTAGTTGCATTTTTGTTGCTTCTTTGCCATGTTTTGGTCGCTTTAGTGTCAAATTTTGTCACGTTTTTGTTGCATTGTTGTTGCTTTTTTGCCATGTGTTTAACGCTTTTTGGTTATGTTTTTGTAAATTTTTTGTTGCATTTTAGTTGTGTTTTTGTTGCTTCTTTGCCATGTTTTTGAAGCTTTATTGTAGGACTGCTCGATTATTGAAAAAATAACAATCACGATTATTTTTGTCATAATTGAAATCACGATTATTCAAATGATTATTTGTTGCCTTTAAAAAAAAAGTATTTTATTTAAATATTTATCAATAAAAAAAAACTATGCTGAATATTTTCTGTTTTCTGAACAGTCATAAAAGTACAAATGATTTCAAGTCTGCCTCGATTAAGGAGAGGCCTCTGCTTCACACCTGCCCCCTGCTGGCCAGCCCTCACACCTGCGCAAGCAAACTGAGCAGCGCGGCCTGATGACATCATCACACAGCGCTGTTTGTTTTATGCCAGGCAAAAGCAAGAGCCATGGCACAGGAAATACGAAGGCAAAATAATCCAAGCGCCATGAAATAATGCAAGTCTGCTTTGCAAAAAAAAAAAAAAAAAAAAGAAATGAATGAAAAAAACAAGAATGTGATTATGCTAATTTTGTAATTGTTTAGTGTAATAATCAAAATTGCAATCAAATTTCGATTAATTTCACAACCCTACTTTATTGTCAAATTTTTGTCACTTTTTTGCCATGATTTTGTCACGTTTCTGTTTTGTGTTTTCATCCCCAATCACTTCTTCGTTTTTCACTATCTTAAAGAATTTTTTAAAGGAAGCCAAACTGGAGTAAATGTGCTCGGTTCAGGTGGGGGTTGAGTGATCAAACATAGGCAAAATGAGTGAAATGTCTTGCCCAAGGGTTGCAAAGGTCCTCGAAGAACACATTTCTTTCATCTGGTTGGAGCTGAACTGTCGACGTTTGGATCAGTGGCTGAGCTCTAACGTGTTGAAATGGTTTAGTGAAATATTGCAAGGACGTCTCCCAATCCTAATATTATGTATTATTTACTTTTACCTGAGGAGTCCCAAAGAAAACCCATCCATGCACTGACCAGGAGAACATGCCAACGTATACGCCCATGAGATCCACAAAATCAAACAGACAACATTACAATTCAAAAGCATTTCCACTTTTCACACATAGACACATAGATTAAAGCTACATTTGTATTATTTCTTTTTAATTAAAACTCTTAAATGACTCAAATGTATGGCCACTGTGCCAATCTCTGGTTTACTCTGGAACTAACAGCCCTCAAAACCTGTGAAACATGAGCAGACACCGCCATCTGCTGGTCAATAGATGTTAGTGCAGCACCGACAAAAAGGGAGAAATGAGGAGGGATTTTTGGAAAAGCAACACCAAGTGGCCAACACAAGAGCAGCATTTCACTATAGCTAAAGTAGATACAACAACCTATACTTGCTGCTTTATATCAAAACCATCAGCATTGAGCTACAGATGATCATGAAAGGATTGACAAATGATTTCAAACTAAAATCCACAAAGCCACCGAACAAGCTCTGTATTAAATTTGATGTAGGTGAGGGAAAATAAAAGTTTATGATCCGTGTTCTAGTCGGCCGTGCGCCTCACAAAAGTCACATTTATAGACCTGCACTTCCTTGGTTTATTAATAGATGAAACAGATGGACGTTTGGCACCAGACCTCACAACACAGACAGACGAATGAATCTGAGGCAGACTGGGGGCCTTTTGTCCCGGCCCAACATCTGTGCCCGTTACAACCACAGCTTGGAAGCAAAAACGCAGAATATGGTTCTCGAAATGCTGAATATTGTCATTTGTTTAAAAGCCCTGTGCCTGGTTACTTTCTAGTTTTGAAGAAAATACATTTCAGTATGTCATAAAAGCGGACATTTGTGACGGCTGTGCGAGCCCAAAAGACTTTTTTTTTTAATCAAATGTGAATAGCAGGCTCGTGGTTTCATGACCTTGACAGCCCTGCTTTGACCTCTTAACCCCCACCAGCACATTTTCTCAAGTTTGACTTTACCCAAATCTAAAAGGTTCTTGGCTGCAGAGCTTACAGGCTACAGGCCAATGTAACACCTTATTTGAAAGCTGAGACCTACAAAACTGATGTAAACAGATCTTTTTCCTTGCGTCGTTGCCGTGTTGTCGTTCCTTTTTTACTTTTTTTCTCCATTGCTTTTATGCCACTTTTTCATCGTTTTTTGTCACGCTATTGTCGCTCTTTAGTAGCTTTGTTGTCACCTTTTTTGTCGCATTTTTGCCACTTTTTGAGGCTTTTTTGTCACTCTTGTTGATTTCTTGTAAAAAAAAAAACTTCTTTAGTTTTCATTCTCATTTTTGTTTGTACCTGGGGTTAATGCCGAACCATTGACAGAAAAAATAATAGACTCCTCACTGGATTCACAGACTCCTCCTACCAAGCTCCGATCGAGCATGTTTTAAAAAAAGGGCAAAAGGGCAGGATCTTCACTGTAGACTCGACCCTCACGGGGCGTATAGGTCGGTCGTAGCCGCACACATGCAGTTAGCACAGATGCTAACAGCCTGTCAATCAAACTCAGCCCTCATGAAAGTGATAGTCTGGAAGTGTAAATCTTTTAGAAATTTTACAAAATGTGCAAAATGAACCACCTGGTTTTACATTTTGAACTAAAGTAGGCAATAATATATATATATATATTCATTTTTGTGAAGTCCCTCCTTCCCGGATCTCAGCAACTAATCAGAATCTAGTATCCTCCCGCGGTGACCAATGAGGCGAGATTTTCCAGGTCCAATCAGGAGGCAGGGGGAGGAGCTTGATCATTTAAAAAAAATAGTGCTCAAGACAGAGTGAGTCCAAACAAGACTTAAAAATGCATATAACTGAAAGTATTTTATCTACACTCTTGCCTCTTACTGTAATTGATTAATTCTACGTTGATGTTTTTATTGATTGCATTTGTTTTCTTATATTTATGCAACTGTGAAGCACTTTGAATTGCCTTGTGTATGAATTGTGCTCTACAAATAAACTTGCCTTGCCATTTACTTTATACAATTCTGTTCCTGCTCTCCTCATTTTGCAGACTAAGAAGGGCTTTCTGGTTAAAGAGGGGAGGAATTTGACTGTTTACTTTCAAATTTCACTCTTATCTCTTCTCTCTTTGCAAGCTTACAGACTATCACTTTAATATACAAGATTTCTAAACCTACGTTCTCACAGGAGCAATATCTAGCTGTAGAAAGTTTAACAAAATCAGAAAAAAGGCTTTACAGTTGTTTAAAACGTATGTGCAAAACTAGCTTGTTCTGCTGTCGCTAGATGGAAGTATTACAGCAATGGCGGCCCCTAGCGTCGTAGTCACAGAACTCATCGTTGTTTCGTTGAGTCAGTGATTTCCTGTGGTCTGGTCTCTTGGTTTGGAAACCTGACTTTGAAGAGCAAAAATAGCTTAAATCAGATTGTAAAATGGGCGAGCAAATTGATCGGGGAGTCTCAGCTCGATCCTGCTGCCTTATATGATTAACAGCTTCTGAGAATGGCGGCTCCATATCGAAAGATATCCTCCACCCCCTGAATGATGAGTTTCTGTTGCCTCCATCTGGAAAAAGGTTCAACGTCCCAGTTGGCAGAACTAACGGCTACAGAAATAGTTTTGTTCCAGCAGCTACGTGTGCTCTGAACAAGTGACCTTTTTCTAAACTCTGTCGTCGATGTATCACATGATGATTGTTGTTCTATTGTTGTATTTACATATTGCCTTTTGTTTTGTGGATTGGCTTAAAATGCTTTTATATTCTATATAACTGTCATCCAGCCCTTTTAGCTAATACCACTTTTTCTAAAACCGGTACGAGTACAAGTACTTTGATTTAAGTACTTGCCGATACTGAGTACAAGGCATTTTTTTCACATACTTTTTGAAGTGAATTGACCATTTATAGACTGACTTTTTCACAGCAGATTGGTTAGTAAATAGTTATTTTACTCATTTGCATTTCCTTGAGTAAAGTAGATATCAATATTATTTTACATTTTTATTATACTGTCCATCATAGACAGAACAGCTCATGTCCAAAAGCTCCTCAATGCTTGTGCTTTATTCATTTATCAATCAATCTTTATTTATATAGCGCTATTCTTACATTTCATGTAACAGAAAGTGCTTTACAGATTTAAAAACATTATCTCACACCCACGTCCTCCCACAAATACAAACACATTGTCACATTCACACTCTCCCCACCCTCCTCCCCAGAGAGGTGGTGCACACCATTATCTCAATATTATTTAACAATAGTATTGAGATGGTTACTTATTACTTATTACAGCTCATTTTCGCTCAATATGGGCATGCTATACGAGCAATCGCTGTTATTGTTTACTTCCACAATTTTCGCCGGATGTTTTGGTGAATGGCAGGCAACAGCTGATGCATCCAGGTCTCTAATTCGGTTTTATAAAATGATAGATCTGTTACAGCGCAAGAGAAGCAACGCCCTGTTTATGGACATTGCTTTTGCCAATCATAGGACTTTAATAACATTTTTATCAAATATGAAAACCTAAAATGCCCAGCACGGCCAACGGATGTAACGACACTGCGATCGCTGGTATATCTCTTTAATTAAGCGCAAGAGCTCCACCGCCGTGGTCATCGTCTACGGATTTCCCATCAACCAGTGCTCCTCCTGTGACCAAAACAGTGAAGATGGCGGCCGCGACACAACGATCTTTCACCAAAGAAAAAAAAAAAAAGAGTGGTGCGCACTGAATGGGTGCTGCTGCCGGATGCTCTCTCATCAAATGCAATTTCGCTGGGTTAGTTTTTCAGATGAATAAGCCCATGGGCATAAAGCGGCGTAAGAATCGCCAGAACTGTTAGCCCAATGGCCGCTGGCTGCCCTGCTTTTTGACCACAAACGTGGGGGCCGCCATTGCTCCGCCGTTGCTGCAGTACCTCCATATCGCCGCTAGGCCCCCATTGAAAAGCATTGGACTTTAGACACGTTAAAAACTACTTTAAAGCCTGGTTTCAATTGTTTCAACGCTAGACTAGGCTAGATCTTCCTCCTGAGATAACGCTGGGTTAATAACACTATATGAAACCGGCTGGTTTTCGTAATATGATTTTTTGAAATCTCGTACTTAATGAGGCTCGGACTGTTAGCATTGGAGCAGCGCGAGCTACACGTCACGCAAGGGCCGAGTCTACGGTGAAAATCCCGCCCGTATGTCCTTTTTAGGAACATGCTTCGTCAGAGCTGGGGAGGGGGAGCCTGTAAATCCGCCATGAATTGCCCCACGGCCGTGGTCATTCTGGTAAACGGGGAGGAGTGAGCATAAGACGTCCATTATTTTCTACAGTCTATGTGTTAGCCCCGAGTTAGCAGCTAGTTTAGCAACATTAGCCTGTATCTTGTAAACACTGCAGACTCCACGCTGCAGCACTAACAACATTTAGCTCTGGTTAAATCCAGCACAGACTCTGATTTACTGAGTGTCGTCTGTAATAAAGTCAGCTCTGTGTGGAATATTGTATTGCCACTAAAGAATTCTCCAGTTTGTTGCTATTTTCTCTCCTCAGCTGAGAGGTGTGTCCCGCAGGAGCGCCGGCCACACATCAAGTGGTATTGGATTCTGGTATCGGGACCTCATTAATGAGTACGAGGATGAGTACTAGCATGTGGTATCGGCCCGATACACGATAATGGTATCGGTGCATCCCTACTTTTAGCTGTGCACAAATCTGTCTTATATCTGTCTCTATTGTATGTTTGTGTATCTGTGTCTGTGGCGATGTCTATCTCTTTGCTAACCAAATTTACCTTTTGGTACAAATAAAGTTACCTTTAACCTTAAACCTTGAACGTACCCGCGGCCATTGTGCTTGGTTCGAGTTAGGGTTGGACATTTCAAAAAAGTTTTAGCATGAAATGGAAAATCTAGACATTATTAAGACTTCTTTTTAATCTTCTTTTAAGCTGGAAAAACCCCAAATAATTATGTCTGGAGAGTTCAATGAAGAGTTTAATGCAATAATTATTTGGGAAGAGAATATTTCCTTGCTCAACTAATCCAAATAATGAATAACAAAAAAAAAAAAAGTCCTGCAATCGCTTCAGCATTGTACATCTTTCCGCTTGTACTTAGACACAACTGAAAATGCCTCCGCTATTTAGAGGCTTCTGATGTTCCCCGCGGATATTATTAACAAGCTAATCTCTACTGATGGATACTTCTTCACAGCGAAAGCCTGGCTCAGATTTGACAGCGCTGGATTAGAGAAAGGAGGTCGCTCTTTGAGAAGCGGAGATGCGGTAGGGGTTTGTTGTGATCATTTTAAGCCCTGATCTCCTCAACGCCTCCTGGAAACAGCGATCTGGCAGGCACACACTGATCCCTGCTAATAGGTCATCTTTGCCAATTGTTCAAACTCTCAGGGAGGCAGGGGCCAAAACCTCGATGGGAGTGGAAGTTTTTGAAAGAAATGTGGATCAGGAAGTGGCACCAATTCCAGCAGGTTACAATTAACAGCTGAAGAGTTGGTTTGAGAGTGGGGTGAGAGAAGCAACTTTTTTGTGACAAAGCAGAATCCTTGTCTAATGCGCAGAATGGCCTTAGGTAAAACATTCTGAGCCGGATATCGCGTTTCTAAAGCAGACTGTAGACTAGACTTCTGTGCAGTCGGGGTGCAGTATGTGATCAGTATGTGAGCTTCATACCGGCCGCAGTAAGTGGGTTGAACGGGGGCCGTACATGGGCTGGACAGACTCCCACGGCCAATGGCAAAGTTATGTACAATAACAGTCCCTCCCTGAGCTTTTTCTTCCTACAGACCAATGTTTTCTTTATCAACCACCTGCACTATGACTGTAAACTCTGCTCTGCAAACGCTGACATTTTGATTCTACATTTTATAGTTAAAGACCCTATACCTGATTTTTTTTTTTTTTTATTGCAAACAATGAAAGAGGAAGCCACAAAACTGAAGTGTTGGTTGAGGTACAAACTCATCCCTAATCTTACAGACATATTTGCGTCCTCCCAATTCTTCACAGGGACATGTTCACAGGCACATTTCACAACTTGCAGTGTCACTTTTTAAGGTCACTTTCTAGAAATTGCTAGAAAACAATCCTGCAAGTTCATGAAACTGACACAAATGGTTTATAATTAGATCTTCAGCTCTGCTGAATCCAGACGCGGCGCCACAGAGGAAAACACACGCTTTTAACCTCCTGCAGAGGCACAGACGAGGGTCTGTGACAGAGAAAGAGAAAGACACCGCCGTAAACTTTGTTTGGAGGGACGAGAGAAGCCGCGGAGACAGAGAAACCATCGTCAGGGCTCCTGCATCAGGGGAAGCCTGTTTCATTTTCATTTCATTTCATTTATTAATTTATTTGAATGGGACAGTGCATATTAATGAACAGACAACTAGTGCTGTAAATATGCCGGATTTAGCTCAAGGCTAATTTCCATCCGCAGTCCATAAACTCGTGTCTGTCGCAAACTCGCTATTAACCTGCAGAAAAGAGCCACGTTTGCTCCGTCTCCTGCAACACGGACATACGTGCCTTCTTTTATGTATGATCAATGTATAAATCAAGTGTTTAAAGCCCCGAACGGTTTGAGAAAAGCCTCTGAAGTGCTCTGGTGTGTGTTGAACTTCCACATGGACGCGAGTCAGAGGACGTGGGTTTTTTTTCATAACATTTTTGTCACTTTTTCATCACCTTTTCATCGCTTTTTCGTCACGCCTTTGTTTTTCTTTTGTTGCTTTTTTGTCCATTTTTTTTGCGTTTTCATCCTCGTTTTCTCGCTATTTTGACAAATTTTTTAAGAAGCTTTAAGATTTGGGTAATGCTCAGCAGGTGAAAATGGTGGAGGTTAAGAGGTTAAGGAATATAATCTAGGCTTCTGCTCCCGGTCTCACCTATTTCTCAATCACAATTTAAATTAGTATTACAGCAAAAACAAACCCTGACTGCACGTCAAAATGTACCCATTCAGTTTTCAGACACATTGTTCTGTGCCTTCACTCACCAGTCCGTGTGCTGATCATCGATGACCAGGAGGATCTTGGGTTTGCGTATGACGGGTTTGGGCGGCTGGCCACTTCCTGCTGACGCTCCCTCAGCAGAAGCAGCGGCGGCGGCAGATTTGGCGTGAGCGGCTGCCGCGACATTCTGTGCCATCTGAGCACTTTTGACCACGCTGGAGAAGGAGCTGAGGAAACTGCTCGGGTTGGGGGCGGGTGCTGGCGGGGGTGCGGCGAGAGAGCCGGGGGGGTTGCGTCTCTCTGTGGCAGGGGAGGCGGGCGAGGACGTGGACGTGGAGGAGCCCGTGGGAGGGGGTCTCTGCAGGTCCATCATGTAGCCGTTCGGGAGGTTAGCCACGAAGCTGCTGTCAGAAAGCCGCCGCCGAAGGTAGTTCATGGTGAGGGCTGGTGCAGGCCAGGGGAAGGCAGGAGATGGACCGGCAAGGGTTGATTCTAGAGACAAAAGAGAGAACGTTTGGAAAGGGTTCATTTTCAGGTGTACGATCAGAGTGACCAGCCAGCCACCCCGACCCTGCATTCAAAACCAGGAGTTTCTGGGACTCCGCTCTCAGAAATCATTTATCAAGCATGGTGCCGATCAAATGACAGACGTTGACTTGTTGCTCAAATGCAGAAGACTCTCAACTATCCCATAATTATTCAGGGAATCTTAATAATAAGAATAAGAATATATAGGTTTTATATAGTGCTTTTAAAGAAACACTAAGGCTGTATCCGAATGTCCACACTAGTCCCTAACCCCTCATTCACTACATAGGCCCGCACTATATAGTCACTGATTCTGTTGGCGATTCGGACACAAGCCACGACTTTCTCAGAGCTACGTGACGTCACGCGCTGTGCGGCGTGCAGATATGTTTATTTTTCTTTTTTAATCTGAATTTATTTATTGTTACAAACGTTTATTTTATGAAAGAGAACGACTGTTTTGGCACTTTTACAGGCGTTACTATCATCACAAAAAAAGTCACCCCAGCGTTAGCTCATAGACGTGCCAAAAGTAGGTCAGAGCCCGGTGTCCGAAGCGCCAGCAAATTGAGTGACTACATCTGCTAAAAGTTCACGAAACTCCGGGAATGATATATTTCTGCGATAAAGACCAAACTCAGAGACAGTGGAATATTTATGGATAAATACGAGTCAGATACGCTTTATTTCACATGGATTTTACATGAATGGCTTGGATTTTTCGAGAAGAAGCTGTCGGTCATTTAACAGCTCAAGCTAAAGGTTAGCAGCTAACGTTAGCACCTTGTCACCGTAACCGTTTATATTTAGGCTGTTTATTCATGAGAAATACAAACACACGACTGAAACAGCTGATTTACTTCAGTCGTGTTGTTTAGTTCAAAGACCTGTCTCTGTCAGGCTCTTCTCCGACTCTCGCAATGCATTGTGGTCTATATTGACCCGTTTAGTGACCATCGATGCTCACTACTTTTCGAGATGCATTGTGGGAAATTTCGAGTGGACTACGTTTTTCTCTCTGGACATTCTGGACACCCCTACAACATGTGACCACTATATAGTCACTATATAGTCACTATATAGTGACTATATAGGGGATAGTGTGGACATTCAGACACAGCCCAAGACACCTTAAAAAAATCAAACGGACAAAACGAAATATGTCCTGATAACTCTATTCATCTCTGAGTCAGTTGGTGCTTTTGCAGATGTGGGGTCTGTTTCTCACTCTTTAGTGGGATTTTCTTGTTTTAAAAACATGAAGCACACATTTATTTGTTTTCGCGATTCGCAAGCAATTATAAATTTACAAAATCCTTTGTCTTATCCCTGATAAGATAACCGATAAGACTGGACAATTTTGGCCCGAAGACCACTTCCTCCTCTCAGTCCAAAGGCCACCAAAACTGTCAAATACAATATCTCAGACTTATATAAAATATCATGCTTGAAGCCGGACTATCTGGGGCCAAACTGCCCACTTGCTGTCAACCCTCATTTGAAAACTATGATAATAATGTTGTGAATAAGTTTCCTTTGGCCTACTTTCACAGTCTCTAATGCTGGGAGGTAAGAGTTAAAGATGCTTTATCATGGATAATTAACTCTTACAGTTTTTAACCATGTTATGATGTTACATCAGACCCGGAGTGTTGTATTAATTTAAGAACTGCTTCTCAGAGACAGATAATACATTCCATTCTTTAAAGTGGGCAGCACGGTAGCGCAGTGGTTAGAGCCTCAGCTTCACAGCTCGAAGGTCCTGGGTTCGATTCCCAAAGGGGCCTTTCTGTGTGGAGTTTGCATGTTCTCCCCATGTCTACCACTAAAAACATGTACAATAGGTGAATCCTCCAGCCAGGTGATTCTGACCATCAGCCTGGCTCCACATCATGGAGATGGGTGGGAAATATTTTCCTTAAATATTAGTATTTATTAAGAACATTTTGCTCAAAAATGTGTATAATTTAGAACATTTTACTTAAATCAAGCAACATTTAAGTAAAATATCCCACAATTGTTCACTAAATAAGAATGTTTTCCTTAAATTATTCAGTTTTCTGAGGACATTTTGCTTAATTCTAGCTATTTATTTGCTTAAATTTAGTGTTTCTTTCTTGTTTTATGACAAGAAAAATATACTAGAAATAAGAATTCTTAGCAAGAAAAAAATTCTTACCCCATTGGCAGAATTTTTTCCTTAAAACAAGACAAAACGTCTTATTTTAAGATTTTTTTTCCTTGTTTTTAGTAGGGCACTTTTTTAGCAGTAAAGGCCTGAATAAAGCATGATACAGAACCTGTTGGTAAAAACCCCGATCATGGCAGTTCAAATCCTACGAACAGTAAAACATACGCCTGTCGTGACCTTATAAAGGATTGAACTTGCCAATGAAACGCAAAAGGTAGTTTACTGGTTGTAGCAGGTCATTCAACCATATTAGTCCTGCGCTTAGGTCTCTCCACTGACTTCCTGTTGTTTAGAGAATCCTGGGCTGCGTCCGAAACCATCAAATTGTAGCCTCTAAGCACTAACACCAGCAACTAATCCTTAACCTTTCATGGGGTCGACTGTTGGATCTCTATGCAGTTAGTGAACTAGAGCTTCAGAGCTATTTTGCACAATTCCGGCCATCCTTACCCAGGGGAAAGGGAAGTGACATCACCAACAGCTGTTTTTCTTCTTCTTTAAAGTTATTGGTGAAGAGCAGGCCAAACAAAAGTGCATGTCGCCCCCTACTGTACAGTGTCCAACAACAACAGCGTCCAAACAATGACATTTAAGGAGAAAACAATTTGGCTTGGTGTAAGACCTCTAACCAATTTACCGCTTTCGGACGGAGTCAAAGTCTTCAACGCCAAAGTAAATCTCTGACAGTATTGTGCATATGATGACTAAGTATTTCATCAACGCAGTTTGTTTTCAATGTAATAAATTATAATCTATGCTTACTGATTGATTCAGTTTGTTCTGTTGTAATCTGATGTAACTGTGGAGCGCCTTGAATCCCCTTCTGCTCATTAAATAAAGTCGCCTTGCCTCGTTTGTGAGTGATTGGAGAGTGAATAGCTGCCAAATATGTATCAAGAAACCTGTACGTGTGGAAGCAAACCAACTGTGACAGAATGAGTGAGTCACAAATTCATTAATTAATTCATTTTAAATAGTTTCAATAACATTTTTTGAACTAGATCAGTGTTTTTCAAGCTGTGGTTCAAGTATCACTGGCGGTGTTTGACCTCATGGGCAGCTCAAGTCGACAAGACAGTTATTTTTTTCATGCTTTTATCCTCTTTGGGGTTTGTTTAGAACTACATTAGCCATAGTTTTACCTATTTGTCCCCATAGTTAGACCTGGAAGTTCAGATGTAGAAGCCAAATATTTGAATTTTCTGTGAAGAGCTGAATACAACAAGATTTAAAAAAACAACAAAAAACATGGTATGTTTTGTAAACCTTTTCGTGAACATGAAGGGGCTACATGCAAGTTGGCCATTTTATACTCGCTCCTGCCACCTCAGGTCATACGTGTAACTGCACCTTCTATATGAAGCTCGTGCATGACGGCACTTCGGACCCGAAGAAACAACTTTTTGAGTAACAGTGCTGGATTTAGAGGCAGTTGTGGTGAACAGGTCTGGGCTCATTCTACAACTTCGGACATGGCTGGAACATGTAGGGCAGGGGTCACCAACGTTGTGCCCGCGGGCACCCAGGTGTCCTTTGAGGCATGCCCAGTAGCCCTTGAGACTTCTAAGGTGTAAAACACTTCATTTTTTTTAATCTGATTCTTAAAAATACAATTATTTCTGTTTTTGTGACTCAGTACGACTTTAAAATAAAGCTATTGATATAATATGTGGTCAATTTCCTATAAGTAAACAGTGTACGTTTAAGTCTTTAGGATTTGTTTTTAACTGGTAGCTCCCGAACAACTCAATGCTCTTGAAGTAGCCCTCGGCTGAACTAAGGTTGGTGACCCCTGATGTAGGGGGAGGAAAATACATAATTTTAACATTTTTAAACTCTGTATAGTCCCTTTAAGTCCACTGATATAAACAAATACAAACATATTTTCACTGACAATAACTGTGATTTTGTTGTTTTTCTATTTTTCGTTTTGTTTCTCGAGACAACTATCCAATCAGAGCCCCACACGTCGAGTTGTGAGTTATAAGGGCTTTAACCAGTTTTCATAAAGGGACAGTTTCTTGATACCACAATCTCTGACCTGCCATTACATCCAGCCCTAATTCTTGCCCTAATTCTGGAGATTCCAAGCTTGAAATGCGTGTCCACAAACTTGTGACTGTGTCCATGCAGCCTGAGGACACCCAGGTTTATTTATTCTCTTTATAGACCACTAAGAGTACACACTACATAAACAGCCCGTTCCCAACAAACCATGAACCGAATAACATCAAATCTCACACAGCGGCACATCTTAAGTGGCATTTTACAACTTTGTCACGGATAAAGAAGCAGTCACCCAAAAGCTCATTTGCAGAAAAGCGACTGTGGTTTTTGCTCATCCTCATTTGCATATTCATTTAAGGCTTTCCAGCGGGCGGGTCGGGCGGGCGCCACAACAAAATAACGGCACTCAACAATCCAGTGACGCAGCAGTGAAGATGTGAAGTCGGGGCAGATTCGCAGCTCATTTCGTTGGGAAGCAGAAGGATCCTCTGGGGGGGGAAGGAAACGGTTACGTAACACATAAAACCCAGTGTGCCACGACGAAGAGAAGTTTGAGACGAGCTCTCGCAGCACAGCTCGAAGAGAACAACTCAACTCGAGACAATTCAAACTGATGGTGAAGTAAATGGGCCTTAGTGAGAAGAAAGCAAGTGTTAAACCTCCATGGTTCCTCGGGTAAATGTCAAAGCGTCCGAACTCTAGGGTTAGGAATAGAAATGAAAATTTGGCTTTGGGCTGCGAGAGCAATTACAGGTGAAACTCGTCGTTAAAATGCATTCATTTCTGTCATTCAACTTAAACTGTGACACTAATACACTGCAAAAAGTGGATTCTAAGCAAGTAAAAAAATGTCTTACTTTAAGAAATAAGTTCTTATTTTTTCCCTAAAAAGTAATAATGTCTTGCCAAGCAAAGTTTTCTTGAGAATTTTTTTTTTTTAAAATAGGAAATAAAATCTAGCCATTTCTTGTTCAGATATATTTGCTAAAAAACATGCTAATTTTTCTTGTAAGAAAGAATTTTTTTTGAATCTTCTTCAGCATTAGACAAATAATATTTTTTCCTATTTTTAGAAAAAATAAGATCACAACATTACATTACATTCTTTAAAGTGAGCGGCACGGTGGCACAGCGGTTAGAGCCTCCGCTTCACAGCTCGAAGGTCCTGGGTTTGATTCCCACCAGGACGGGGCCTTTCTGTGTGGAGCATGTTCTCCCTGTGTCTCTGTATGTTTCCCCTACCACTAAAAACATGTACAATAGGTGAATCCTCCAGCCAGGTGATTCTGACCATCAGCCTGGCTCCACATCATGGAGACGGGTCCCTGGGCACGGACAATGTTTACCTTAAATATTAGTATTTATTAAGAACATTTTGCTCAAAAATGTATATAATTTAGAACATTTTACTTAAATCAAGCAACATTTAAGTAAAATATCCCACAATTTTTCACTAAATAAGAATGTTTTCCTTAAATTATTCCATTTTCTGAGGACATTTTGCTTAATTTTAGCTATTTATTTGCTTAAATTTAGTGTTTCTTTCTTGTTTTATGACAAGAAAAATATTCTAGCAAGAAAAAAATGCTTAGCAAGAAAAAAATACTTACCCCACTGGCAGATTTTTTTCCTTAAAACAAGACAAAATGTCTTATTTTAAGATTTTTTTCCTTGTTTCTAGTAGGGTACTTTTTGCTGTGTATGCGATAGACTCATTACAAAGTGAGATATGTCTCGCCTTTATTTGTTATAATTTGGATTATTATGGCTCATATTGTAAAAGCCCCAAATTAAAAATCTCAAAATGGACTGTAAGCCATAATCATCAAAATTATAACAAAGGCTTGACATATGTCACTTTGCATGTAATGAGTCTATGTCATATATAAGTTTCACATTTTAAGTTGAAATACATAAATAAATAAACTTTTGAACGATATTCTAATTTTCCAAGTTTCACCTGTACAATCTAATCGCAAAAGCAAAAGTGAGGTAGTAGCAAGTCGGGCGTTCTGCTCTCCCAAAATTACATCCAATGGGCGGGGAAGCGGATGAATTTTGCGGTGCATTATGGGTAACAATAGTCTTGGCAAGTTCCGGTCAATCACATTTGATTAACCTCTTAACCCCCGCCTTAAAGGAACAGGCCACGGGCTTTCCAATCGGTGATATATTCTTACCTGAGCTTAGACGAGTTTATAGTACGTACCTAGGGCTGTGCAATTAATCTAAAAAAAATCGATTATTAAGGATGCCCTCCCGCTCGTCCATCCAAAGCGCAAAAAGTCCGTCCTGCGCGGTTTGTGTGACGCGTCTGATCAGCTGAAACACCAGCGCTGCGTGATAGAACTGTAAATATTATCGTACTAATATTTTTTAAACCTAACTCTTGAGATAACGCCGCTGTTAAGAGCTCACCTTGTTCTGAAAGGAGAACAGAGGTTTAGAAGCCTCGACATCCTTGGCTCAGACACTGGTTTTGTTTAGTAGAAAAGTCTAAAACTCTTCTTCAGGAGCAGATCAACGGAGCTCTAAGCAAACTCTTATTATTTCATGCCACTGAGATGATTGTTTCTGTTCCCTTCGCATTTCACGTGCTAGAGGCTCAGGCTTTGGTTTGACATAAAAACATCAGCGCTGTGTGATGATGTCATCAGGCCGCGCGGCTCTGTCGGACAGGTGTGAGGGCTTAATGCTGTCATTTTCATTTCTGTTTAATTTGTGTTCCTTTTTTGTTTTGTTTTTGTTATTTGGTGTTGTTTTTGTCATAGAGTTACATTATGGCGTGCTAAAATTGGAATCTGTAAAATGCCATATAAGTAAAGCAGGATAAACGAATCGAACATGAATGTTTAAGAATATAAGTTGTAAATAATGTATATATGTACATATGATTTAATGTAAAAAAAAAAAAAAAAAAAAAAAGGTGTGAGGGCTGCCCAGCAGGGGGCAGGTATCTCTTATAGGATTAGTTTAGAAACGTGAGCATATTTTAAAAAAACAAACAAATCATTGTCCAAAGAAAATGTAATCCATAGTTATTTTTTAAAATTAAAATTAAAATTAATAAATAAGTTTAAGTTATTTAAGGCAATGAATAATTGTGATTTCAATTATTACTAAAATAATCGTGATTATTATTTTTTCTATAATCGAGCAGCCCTATGCGTAACGGTCTGTTTTTTGTGCCCGTGGAAGAGTTTGGTCGCTTCTAACTTCACCCCGTTTGGAGCTGATACATTAGGAGAGGCCAAATGCTAACAACATCTTTGGTCGTTTTGCGTGACTGAGCGCACACACAAAGACCAGGCAGGTACGCATCAACTTGTCTAAGCTCAGGTAAGAACATATCTCAGAATCAAAAACGGTGGCCTATTCCTTTAAGAGCAAATGAACTCAAAGTATTGAATGTTCAAAGATCCATCAGCTTTTACAGAACACGTGCCGGCCTGAGAGTAGCAACAGCAGCAGCTCAACAATAGATTTAACATGCAAAGTCCTGTGTGTAAAGTTTTACACACTAAGACCCGATAAAGATACTTATAAGTCACTTTTTTGCAGGTTTCGTGACCTAAACGGCCTCTTCTGCAAATAGCGACCATAAAAATTGCGACTTGGATTGGGTTGTGATCCCTGTTGTATCCCTGGCAGTGTTGTTAGAGAGGCCTATAGAAGCAGAGTTGATTAGAGTCAGTGAGGCCTGACAGTAAATGACCTGATCCCTTTAGGCAGAGGGCGAGAGCGCTGCAAATCACTGTCTCTGCTCCTACACCTGACTGTAAAACTATCAACCGCTCTTTACTGCCCTTCAGAGGCCCGCGAGACATCCAAGGAGACCTGACACAAATAATCGCTTTAAAGGCTGCAAGATATAAGCTTTGAGACGAATGACATAAGAAAAACAATGCACAAAGTCACAGTTTTCAGTTAAAGCCAGACACACTGTCGCTGTTTGCAAAATTGCCCAGCGAGGCTACAGTTATTTGTCATAATATTCCCTTTAAATAACAGGTTGACAATATCCTGGCTATGTAGGGTTTGCCACAAAACAACAATAATGCAAGCCTGTGATAATCGTTTTACTTTAGCAGCTAATTCAGGGCCTGATCCCGTCAGATCTTGGAAGCTGAGCAGGGAAGGGCTGTTTGGGAACATCAGGAAGCCTGGGGTGAATGTAGTGTGTGAGTCGGAGGGGTCGATGGCCCAGATTGGCAGCCTCACTTCCGTCAGTCTACCCCTGGGCAGCTGTGGCAAAACGTACCACTTACCACCATAAAACCAATGCATTATTAATATTTCTAATAACATGTTAACCTCTTAACCCCCGCCTTAACCAATGTGCTTTCTCCAGTTCAGATTCACCCAAATCTAAAAGGCCAGTGTAACACCTCATTTGAAAGCTGAGACCTACAAAACTCATCTAAACTGATTTTATTACTCGCGTTGTCGCTGATTTAAACTTTTTTTCCCCGTTGCGTTTTTGTTACTTTTTTTGGTTATGTTTTTGTGGCTCTTTTGTTGCATTTTCATCCTTGTTTTCATCTCATTTTTGTTGCTATTTTGACAGTTTTCTAGAATCTTTTAGATTTGGGTAAAGCCAAACTGGAGAAAATGTGTTCTGTTCAGGTGGGGTGAAGAGGTTAAAGTGGATGTATCATGTATATTAAGCTGGAAAACACTATTTTGGATTAAAACTGTAAGAAGGTCTCTCATTAAACAGATCCACTTTGATTTTGGCGAAGGTTCACCAAACATCCCTCAGAGACAGTCACAGAAAAACACTATTTTGGCTGATATTCGCTGAATCCCGGAGAGAAATTCCAGCTTCTGGCGAGTGGCCTCTTCTTTGGCAGGGTTGACTAAAGTCTGTCCTCTCGTTGCCAAACGTGCATTTTCACCACATTATCGTTAAGTAAGAAAAACAAACAGGTGTCTAGAATAGGTTAGAATGAGCTCCATCTTCACAGCTTCCAGTGCAAACATGACATCTGTTCAGACGCTCAGGGGTGCGTTTGTTTTGTCCACAGGGACAACTATGACCTCAGGAAGTGCCTCGGTTACTTTCTTTCTTACGGCAGAAATAATGAAAAAGCTGGTTTACGAATTAAAATCAGGCCGTAAGCATAGAATTAAGACATTACATTACAGACGTTGAGCACTTCCGTTCCGCTGTGACGACACGACTGAACAACTCAGTCGTTCACCAGGAGAGGGCGGGGCAGCTGCTCAGAGAGCAGGATTCAGGAGGATTACTGAGAACTGCGTGAATAAGGTCAAAAACACTCTGGGGATGTGACAACATGGCTAAAAGCTCAAAAAAGTCGATTTTGCATGATATAAGCCCTTTAAACATATGAATGACTGTTTTGTATTGTTTCTATGATGAATTATAAACCAGGAAGTACAGATCGGAGCTTCAGTAGAAAGAGAGAAACACAGAAAGAAACAACTAAAATGAACAGGATTTCTTAAAACTGCATGAATGAAGTGAAATATTACTCCAGGTGTGTTTTTGACGATGCAACTTTGCAACTCGGTTTGAGGCTCAAAAAAGACCATTTTGCATGACTTGTCTCATTTAAAGCAGAATAAATAACTCCTGCCCCTAGAGGCCATAAGCACCACTGCAGGTGTCGTAGCATGTTGTAGTTTTTGTATTCATCAATTGTCCGTGAGAGTAAATACTAAGACAGTAAGACAGAAAAGACAAAGCGAGAGAGTAGGGCTGAAAGATATATCGTTATCGAGATATGAACATTCAAGATATCAATATCGCAAAAGAAAAATATATTATTTTCGTATTGATATCGAGATTTGAACATTTAAAATATTAAAATCGAAAAAGCAAGATATAAACGATAAGGATTTTCATCAATGAAACCTCACTCTCTTGTATCATTTTATTTTTCTGAAAAATGCTTAGTTTTCACCTAACCCATAGTTATATCCTATCGTGTCGATATCGGGATGCCTGGCATAAATATCGAGATATGAAATTTTGTCCATATCGTCCAACGAGAGGGATATTGTACATCCAATTACACAAAGGAGACCATTTATTTCACTCAAACTTGGCTGTAAATACTGTTTAAGTGGCGCTAGTCCGCAGTTAGCTTTGCTAGCTTCCTTCTTCGTGATTCCATTAGTGTGTATTGGTGGCTCCGACCCGGAGGCAGGAAAGTTGCAATTGTGGTTTTCATCATAGTCATCCCATTAAAGGAATAGGCCACCGTTTTTACATACTGAGATATGTTCTTACCTTAGCTTTGACGAGTTCTTTAGGACCTGTCTGATCTTCACCCGTGCCTTCAGTCACGTAAACACAGCGCAGACGGCGTTAGCATTTAGCCTCTCCTGCTCTCCACTATAGCTCCAAAACAGGTCAAGATTGAAGCTACCAAGCTCTTCCACGTTTTCCCTATTTAAATATGGTTAGTAATAATACCAGGAGTAGTTTGGCATCCGCACAGTAAAGTGAAGATTACTGCGCAGTAAAGTGAAGATTACTGCGCGGATTTCGAACTACTCCTGGTATTATTACGCCTTACAATATAGCTCCCCCTTTTATCCGCTTAGAAAATCCACATTGTTTAATTTTGTGTAATTATACTTTGTAGTGGAACACTTCACGTAACCATATTTAAATAGGGAAAACGTAGAAGAGCTTGGTAGCTTCTATCTTGACCTGTTTTGGAGCTATAGAGGAGAGAGGGAGAGGCTAAATGCTAACGCCGTCTGCGCTGTGTTTACGTGACTGAAGGCACGGGGGAAGATCAGACAGGTCCTAAAGAACTCGTCAAAGCTAAGGTAAGAACATATCTCAGTAAAAACGGTGGCCTATTCCTTTAAGGTAAACAAGTTACATAGTTCTTCTTTAATACTCCTGGATAGAACATGTGCAAAGTGAACTGAATCTTGATTTCAAAGCCTCCCTACGACATAAAGTTGTAAAAAACTGTGTATATGCCACACTTGAATCATATCATTGAGCGTTAACACAAAAACCAAGAGCACAGGATCTAATTAGCGTTCCATCTCCATTAAACCTCCGCCTGTATCCTGACAGCGTCTGCACGAGTCGTTGGGTACATTACAGCCCCGCAGTGGCTTGTTACAGTCGATTGCCGTTTTCTCACAAACCTCCCACAAAAAGATCACACCATCTTTGCCATGTCTCGGCTCCGCACGAGAACCTCAGCACACGATTCAGGCTATTTATAAAGACGTGCGGTATTTTTAGGAACGCTTGCTCTCAGCTTAGGAAGTTTAACGTAGAGAGGCATCCACAGATCATTTTGCATTTGCCGAGGCATTTAGGTAAAATGACTGAATAACGAATAGAGATATTGATTTGAGAAGCTACTGAACACAGACTGCATCACTCGCAATACAACTTTACTACTTCAATTCTTGGACAATGTGGGGGGCTCCCTGTATCAAAACTGGCATGTCCTCCCTTTATCAGAGAAAACGCGGTGAGGCTTTCGATACTGGTGCCTTAGCAGTACTATTTGAAGGCAGATGGCGAAGTTTTGCTTTCATTTAGAATCCAAACTTAATCCACATGGCTAATTTGCGAACACGGAGGAACAGACCTCGCTTAATGAGGGTGGATGTCTCTGAGGATGAACTAAAGGAGCACTGACCAGAGCATTTTTATGTTTGTGATTAAGGGCTGTAGCTGAGGGCAAGTCTGAAACAGGCGGTTTTCTGAGTGGCTTCATATCTTTACAGCGGTTCATGTTTTACGTTCATGTTATAAAGTGCCGTTTATTGAACACAGCAGCGGCTTCACTCAAATTAAGCCAGAGGTTGTGGTTATGCATGTTCAAAAAATACAATTTAAAGCAGAACTAAGTAACTTGTTTACCTTAATAGATCTTTTTCGTAGTCCCTTTGGATGTAATACAAGTGTTAATGGGATGATTGGGGGGGGCTTTCATTCCCTCCTGGTGTCTCTGGACAGAAAACCACAATTGCAACTTTCCTGCCTCTGGGTCGGAGCCGCCAATACACACTAATGGAATCACAAAGAAGAAGCTAACAGGCCATATATTGTAGGAACCAGAATATATGGAAGGAAACAACCCTTTTGTGTGAATAGCGCTGGAATAAAAAAATGTAGTCACATAACACTGAAGTGGCGTCGCTTGAGGATGAGTTGATGGAGTAAACTTAAAGTAAATGGTTGTTGGAGGCTCTTTGTGCTAATTCTGCTTTCTGATTGGATGAGATAGACTACATTTATCACTACATTTTCATGTCATTTTTGTATTTCTATGTCAACTATTTCAATCATCGATTAGTCGTCGATTCATCGATTAGTTGTTTCAGCCCTAAGTGTGAATGAGTGTGAATGGAGGAGGAGGGAGGGTTTTGGGTTGGTGCACTAACTGTAAGTGTATCTTGTGTTTTTATGTTGATATATAAAAATATAATAACAAAATCAAAAAGATTTTTAAAAATAAATTACAAAAAGCTAGCGAGCAAAGCTAACTGCAGGCTAGCGCCACTTTAACAGTATTTACAGTCAAGTTTGACCGCAACATGATATGACACCTGCAGTGGTGCTTATGGCCTCTAAAAGAAGAAGAAGATCTTTATTTATATAGCACCTTTTCACAGACATAGTCACAAAGCGCTTTACATGAGACAATTGTACATTCACTCCATACTCGGTGGTGTAAACTACGTTTGTAGCTTCAGTTTCCCGTGGAGAGACTGACAGAAGCGCTGCCGTGACTGCACACGTCTGCGCCAACGGTCCCTCTGACCACCACCATACATTCACTCACACCATTCATCCTGGCCTATTGTACATATTTTTAGTGGTAGGGGAAACCGGAGTACCCGGAGGAAACCTACGCAGACACGGGGAGAACATGCAAACTCCACACAGAAAGGCCCCGTCCCGGTGGGAACCCGGACCTTCTAGCTGTGAAGTGAGAGCACTAACCGCTGCGCCACCGTCTAGGGGCATGAGTTGCTTAGTTCTGCTTTAAGGCGAGACACGGCAGGTGAAAGTATTGATTTTTCACGCAGTGGTCGAAGTGGAGATTTTTATCTATTTTCCTCCCATTACATCTTAGTTTTCATGTCAGATATAAAAATGACAAAACTCACCCGCATGATGTTTATTTTATGATGTTTTGTCTGCGCAATTCATTATTTGGAATTCGTTGCCCAAAATATAGGCAATTTTGGCCATTTTGATGCTCAAAATGCCTTATTTTTATGTGAAAACATAAATGACAGAAAAAATGCAATATATTTTTTTCTCATATTAATATCTGTGATGTTCAGCAAAAGTTTCAAATTGAGATCTCTACATTTATTTTTTTCCCCTATTCACCTGCAGTGTCTCGCCTTAAGTCACGTATGATTAAAATCAAACACTTTTTGTTGTTTCCACTTCTCTGTGCCAAACTTTTTTTTTATGCCATTAATACTTTTTTTTAAAGTACCTGTACGTTTTATTAGTACCCAGCCCTGACCACCAAGTGTACGGACGATAGTTTTTAAAATGATTTCAGATTTGCAATTAGCAACTTTTCCTCACAGAGACAAGGTCCTGGCTGTGAAATTTCATTGTTCTTCCCACATCGGTGTAGGTTTCTCTGGATTCTCTCCCAACTACCACAAAACACATGAGGTCTTTCCCAAATCTCGCCCGTACGCAACTGAAAACAAGCCTTATCAATAATCAGTTCAAAGTGCAAATTTTAAACCCATCCAGAAACATCATGATCGAAGAGAACTGTGAACTTTGAGATTGAAAACATGGAAATACTGGTTCTCCAAAGTGTAATCGGAGGTATTACGTCGCTCCTCACCTGGGGCACGTTGCATTATAATTAATTCATTCGAAGCATCTGCACATCTGCGGAGTTTGCAGCTCCAACAAACACACTTATTCTCATCATTGCACCATTTGGGCCGCGATGTTTTTGTCCGTCTAACAAACTCGCAGCCTCTCAGTCAGACGACGTGGCGGAGATATCACATCCACAAACTGAGGAGAACATTTACACTGCCATCTGTCTTTCCGCCTCGATGTCTCCGAATATGAGTTTTTTAGAACAAAGGGAGGGGAAGCTGCAGCTCGGATCACGGGGTCTTCCTGACGTGTGCGGAGTGCGACAACATCCCCGCTCAACCCAGTTATTACAGAGCAGGAAAGCCTGTTATTTTGTCTAATGCTAAAGTGAGTCTACACACTGCTGCTTTAGATTACAGCTTTCGTTTTTGCTCTTTTTATTTGACAATATGTTCAGCAAAGCAGGCAGTACGGATGGAGATGCAAATAAGCTGTTACAATCTGGAGACATCGCTGTGTTAATGGTCTACTTCATAAATTTCTGATATTATTTAGTTAGCTTAGTGATATAAATCAGTGGTTCCCAGCCTTTTCTGTCTCATGTACTCCTTTTATAGTTCCTCCTACATCGAGGAGCTTGACAGTATTACTACAAAGTGACCAACTAAACTATGACTGTGCTCAAAATGAAGCTGAAATATTCACAAAATCAAATCTTTTACTGAAAAACATAATTAAATCTAACTTTCCTTTGAAACTGATATTGGAATCCTACTCAGTTTCACTTTTTTTTAGTTAAATTCAAGCAAAATGTATGCTCCCTGTTGTTTACAATTCTAATGCAGAGCTCTGGGCATTCGTCTATCCCTGACGGCCGACATATAAGCGGGGCTGACGTCAGGCACTCTGAACTGCCCGCGTGTCCCTACACCCAGTATATTAAACACAGTGTCATTAACATTAATGAGTCAGAAGCCATCGAGATCAGGAAACATACATCAACATCTATGAACATCCATGTCAGCTCTCCATACTGACTGTTAAATCCAAGCTTCTCTACGACACGTCACTGTCACCACCAGGTGACGCTTCTGAGGAATCAAAGTGATCAAAACTAGTAAAGCAGGTAAACAAACCTTCTGTCTTAGTTAAAACTACTGAAAATTGTTCTTTAAAAGGGACTAGATGCAAGTTGGTCATTTTATGCTCACTACTGCCACCTCAGGTCTTAAGCAGAACTGCAGCTTCTATATTAAAGGGATATTTCAGGATTTTTGACACAGGGCCTCATTTCCTAGTTATCCAGAGTGTTGCTGATTTTGGAGATGTTTTTTTTTGTAATTCATGCAGTTCCTTATATTTGAAGAGTTTCATAGTGGGCTAGCACATTTCTACGGTATCAGCTGCTACACTGCATTAAACACAGTCTGACCCGCTCCACAGAGCACCTGAGGCAATTCACTTATAACGCCAGACTAACCATATAAATGTTTGTGTCGATAGAAGAATTTTTGGAATATAACTGACCTTGCATCACATGAATGATCGCATTTTGAGGGACTATTTTCTAGCAGATCACTCCGCCGCTGCATAGCTTCTACAAACACGAAGCTGATGCTGCTCAAATATAAAGTATTTTAAATTCAAAATGGTTAAAATTATTCTATGGACACAGACATTTATATGGTTAGTCTGGCATTATAAGTGATTTTCCTCAGGTGCTCTGTGGAGCGGGTCAGACTGTTTTTAATGCAGGCTAGCTGATACCATAGAAATGCGCTAGCCAAGCGCCACTAAGCTCTTCAAACATAAGAACTGCATGAATTTAAGAAAAAAATATCTCCAGAAATCAACAACACTCTGGATAACTAGGAAATGAGGCCCTATGTCAAAAATCCTGAAATATCCCTTTAACCTCCTGCATTACGGCACTTCAGACCCGAAGTTACAACATTGAGTGACAGTGCAGGATTTTAGAGGCAGTTGTGGTGAACAGGTCTGAGCTCATTCTAAACAATTAGGACATGGTTGGAACATTTTTAAACTCCGTATAGTCCCTTTAAGTAAGAAGACAGTATGAACCATTTTCAAAGACGTTTTTCCCGCTTAATCAAATTATTTAAAAACATATATATATTTTCTTTTAAGAAATAAATACACACTATCTCAGTTTTAATTGATTGACTGCGGAAGAATTTCTAGTTAATAATGTTATCGGAAAAAAAGGTACCCAGGCCTACTCTTAAAGCTGCAGTACCTGACTTTTTGTTGTTATAGAGTAAATGTATTTTTTCCACCTCAGAGTATGTTGTAAATACAGCAAAACACAGACCTCAAAGCCGAACACGGGTGTGAAACATCATTCAATTCTTTGAACAATTCGTATGTGCTCGAGGGATTGTGAGATCAAGAAACAAGTTTTGGGCCAAAACAAAAAACGCCACTGTTTGAAGAGGAAAAATCAGGTACTGCAGCTTTAAGACTTACTCACGAGCGACTATGAAAATCAGCTTTAGAAGATGAAGAAGGTTAAATTATGGTCAAACTAAAAGCTCATCAGAACCACAGCAAAAGCAATTGTAATTCATTTTTAAGTTCTATAACACCAACAATCACGTTTCTCACCTTAATATTTCCCACTCAGTGTATTCATCATTTTGAACAGTTTCCTTTTTTCTTATTTATCACATTGGCAGTTTGGCCTCATTTCAACCCTTCCTGCCCACACCTCTGTCTGTCTCTCTCAAACTCAGTCAGTCAAACACAAGTCCACAGAGGTCCACACGGAGGCAGAGACAGACTCAGGTCATCGGCATCTGTCCTCCTCCTGTGTCACAGCTGAAGAGGCGGCTATTATTAGCTCTTTGTACCGTGCAATTAAACTGTAATTGCAGTGTGGGGGAAGGATGATGTAGAAGACGCAAACTTTAAGTAAAAAAAACAAAAAATATGACAGCCAAATTCGAATGTTGATTCATAAATAGAGTAAAAAGCAATACGCATGTAAATCATCATTTTAGGCATCTTGCTATACTTGTTAGTTATAATTCATGGGATGTTTCTTGTTTTAAACCTAAAGCCACACCACATAATATATACATTTGCGCTCGGGCCTTGCAAGCTTCTTTTTTTTTTTTTTTACAAATACTTTTAATGCTGAAAAACACCTCAAAATGAACAAATGAATGTCTTGTTTTGTATTGCTGGCATCAGGAGGCTCCTTCTTGACCAAATCAGAAGGTTTTTAAAATACATGGAGTCAGTATTTGTTGACTAGGTTCGGGAGCGGGACTACGCCTCAACCTATCACACTTTGCACACCACTCTTACTTTCACCTAACCACGCCTCTAATTACTCACAAGCCATTCTATGCCAAGCCAAGCCTCGTCATCTCAGTTCATGTCTGTTCCATTTCAGCAATGATTCTCCTGCGTAGAAGGGGGTCCCGAATAACTGGGTTCATCCGAGACGGAGCCCCCACCCACAGTCTCGCCCAGTTTCACTCCACTCTATAACCTTGTGAATAAAATCTTAATTGCACTTTGTTGTGGCGTGGTCCTAGTGAATACATGTACTTTACAATTTAGAACATAAAAGGCTGAGTAACGGCAACGACTGCTTGATAAAACACGTATCACAAAAACCATAAACAATGTATCTTGGTTGCCTGGCCTGCCAGACACTCCTCCTTTCTGTTCAAAAGAAGAACTGTCTGGACAGCTCCTCGCAGCCGATCATTCCACGATTTTACCCACATCGGTCCAATCACGCACCGAGAGGCGGGACTTCATTCCACCACACTCTACCAAAACAGTAGAGATTTCTTCTGCTCTTTTGTTAAATCTTTCGAAAAAAAATCTTGATCCCTAAAAGCGGAGCAAGAAACAGCGTTTGAAGCGCTCCTCATAAATAAGGACGTTTTTGGAAAGGCTTCCTGCCGCTTGTTGCTGCGACGTATCTAGCGTTGCTCTGATTGGTTGAGGCCGTCTGTCAATCACGCCTATCGGGAAATCGTTGAGATCTGAGACTATATGTCTGAAAAGGCATGTAGTTTGGCAGGCCAGGCAAGTATCTATATAGGGCACTAAGGTGGGGGTCGCCGCCAGAACTAAACACATTCTGGGTAGGGGGTCCCGAATTATTGGTCTGGTCCTTTTGGGGGTCATGTCCCTAAAAGTTTGCTAAGCCCTGTAGTAATATCAATCAATAAACCTGATCTATAGAGCACTTTACATGCATTCACAATGCAGCGCAAAGTCCTTCCACAAAAAACAGAAACAAGACGACCAGCCCTCACTGTTCAACAGATATATTGAACTTAGAATTAAAAGACCTTAGATAACGTCCTCAAAATGTAGACTATTTACAGACATCTTCAATGAAGGTTCTTGAGTCATCTTCTGTACTCCGTAGTTGAAGTCTCGAACGTTTCGCCTCTTATGCAAAAGGCTTTGCAAGGTTCAGCTCAGGAGCCAGGTCAGTCTCAACTCCTCCTTGTGGTCTTTATCTGGGCTGACACTTCAACGACAGAGCACCGAAGATGACTCAAGAGCCTTCATTGAAGATGGACAACTCCTGTACGACTGAGAGCCTACACAGACAAAAACCCAATATTGAGATTTTCCCAGGAAACATGTAAAAAACAAATAAATACATAAAAACATGTATTTATTTATTTATGTAGTTGCATTAAAAAGACATGAAGTTTACCGATAAATATATGAACTTTCAGGGCAGACCTCAGTTCTGTTCTACAGGTGGGGGCCTAAAAAAAGGTTTGGTTTGAATTTGAGGGACAGTTAAGAAGTTCTTCCTTGGTGACATGAGGGTCCGAGAGGGCTCGTAAGCCAAAAGCAAATCAGAAAAATATATAGGACTAAAACCATTAAAGGAACAGGCCACCATTTTTCCATACTGAGATATGTTCTTACCTGAGCTTAGACGAGTTGATGCGTACCTGTCTGGTGTGTGTGCGTGCGCTCAGTCACGCACAACGACCAAAGATGTTGTTAGCATTTGGCTTTTCCCAATGTATTCCTATAGCTCCAAAAGACCAGACAGGTACGTATCAACTCGTCTAAGCTCAGGCAAGAACATATCTCAGTATGGAGAAACGGTGGCCTGTTCCTTTAAGAGCTTTATAAACCAATATAAGAATTTTAAAGACTAAATGTGTGTATTGTGCTGAATAAAAGGTCAGTTGTTGTTGTTGTTGTTGTTGTTGTTGTTGCTGTGTATGTCATTTCGCAGGATTGCAGTGATCACCCACAATTCATGTTATAATATTGATTTGAGTGGAGCCCCGAGCACAAACAAGGCAATTTGAGCACTGAAATAATCCGAATGAGCCCGCCCCGGGAAGCTTTGCCATCTTGAGGAGTACATGGGCTGAAAACGCAAAACATACTGTATGAATGGAACAAAATACAACTCCCAAAACCATTATGACCTGCTTATGCTCTATAAAACTGGCCTATAGCAACACAGAACATGGTAAACAGCCACACAAGGCGATTCAATTTTCTTTCCACCTCGACAATGCAAAAACAACTGAACAGCGAGAGCGTCAAAACTGGACACTTTCCCCAATGAGGTCCATGATCAATCAATGAGAAGCCCATAGATTCCATTTCATGACTGTATTTGGAGGCCACGAGACTGAAGAGCAGAGGAGGAGTGTTTGCAGTGCTCCTGGTGACCTCCTGATTGCTTGATGAATATTTCATGGCATTCATTTAGCTGCATGGTGTCTGTACGCGCAGCAGCGATGTGTGACCACAGCAAACATCGGAAACTGAATCCAAACAGACCTGCCAACGCTACAGATCCATGTGTATAGACTTAAATCACATACAACAGGCTAATCGTCCATTGCCCCCTGCTAGCGTGTTGATAAAGGCCGCTGCCAGGCCGAAACGCATTGATGCATCATTCTCTTTGTAATAAAGGCCTTTTACAATCACGTGTGTTTGGATTTTTGTTCAGTTTCAAACAACAAACCTCTTTCTGCATTATTATATTTTGATTGTGTTTACGTTATTGGATATTAAAAGGAACAGGCCCCCGTTTTTACATACTGAGATTATGTTCTTGCCTTAGCTTAGACGAGTTGATGCGTAACTAGGCCTGCCACGATAATTGCTATATCGACTTATCGCTCGATAAGTAAAATGAAGGACGAAAACATTTTTAGTCTCGATAAATTCACGTGCTGCGTGTGCTTAAAATAAACAGAACAATAAACGCTATCACAGCGCTGAGTGCTCGCAGCATCCATCCAACCCGTCTCCCTGTACGTAAAGACAGCACTGAGCACATCCGCCGTGTCCCGCATATATCCAGATCATTTATAGATCTGCGCTGCTTTTGGAGAGAGGCGGGGTGTCGTGGTACTACGGAGCGTCGCTGATTCCGACACGTTCTGTTAACTTTATCGCGGAGCAAGAGGGACTCGTCTGAAAACACTTGGAATTCCAGCAAAAAGAGCTCTCACGGAGAGAATAACAATATGAATGCAACTGCAGGTTTGTCCAACATGAGAACGAAGCGAAACCACCGCCCAGTCAGTGCATCAGAGCTACTGTTAGCGAGAGGAGCCCGACCACTTTAGCCTCTGTCCAAATACAAGCGCGATAGTCCTGATGACTTTACTCAGTACTAAGGTCTATGTGTTGCTGTTCCACACTGTTCAAAAGACAGAGAAATGCTGCAGCGGTTTGACAAAGAGTCAACAAGCTGCTTCACTCCGACAGCCGTGTGTGCAGGAGGATAAATTTCAAAAGAAAAGGAAAAATCATATGGCTACTCTATTAAATGTATGGATTCAGATGTATTACTACACATTTTACTCTAACCAGGTTTAATTTAACTTAGAAGTGAGTTTGACTATTTATTTTTATTGACTATTTAAAAAATCGCGAGGCCTAGTTCAAACACAGAACCTGGTGAGAGTGATGAGTGATAATTTATGTAAAAAGGTTGAGAAGCACAGATGGATAGAATGTCCTAGAATATTTCGACCCTTCTAGTTTGCACTTTGTTTGGTATGAGGTGTTATATTGAATGCCAAAAGTTCAACTAATTTCAATTAAAATAGTTGCTTACCGTTTTCTTTTTATTGTTTAACAGTTTTGGGCCCTTTGTCTGCTGTTATTTCAGCAGGAGATTCAGATAAAGTTGTGTTTATCAGTGGAACTCTCAGCAGTTTGGACCCAGAAGTAAATAATTATTGTGTGACATGTCACACTTAACAAACGTACAGGAATAATGTTGGGAGAGGCTATATGCTAACAACGTCTTTGGTCTATTTGCGTCACTGAGCGCACGCACAAAGACCAGACAGGTACAGGTACGCATCAACTCGTCCAAGCTCAGGTAAGAACATATCTCGGTATATAAAAACGGTGGCCTGTTCCTTTAATGTTTCACTTATGTTTAGCATTTACAACATGGGGTTAAAGGAACAGGCCACCGTTCTTCCATAGTGAGATATGTTCTTACCTGAGCTTAGACGAGTTGATACGTACCTGTCTGGTCTTTGTGCCTGTGGAAGAGCATGGTCGCTTCCAACTTCACCCCCGTTTGGAGCTATAGGAATATGTTGGGAGAGGCCAATTGCTAACAACATCTTTGGTCATCTTGCGTGACTGAGCACACGCACAAAGTCCAGACAGGTACGCATCAACTCGTCTAAGCTCAGGTAAGAACATATCTCAGTATGAAAAAAAACGTGGACTGCTCCTTTAAATACTTAGGCTAAAATATCCAGACTGCACTAAAAGATGCCTATTTTTATTTCCCTTAATATCACTGCATGTGCCAACTTAGTTCCAAAAATTACAACCTAAACAAAAGTAAATCTACCTGCGTTATTATGTAAATAAGTAGTGATAGTGGCTGATATGGTAGAGCAGGTGCCTTATGTGCGTAATGAAGTGTGTGAGGGAGTGAATAGTGAATGAGTAATGACTACAGCGCAGGCCTTTATTATCATCATCATCATCATCATTACTATTACAGCTGCTAGAGCTAATAACAACACGCGTGTCTATTTGGCACATGATCCACCGAGCATCGTCATCATCAGGGGGCAGGGGCGGACTGGCCATATGTCCGTTCTGGAAGAGCACAGAAGGGCCACTGGCTCCAGGGCCACCGGTCTGGCCCCTCACTTTGCCTTACCCCTACCCCCAAGCGCAACAGAGCTTTACCCAAATCTAAAAGCTTAAAAGAAAAGCATCCAAAAGCAAAAATGTGCTGGAAAAGTAACAAAAAAGTGACAAAAAGTGTCAAAAACGTGACGACAAAGCAATGAAAAAAGCGATGAAAAAACAATAAAAACATGACAACAACAAAAACGAGAAACACGAGACGAAAACAGGCCAAAAAGCAGCAAAAAAGTAATGAAAAAAGCAGCAAAAAAGCAACAAAAACAAACATCAACCAGCCAGGTGTGACAAAAAGTTACCATCACTTTTCTAGATTTTAGCTTTCCAATGAGGCGTCACAGTGTCGCTCTCCAGTCAAGAAGCTTTTGGATTTGGGTAAAGCCGAACTGGAGAAAATGCTCTTGGTTAAAGGGGCTATAAGGAGTTTACAAATGTCAAAGCAGTACTAAGTAACTCTTCCCCCTTGAGGCCATAAGCGCAACTGCAGGTGTAGTAGCAAGTTACGATTTCTTAACTTATTAATTGTCTTGGAGAGTAAATACTACGCTGACAGGAAAGGCGAAGGGAGAGAGGGATATTGTACATCCAATTATACAATGGAAATATTTTTTTTCACTCAAACTTGGCTGTAAATACTGTTTAAAGTGACGTTAGCCTGTTAGCTTCTTCTTCGTGATTCCATTAGTGTGTATTGCTTTCTCCGGACCGGTGGCAGTCAAGTTGCAAACATGGTTTCCTGGCCAGAGACACCAGGGGGAGATGAAAGACGCCCCCAATCATCCCATAAACACTTGTATTACCCCCACAGGGACTACGAAAATAATTTATTAAGGTAAACACGTCACTTAGTACTGCGTTAAAACTACTTAAAAAGCATTTTCATCCCCCTACATGATCCAGCCATGTCCTAATGTGTAGAATGTTCACCACAACTGCCTCTAAAATCCTGCACAGTCACTCAAGAAGGTTTTGGGTC
Organism: Gobius niger; assembly: GCF_951799975.1. NCBI lineage: Eukaryota > Metazoa > Chordata > Actinopteri > Gobiiformes > Gobiidae > Gobius > Gobius niger. The sequence continues at coordinate 42,588,890 of NC_136853.1, forward strand.
TGAAGCGCCGTCATGCACGAGCTTAATATAGAAGCTGCAGTTACACGTATGACCTGAGGTGGCAGTAGTGAGTACAAAATGACCAACTTGCATCTAGCCCCTTTAAGGCCGGTGGTAAGAGGTCAACATATGTATTTGTGGAAGTGTCGCATTTACGCTAATTCGGGCCAGGCTGGTCAGAGTCCAGGGCGCTGTTTTTCAGTCCCGGTCCGGGGCTATAAATCAGTCTGAAAGAGTCTGATCTCCTCCCCTTTGCAAAACACGTGCACATATGTCCGAAACTCTCGCGCTGAACGTCACGGCAGAATGAAGCGTCCGCGCGTCTGTGTGATTAGAGCAGTTTGGAGGCGCAGCACCTGAGCCTAAACCGGGGGCCACGGCGGTGATTAAACGGATTGCCCCCTGTCTCTGCTCAGTCAGTCAGTCGGTCGGTCGGTCCCCTCCCTCTCTCCCCTCCCTTCTTCCCCTCCTCCCGGACAATATGAGCTGCAGTCAGGGGCACAGCTGGGGAAGCCCCTCTTGGAAAAAAAAGAAAAAAAAAAAAAAATCCCATTGTACGTTTTTTTTGTTTTTTACGCATTACGCGAAGCCGAATGCTACAGTAACCATTCAGAAAACAAAAGACCGCTACTGTCGCGCGCGCTGGCTGGAATCGAAACAACTTCCAAATCAAAAACCAGAAATGCTAGGATCATGCGGTTAGCTTCGGGAGAACATCACACCTCGAAGAGACGCGCATTGTGGGGGGGGGGAAAGCGCACGAGAGGGTTGGTTACCTGTTGGGGTTGCGCTTCCTGGATCGTCTTCTATGTTGTATTATTTTTTTTGGAATTTTCTTTCTTTCTTTCTTTCTTTTTTTTGAAGTGCCCACGTTTGATCCTCCTCTTGCGCCGAGATCCACGCGCCTCGTCAAGCCACTCCGGTCCAGCCTCTCCAGCCAAATACGCTCCTCTCCTCCTCCTGTATCACTTCGCTCGGCTCTCGCTGCTGCTGCTGCTGCTGCTGAGCTTGCCCTCACCACCACAATGCATGCCGGGAACGGGAACGTGAGGGGTGCGCGCGCTCATTAGCCCGCCGCCGCAGTCGCTCCCCTCCAGCTGATTGGTCGGCGGGGAAAACTGGGAAATCGACATTGAGCCAGACTTGCTTAGATATCCTGGGAGATAATTAATATTTAATCATTTGCTTTGAGGGAAAGCGAAGTCCAGAAATACGAAGCAAAGCAAAATAGACGCAGGATCGGTGTGAAGAAAATGATAGATTTATGACTGCCGGTGATACCATGTTAAAATGGAGCAAGCCTTAGTTGCCTGTCGTTTAACCTCTTCACCAGGGGCGGACTGGGACTGAAAAACAGCCCTGGACTCTGGTCAGCCTGGCCCAAATTAGCGTAAATGTGACACTTCCACAAATACATATTTGAACCTCTTACCCCCCCGCCTTAACCGAGAGCATTTTCTCCAGTTCGGCTTTACCCAAATCCAAAGGCTTCTTGACTGGAGAGCAGCACTGTAACGCCTCATTTGAAAGCTAGAATCTAGAAAAGTGATGGTAGCTTTTTGTCACGTTGTCGCTCCATTTTTGTTTGTTGTTTTTGTTGTTTTTGTTGCTTTTTTTCATTACTTTTTCATTACTTTTTTTTGGCGTGTTTTCGGCACTTTTTTGTCACTTTTTCGTTGTGTTTTCGTCTCTTGTTTTTCGGGGGGGGTTTTGTCATGTTTTTGTTGTTTTTTTAATGCTTTTTTCATTGCTTTGTCATCACTTTTTTGTCACATTTTGTTGTGTTTTTGTCACTTTTTATCACTTTTTTGTCGCTTTTCCAGCACATTTTTGCTTTTGGATGCTTTTCTTCTAAGCTTTTAGATTTGGGTAAAGCTCGGTTACGCCCGGGGTTAAGGGTAAGGTAAAGTGAGAGGCCAGACCGGTGGCCCTATAGAGCCAGTGGCCCTTCTGTGCTCTTCCAGAATGGACATATGGCCAGTCCGCCCCTGCTCTTCACCCCCACCTTTTCTCCAGTTCACCTTTACCCAAATCTAAAGGCTTCTCGACGGCATCTCTGGAATCGCCCAAATATGGTCATGTTTGAAAAGAGTTAAGAGGGAAAGCAATTCGGAGAAAAATCTAAAGTTTCTCTAATTATTCAATAACGACTTTAAAGGATCTGTATCATGCCATTTTAGCCATTCCAAAGTAAAGTATAGGCATTTATATGATATATTGGGCCCCTACCATTATGGAGCATTTTTGTGATAAATATAAGTATTTTCTGGAGGTATTATTCCAACCCGGAAGACAAAAGGCTAGGATTGGCCCGCCTCTCCATCACATTGGGGACTCGCGTTGGTTATAAAAGTTAATCCACTTTGATTCTGGCGAAGGTTCACCAAACATCCATCAGAGACAGTCACAGAAAAACACCATTTTTTTTTGGCTGATACTCGCTGAATCCCAGAAAGAAATTCAAACTTCTGGCCCCTTCTTTACTTTATAAAGTCTGTCCTCTCGTAGCCAAACGTGCACTTTCCACACATTATCGTTAGGTAGAGCAGGATTCAGGCTGAGAACTGCGTGAATGAAGCCAAAAAACTCTCTGAGTTCTAATTTCCTGGCAAATATGATCTACTCAAGCTGTTTACATCCTTCATTTCATTTTACTTCTTAAGCACCTGCCCCCGTGTTCTACAGTCAGTGTTTATGCTGCTCTGATGGAGCCGAGCGTAACATAAATTATATCGTGTCCACAACAATATCAAAAATCACAACGATATCAAAAAATAATGTCGCGACACGATATGGCCCACCCCTAATTTGGGTAAAGCCGAACTGGAGGAAATGTGCTTGGTTCTGAACTGAGCTTCTTGAAAAAAAAAAAGCGTCAAAACATCTACAAAAAAGGACAGAAATATGACACAAAACGCGACAAAAAAAGGAATGAAGCAAAAAGTGATGAAAGTGACATAAAAAGTCATGAAAAAGTGACAAAAATGTAACAAAACAGCGATGAAAATGCAACAAAAGAGTGATAGAAGAGCGATGATGAAAACATTTTCAAAAGGTGGCGACGACACAAGGAAAAAGATCCCTTTAGATGAGTTTTGTAGGTCTTAGCTTTCAAACGAGGCGTTACACTGGCCTATAGGCTGTGACCTTGTGGATTTGGGTAAAGCTGAACTGGAGAAAATGCACTCGATTATGGCGTGATAAATAAAAAGCACACAGCTTAAAGGATACAACGAAAGAGATGCTTGATAGAAAGTGATTGTATTCATGATAATAATGGGTTACAGATGCTGCACTGTAACCTCTCACTCGCTCACAGGCAGAGGGTGTCTTGCCCAAAGACACAACAGCAGTCTGCAGTTGCGGGAGCAGGGATTCAAACTGCTGACCCGCTTAATTGCCAATTTTCCAACAGTCGTGCACATTATTTTAGAGTTTGGGGACAACGGGGCGTACACGAGCTCGGAGCAGAGGCCCTTGGACATGTCTCAATGTTTCAGATCTAAAAAGGTGAAACTGAACAGTATTTCTGTTATCTTAAAATAAAACTTATTTTTAATGACCATTTACAGTAAAAGGTTTGGATTTCAAAGTGTTTTTGCTTTTTTTCTTGACACAACACACAAACACCAATAAAGCAGAGTTTAGCGGATCATGTTCTGAGTAAATGGCTGCACCTTAAAGATTCGGGAGTACTAGCAACTAGGAGTAGCTCCTCTGACCAGTGCGGCCGATCCTGTTCCTGGACACACCCCCGACTCCAGGGGTGTCAAACTCATTTTGGGTCACGGGCCGCATATAATAGAGAACATTTTTCCAATAAATGATTAATAATAAGCTGTGATTTGGTCAAAGCCCCAGCTTGACAGTAGCTTCATTAAAAACAATGGCTTACACTAGTATTGCACTTTACAAGCCTGTGTCACAAGTTCCTCAAAGTACTACATAGTCATTATTCATTCACTCCACACTCGGTGGTGGTAAGCTGCTTGAAGCCACAGCCGCCCTGGGGCAGACTGTCCATTTACCACGTGGCTATATAATGTGTTGTTCATATCCTGAGCTCTTATTTTGTCAGTGCCCTCTGCTGGACACGTGTGGAATTCTTTTTATTTATTTATGTAATGTCCCCTAGTGGCGAGAATGAGCAATCTGGTTATTCTTTAAAGGGGGGGTATTATGCAAAATCTTTTCAGGCTTTACATCATGTTATTATGTCATTCCCTCATTAAAAACATGCCTGAAGTGTTGCCTTGGCACATTCACGTATTTTTGAGTAATCTGTAAAAACTCTGATGGCGGCCATTTTAGGCATAGGTTTGCCTGAGTCCTCCTAGGAACGCCCCCACCTCCTGGAGACGCCTCCGACCTGTCACCAGCCGAGTAACCAACCACTGCTCCTCAGCAGAACCCCCTCCCCACTGATGCCATGGAGGGGGCGTGTCTGAAAGGGTCAGAGGTTCTTAAAGAGACAGAGGCCTATTTCAAGACATTCACTACAGACATTTTGAGAGAGACATTTTATACAAGGCAGTTATTCTAATTTACTGCATTTACAGAACAACAGAAGGTCTGGTCATCATTGTAGTGTGATATAGACTGGTGCTATGTGATTGGAAAAAGCATAACACCCCCTCTTTAAAAAAAAATCATTACTCCGCACAGGAATGGGCTAGAAACGTACTTTTTTTTTGTGCGTAATCTGGAATTTATGCTCTACAGGGCAGAGCCTGGGACGTATGTTTGACACCCCCGCTCTTGGCGATTGAAATTCCAGTCCACAATGTTCTTGCTTGCAAATCTAATCACATTGCTTGTTAGAATACACAAAGATTATCCCAATGCCAGTCAGTTTTATCCAACCCTAACTCTGCAGTCCAGTCCTCTCCACACAGAGAGACTTAACCTGGGACAGTGGACTATCATAGCGTTCACATTCTATCACAATTTTGCACCATGCCAAAGATATGTCCTTTGTTCCCCTGGGACAGTGCCACCAATGCTTTTTACTGTTCCTGGCACCAAACCAACTGAACTCAGCAAAATCATACCCCTCTCCAACAAGACCCAAACAGCCGCATCATATTTAATTCATGAGCTCTCATAAGGAAAATGTGATTCCCTGATACGCTGAATATGCCGAGACGATGTCGTTGGTAGAGGTGGAGGAATGAGTTGCATTTTCTCAGTTGACGTTTTTTTTACTGGTTATGTTGTTCACGGCGGATCCACTGGAGGTGAAGCCCAGGGCATTTTCTGTGACAGTCGGCTTTGTTTTTGCAGAGTGTAAGCGCAGCATCTGGCCTTGATTCACCCCCACACTGATAAATGAAACAAATGTCTTGTGTGAGCAAATGATAGGGCCGTGCAGAGAGCTATGGGACAGGGGCGAGCTGTTCTCTATGATGGCTGAGAACAGCTTTAAAGTTTAGGATCAAGTTCTATTTCTACACAGAACTCCGGTGGAATCTACAAAGTTTATTTGTGATTGTTTGATTTTAAAGTTTGCCACCACAGCAACGCTTCTCTCTTACTGTTGGGAGTGAACAATGTTGGACATGATTTCATTTCAGATTTTGCAGGTAAGCCTCGTGTTTAATTGATCCCATATATTATATAGGATTATCTCAAACATTATAAAGGTTAAATTCATTATAGTTGCCTTTTATCATGATGTTTAGATGAAGTTTTAGCGTCGTGTTTGGGATTTTGCGTGATTGCACTGTCTTGCATGTTAGTAACTGAAGAAATTAAGGTTTTACAAACTGAAACACTGAAGTTCACACTGATGCACAGTCTGTTTTATATTATTGTTGCTAATTAACTCTATCTGATGCTTTCTGCTGACAGTAAATGTTGTGTGTTTTGGTCAAAATTTAAGTCTCAGTCACTAAGTCACAGAAGTCAGTGCCCTTGACTGGAGAGTAATAGATACAGACGGCATCTCGTCATAGAAGGGGCGTGGCTTCGCCGAGGGGGAAAATAGAATCTTTTGGGAAACACAATTTTTCTTTTTAGACATTTTCTGGTGGAATATGAACTTGTTTATCACACAAGAATAAAGTCGTGTAAATCGGGCCCATATGGATATTTTCTCACAGCAGATTGTTCTGTAGAAGTGAAAAAACGGCAGTTGTAGCTAGCGCTAGCTAACCGTTAGCATTATGCCCGTGGCTAACATGTAGCATTATGTTAGCATTCTCCGTTATTTATGTATTTATGGGCGGTTGAACCACTTTGCTCCGCCCCATGTCTTTGTATCTTTATTTAGTAGAAAACTGTATTCATAATTCAGCATTTGTTAAAGTAGTTTTTGAGTAACTAAAGAAAGTTTACATTTTTTCAAAAATTTTTCCCCTTTAACTGTTTTCAAACATGACCATATATGGTCGATTCCAGAGATGCCGTCTGTATCTACGGTGCGTTCCACTGTGAAAGACACATGTGAAAGCCGGAAAATCCAACCAGATACAGCATTCTGTATGTATGTTAGCATTCTCTGGAATCTAGAGAATGCTAACATAATGCTACATGTTAGCATCGGGCTAATGCTAACGGTTAGCTAGCGCTAGCTACAACTGCCGTTTTTTCACTTCTACTGAACAATCTGCTGTGAGAAAATATCCATATGGGCCCGATTTACATTTGCCTTTATTCGTCTGTGATAAATTAGTTCATATTCCTCCAGAAAATGTCTAAAAAGAGTGAAAAATTGTGTTTCCCAAAAGATTCTATTCCCCCCTTCCCCTTCTATGACGAGATGTCGTCTGTATCTTAAAACGTTATCTCCGAGTTGTAGTGTTCCAGTTGTCCAGATCGGAAACATCGGAGGTAGACGCGTCCGTTTGTTGCTCATGTTCGAGCATCATACTCAGTTTACAGAGAAGCTTCATTGTAATATTTATTACAGCTGTTGTAAATACAGTGATAATTTAGCTTCATGTTTTTTTTTTTCACCATTATAGCAACTAGATGCAAATTGGTCTTTTTTATACTCACTACTGCCACCTCAGGTCTTACGCGTAACTGCAGGTTCTATATTAAGCTCGTGTGTGACGGCACTTCAGACCCGAATGAACAACTTTTTGAGTGACAGTGCAGGATTTTAGAGGCAGTTGTGGTGAACAGGCCTGGGCTCATTCTACACATTAGGACATGGCTGGAACATGTACGGGGAGGAAAATACATAGTATTATTTTTTTAAACTCTGTATAGTCCTTTTAATAAGACGCTGGCAACAGAGTTAATGCTTATCCATTTCGCGTTGACACCTAACAAATTTATTTGGGAAACATAACGCGGTTTATTTAAGCTTTACATCTCACGTCTGGCGAAGCCGTCTTCAACTGCTCCTTCTCAGGTTAGCTGATTCTGTCCCGAGTTTCCGAGTCGGAATTACGGAGTTGGTGCGCGTTCCAGTTGAAATTTACGAGTCGGAGCACGGAAATTCCAACTTCCGAGATCAAGTGGAACGCACCATAACAACCACGACTCCAAATGTATTGTTAATTATCATTAAATCTCATTGTTTTCTGTTTCTCGTCTCTGTTCAGGCCTGAAACAATCGCCACCTGTTTGAGTTTGTGAAAATGTCTAAAGTCCCGATGCTGAGAGCTTTGTTGAATGAGCGTCTGACGGGGGCGGCTAATGAGGTATCTGCGCTTGAAAGAGCCAGCACGGAGTATGATGAGGAACTGTGTCGCTTTGGAGAGAAGAACCAGAGAAAACAGCGGCTCCTGGACCAGGCTCTGAGCAGAAGAGTCCTGCTGAACCAGGGTCTGAACCAAGACTTTACAGAGACTCCTTGGATTAAAGAGGAGCCAGAGGAGCAGAGCGTCACTCAGGAGGAAGAGCAGCTGCCAGTGTAAGCTCCAACACTGCTATTTCACAGACAAATGTTATTACTTACTTTCTTTAAATGATTTTCCAGGCCTGTCCCAGAGTCCGGTGCTGTTAGAGCGAAGACTGAAGAGTCCTCAGAGCTTCAGCAAAGGCAAACTGAGCATCGAGAGGAAACACAGGGAGAGGACATCAGCTCAGAGCCACATTTCCATTCAGAGACTGAGAGACACACTGACCACTCGTCTGACACTGATGACAGCTGGGAACCTCCTTTCAGCTGGTCAGTTGCACAGATGGAGACAGATGCAGATGGAGACCACAACAACGAAGTCAAGAGCAGAGAAAGACGCACCAAACTGTCCCCCAACAAGTCTGCAGAGACCACGGACCACAATTACAGCCGAGTTCAGAGAAGAGACAGAAGCACCAAACTGTCCCCCAACAAGTCTGCACCTGAGTCCACTGTCCGCAATGAAGACAAGTCCGGACCCGACAGAGCTGGGAAGAAGCACCAGTGTTCAGTTTGTGAGAAGAGCTTTGGGGAAAACTGGATTTTGCAAAGACACATTAGAGTTCACACAGGGGAGAGGCCGTACAATTGTTCAACCTGCGACAAAGCCTTTGCACAGCTGTCTTCCCTCATAAAACATAGAAGAACACACACAGGGGAGAAACCTTATAGCTGTTCAACCTGCAACAAAGCCTTTACACAAAGATCTCACTTAAAGCAACATACTAGAATGCACACAGGTCAAAAATAATTCAACTGTTCAACCCGTGGGAAAACATTTGCTGCTCAGTCTAACTTAATCACACATAGAAGAACACACACAGGGGAGAAACCTTACAGCTGTTCAACCTGCAACAAAGCCTTTACACAAAGTCTCACTTAAGGCGAGACACTGCAGGTGAATAGGGAAAAAATGTATATTTACAGATATCAATTTGAAACTTTTGCTGTAGATCACTGGCATAAATCAGAGAGAAAAATACATTGCAAGTTTTCTGTCATTTTATCTTTTCATAAAAGAACAAGGTGTTTTATGCCTAAAAATGCCCCAAATTTCCCATCTTTTCAGCAACGAAATTTGAATAATGGATAGAGCTACATTCAAATTTATGGTTTCATTTTATTGATGAATGAGTTACCAAGACTTTCTCAGAGGGGATTTTGGATTTCGTGTTTAGCTTTAAAATAAGCTGTTTTTTAGTGGAAAAATTTGTAAAAAATTTAATTTTCACCTTGTTTTTTGACATTCACAACTCAATAAATGGGGCTTAGGGATTAAATTATAAAAAATCCCTCTGAGAAATCTTCCAAATATCGTTCAGTCCAAGGCTGGAAAATTTGAAGTCTTTAGGTCCGACTGACGTGGACATAGTGTCGCCACAATGACAGAAAAATGTGTTTTGAGAAAAAGGCCCTTGAAATTGCATTCTCCCATATAAGTCTATGGGGGAACATTGAATCGGCGCAATATTTAAACATGTTATTGTGAAGATTAGGCATATTTTCTGTTTCCGGGTGAAAGCTTGTATGTTCAGAGACCAATTTGGCCCAAAACCTGAAAACTGAAAAAATTGAGGTTTGCCTGTAGTGTCTCCCCTTAAAGCAACATACTAGAATGCACACAGGTCAAAAATAATTCAACTGTTCAACCTGTGGGAAAACATTTGCTGCTCAGTCTAACTTAATCAGAGATAAAAGAACACTCAAAAAGCACATGAGCATTTGGTAAAACTGGATTCAAGAACATCTTCCGTTTGTGACACTGCAATAAAAAATTCTGCATATTTTTTGCCTCAGATTTCACTTTTTTGCCACATTCACTGCCTTTTCAAGTTTCAACTTTATTAATGTCTCGAAGGAAATTATGGTGCAGCAGGTGTCCGTACATAATACAGTAAACAACAATTGTATTTGAAACAAGGATCATACAGTCACAGCCATCATCAGTCCGGCTCTGAACAGCTGAGAGACAGTTAGCATAAAATCAGGTGCTGCAGCTTCCTTGCTGAGCGACATAAGAGCATTTGTCTTAGCAACAGCCTCTGGAATAAAAGAAGCCCTGGCCCGATGGGTTCCTGTCCAGGGCACGCGTCAATCTTTGTCTTCCTGAACTGATAAGATCCAGCCTTAACAACCTTCTTAACGGGGTGGCGACCGCGCTAACCATGCACGCTCAAATAAGGCCTCTAAAAAGGCTCTCTCTGCTCTCATGGGAGCTCACGGTTTCGGGCTAAACCCAGTGACTCCCTCTGCAGCCATGCGCCCACAAAGACAGCGCAAGCTTCAAGCTCTATGGTTACCTACCTTACGTTAGTATTTTGGCATTAAGAAGCTTTAAATTTGACCTGCTGCTGCCTGTAGACACCCTGTTTTTTTTTTGTGGCTCTGTTAGATTCATCTGTTATGCCTTTTTCAAATGCCACATTTTTGTTTATTTCCATTAACTGCGCAAATAAAAAGGATTTTCAAGAAAGTGCACCATGGTTCACTTCTTGTTTAACCTCTTAACTCCCGCCTGAACCGAGAGCATTTTCTCCAGTTCAGCTTTACCCCAAATCCTGTAGGCCAGTGTAACACCTCATTTGAAAGCTAAGACCTACAAAACTAAATTGATCTTTTTCCTCACGTCATCAGATTTTTTTTGTCACTTTTTCGTCAAATTATTAGCATTTTTTTGGTCAAATTCTTATCACTTTTTTGTCAATTTTTTGTCACTTTTTCATCAATTTTTTCTAAATTTTTCGTCAATTTTTTGTCACATTTTTGTCAATTTTTTCTCATTTTTTTCACATTTTCATCCTTGTTTTCGTCTCAGTTTTGTTGCTATTTTCACACCTTTTTTCCAGAAGCTTTTGGATTGGGGTAAAGCTGGAGAAAATGTGCTCGGTTCAGGTGGGAGTTCAGGGGTTAAGCTAAATATGACAATGGAAACACTATGATTCGATTTTCCTTTTAAAATCACAATTAAATCCACAGTGCGCATTCATTCGCTTCATTAACATGAGAAAATATTGATCTATCCCCAACTTCATAAATGAATCCCGTGCGTTTCTCAACACGTTTGTGGAGGTCAATATCTAGTAGCAGCATAATTGTATGTACACTTCCCGCCTCGGATTAAGTGACAGCCGTGGTTACACAATGCAGTGCCTGCGTCAAACAGGAAGCAGACGCCGGTGCAGGTTAATGTCAGAGGATATTTACCGTCATTGTGGGGGCTGTGTCATCCTGCAGGGCACAGCTGGGTGCACTGGCTACATAATAACAAGCATATAAGGAGCTGAGGGTAAAAAGAGGCCGGGGTAAATGCAGTTCAGAGCAACTGTAACATGAAGGTGACGGCATCTAGCATATAGGTTGGATAACTAGTTCTGGGGTAAAGTCAAAAGGCTGCATTGACGGCAATATAGAATTTGATGTTGTAATTCCAGGTGGAGGGCAGGGGCTGTGTATCTCTAAGAGCAATTTATTGTTGAACCTCATCACTAGTAAAGGGGCCAACAAAACGGCCATATAATATTGTGGCTTGAAGTCCTTTCAGTCATTTGTGCCAGTTTTAGTTTTATAGTTTCGTAGTCCGCAGAGAGACTCCCATCAGCCCTGGGTCCAGCTCCCTCATTCCATGGGAGTGGATCTCTCCATCTGTGGTTCTCTCCTCTCTTCTCCTACTGGGTCTTTGAGTTTTTCCATCTGCTACTGACTGCACTGCAAAAAGTAATGAACTAGTATCAGTATAAACATCTCAATTTGAGCACAATAATCCAAATTGTAGCTGTTTTGACTAGTTAAGAAGTTCTTGGGCATTTGTCCTAGATTATTTCACTTGCTCTGAGATGTTTCTGACTCGTTTCAATACATTTCGTTCTTATTTCAGGTCATTTTCTTTCATTTCATTTTCTTCTCAAGATTGGTCTTATCTCATTGGCAATTTTACTTTCTTATTTCAAGCGAGATTGACCTTAGAACTGGTCTGAAATGTCCTCAAACAAGCAAAGCAAACTTGGTACGATCAGGAAAAGTGTCTAAATGAGTGAAAACCGCTCAAAACCAGATACATTTCCTCAATTCAAGTCATTTAAGCCAGGGGTGTCCAAACTTTTTTCATGGGGGGCCACATATTGGAGCGTACACGGGGTAAAGGGCCATGGGTCGGTAGTTAGTTCCACGAAACCTTCGACTAGCAGAGGTTTAAATTGTGCCTCATGCCTTTATTTCTGCTTAAAACCTGCCAGCTCTGTCTCACAATAAAATGCTAGTTGTTAGGTTAGAATTGTGTAGAATTATTACATATTAAATAAAAAGGACAATCTCTGATGATGTGAAGCGATTCAGCAAGCAGCCCGAGGGCCACCAAAAATTGGTCTGAGGGCCACATTTGGCCCACGGGCCACACTTTGGACACCCCTGATTTAAGCCAATGCCTGATATTCACTTTTTGCAGTGTGCTTATTTGCACATTACCTCTGTTTGGACATGATGTTTGCCTGGACACGACATTTGCTTGGACATTACATTGTCTTGCTTTTCTTAACTTCTATTTTTTCTCCGTGAGTAGGGCTGTAACTAACCATTACTTTTTTCTTTGAATAAAAAGAGAGAGAGAGAGAGAAGCAGACAGAGAAGAAAGACAAAGAGAGAAAGAAAAAAAGAATTTAAAAAAGGAAAGAACCCCCTAATGATGTATATGGGGTGTTTACATCAATAGGTTACGTTCACATGATGCCACAACATTCCAAAGAGTTCACAGTCTAAGATTAAGGTAGAGGGCATCTGAAAGTTCCATGACGGCAACCACAGCTGTTAAGGATTGCAGAGGAGGAACCCCAAAGCGGAGACTGAGGCAGGTAAGGTTTACCAATTTATTTCCAAAAAACAAAACAAAAAAACTGAAGAGGCTGAGGCGACGGGGGCAGGCAGGCAGCAAGTAGAACCAGGACGGAGCAGAGGTAACCCAGAGCGAGAACCAACCTGGGCAAAGACGGAGACATGTAAGAATCACAAAATACGTCAGGACAAAAAGCAGGTAAGGCTTCTACCAACTGAGACGGAATTATCTGGCAGTGTGGAGAGGACTGAGCAGAGTGTTTGTAGGCTGGTTCCTAATCAAGTCCAGGTGTGCCTCATTGCTGCATGTGCCAGCCACACCCCCGTCAACCACCAGCTCTGCACAGAAGGAAAGAAAAAAAACACAAAGAGGAGGGGAACAAAACACAAACCATAACAGGGCCCCCCCCTCAAGGGACGCCACCTGGCGGTCTACCAGGCTTAGAGGGATGCAGGGCATAAAAGTCACGAAAGAGCGACGGATCCAAGACGAGGGACCGGGAAACCCATGAGCGGTCCTCAGGGCCGTAACCCTCCCAGTCCACCAGATACTGGAAGCCGCGGCCCCGCCTCCGAACATCCAGCAGCCGCCGCACAGTAAACGCAGGGTGACCGTCGACCACCCGGGGGGGCGGAGGGGGCTCGGCCGGAGGGCTAAGAGGACTCGTCAAAAAAGGCTTCAGCAGGGAGACATGGAAGGCAGGGTGGACATTTAGAGAAGGAGGCAATTTAAGCCTCACCACAGCAGGATTGATAACCCGTTCTATGACGTAAGGGCCAATGTACCTGGGAGAGAGTTTTTTGGATTCAGTTTGTAGGGGAAGGTCACGTGCGGAAAGCCAGACCTTCTGACCAGGCTCATACTCCGGAGCAGGAGAGCGGCGGCGGTCTGCAAGCTGCTGGTTCCTAGCAGCAGTGCGGGAAAGAGCTGCTCTGACTTCATGCCAGATCTTACGAGCACGTTGAAGATGCTGCTGGATGGATGGAACCGCAACTCGAGTCTCCTGGCTGGGAAAGAGGGGAGGTTGAAAACCAATAGCAGCCATGAAAGGAGACATACCAGTAGCAGAGGAAACTAGGGAGTTGTGAGAGTATTCAATCCAAGGGAGATGCAGGGACCAGGAAACCGGATGGTGAGCAGTGACACATCGGAGGGCCGCTTCCAGGTCTTGGTTCGCCCGCTCCGTCTGGCCATTAGTTTGTGGATGGTATCCAGACGATAAACTGGCTGTAGCCCCCACTGCACGACAGAAGGCCTTCCAAACTTGAGAAGTGAACTGTGGGCCTCGGTCTGACACAATATCCTGTGGTATGCCATGGAGTTTGAAGACATGTTGAACCAGCAAATTAGCAGTCTCGAAGGCAGAGGGCAACTTTGGTAATGGGACAAAATGTACACACTTCGAAAATCGATCCACAATGGTCAAAATTACAGAGTTACCTTCAGATGGGGGAAGGCCAGTTACAAAGTCCACAGCGATGTGAGACCAGGGACGGTGTGGAATCGGGAGTGGACGAAGCAGACCAGCAGGAGCACGGTGGGATGCTTTACTGCGGGCACAGACCGAGCAAGCAGAAACAAATCCCTTGATGTCAGCGGACATTGTGGGCCACCAGAAGCGCTGCTGGATTAAGGTAAGGGTTCGATGAAATCCAGGATGACAGGAGACTCTGGAGGAATGGCCCCACTGCAAAACCACAGATCTGGCTGATGGCGGCACAAACAAGCAGCCTGGAGGACATCCTGGAGGTGAGGGATGATTGACAAGGGCCTCCTGGACAGATTTCTCCACCTCCCAACAGACTGCCCCTACCACACAGGTGGGAGGCAAGATATTTTCAGTAGGAGGTTCTTCATTAGGAGGCGCAAACTGGCGGGACAAGGCATCCGGCTTGAGGTTCCTGGACCCCGGACGGTAAGTGAGTGTGAAGTTGAACCGGCCAAGGAATAGTGCCCAGCGAGCCTGGCGGGAATTTAGCCTGCGAGCAGAACGTAGATAGGATAAATTCTTATGATCTGTCCATACCATGAATGGCTGTGCCGAGCCCTCCAACCAGTGCCTCCACTCCTTTAGTGCGACGATGACTGCCAGCAGCTCCCTGTTGCCAACATCATAGTTCCTCTCCGCAGGAGTTAGACGACGGGAGAAGAAGGCGCATGGATGCAACTTCTGGTCAGTGGCATTGCGCTGAGAAAGGACGGCTCCAACACCAGAGTCAGAGGCATCCACTTCGATGATGAACTGGGCAGAAGGATCTGGGTGAGACAATACTGGAGCAGAACAAAAAAGGTCCTTTAATTTCACAAAAGCTGCCTCTGCTTCAGCAGGCCAGTCAAAAGGCACTTTAACAGAAGTAAGTTTGGTAAGAGGTGCCGCAACTTTACTATAGTCACGAATAAAGCGTCTATAGAAGTTTGCAAATCCTAAAAATCTTTGGAGTTGCTTCCTATTGGAAGGGGTTGGCCAATCAGCAACCGCCTGTACCTTGGCTGGGTCCGTCCTGATCTGCCCCTTTTCAATGACAAAACCAAGGAAGCCAACAGAACTCTCATGAAATTCACACTTCTCTGCTTTTACATAAAGTCTGTTTTCGAGAAGGCGTTGTAGAACAAGTCTGACATGTTGTACATGTTCTTGAAGAGAGCGAGAAAAAATCAAAATGTCGTCAATGTATACAAACACAAATCTATTCAACATATCCCGCAACACATCATTAATAAGGGCCTGGAACACAGCTGGAGCATTTGTTAAACCAAATGGCATTACCAGGTACTCAAAGTGTCCGAGTGGGGTGTTGAACGCCGTCTTCCATTCATCTCCCTCCTTTATACGGACTAGATGATAGGCACTCCGAAGGTCAAGTTTGGTAAAAATGGTGGCCTCTTGGAGTGAGCAAAACGCTGAATCAATCAGTGGAAGGGGATACTTGTTTTTGACAGTAATATCATTGAGTCCCCTGTAATCAATGCAAGGGCGAAGTGTACGGTCCTTTTTATCAACAAAAAAGAAACCGGCCCCTACAGGGGATGAGGAGGGGCGAATGAGCCCAGCAGCTAGGGAATCGGTGATATAAGTCTCCATAGCCCCCCTCTCAGGATTGGAAAGATTGTAGAGCTTGCTGGTTGGTAATGGTGCGCCAGGGATCAATTCAATGCTACAATCATAAGGTCTGTGAGGAGGCAATGATGAGGCATTGTCCTTAGAGAACACCTCCTGTAGGTCATGGTACTCAGCTGGCACAAGAGACAAATCTATGGGCTTGGGATTAGTAGGTGTGCATCTGTCAAGCGAGGGAACTGCCGAATGTAGACAGTGGCTGTGACAAAATAGGCTCCAATTAATTATGGATAGCTGTGACCAGTCAATGTGTGGATTATGTAGTTTAAGCCAGGGGAGGCCTAAAACTAGAGGAGTGGAAGGAGAGTTAACAATGTACAAAGAAATTGTCTCGTGATGATTGCCAGATAGGAGTAATGAAACTGGGGTGGTACGATGCGTAACGCTGGCAAGAAGTTTCCCATCAAGAGCATAAACATTCTTGGGCTCAGGAAGGGCATCAGAAGAAATGTTACATTGGGAAACAAACATGGAGTCAATAAAGTTGTCATCTGCTCCTGAATCCACTAGGGCAACAAGGGGAAAGGATTTCTTTGCGTAGGACACAGTACCTTTAAGCTGGATACGTCCGCAGGAGGGATCAGTCGGTGTGTGGCTCACCAGCGCCCCTCCGCTGGCTGATGAGCCTGGTCTTTTGGCAGAGCAGGGCAGTGATCAACAGTGTGTCCAGCTTTACCGCAGTACATGCAGAGCCCAAGGCGAAGGCGACGCTGGCGTTCCTGTTGGCTGAGTCTCATCCTTCCCAACTGCATGGGTTCCTCAGAACTTGGAACAGGAGTTGGAGCAGCTGGTGATGATTCAGTCGGCAGGTGAGTGGCAGGTGCAGGCTGACGAGGTTGATGAGAGTAGAGAGTGGGAGGGGGAATGCTCTTCCTAACTGCTCTCTCCCTACGTCTTTCAGATAGACGATTGTCTAAACGTATGGCTAAGAAAATTAATTCTTCCAATGTAGAAGTCTCATCACGAGCTGCCAGCTGGTCCTTGAGTTCCTCACTTAAACCACTGAAAAACACCCCCTGCAAAGCTTTCTCATCCCACCCGGTCTCTGCAGCTAGAATGCGGAAATCTATAGAGTAGGAGGAAACAGAACCACTACCCTGGCGTAGGGAAAGCAGCCGGCTACTGGCCTCCTTTGTTTGTAACGGGTGGTCAAACACTCTTCTAATCTCATTGGTAAATGTATCCATAGCATTACAAACTGGGGAACTACTATTCACTAAAGCTACGGCCCAGGCAGAAGCCTTACCAGAGAGTAAACTCATAATAAAGGCTACCTTAGCTTTATCAGTGGAGTAAGTTAGCGGCTGTTGGTTGAAGACTAGCATACACTGGTGTAGAAACTGTCCACATAACCCTATTTCACCTGAATATCTGGCGGGAGTGGGAATGAAGGGCTCTCGAGGTAGGGCATGTTGATGGTCTGGAGGAGCAGAAGCCGCAACAGGAGCAGGTGGAACTTGAACTGGTGGAGGATTGGCTGCCAGGTGACTAGCGAGTTGGTCAAAACGAGCACTTAACTCAGAAAAATTTGAGTTAAGTT
The DNA here is from genome assembly GCF_951799975.1 of Gobius niger. NCBI lineage: Eukaryota > Metazoa > Chordata > Actinopteri > Gobiiformes > Gobiidae > Gobius > Gobius niger. Next base: position 42,606,225 of record NC_136853.1, read on the forward strand.
GGCGGAGTGAGTCCACAAGTTCTTTTATGGTCCTCTCATGCTGGCCCACACGGGATGCTTGTAGGGCGAGAGCCTGCTTAAATCTTTCAATCTCTGCGGGGTCCATGATGGCCAGATAATTCTGTTAAGGATTGCAGAGGAGGAACCCCAAAGCGGAGACTGAGGCAGGTAAGGTTTACCAATTTATTTCCAAAAAACAAAACAAAAAAACTGAAGAGGCTGAGGCGACGGGGGCAGGCAGGCAGCAAGTAGAACCAGGACGGAGCAGAGGTAACCCAGAGCGAGAACCAACCTGGGCAAAGACGGAGACATGTAAGAATCACAAAATACGTCAGGACAAAAAGCAGGTAAGGCTTCTACCAACTGAGACGGAATTATCTGGCAGTGTGGAGAGGACTGAGCAGAGTGTTTGTAGGCTGGTTCCTAATCAAGTCCAGGTGTGCCTCATTGCTGCATGTGCCAGCCACACCCCCGTCAACCACCAGCTCTGCACAGAAGGAAAGAAAAAAAACACAAAGAGGAGGGGAACAAAACACAAACCATAACACACAGCAATGGTCAAAATGCAGACCTCCACTCCGAGTCTACCACCCAACTAACGATTACTTATCGATTATTCTGCAGATCATTTTTATGACTAATCGCTTGTGAAAGGCGCATGTTATTTCTTTGAAACTTCTTCCCACATAAGGCTAAGGTGAGTGTTTGTCGAGGCTCTTAGTACTAATACCTGATTTCTGATGGGATAATTGCCCTGAGACACAGAAAAATCTGTATGAACTTCACAATGTACAAAACATTTTACACCCCAACTTGAAAAATAAAGTAGTTTTTCATCAAAAACACATTTTCATGTCATTGTTTCACTTTTTGACTCTGTTTAAACCATAAAACGATTCATCTATCTCCAAACTATCAACTGTTTCTTTAGTTTCAGCCCTATTTCATTTTGACATTGGGCTAATACAAAAACATTGATGTTTGTGTGGATGGGTTAAAACATGGTAAATGGCCTCGACTTATATAGCTCTTTTCACCGACACTGAAAGCGATTTACAGCAGGGAACCACTCACACTTGAAATTTTATGTGAAAGGCACACTAAGTTACACACAATCGTGAAGGGAAATGAAATTTATGCATGATTTGGATTTTTTTTTATGAATAAAAAACTGAAAAGTGTGATGTACAAAAGTAGGCCTCCTTTCCTTTCAATGCAACCAGAAGTTGATGAGTTCTGAATGATCACATGTTGACCCAATGACTAAATAGAGTCTACCTGTGTGCAACCTAATGTCAGTTCAAATACAGCTGATCTGTGATGGTCTCAGAGGTCTGTTGGGGAGCAAAAGCATCATGAAGTCCAAGAACACACCAGACAGGTCCGGGATAAAAGATTTCCAAAGGTTTGAACATATCTCAAAGTACAGTTAACACCATCCAGGAATGGAAAGAGTCTGGCATCCAGGGTCATCATAGGCTTCTTGGTAACAGCTCTGGTCTGTGCTGTCCTTGTTCGGTCAGTAAGTTTAGGAGGACGGCCTGGTCTTGGTAGGTTTGCAGCGATGTCATACTCTTTGCATTCCTGGATGGTGTATTTAACTGTACTGTGAGAGATGTTCAAACCTTTGGAAATCTTTTTATAACCTAACCCAGCTTTATACTTCTTAATAGCTTTATCCAAGACCTGCCTGGTGTGTTCTTGGACTTCATGATGCTTCTGCTCCCCAACAGTCTCTTAACAGACCTCTGAGACCATCACAGAGCAGCTGTATTTGAACTGACATTAGATTACACACAGGTAGACTCTATTTAGTCATTAGGTCAACATGTGATCATTCAGAAATCATCAGGCAACTTCTGAAGGCAATTGGTTGCACTAAAAGGAAAAGGGGGGCCTATACTTTTGCACATCACACTTTTTATTTATAAAAAAAAATCTGAATCATGTATACATTTAATTTCACTTCACGATTGTGTCACTTAGTGTGTCTTTCACATAAAATTTCAATTAAATATATTCATGTTTAGGGTTCATGTGGTAAAATGTTGAAAAGTTTAGGGAGGGGGGATACGTATGCATACCACTATACACTACAACATGTTGTGTGTCAAAATATATTTGCTAAATTTTCCTAAAAGTTAAAGAACATTTAAGGCTATAGTTATCACAGCCTTAGTTTATTGCAAGTCCAATAATGAATGGCTTTTGATTCATTTCGAAGCAACTATTACGACTGAAAGATTTGTAAAATCCATATGCACTCACAATACTACAATTCTAAACATTTATTGACAATTCATGAACAAACTATTAAAAAAAAAACAATCCCAAGAGATGTCAATCTGAGAGTGAAACAGTCTTTGAACTACATTGTTAGGGAAGTCATAATCAATAACAATGCAATCCATAATCATTGTATCGTGATGATGCCTTGATACAGGTCATACTGCACTAGTGGGTTATGGTTCGGTACGAGAGTTGCTGAACAAGTAGCTCATAATTTTCTTAAACATTCCAACACATACGCTTTGGAGGCTGGAGTTGATAAGCGACTCGACGATACGATTGATTGGGAGGTGCGAGCAGAGGTGGATGATGCCGTATAAGATGGAATGATGACAGGCTTTGGTGCAATTTATCAAATCAAACTTTATTTATAATGCACTTTTCAAACCGAAAGGTATCACAAAGTGCTTTGCAGATTACAACTTTTAAAACAATACGCCTGCACAACCTCCCATCCCCCCGAATATAGAAGGCCCCTTCAGAGGAGACACTGGGAGAGCCTAAAAATATAAGAAACCATCTAAAAACACTCTTAAGAGTTTAAAATATAGTAGTAAAAGCAATTAATGAAGCTAGAAATATATATAATATACTAGCTGAGACCCGGCCTTCGGCCGGGCCTCGCTAGTCTCCACATTTGATAGTCAGAGATTATGAGTTATTACAAAGCAATGTCCAACCGGTCACACATGTCAGCTGTAGACCAGTGGTTCCCAACCCATTCCAAAAACTATGGCCACTACAAATGTTTAAAATATTGAATGCTAAAAATGATAGCAAACAAACTGCAATTTGAGTGTTTGATGCACCCGCACTCCTTTCTTATAAACTACAACGACAATATGTTCGCTAAACTCGGGGAATAGAAGTCAAGAGACAGTGTGATAATTATGGATAAATATTAGGGGTTCAGCTCTAACGGTGTGGTTCCCGGTGCAGGACCCGTGGTTTGGTGCATCACGGTAGTGTGCAATCAAAAAAATAATAAGTAGGTTTTGAACTGAAATAGCCTAATGATCGTTATTAGACAGTATTTATAACCTTACAATGAAATTGGCAATGCGTTCAAAGCTGCTTTAGAATAAAATGTACCTCTGGGCTCACAATACGAGAAAGCAAAATAGAAAACAAATGGTACAGCAGCAACGTAAAAAAAAAGGAAAAAACTACGAAGTGCAGGCCATGCGCTCGTTAAGTGGTAGTTTCATTTTCGCTTTTACTCACACGGAGGATAAGTCAGTCGGAGCAGCGCGTTTGATTAGAGGCTCGTGTTTGAGCAGGTTTTGGGCAAAGTTTTGCGTGTACTTTTTTTCGGAGACAAAGCTTTGAAGAAGGAATACGGCCAGGATTGGATCTTACGCTATAATAATGAATTATAATGAACCACAGCCTCGGTCACTGCAGGAGAGACTTAAACAAAGACACGCAGATGTGTGTTGGAGGATGTAACTGTACCTGTGCGGAGCGTCTACAGCTGCAGTTTAGGGTGAGTGACGATGACACACATCGCCCTGTTTGGATGTGCGCGCGCGCACACACACACACACACACACACACACACACACACACACACATACACACGCACGCGCACGCACACACCGCCCTGTTTTGATGCACGCGCGCACACATACACGCACCGACGCACGCGCGCGCACGCGCGCACACACACACACACACACACACACACACACACACACACACACACATCGCCCTGTTTGGATGCGCGCACACTAGTGATGCGCGGGTCAGGGTTTTTTTCAACCCGCGGGTCCCGCATTTGGAACAGGTTCTAACCCGACCCGGCCCGACCCGCAACGTTGTTCTATTTTTACAGCCCGCCCCGCCCCGCACCCGCACCCGCACCCGCACCCGCAACCATTAAAAATTACGCGTTACAACTATGATCCGTATGAACAGCACCGGCGTGTCAGCCCCTCGCGCGCGCGCGCGCTCTCTCTCTCTCTCCCCCTCCGAAGAGCGCTGGGCAAGAGGGTCGGCCTAACGCGAAGTCACACACAGTCGCACATACGGTGGAAAATAGAAAACATGAGCTCCACAAAAGCGTTCTCTGGATCACAAGCTGCAAAACGCTGCTTGTTTTATGAAAATCCGACGTATATTTATGCCAAAAACCTGCTGTAAAGACGACGGAATAAGTTGTGAATGAATTCAATGAATGCGCGTACGGAGGCATAGAGTGCCCGCGACCGGCATTTTTTGACCCGCCCCAACCCGCCCCGCGATCGAAGGAGAATTTCACGACCCGACCCGACCCGAACCGCGGGCAGACCGCGGGGCCCGCGGTGGAACCCGCAACCCGCGCATCACTAGCGCACACGCACGGCAGTCAGATCTCGTGCACTCGCGTTGTTGTGACGGCGGGTTGTCCTCGGACAGCAGCACCGCGGTCCATATGGACGCGTGGTCAATGCCCGCGGGCGGCGGGACCGCAACGTGGGCGCCGGCAGCGGATGTAGCCCCCAGCACCAACCACGCACAAACTACTGTCGCCAGGCTTCCTGGTGTTCCCAAACGGTCTCCCATCCCAGTCCTAACCAGGCCCGTCCCTGCTTAGCTTCAAAGTCGGTATGGGAAATAAACATGGCGGCGCCCAGGCGGCGGCCATTGAGATAGCGTTTTCTATAATAGATAATTAGGACTAAATAAATAGATGTCCGTTAAAAGCTGAGCTAAAAAGGTGGGTCTTAAGCCTGCTCTTAAAAACATGAATGTTCTCTGGAACGACCTGCCGGAGGAGCTCAGGGCTGCAGAGGCGAGGGCCGCAATATTGGAAAGACGCCTCGTCACGAGTCTGACTTTAGGAATAACTAGGAGACCCCTGCCGGAGGAGCAAAGGGGCCGTGAAGGTTCATAAGGTAAAAGCAGTTCTGAAAGATAGGAAGGACCAAGACCATTAAGACATTTAAAAACCATTAAAAGAACTTTAAAGTTGATCCTGAAACACATGGGGAGCCAATGCAGCGATTCTAAAACCGGTGTAATGTGGTCCCGCCTCCTGGTCTTCGTCAGGACACGAGCTGCTGAGTTTTGTAAAAGTTGTAGACCTGAGATACTCTTTTTGGGAAGACCAGAAAGCAGGGCATTACAGTAGTCAATACGACTGGTGATAAAAGCATGCATTAGGGTCTCCGTGTTGGCCCAAGAGAGAATGGGGCGGACTCTGGCTATGTTCTTTAGATGGTAAGAACTATCTTTGTGATATTCTTCATGTGTGGAATAAAAGTCAGCTCAGAGTAAAAAATAACGCCCAGGATTTTCACCTGTGAGGAAGGATTAAAAGAAAGTGACTGTAGTTTTGGTAAAAGTTTCTCTCTCTGGGCCTCAGGGCCGATGATTAAAACTTCAGTTTTATTCAATTTCTGTTGTTTTTGGTGTCAGTGTGGGCCTTGGGGCATTCGCAGATATTTGCGCCTCCAGCAGACTTTTCCTTTACGTTTCCAGAGCTTGTGCGAGATTTGTAAAGCCTCCTGCCTGTACTTGTGGTTTTGAATATAGTGCCGGTTTGATGAATGGCTTTGCTGTGACATTGAGGGTTGGTCTTGGCACGGCGGCAGAAACTTCAAAACCCGTGTGGAGGAAATACGTTTTCGGAGCACTAGCATCTGTCGTTTTTCTCCTAAATGACGCTGCTAGCTCTTGGTCAAGCCAATTAAATGCCTGTGCTTCTGGATTTGGACGTATTACTTGTTTGAGCAATGGTTTTGCTGTGCTTGCTTCAACACTCGTGTGGGGGGAATAAGTTTTGGTTTTAGCGTCCAGCGTTTTTTTTTTGTAGATAATGCTGCTAGCCCTTGTGTAACTGAATCTTCTGCCCGTGCTTGTGGATTTGGGCTTATTACTTGTTTGACCAATGGTTTTGCTGTGACATTGAGGGTCGGTCTAGGCACGGCGGCAGAATCTTCAACACTTGGGTGGGGGAAATAAATTGTTGTTTTTGGAGCACTAACATCCAGAGTTTTGTCAGTAAATAATGCTGCTAGCTCTTGTGTAACCGAATCTTCTGCCTGTGCTTGTGGATTTGGATGAATTACTTGTTTGACCAATGGTTTTGCTGTGACGTTGGAGAGGGTCGGTCTTGGCATGGGGGCAGAATCTTCAACACTCGTGTGGGGGGAGTACATTTCTGTTTTTGGAGCACTAGCATCCAGCGTTTTTTTTGTAAATAATGCTGCTAGCTCTTGTGTAACCGAATCTTCTGCCTGTGCTTGTGGATTTGGACGTATTACTTGTTTGACCAATGGTTTTGCTGTGACGTTGGAGAGGGTCGGTCTTGGCACGGCAGTAGAATCTTCAACACTCGTGTGGGGGGAGTACATTTCTGTTTTTGGAGCAATAGCATCCAGCGTTTTTTTTGTAGATAATGCTGCTAGCTCTTGTGTGACCGAATCTTCTGCCTGTGCTTGTGGATTTGGATGAATTACTTGTTTGACCAATGGTTTTGCTGTGACATTGGAGAGGGTTGGTCTAGGCATGGGGGCAGAATCTTCAACACTCGTGTGGGGGGAATAAGTTGTTGTTTTTGGAGCACTAGCATCCAGCATTTTTTTTGTAAAAAATGCTACTAGCTCTTGTGTAGCCGAATCTTCTGCCTGTGCTTGTGGATTTGGACATATTACTTGTTTGACCAATGGTTTTGCTGTGACATTGGAGAGGGTCGGTCTTGGCGTGGGGGCAGAATCTTCAACATTCGTGTGGGGGGAAAAAGTTGTTGTTTTTGGAGCACTAGCATCCAGCATTTTTTTTGTAAAAAATGCTACTAGCTCTTGTGTAACCGAATCTTCTGCCTGTGCTTGTGGATTTGGACGTATTACTTGTTTGACCAATGGTTTTGCTGTGACATTGGAGAGGGTCGGTCTTGGCGTTGGGGCAGAATCTTCAACACCTGTGTGGGGGGAGTACATTTCTGTTTTTGGTGCTTGTGGATTTGGATGAATTGCTTGTTTGACCAATGGTTTTTCTGTGACATTGAGGGTCGGTCTTGGCACGGCGGCAGAATCTTTAACATTCATGTGGGGGGAATAAGTTGTTGTTTTTGGAGCACTAGCATCCAGCGTTTTTTTTGTAGATACTGCTGCTAGCTCTTGTGTAGCCGAATCCTCTGCCCGTGCTTGTGGATTTGGATATATTACTTGTTTCACCAATGGTTTTGCTGTGACATTGGAGAGGGTTGGTCTAGGCATGGGGGCAGAATCTTCAACACTCGTGTGGGGGGAATAAGTTTTGTTTTTTGGAGCACTAGCATCCAGAGATTTGTCTGTAAATAATGCTGTTCGCGCTTGTGTAACCGAATCTTCTGCCCGAGCTTGTGGGTTTGGATGAATTACTTGTTTGATCAATGTTTTTTTTTTGGCAGTGGCGGAAGTTGGATTTTGCGCAAGGGCAGAATTAACAATCCCTATGTTAGAATCAGATGCTTTTGAGGTAACGGCGTCAATCGTCAATCTTCCTTGCCTGGTAACTGAGTCACTACGGTCAGTGACTGGGCGTATTTGCTTTTGCACATATTGCAGCAAGTACTCAGGATAGATCTGGTGCTTCTCGAATACGACAAAGATGGAGGGGTTTTCCACGTTGTCCACGCAGCTGTCGAAGAGGTTCACGTGTCCTTCGTCTTTTGAAGGAGGTCGCCTGAATTTGGAGCTGCCTTTGGTGAAATCTCCGACCAAAACCCGAGACACGAACATGAAGCGGACGTCGGATGTGCCGGTGTAACAGTGGGAGTATGAAGCGTTCCGGGCAAAGTAGCTTCCTGAAATTAGAAAGAAAAAGATGATCAAAGAGTCTGCTATATGAAAGGCTTTTTTCTTTATGAGGCTTGAAGAGTTTTTAAGTTTTAGTACAATTTTGTTGCAAAGGGTTTACTTATTAGATACAAAACCTTTTTTTTTATTTTATTTTTTTAAATCAACTAGGAAGATATTTGACTGACATGACAGTTTTAGGTGATGCAGAAATCTTGAATCTTACAAGTACTATCAGATAAAAATATTCCGCTTTCAGTTCACCAGATCAACAAGGTCAGTAAAAAGGACAAAATCGGATCTAAACTCGGGCTATGCAAAATGTATAATAGGACTAACCCATGATCAAAACAGGAGAAAACATGAACAAAAGCTTGGTCTCCAAGTCGAACAAAGACTGGATCTCTAAGAAGCCAGAGAGCCAGAAGAAGTTACCCATTGATACATCTGTACATCCATCCATCCTCTTCCACTTCCGCCGGGTTGTGGGGGCAGCTGTTGGAGCTGCCCATATTACATTGCACCAGCCCCTATGGCTCCACCTGCAGGTGGTGGGGTCCACGGAAGGACAGCCTCGTGGTTCTAACCGGGCCTGTTGGTCTCTCATAAGGGGCTTCTGAACTGCTCTTTGTCCGACCCAGGACCTGTTTGCAACGGGAGACCCTACCAGGGGCATGAAGCCCCCGAAAACATAGCTCCCAGGATCATTCGGGCACTCAAACTCCTCCACCACATTAAAGTGACGGTTCCAGGAGGGGCCCATTGATACAAGCATCACAAATTAAAAAACACTGCATTGGTCTACAGCTTTTGTAATCAATCACTCACTTACAGATGAGTGAGTTATTCATTTATTCTTCAGACACAAAATCACACAAATAAAATAAGGACACAGATATAATGCACTGGCTGCAGCAGGTATAAGACTGCCAACGTTCAAGTTTCTCACAAGAGAGCTACTGTCACAAATGTATACAAATACAAATGTATTACAGGATGTCTCACTATGTGATAGGGCATGAACGACTGCTGACTTTATAGTCAAGAAAGTCGACGTAGAGTCAACTTGTCGAGTGATGACGTCATCATATTAACAACGGAGGTATAACGCCTAATTAACAAAAGTATAACATGTTCACGTCCAAATCCGTCATGTAATAATGTAGGCTCACATGTAAGCAGGGTTTACAGCGTATTTTCTGAGTTGATATACAATATAGTGGCTTATTACCATTTACTAGGTTTTAACCTATTTTTAGGTAACGCTCAGTGTTTACCGGCGCCTCCAGAAACAAGCAGATCCGCGTCCTCTCCCCTCACTCCTCCTGGCCTCCTCTGGCCTCTCGTCTTCCTTGTAAATCCAAGGTCTGAAGTAAACAAACTTTCGGTCCCAGAGTGTTAGATTGTAGTTGATTCCACGTCAATGACCCCTCCAAGAACCGCCACCGACGTGGTAGAGGGGTTTGAGCGCCCGAATGATCCTGGGAGCTCTGTTGTCGGGAGCTTCGTGCCCCTGGGAGGGTCTCCCAGGGCAAACAGGTCCTAGGTGACGGGTAAAGAGCGGTTCAGAAGCCCCTTATGAGAGACCAACAGGCCCCGTTAGAACCATGAGGCCGTCCTTCTGTGGACCCACCACCTGCAGGAGGAGCCATAAGGGGCTGGTGCAATATGATTTGGGCAGCTCCAACAGCTGCCCCCTGACCCGGCAACGGACAAGTGGAAGAAAATGGATGGATGGATCCACGTCAATGAGTCCGTGAGACAGAAAAGTTTGCGTGTGCGCGATGGGCCGTGGTTTGCGCTGCTGACGGTGGAGACTGTCTCGATTTCAGCTGAGCTCAAGTGACTACGCGGGTGAAACTCTATGTAGAGCATAAAAAAAGTGAATGCTAACCATAATAGATCCATGACGCTAACCGCTGTTTATTGTCCGAAACACGGAAAAGGGGTTCCGCCTTGACATTAATGTTAAAAGTAGGTAGAGAGAGGGAGGCAGGAAGAAAGAGATTAACACACGACTAGTCGACTCTCTAAAATGAGGTCAACTAGTCGACTAGTCTGTTCATGACCTACTATGTGCACAGTGAAAGCAGAAAGATCATCACTGTCCCTTCTGCCCTCACTCAAGGACATTTACAGCACTCGCAGAGCCATCACTGGCGACCTCTCTCAACGCCTGTGTCATGATTCGTCTTTTGTTCCCCTGTTTTTGTATGTTTTGTGTTTTGGTCTTGTCCTGTGTTTTATTTTGACGTGTGGTCTGATTTTGCTTTACTTCCTTTGTGTTAATTACCTGCTCCGCCCTGATGTGTTTCACCTGTGCCATGTTTCCTTTGTCAACGTCAGCCCCAGTTTGTTTGAGTTTTGTCTTCACTGTATTTTGTTATTTTGGTTTTCGTCATTCATTAAACATCACTAGTTTTATTGCAGTCCCGTACCTAACCTGGTGACAACCTGTACCTAAACCTCTGCCTCTGGCCACCTACAAGAAGGTATCGGAACCTCCAGCCTCGTACCACTAAACTGGTAAGCATTACCCCTTTTCCCTCACTCACCACCACTATTCTAGTCCCCACTAGTCCCTTCTTGCACAGAAAAAATAGCAGAAAAGTTTAAATTGAGAATTTTGCGCAAACTCACCCTGGCCATAAAGCGTCCCGTTGACTCCACACACTCTCCAGTCAAAGTTCGTGGCACAAATGGCATCCACAAATTTGGGGTCAGTCCCGTGGAAAAGCTTCTTCTCCAATACAGGTTTTCTGCCATTGTTGTTCTTCATGTGAATCTTTTGCCTCATGACACAATAACAAACTATTTAGTTTACAAAGCCATTCATTAAAAATGAACAATTTAATAAAACACTTACAGCTGAAAGGCCTCCCACAATTGTTTGTTCTGAATCCTTTCTATTTGGATGATGTTAAAACTTTGCATGGTCTGACAGAAGAGCTGTTGGATCTCGTTATATTCTTCTGAGGACGACTGCAGGCTCACTCTCTATGAAGAAAAATGTAACAATCATCAAAAAGCGAGACTTCGTACAGTATATGATTCATATCGTTATACAATAAATGCACAACAATGTCATAGGATTGTATTGTTTTGTATATTTTCTCCTCACATGAAACAAGGCTACAGTGTTAATGTTTATGGGCAGACTTAATTCAATGTTGCGCTGCATCGACATGTTTATCCACGTCACGGGCCGAGCCCAGAGGCTCAGCCCGGACCAGAGACACTAGAACCTGGACTGCGGGCCATAGAGACACTCATGGGGCCCGATCTTGTGCATTAAAACGGAGACGATAGCGTGACATTTTGCGCTCAGTAGGAGCGCACTTTGTGATCTTGCCACTCCAGACTTAGCGCATTTAAGTGGGTGGAGACACACATTTTCCTCCAACCAGATCGACTCCGCATCCAGGAGAGTGGCTGTGTGGTTGTGTGGGGTGAACATGTGCTTTTGTTTTGCTTCGCGTTCACGCTAAGCGCGGGCCGATCCGCGCCACAGCGGACGCTGTAGCTCTTTTTCTCTCGAGACATGAACATCGTTTAGCTCACGATGGGGTAAATAAAGTTTTTAGTTTGACCTGTGAGAGCATAACCCCCAAATTCCACATTCTCCGTGCTCGCCCCGCTCCGCTCCGTTCCGCTCCGCCCCGCTCCGCCCCAACCTCCGCAGCTAATGCGCTGCTATATTGAACGTTCAGAAACATTCCACATCGTCCACTCCGCTCCGAGGGGCCTAAGTCGCCTCTCCGCCACTCCGCCTCGCCACGATAAAAATACGGATCAGCTCTATTTTCAGGTCCGTCTGCGCCCCGTCAGCTCCGGCCGGATCAAGCTCCACAGTTCAGACCGCACCAAACGGGAAAGAGAACGACAACAATATCCGTATTTTCAAAGTAAATACCCTCCGAGCGGACTTTATTTTAACGAAAATGTCACTATTTCACACAAAGTGACCTCGATAATTCCCTCTGGGGAGTTTGTTATCACAAAAACAATCACACGACCCGGTTAAGCTTCTGTTGCTTTCGTTCACGTAACTTTTTTTTCTGCCTCTCTCTCCCTCGCGCATGAGGGGCACAGGCTTCATGCTTCAACGCCGCATAGCTCGCATGCTCATAAATAGTTGTTTATTATTTTATTGGGAGGTTTATTTCTCAAAGTCGTTGCTTTGTGCCCGTGCTCCTCCTGGCGGAGAGGACCGGGGCGGACTGAAGTGGAGACAGTGGGCATTGATGTCGCAGCCGTTCGGAGTCGGGGCGGAGCGGAGTGGAGCTGAGCGCACAGGCGGATGATGTGGAATCCCGGGGTAAGGCTTAAGAAAGAACGCAAGACAGCGCAATGTAAACGAGGAAGTGCATGTCAGCCGTGATTCCATCAGTGCGGTCACCTCCTCTTGTGACGCCCCCTCACAGGTGGCGGAGGCGAATGGCACATATAGCTCCGCCACTCGGAAAATAATTCGCCAAGAGCCTGCGCCGCCCCGTGCGCCGCCACAAGATCTGGCCCATGGTGTTTTTATATATATATATATATATATATATATATATATATATATATATTCTTTTTTAACAAAAGATCGCTGCTGCGCAAACTTTGTGTGGATGGCTTCCCTGCCTCACACCCGCCGTGTACCGGGAGACCGGGAGTCACCTGGGTCTTCGCGAGGCCCTGCTCCGTGTTCTGGCTGGTTTGAGCGTCAAGTCTGTGGACCGTACTCCGTGACGCGAGTAGCCCGAGTGTCAAACAACTCCTTCGACAGCTCCACAGCTGTCTTCGGTCCGGACGGGTTCACAAGGTCCAAGTTTGAGCGGCGCGAGCAGGTCCTGCTGACCACGCGCTCTCCTCTCGCCGATCAGGGGAATGATTGAAGCATGTCTCGTCATAGGACTGTATTCGGTCCGGACGGGTTGGTTAGGTTCCGGTCAGCTGTCAGCTCTACGCGCACCTGTTTCCTCCCAAAGGAAGGCTCTGAGAGATGGGTAGTTCTGCCCTCGGCTCCAGCGCTGAGTCCACGGAGCTGACAGCTGCTTTTCGCTGGTTCAGATCATTGTCCAGAGTTTGCTCTGACTGCAGCGCTACATCCACGCCTTTTCGTTTTACCACACACTATTTTTTTTAATGTGGTCAAATTGTATACTCTTCTTTAATTGGCTATTTAGGCCTACAGCTTATTTGATAATCATTATTAGCCTATTTCTTTCCTCCCTCTTTTTTATTTTGTAAATGTGATCTTGGGCTGGTTATGGGTTACTGACAGATTCTTTAATTTTCCTCATGCGCAAATATTTTATATTTCTTGTGTTAAAAACAACTCTTTATCATTTCCTGGTTGGAGATTTTTTTTTATCCAACCACGAAGGAAACCTTTTTGCCGTGTTTCGTGCGTGTAAAACACGTGGGTGCGGCCTCCTGATTATGAATATTTTTGGGCGTTTCATTCAAATGACGCTTGGATTTCTCCGTGGCATTTACCATCAGCTGCTTTTGCGTACGGAGAGATCTGAGCGTAAAGCACAGGTTCATAAATGCCACGTGCACTCTGGCGTATATCGCAAATACACCTACGCATACACAATTTTTCCAGGCAATGTTGATAAATGAGGGCCATTCAATGCAGTCAAGGGCCTGGTTAAGGGAGTTTATCTACTGCATTTGACCCATATTTCAGCAATACTGCACACACAGACCAGGAATGGACCTGGAGCCGTCTCTGTGAGTGCAAACCACATTCAAAGTTAGGGATTACATGGTTAATACCTTGTATCCAGTTTGAGAGATCTGCATTTTGTCCCAATAGTCTGGTACAGCAGTGGAGTCTGTTGGACATTTCCTACGAGTAAACAGGGGTTACAGAACAGTATTAACAGTCTGTGGTAGGGTGGAAAAGGGGCCAGTTAATTTTGGGAATTTTCATTAAATTCAGTGCTGTCAAAACGTTAAAGCTGAATAAACAATTAGTGAACAATTTGTTACCCATTAATTCTGTATTGGAACAATAAAAATATTCATAGTGCGAGTCCCCATATGTTATGTCAAACAACACAATACATGATCCCCAACTTTCCTAAATCTAGATCTCAGATCAAGATCTCAGGCCACCATTTTTACATACTGAGATGTTCTTGCTTAGACAAGTGGATGGGTACCTGTCTTTGTGCGTGCCCTCAGCCATGCAAAACAACCAAAGTTGTTGCTAGCATTTGGCCTCTCCCAATGTATTCCTATGGCTCCAAATGGGGGTGAAGTTGGAAGCTACCACATTCTTCCACTGGCACGCACAAAGACCAGACAGGTGAATATCCACTTGTCACTCACTCAGGCCACGACAGACACTGACCAATAGGAGGAATAAGTTGGGAAAGGAAGACGGCCTCAGGCTGGGCCATATTAAACAGAACAGACCTAAATAAGAGTAATCTCACAGACTGACTCGTGGCCTCACAGACTCTTTAAACAGTATAATATTGAACACACTTAATGACTCTACACATTGTGACTCGACATCAGGTCGAGCCATTAAGAAAACAGACATGGAGTAAGTCAATTTAAAAAAGCTCCTGTTTTAATGTGCCAAACATGCAAAATGGCGTTCTCTTCAAACCCTGATGGTCAAACATGGCCATGATGATTTAGTCACTTCTCATTTTTCCAGTGAGATATTTAAATGTATTACTATTAAATCTGATTCTCCTGATGCAGCTTATATCTGTTCTACTGTTGAGTTAATTCCCTTTTTATTCCCATTTAATTTGCATAATTTCCCATGGACAATTTTCAACTTTGCATTACCATAGTCTGTGGCTCAGGGGGTGGAGCTGGGCTCCTGCTATAGCTAAAAGATTGACATTTTATTAAGAATATTACTTCTAGGTTTTTTTTAAATACATTTTCTGAAGCGAGAAGGCTGTATGTTAATTTGGGCGTTCTGCTCTCACAAAATTCCACCCGATGGGCGGGGGGAGCGATAAAAAAAAACATCCGTCGTTGCCTATTTCACTTCCGGTTGATTTAATGTAATGGCGAATATGGCTTACAAGCAACTGACAGTGCCTGAATTGCGTGAAAGGTTGAAGAGAAAGGGTATTTCGAGTGTGGGGAAACGAAAGGAGGAATTGTTGTTGCTAGTTGAATGAGCGGATGGTGTTTATGAAGATTTAGAAGAAGATGATGGCGAGCAGAGCAAACGAAAACGTCTGTGTGTGCGAGTGAAAGACGGTGACAATGTGAATGAAGTTCAGCTGAAAGGGAAGAATGTGATGATGAATGATCTTCAACTATAGCTATACACATGATCTGCAGAAGGATCTCCCTAGTATTTAAGCTCATATCCAGCCCATATGTCCGAATGAAGGACTATTATTTGTGCCAGTGGACAATGGTTATTCCAGGTTAGCCCCGTTAGCTTGTTACAATCGCCTACAGCTCATTGTTGATAAGTCTGCAATAAACCACAAATGTATCAAGCCTGGCTCAGTGTGTGATCATCTCAAAGGCTGCTTTATATAGTTACCGGCTGTATTAACGTTATTATTGCTTAATACTTGTTTTCACCGGATCTATGCGCTGCTAAGGAGCTAGTTAGCTCCGGGTGAGTGGTTAGCAGCTCGGCTACGGACTTATTTTTGACATAGCTGATGTTCTCACGGTGAAAACACAGACTCGATAAAGTTGTATTGGGCAGAGAGATAATCAGAGGCTGTCAGTGTTTATGAAATGGCTGCTTTTTACAATAGTCTCCCAGGGACAGCTCACAGACCCCAGGGGCAACGGTTAGTTATCCGGCCCAGCCTTCGAGGCTCCGAGCCGTGGCTAAAAGTGTCCGCTGAAGGCAGGAGGGAGGCAGGTACGAGCCCCAAATGTAGGGAGTCGGAACAGTCAAAGTCTGCATCGTAAAATATCAGCAACTGAATTGTATTCCTCTCTTAGCAGAAGATGAAGCCAGCAGAGCGAGCGAAAACGCTCCAGCAGAACCGGAACTTGCAAAGACGATTTGGCACCCATAATGCACCGCAAAATTCAGTCGCTCCCCCGCCCATCAGATGAAATTTTGGGAGAGCAGAACGCCCGATGCTGTAAGCTTAGCGGTATTAAACACAAAACCATCATATGGGCGAGAATGAAGTTTAATTCTGACTCATCCAAACTGTTGCTGTGTCTTTAGGCAAAACAATTCTCCTTTCCTCACTTGTCTGCGCACTCTTGAGCACGACTGAGTGAACGCTGATGTGTGTGAGTGAATGGATACTTGATTTGAAGTGCTCCAAGTGCCCTTGGAGGTAGAATAGAGCTATATTGTGACAGTTTTCTACACTGTACGATGAATGAGCTGTACCTCTTGGATTGGGCCTCAGCTGCAGAAACAAACTGGGGGCGTCTCCTCACCAGCCGCTTAGTGCTGTACGTCAGGTTGGTTTGAATCATGTCTGAGAATATAGGAAAAGACAGGGTGAAGCGCTTTCTAATATGATAATCTGCACTGATGACCACTGCAGGTTCACCTGGGAAGCTGAGGGAATATCTATGAGAGCCAGCAGTGAACTCCACCACATCATTATCCTTTTTCAGATACATCTCCTCGAGCTGTTTACTGGTGATGCTGGGCAATTGATGCTCACTCGTCTGAAAAGGGGAACAAGAAAAATTACTACTTCCTGAATTTAAGTCCAAAGACAAGAAGAGAACTCCTTAATTAGTCCCACAGTGGGGAAAGATGCAACAGCAAACTACAAGAAGCATTATTGGAATCAAATATGGCGCGTACAAACACTATTATGTAATACCCATATGGGCACCAATAGAATAATGCATATATTTTAATTTTACCAACTTACAGCCCTCTTAAAAAAAAATGGAATTACATTTTATTTCATTAATGCATGTTTCAGTCATCCTAAATCAGTCAGTCTTTTGCTCTAAACATTGCCCTTGTACCAGTCCTTGTCAGGTTTGTCCATGTAACTTTATTACATCCATTTCAATGCTCCTTTTGGCTCCATTATGTACATGAGCACATTATGACATTAGTGCCACAGTTCAGCCAGTAGGTGGAGACTGTGCGCCCTCTGGTGGTATTTTGTTTACACAAATTTAATGTCGACGTTACATTTGTGTTAACAAAATACCAATAGAGTTTAAAAACCTGAATAGTGTGCATTATAATTAAAAGAGGGAATTTCGGACATCCAGGTAAACTCACACTTAAAGTCAGACAGTGATTTAGTGGTTAATTACCAAACATTTGGCCGTGTGAATCCAGAAATGTCCAGTTCCATCGAACATAAGAATTGTCTTTAAAGTGTAATAAAATCACTGACATAGTTACTTACACTGGCTGCATACTGGCACCACTTGCCACACTCTTCCTCCCAATACCAGAGCCAGTCGGTCGTGAGGATAAAGTCGGGCTCCAGCACAGAGTTAACAGTAGAGAGACGCCTCACTTCATCTGATCCACACTTCATGGTGTCAAAATGCACAGGAGGCCTGGTGGTGCTATAACGGTTACATAATGCATTAAAATTATTATTCTAATGTAAGTAGTAGTACTAAATGTATGTTTTCCCAGGGACAGGCGTCAGCACTTTATGACTAATTTTAGACTGTGCTGTGACTTTGAAGAGAAACTGATTCAGAGAATCATCCTATTCTCTTCTTCAAAAGTACAAAGATGTTAAAGGCCCTATGGCTGTTTTGTCTTTGTCTTTATTGTGGCCAGCTTAAGGCCCACCTGTGCAATATTCATGCATCTTGAATTCCACATCTGTGAGATGGGATGGATTATCTCTGTCAAAGCAGAAGTGCTCACTAACACAGATGTAAACAGATTTGCTTTTTTGTTTTAATTTCCTACTAACGCTAAAAACACATTCTCATTCATCCAGGTCTATATAGTACGTGTTTTTAATGGTATGGGAAGCCGTGGTACCCGGACAGAATCTACATAGACAACGAGAGAACATACAAACTCCATACAGAAAGGCCCCGTCCGGCTCCGGGATCGAACCCGGGACCGGCTGTGAAGCTCGAGCTGTGCTAACCGCTGCGTCACTGTGACAATATTCGTGAGAGGTGGGTCTGCTGCGTTTATAGAAATGTTTATATCTCATCTCATATCTTCAGTGTCATGTACCTGTAAGTGTTTTGCGGGTCACAATAGTCTTCCTCGATCTTCTCATTGTCAGCCATAGGAGTCCACTGCCTGCTCTGTTTGATCTCCCATCGGTACGGCATCTTGTCATGAGCTTTGAAACATTGATCTGTTACAAATATCAGTTAATTAATATCCAAATAACATTATAGAGCACATTTTAAATTAGTCATTAAAACTGATTTAATGACATCATTAAATCAGTTTTGAGTGTGCTTGACTCACCTTCATGTTTACAGTGCCCTTTGATGAAGTACATGCAGATCTCAGTTTTATCTATGAATGAAGAGTTATTTTTAATAATTAAATAATGATAAAAAGTGTTTTCATGTTTTTCCCATAAACCAGGGAAAACTAAGTAAAACAAAATCTAATCTAATCAGTTGAAAAGGATAGCCTTTACACTTAAAACATATAATTTACCTCTTTGTCTTGTGCCATTTGTATCCATTTCGGTATCAACCACACCCAGGGGGTCTCTACAGGAAAATGTTCTTTTAGCTAAATTTTCGCTATTGAACCGACCGTCCTTCTTATCCGCTCTCCTCAGCGCCTCTTTGTTTGCATACACAGACCTTAAAGTCAGAATCAAATGTTCCGGGACTTGTCTTTCTCTCAGGATTTTTAGCGGTTGTGGGGCGAGAAAGTCATGTGTCCTGAAGTAGGTGCAGTCAAAGGTAAGATATTTCTCACAAATGTGGAGTCTGTGGCAGCTGTCGGAGCACCGGCCGTTCAAGGCAAGGCCCTTATTGTAATCGAAGCAGATCTACAAAACAGAAGAAAAAAACACATGGTTCAGTTCAAGTAAAACTTCTGTACGCAGGCAGATACAAAAATGTTTGGACACATTTTCTAAACAGAGAAGCTGCAGTCCCACATTCCATCTCCTGTGTTTGGACAACAGAACGATTCTTTATAAAACAATTCTTTTTAAAACAATTCTTTATATAACCGAAGTAAATGTCCACTTCATCCACCAGACTGACGATAGTTACACAATGTGCAGGTTACAAAAAGAAGATATTAATGACTACTACAACAAATATACATATACACAAGAGTTATATTTTAGGGCAACCCTAAAATGTCAGGCCAAAAATATAATAATAGAAATGAAATCCACATTAAAATGTTTTATCTACTGCTATTATATATTTTTGGGTTGATTTATTAAAATATGCTTATTTAAAGAAATAAAGCATAAACACCCCTCTGCACTAAATGATTAGGTCCGATGTCTCGTTGCTGTAGCTGAGCTCCGCTCCCTCTCCTCACAGCGCTGTCGCACTCTGCTCGCTCTGCTCTGTCTCTCCCTGGAGTTTAAACTTCGGTGCTGGTCTTCAACATCACATACGGAGTAAATAATGATTGTAGGAATTTAATAGATGTTATAAAGAGGCTCTCCACATCACAAGCTTTTGGCCCATTAAATTTGTTTTAAAATCCGTCTCATATACACAGACTTACACCGGCTGTTTGTGCAGGAGGGCGGCAACTCGCGATGTATTTCTCGCTGTATTTCACATGAATGAGTCACTATAGAATCATCACATCCACTGTTAAACATTTGGCAAGGTGTCCTGGAAGAGGTTTCAGACTTTAGTTTAGTCTGCAGCCCGTGTCACAGCCCTGTGTCAGTGAGAGGACAAAGGGGCAGAGCACCGGCTGCAGAGGACCAGGGCTGGGCTTCCACTGAGAACCACTGACACTGGACATGTCTAACACAGCCTAAAATCCACATGACAGGTTTTTATTTCTATTATTCCAGATGATTGATTTGATCATATTATATCCATCCATTTTCTTCCGCTTTATCCGGGGCCGGGTCATATTATATTTGTATGAAAATATAGTTGATTTCATCCGTTTCATCGGTGACACAAGAGGGAGAAATTCATACAGCTCTAACTCACTGGTGACACTTCTGCACACTAGGAAAGCAAAATAAATAGTTATAACTGTCACATGTGTCATGATTTGTGTTCTGTCCCCTGTTTTGGTTTGGTTCCGTGTTTAGTCTTTTATTTTGTCATGTCTGTTCTGTCCTTGTGGTTTTGCTTTGCTTCCCTTGTGTTGATTACCTGCCCCGCCCTAATGTGTTTCACCTGTTCCCTGTTCCTTCTGTGTTTAGACCCCTGTGTCTTCCCTTGTCCTTGCCGGTTCATTGTGTTTCTGTTGGTGCGTAGTGTGTGTCCTGTTCTGGGTTCCTGTGCCTGCCTGTACATTTATTTGCAATTTCGTCAGTTCTTGGATTTGCCATTACATTTTCTTTCAACTTGTTTTTGGCTGTTTTGCGTTTGGGTCTAATCTCCACCTCACATGTGACAATATGGTCTTGAAATACAATTATGCCACAATCAGATTAGCATGTTATATAAATTGTTAGAACAAATGTCTCATTTTGAATATATGTATTTTTACAATTATGTTGCAATGAATAATTAGATTAAAAAATGCATCAAATTACAGAGGTTCGGTTCGAAATTTTGTGAGCGCGAAGCCCCTCCCCCTCAGGTGCTAAGCACCCCTAAAGTTGAAATCGCCCCTGGTTGAACCCATCTTTCTGCTGCAAATTGCACACCTGAGCTGCAATTTTGTCACTGACCACTAGATGACAGTGGAATTACACATTGTTGATTGATACCTGGGCAGTACTTACAGCTGGCAGCAGCGTAGGCACAGCTCAGGCCTGGTCAGCCATACTCCACGAGCACTTTCATGCTGTGGACCGAATTCAGATCACTGGAAAATAGGCATCGTCTCCTGCAAGACGTTTTACAGATCACAGGTCCAGTTAGACCATATCAGATTATGCAGTATCAAAAAGCCCTCCAGTGTTAAGCCTTTACTAGTAACCTAGCATCTAAAGATGCGTTTTCTCATTGTGCATCAAAATATCTGGATATGAACAGACTGCACACAATCTAGAAACATGTATAAAGTATTAAGAGGAAAATTATTGATTTTCTTTCTTTGTACGTGATATACTGGCTACGAACAGCCCAAGATGTAGGCCTACTCTCATGCCTCATTTACACCTCGTACGTTGCATCCACTGCCTGTTTTACGTACGTCTGCCATAACAATAGGAATGAAATGAAATTAATTTGGTGGTTTACACCTGTCCGCTACATCTACGGCAGGAATACGCATCGATTCTGTTTTTGACAGGCGCCGGAGCGTAAGGTCGGGGGACTGGATCGACCTCAGAGGTTAGGATTAGTGGCCTGTGCCACTTTCTACAGAGGCACAGGCGGTTCCTCAGGTTTGCTATCAGGAACCGGTGTTTCCAGTAAAACCTTCTCCTGTTCGGTTCCTCCCTCGCCCCACGCCCATTTTCCAAATGTGTGTTTTTTCAATGTAATGAGATATGGCCTACATTTTTTAAACCAAATGCGATTATCTAAGATACTGATGGTCCCTAAAACGACCAGAGTTCATAGCGGCGCCTTCAGCGTGTTCCTCCCCAAACCCTGACTGAGCGTGAAAACCAACATGAAACTCACCATGGTTGTTGACCGTCCATGAAAAAAGAATAAATAAAATGAAAGGAAATTATAAAAAAAAAAAAAAGCAAATGAAAAATTAACCGTTTCCAGCTAGACATTCACAACATTAACAATGTCTATACTATTTTGGATTAATTTAATGTAATCCTCATTGGAAATAAGTGCTTTTTAATTATATATTTTGATTTAAAAAAAATAAGGTCATTGACCTCAAACCATGGCACAGGAGTGTATATCCCCCTTTGCTCATATTATGAAAGAATTGCGTATTTGATAAACTACTACTTTTCTTCAGTTTCCTGCACTATATATTTAGAAGGCGTAGTTACTGCTCGCAAAGTAAAATGTAAGTAACAGATATATTTACCTAAGTTGGGTGAACTGACAGACTCCAGACAGGAGATGTTTTTGCACAGGTGCAGATCCCCGCAGGTGCCCGGACACTCTCTGGGCCGACACAGCCTCACGAGGCTCCGGGCCACCACCTTCGACGTCCCGTTCAACGAGCACGACGCGAACTTGTCATTTCCACTGATGAGTTCATACAGAGTCGAGGCATCACCACGGACGGTATATTTTAGACAGAAGATCCTTCGTTTCGGCTGCTCCCTGGTTGTTCAAACTGAATTTTAATAGCCTATGTCTGTCTCCATCATGGCCCGGCTAGTGTGACTGAGTGCTGTTGGCTGAAAGCCTTTCGACTTATGAAACACAGGAATCAGGAAACTAAATTTAATTGTCCTAAAAAAGAAGCAGTGCAGTCAGAGCACGAGTATGTCGTTCACACAGCTGTCGAACCGGTTCACTTTAGAAGATAGTCCACATGTAGCAGGGCATTTATAAATCCGCCCTTCGCCTAGAATTTTTTTTTAGTCCGCCTCGGTTTTTTTAAAAAAACGGCATCCACACCAGTACTAAGTAACTCTTCCCCCTAGAGGCCATAAGCGCAACTGCAGGTGTAGTAGCAACGTACAATTTTTTTACTTATTAATTGTCTTGGAGAGTAGACAGGAAAGGTGAAGGGAGAGAGGGTTACTGTGCATCCAATTATACAATGGAAATATTTTTTTTCACTCAAACTTGGCTGTAAATACTGTTTAAAGTGACGTTAGCCCGCAGTTAGCTTTGCCCGTTAGCATGTTAGCTTCTTCTTCGTGATTCCATTAGTGTGTATTGCTTTCTCCGCACCGGTGGCAGTCAAGTTGCAAACATGGTTTTCTGGCCAGAGACACCAGGGGGAGATGAAAGACCCTCCAATCATCCCATAAACACTTGTATCGCCCCCACAGGGACTACGGAAAGGATTTATTAAGGTAAACACGTTACTTAGTACTGCTTTAACCGCGTATATGCGTTTTTTCATCATAAATTGTTCAAATCGCTCCACAAGTATCTGCACAGCACATACATTATTTTGCATGCAGCTGTATACACTGTAGTTGTTAGACCTGCCTAACAATTGTGAGACATAGGATACAAAGGCATTTGCCATTTTTTGTAATCTATTATAGAAAACGCTATCTCAATGGCCGCCGCCTGGGCGCCGCCATGTTTATTTCCCATACCGACTTTGAAGCTAAGCAGGGAAGTGCCTGGTTAGAACTGGGATGGGAGACCGTTTGGGAACACCAGGAAGCCTGGCGACAGTACTGAGTGTGTGCGTGGTTGGTGGTGCTTGTGGCAGGCATATCGGGGACAGGAAGAGAATTGGAGACAGGAAGAGAATCGGAGCTAGCGAACGCTGGAGAATCGGGGCTACGGTGTTTAGCGCATGCGCAAGCCTCGCTTGTTTACGGCAGCTCTTATCTCACAGATGGAGAAAGTGTTAATTAGGCAATGTGTAAATTATGTAGGCTATATTTATGTAAAATACATTGAAATAAATAATTGTAATGATGATGATAGAAATGATAATAACAATTATGAAAGATTTGACAAAGCAAAGCAGCTTTATGAGGACCTAACCTATTTAAATCTTATATTTGGCTGCCTTGTGTGTATATATATAGGCCTATACATATTATCATAGATTGTACATTTTTTAATAGTCAATTGTTGTGTTTTTGTTTAGTCAAATCTGATCGTTTATAATTGTTATTATAATTTATATCATCATCAACATCATTATTTTGTTTATTTGTATTTTCTATAAATATACACAATTGACAACTTGTTGTTCTGTTGCTTTGTCAAATCTTTCATGATCGTTATTATCATTTCTATCATCATTACAATTATTTATTTCAATGTTTTTTACATAAATATAGCCGACATAATTTACACATTAACACTTTCTCCATCTGTAAGATCAATAAAGTATCTATCAAAGAGCTGCCGTAAACAAGCGAGGCTTGCGCATGCGCTAAACACCGTAGCCCCGATTCTTCAGCGTTCGCTAGCTCCGATTCTCTTCCTGTCTCCAATTCTCTTCCTGTCCCCGATATGCCTGCCACAGTGCTTCTGTCCGAGGACAACCCGCTGTCACAAAAACGCGAGTGCACGAGATCTGACTGCCGTGTGTGCGCGCGCATCCAAACGGGCCGATGTGTGCGTGTGTGCGTGTGTGTGTGTGTGTGCGTGCGTGCCCAAAACCTGCTCAAACACGAGCCTCTAATCAAACGCGCTGCTCCGACTGATTTATCCTCCGTGTGCGTAAAAGCGAAAATGAAACTACTACTTAACGAGCGCATGGCCTGCACTGCTTAGTTTTTTCCTTTTTTTTCCTTTGCTGCTGTACCATTTGTTTTCTATTTTGCTTTCACGTATTGTGAGCCCAGAGGTACATTTTATTCTAAAGCAGCTTTGAACGCATTGCCAATTTTATTGTAAGGTTATAAATACTGTCTAACTACGATCATTAGGCTATTTCAGTTCAAAACCTACTTGTTATTTTTTTGATTGTACACTACCGTGATGCACCAAACCACGGGTCCTGCACCGTGAACCGAACCGTTAGAGCTGAACCCCTAATATTTATCCATAATTATTCCACTGTCTCTTGAATCCTGTTCCCCGAGTTTAGCGAAAATATTGTCGTAGTTTATAAGAAAGGAGTGCGGGTGCATCAAACACTCCAATTGCAGTTTGTTTGAAATTGTTTTTTGCCTTCATTCTTTTACACATTTTGTGGCCATAGTTTTTGGAATGGGTTGGGAACCACTGGTCTACAGCTGAACTGTGTGACGGGTTGGACATTTCTTTGTAATCACTCACAATCTAAGAATATCAAATGTGGAGACTAGCGAGGCCCGGCCAAAGGCCGGGTCTCAGCTAGTCGTCAGATAAATGGCTACAGCGAGTAACTTTCTTGACCAGACTCGCCGCTGACAGACTGACCTGGCACGTAATAACTCCAACAACGGCAGCAGCGAGGACTGTGGCATTTGTCCCACCGTTTCCTCCGGGACGACAACTTCATCTCCAAGTTCTCCTGCAGAAGCGCGTCCCGGTGTTACGCCGCAAACTGCATGACTGGCCAGAAATGCACCCGCGCTGTTATGTCTTCGAGGAACATGAGTCCAATTATGAATGGCTTTCAGTTTTTTTTTAAAGCAAGTATTACAGCTGAAAAACTTGTTAAATCAGTATGCACTCACAATACTACAATTCCCAACATTTATTGACAATTCATGAACAAAAATGCATAAGGCAAATAGCCATACACTGTGTAATCTCAATAATTAACAAATATACAGAGGGGATTCTGGCATAGCAACAGCATAGCAGCAGAAGCCAATTGAGTGTCAATTCTACATTACCCGTATCTCTTTGGACACTCGTTCAGTTACCCAAAAAAAATGAAGTAGCCTACAGTATGTGCAAACCATCTGTGAGAACATCAGCTGTAAAACATGAGATCAGTAAATGATTTAAACAACTATTGTGAAAACGCAAAAAAGGATAGATTCACATTCTAGAATCTGATATCTTTATCTGATAACGTTGGGCAGTTTGTGTTGTTTTAATGACTTGGTAGTAATAAATCGCTGAACACTTTTGACAATCAGAGTGAAACAGTCTTTGAACTACATTGTTATGGAAGTCATAATCAATAACAATAGATACAGACGGCATCTCGTCATAGAAGGGGGCGTGGCTTCGCCGAGGGGGAAAATAGAATCTTTAGGAAAACTCAATTTTCCACTCTTTTTAGCCATTTTCTGGTGGAATATGAACTTATTTATCACATACAAATAAAGTCCAGTGTAAATCGGGCCCATTTGGATATTTTCTCACAGCAGATTGTTCAGTAGAAGTGGAAAAAACAGCAGTTGTAGCTAGCGCTAGCTAACCGTTAGAATTAGCCGGATGATAACATGTAGCATTATGTTAGCATTCTCTGTTATTTATGTATTTATGGGCTGTTGAACCACTTTGCTCCTCTCCATGTGTTTGTATCTTTATTTATTAGACAACTATATTCTTAATTCAGCACATGTTAAAGTAGTTTTTGAATAATTAGAGAAAGTTTAGATTTTTTGAAAATTGTTTTCCCCCTCAACTGGTTTTCTGTTTCAAACATGACCATATATGGACGATTCCAGAGATGCCGTCTGTATCTATGCCGTTCATAATCATTGTATCGTGATGATGCTTTGATACAGGCCATACTGCACTAGTGGGTTATGGTTCGGTACGACAGTTACTGAACAAGCAGCTCATAATTTTCTTAAACATTCCAACATGTTCGCATAAGAGGCTGGAGTTGACGAGCGGCTCGACGATGCGACTGTTTGGGAGGTGCGAGCAGAGGTGGATGATGCCGTAAAACAAGACGGAATGACGACAGGCTTTGGTGTCAGCGTGGGCCTTGCAGATATTTGCGCCTCCAGCAGACTTTTCCTTTGCGTTTCCAGAGCTTGTGCGAGATTTGTAAAGACTCCTGCCTGTACTCGTGGTTTCGGATGTAGTGCTGGTTTGATCGATGGCTTTGCTGTGACATTGGAGAGCGTCGGCCTTGGCACGAGGGCAGAATCTTCAACACTCGTGTGGGAGGAATATGTTTTCGGAGCACTAGCATCTGTCGTTTTTCTCCTAAATGACGCTGCTAGCTCTTGTTCAAGCCAATGGAATGCCTGTGCTTCTGGATTTGGACGTATTACTTGTTTGACCAATGGTTTTGCTGCGACATTGGAGCGGGTCGGTCTTGGCACGGAGGCAGAATCTTCAACACTTGTATGGGGGGAATATATTTTTGTTTTTGGAGCACTAGCATCCAGCGGGTCTTTTGTAAATAATGCTGCTAGCTCTTGTGTAACCGAATCTTCTGCCCGAGCTTGTGGATTTGGATATATTACTTGTTTGACCAATGGTTTTGCTGCGACATTGGAGCGGGTCGGTCTTGGCACGGAGGCAGAATCTTCAACACTCGTGTGGGTGAAATAGGTTTCGGTTTTTGGGGCACAAGCATCCAGCGTTTCTTTTGTATATGATGCTGCTCGCATTTGTGCAAGCCAATCTTCTGCCCGAGCTTGTGGGTTTGGATGAATTACTTGTTTGCCCAATGGTTTTACTGTGACATTGGAGAGGGTCGGTCTTGGCACAGGGGCAGAATCCTCAACATCAAAATAGGCTGTTGTTTTTGGGGCACTAGCATCCAGCGTTTCTTTTGTAAATGATGCTGCTCGCATTTGTGCAAGCCAATCTTCTGCCCGAGCTTGTGGGTTTGGATGTATTACTTGTTTGACCAATGGGTTTTTTTTGGCAATGGCGGAAGTTGGATTTGGCGCAAAGGCAGAATGAACGATCCCTACGTCAGAATCAGACGCTTTTGAGGTATTGGCGTCAATCGTCAATCTTCTTAGCCTCGAAACTGAGTCATAACGGTCAGTGACTGGGCGTATTTGCTTTTGCACATATTGCAGCAAGTACTCAGGATAGATCTGGTGCTTCTCGAATACGACAAAGATGGAGGGGTTTTCCACGTTGTCCACGCAGCTGTCGAAGAGGTTCACGTGTCCTTCGTCTTTTGAAGGAGGTCGCCTGAATTCGGAGCTGCCTTTGGTGAATTCTCCGACCAAAACCCGAGACACGAACATGAAGCGGACGTCGGATGTGCCGGTGTAACAGTGGGAGTATGAAGCGTCCCGGGCAAAGTAGCTTCCTGAAATTAGAATGAAAAAGATGATCAAAGAGTCTGCTGTATGAAAGGCTTTCTTATTTATGAGGGTGGAAGATGAGGGTTTTTAAAGGGATATTTCAGGATTTTTGATATAGGGCCTCATTGATGGATGGATGGATGGATGGATGGATGGATGGATGGGAAATGAGGCCCTATGCCAAAAATCCTGAAATATCCTTTTAAGATCAAGTATAATTTTGTTGCACAGGTAGCGTTCACCAGATCAACCAGGACTCAAAGTCGAACAAAGATTGGATGGTCTGTACAAATAAGGTGCCTCAGTAAACACTAATGTGCAAAAACATGGTCCCTTCTTGCACAGAAAAAATAGCAGAAAAGTTTAAATTGAGAATTTTGTGCAAACTCACCCTGGCCATAAGCCGTCCCGTTGACTCCACACACTCTCCAGTCAAAGTTTGTGGCACAAATGGTGTCCACAAATTTGGGGTCAGTCCCGTGGAAAAGCTTCTTCTCCAATACAGGTTTTCTGCCATTGTTGTTCTTCATGTGAATCTTTTGCCTCATGACACAATAACAAACTATTTAGTTTACAAGCCATTCATTAAAAATGAACAGTTCAATAAAACACTTACAGCTGAAAGGCCTCCCACAATGCTTTGTTCTGAATCCTTTCGATTTGGATGATGTCAAAACTTGGCATGGTCTGACAGAAGAGCTGCTGGATCTCCTTATATTCCTCTGGGGACGACTGCAGGCTCACTCTCTATGAAGAAAAATGTAACAATCAATATCAAAAAGCGAGACTTCATACAGTATATGATTTATATCTTTATACAATAAATGCACAACAATGTCATAGGATTGTATTGTTTTGTATATTTTCTCCACTATTTTGTAGCCATATTCAAT
This sequence comes from Gobius niger, assembly GCF_951799975.1. Lineage (NCBI taxonomy): Eukaryota > Metazoa > Chordata > Actinopteri > Gobiiformes > Gobiidae > Gobius > Gobius niger. The sequence continues at coordinate 42,634,935 of NC_136853.1, forward strand.
GCAGTAAGTTTTTAAAGAAGTTTATCTACTGCATTTGAGCCATATTTCAGTAATACTGAACACACAGACCAGGAATGGACCTGGAGCCGTCTCTGTGAGTGCAAACCACATTAAAACTTAGGGATTACATAGTTAATACCTTGTATCCAGTTTGAGAGATCTGCATTTTGTCCCAAAAGTCTGGTACAGCAGTGGAGTTTGTTGGACGTTTCCTACAGGAGTAAACAGGAATTACTGGACATTATTAACAGTCTGTGGTAGGGTTGCACAAACTGGCAAAACGTTGAAGACGGGGACGGAAGACGGCCTTAGGCTGGGCCATATTAAACAGAACATCACTTAATGACTCTACATCAGGTCGAGTCATTAAGAAAACAGACATGGAATAAGTCTATTTCTAAATGTAATGTGCCAAACACGCAAAACGCCGTCCTCTTCGAACCCTGATCGTCAAACATGGCCATGATGATTTAGTCACTTCTGAGACTTGGACACTTCTCATTTTTCCAGCGAGAGATATTCAAATGTATTACTATTAAATCAGATTCTCCTGTTACAGCTTGTATCTGTTCTTCCGTTAAGTTAATTCCCTTTTTATTCCCATTAATTTGCAGAATTTCCCATGGACAATTTCCAACTTTGCAATACCATAGTCTGTGGCTCAGGGGGTGGAGCTGGACTCCTGCTATAGCAAAAAGATTGACCTTTTATTAAGAATATTACTTTTAAGGTTTTTTTAAATTACATTAATGATAAATTTATGCCAAGTCAGTTTGTACATGTAAAAGTCTTACTGCTGTAAGCTTAGCGGTATTAAACACAAAACCATCATATGGGAGAGAATGAAGTTTAATTCTGACTCATCCAAACTGTTGCTGTGTCTTTAGGCAAAACAATTCTCCTTTCCTCGCTTGTCTGTGCACTCTTGAGCACGACTGAGTGAATGCTGATGTGTGTGAGTGAATGGATACTTGATTTGAAGTGCTCCAAGTGCCCTTGGAGGTAGAATAGAGCTATATTGTGACAGTTTTCTACACTGTACGATGAATGAGCTGTACCTCTTGGATTGGGCCTCAGCTGCAGAAACAAACTGGGGGCGTCTCCTCACCAGCCGCTTAGTGCTGTACCTCAGGTTGGTTTGAATCATGTCTGAGAATAAAGGAAAAGACAGGGTGAAGCGCTTTCTAATCTATCTTTAATAATCTGCACTGATGACCACTGCAGGTTCACCTGGGAAGCTGAGGGAATATCTATGAGAGCCAGCAGTGAACTCCACCACATCGTTATCCTTTTTGAGATACATCTCCTCGAGCTGTTTACTGGTGATGCTGGGCAATTGATGCTCACTCGTCTGAAAAGGGGAACAAGAAAAATTACTACTTCCTGAATTTAAGTCCAAAGACAAGAAGAGAACCCCTTAATTAGTCCCACAGTGGGGAAAGATGCAACAGCAAACTACAAGAGGAGAGTTATTGGAATCAAATATGGCACAACACTATTATGTAATACCCATAAGTCCTCACAGTCCTCATTCAAAAAAAAAACATGTCTGGAGTTACATTTTATTTCATTAGTGCATGTTTCAGTCATCCTAAATCAGTCAGTCTTTTGTCTTAAGGGCTCTAAACATTGCCCTTGTACCAGTCCTTGCCAGGTTTGTCAATGCAACTTTATTACATCCATTTCAATGCTCCTTTTGGCTCCATTATGTACATGAGCACATTTTAGTATCACAGTTCAGCCAGTAGGTGGAGACTGTGCGCCCTCTGGTGGTATTTTTTGGTATTTCACAAATTTGAAAGTGGAGACCTGATGAGTTTTCTAGACACAAACAGTGCATTTGTCCAAAATATTTAAAAACCTGAATAGCTAGTGTAATATATATATATATTAAAAAAAAGGGAACTTCACACATCCAGCACATCACACATAAAGTCAGATGAATCGTGCAGCTGGATGTTTCTTGATTTAGACGATCGACAGTTTCATGACAGTTTCATGACAAACTCATTTGGTTGATTACAAAACGTCTGGCTGTCTGAATCCAGAAATGTCCAGTTACATCGATCCATCAGACTAATATAATACAAATTTTAAAGTGTAATAAAATCACTGACATAGTTACTTACAATGGCTGCATACTGGCACCACTTGCTGCACTCGTCCTCCCAATACCAAAGCCAGTCGGTCGTGTGGATAAAGTCGGGCTCCAGCACAGAGTTAACAGTAGAGAGACGCCTCACTTCATCTGATCCACACTTCATGGTGGCAAAATGCACAGGAGGCCTGGTGGTGCTGTAACGGTTACATAATGCATTCAAATTATTATTCTAATGTAAGTAGTAGTACTAAATGTATGCTTTCCCCATGCACAGGGACAGGCCTCATCACCAGCAACAGATAAACGAGACGAGCCATGAGCACATACTATATCAAGAAGAAGTTAATGAATTCCTGTGTCGTGCCGTGTCAGTAAAGTCACGTGACCAACACCTCACTGTGTCACGTTGATCAGCAGGATCAGACTCACTTCACATTTCATCTATAGTTTCACATTTATCATGACGTTGTGTCTAATTTTAGACTCTGTGCTGTGACTTTGAAGAGAAACTACTCAAGAGAATCATCCTATTCTCTTCTTCAAAAGTACAAAGATGTTAAAGGCCCTATAGCTGTTTTGTCTTTGTCTTTATGGTGGCCAGCCTAAGGCCCACCTGTGCAACATTCATGCATCTTGAATTCCACATCTGTGAGATGGGATGGATTATCTCTGTCAAAGCAGAAGTGCTCACTAACACAGATGTAAACAGATTTGCTTTTTTGTTTTAATTTCCTACTAACGCTAAAACACATTCTCATTCATCCAGGCCTATAGTACGTGTTTTTAAAGGTAGGGGAAGCCGTGGTACCCGGACAGAATCTACATAGACAACGAGAGAACGTACAAACTCCATACAGAAAGGCCCCGTCCGGCTCCGGGATCGAACCCGGGACCTGCTGTGAAGCTCGAGCAGTGCTAACCGCTGCGTCACTGTGACAATATTCGTGAGAGGTGGGTCTACTGCGTTTATAGAAATGTTTATATCTCATCTCATATCTTCAGTGTCATGTACCTGTAAGTGTTTTGCGGGTCACAATAGTCTTCCTCGATCTTCTCATTGTCAGCCATAGGAGTCCACTGCCTGCTCTGTTTGATCTCCCATCGGTACGGCATCTTGTCATGAGCTTTGAAACATTGATCTGTTACAAATATCAGTTAATTAATATCCAAATAACATTATAGAGCACAGTTTATAAATAATTAAATCAGTTTTGAGTGTGCTTGACTCACCTTCATGTTTACAGTGCCCTTTGATGAAGTACATGCAGATCTCAGTTTTATCTAAGGATGAAGAGTTATTTTTAATAATTAAATAATGATAAAAAGTGGTTTCATGTTTTCCTAATAATTAGCTCATCAAAGAGATAGGTGGTAAATCATATAAATAGAAAAATTGGGGGTAATAAATTGGAAAGAGGGAGACGATCATGTTTTACAAAGATAGAACAGGAACTTGCTCACAGCCTTTATGAATGTTTACCTCTTGTTATTTCACATCTAGCTGTCCATTTCAAATAAAGAATTTAAATAATAATGATCATCACACACGATAAACCAGGTAAAACTAGGTAAAGCATAATCCAAAACATAATCAGGCAACCATTTTCTGTTGAAAAGGAAAGCCTTTACACTTAAACGTCCGATATCATGTAAAATCTAATTCTATTCTATTTCCTATTCATTCACGCAGTTCTAAGCAACCAATCCGGCTCTCTGAGCAGCTGCTCCGCCCTCTCCTGGAAAGCGACCTGTGACACCCTGACATATTTTAAGTCAATGTGTCAAACAGGAAGAACCTGATGTCTGTAATGTAGTAATGCCTTACTGCATTTCTTTTGTAAGAAAGAAAGAAAGAAATTTGAGCGTCTGAACAGATGTCATGTTTGCACCGAAAGCTGTGAAGAAGGAGCTCTTTCTAACCTACTCTGGACACCTGTTCTTTTTTTCTTACCTAACGATGCTGTCAAGGAGAAATGTGCGTTTGGCTACGAGAGGTGCAGGACTTTATTCAACCGTCCTAAAGAAGAGGACACTCGCCAGAAGATGGCACTGTTAGTGTTAGCGTGTGTGTAGCGTGTGTGTTAGCGTGTGTGTTAGCATGTGTGTTAGCGTGTGTGTTAGCGTGTGTGTTAGCATGTGTGTTAGCGTGTGTGTTAGCGTGTGTGTTAGCCATTTATGAAGCTGTGTTGCAAATGTCAACTCCTTATATAACTGCATTGTGAAGTAACTTCACTTATTGCTGTGATATTTATATTTCTTTTCCTGCCAATGTTACATGATGGGCAGATTAGCTCAGAGAGAGGGGGCGGAGTTAACTGAATCGAAGCGTCGTGTCTTCCTGGCTTACAAAATACTCCCAGAAAATACTTAGTGCTCCAAAAATAGTGCTTCATAGAGGTTTCAGTTACAATATATCATATAAATACTGATTCTTTACTTTGGGATGGTTTAAATAGCATGATACAGATCCTTTAAAATAAACATATAATTTACCTCTTAGTCTTTGGTTAAATCTTCTTGAACCATTTGTATCCATTTCGGTATCAACCGCACCCAGGAGGTCTCCACAGGAAAATGTTCTTTTAGCTAAATTTCCGCTGGCATTTCCCCTGTTCCCACTATTGAACCGACCGTCCTTCTTATCCGCTCTCCTCAGCGCCTCCTTGTTTGCATACACAGACCTTAAAGTCGGAATCAAAGGTTCCGGGACTTGTCTTTCTCTCAGGATTTTGAGTGGTTGTGGGGCGAGAAAGTCATGTGTCCTGAAGCAGGTGCAGTCAAAGGTAAGATATTTCTCACAAATGTGGAGTCTGTGGCAGCTGTCGGAGCACTGGCCGTTCAAGCCATGGCCCTTATTGTAATCGAAGCAGATCTACAAAACAGAAGAAAAAAATGGTTCAGTTGGAATGCCATAACGTTTCTGAAGGAAAGTACAGAAGTAAAAGTACTGTACGCAGGTAGGTGCTTGTAAAATTAAAAACCTTTTTTGTTTGAACACATTTTCTAAACAGAGAAGCTGCAGTAAAGTCATTATTCGGGAAAATAAAGTCAAATAACACCGGTCCCGCTTTCCATCTCTTGTGTTTGGACAACAGTAAAACTAATTGTACTACTGAAAATAACTAATGTATTTTCAGTAATTGTGTGCACTTCATCCACCAGACTGAGCAGTTACACAATGTGCAGCCCACAAAAAGGAGATATTACTAATGGGCTGCACAAAGGAATTTCTCCAGGACAAAACTACACAAAAAAAATTGCCCTAAAACTACAAAAAAAATAGATATAAGCGTTATGTAAAGGGCAGAGAGTTAAGCTGAACCCCATTTCTGCTGCAGATTGCAGACCTGAGCTGCAATTTTGTCACTTACCACTAGATGACAGTGGAAACACAATGCTGGTCAGACAATTAAATAGCGATGGACAGAGGGTGTTCATTATGGGCAAACGAAGCTCAGCCGTGTTAGCAATTTGAAGGGGTTTTTGGAGCCACCTCCACTATATAGAATAGAGCGGGAAAAAAAGTTTGCACGTGGAGGTCAGAATGACAAGCCTGTGTTCAATAAACTTAAAGGTCCTATATCATGCAAAATCGACTTTTTGGAGCTTTTAGCCATGTTGTTATGCTATTTCCTTATCAAAAACACCCCCAGAGTGTTTTTTGGCTTCATTCACGCAATTCTCAGTAATCCTCCTGAATCCTGCTCCCTGAGCAGCTGCGCCGCCCTCTGCTGGTGAACGACTGACCTGCTCAGTTGTGTCGTCACAGCGGAACGGAAGTGCTCGACGTCTGTAATGTGAATGTTTTAATTCTATGCTTACGGCCTGATTTTAATTTGTAAAACAGCTTTTTCATTATTTCTGTTGTAAGAAATAAATAAAGGGGGAAAAAAAAGAAAGAAAAAAAAGGATGTGCCCGAGGTGCTTCCAGGTCAGCTGTGGCTAAAACAAACACATCGCGTCTGAACAGATCAGTCATGTTTGCGCTGCAGCTGAAGATGGAGCTCGTTACTCGTAACTTATTCTGGACACACCTGTTCTTTTTTCTTACCTAACGATAATGTCACGGAGAAAAACAAGCGCGTTTGGCTACAAGGATTCAACCTTCCTAAAGAAGAGGCCACTCGTCAGAAGTTGTTTTTTCTTTCCGGGATTCAGCGACTATCACCAAAATAGTGTTTTTCTGTGACTGTCTCTGATGGATGTTTGGTGAACCTTCGCCTGAATCAAAGTGGATTAACTTTTATAACCAACGCGAGTCCCATAATGTAAACAGCGATGGACCAGAGCGGTGAGTTTATCCAAACGCGGGTTAGCATATTAGCTTGTGTGTTAGCCATTTATGAAGCTGTGTTGCAGGTGTCAACTCCTTATAACTGCATCGTGAAGTAACTTCACTTATTGCTGTTTATTTATATTACGGTAAAGTTGTATGTGCGGAGACAGGGGGCGGAGTTAACTGAATCGAAGTGTTGTGTCTTCTGGGTTTGAAAAATACTTCCAGAAAACACTTATATTTATCATAAAAATGAGTGCTGCATAATGTTAGAGGTACAATATATCATATGAATGCCTATACTTTACTTTGGGATGGCTAAAATAGCAGGATACAGATCCTTTAAAGAGAGGCCGAAACATTTCAATGTAAAGTCCATAGGAGCCAGGAACTCCCAGAGCCGTCATTTCCTTATGGTCATAGGAAGAAGTCGGCCACTGTAAGTCCATTCTTAATTTTACGATGTATGATGCTGATTAATAGCTGTGCAGTACTTACAGCTGGCAGCAGCGTGAAGTCGCTCTGTAGCAGCAATAGGCACAGCTCAGGCCTGGTCAGAGTCTGCAAACCACACTCCCCGAGCACTTTCATGTTGTGGACCGAATTCAGATCATGGGAAAATATGCATCCTCTCCTGCAAGAACATGCACAGGTGCGGTTAGACCATATCCGAACGGTAAAACAAAAGCTTTCCAGGGTTAAAGCAGGACTAAGTAGCTCATGCCCCTAGAGGCCATAAGCGCCACTGCAGGTGTCGTAGCATGTTACGTTTGTTTTACTTATTAATTGTCCGTGAGAGTAAATATTACGCCGACAGAAAAGACAGAGTGAGGGATATTGTACAATTACACAATGGAGATAATTTTTTTCACTTACAAGTTACTGCTTTAAGCCAATATTCACACTGCACACAATCTACAAACACTTAGTATTAAAGTATTAAGAGGAAAATATTTAGTTTGCTCTGTGTGTGGTATACTGGCAACTAACTGTCCAAGATGTGCTTCAACTCATATAGCTACTGAAATATTAAAGGGATATTTCAGGATTTTTGACATAGGGCCTCATTTCCTAGTTATCCAGAGTGTTGCTGGTACATGGAGATTTTGTTTTTTGTAATTCATGCAGTCCTTATAGTATTTGAAGAGCTAGAGTCGCTAGGCTAGTGCACATCTATGGTATCAGCTAGCCTGCATTAAAAACAGTCTGACCCGCTCCACAGAGCACCTGAGGCAAATCATTTATAACGCCAGACTAACCATATAAATGTTTGTGTCGATAGAATAATTTTTGGAATAAAACTGACCTGCATCACATGAATGATTGCATCTTTTAAGGGACTATTTTCTCGCAGATCACTCCACTGCGTAGCTTATACAAACACGAAGCTGATGCTGCTCAAATATAAGTTATTTTAAATGCAAAATGGGTAAAATTATTCTATTGACACAGACATTTACAGTATATGGTCAGTCTGGTGTTATAAGTGATTTGCCTCAGGTGCTCTGTGGAGCGGGTCAGACTGTTTTTAATGCAGGCTAGCTGATACCATAGAAATGCGCTAGCCTTGCACTAGCCTAGCGCCACGAAACTCTTCAAACATAAGAACTGCATGAATTACAAAAAAAATATCTCCAGGTACCAGCAAAAAATACTGAAATATCCCTTTAAGTAGCAGTTTTTCCTTTTTAAAAATGTTTCCCTGCCGAATAAAAACTTGTGGTCCCTAAGAAAACTTTTATTAACCAATGAGGGAAAACTAGCAACAATCAACACTGTAATTACTGAATAAGTGGCAAGAGTTCACTTCCTATTGAAAGAGCCCATCCCAGTTTGTTGTAGATAATGGTTGGGTGAGGTTACTTAACACTCTCCACTTGTACAAAGCTTATCTGCAATGGGCAAAGCTCAACAGTTTATATAACACTAGAAAATACAGGAAACTAACAGGAAACTTAAACGATGGAAACAGAAAGTAGCCAAGAGAGGTACGTAAAAGAGTTGCAACAAAACATTTGGACAAGATAGTTCAAGCATCGACCAAACTGACACCTTTTAAACAAGAAAAATAGAAAGGGATCACATCTACTCGGTTGCATTTGACTTCTACTTGAAAAGCCACTCTCCCCACTCAGAGTTCAGACAACAAAGCCGATGAAGGAAATATTTTAATCCTTCAAAATAAAAGGATGGACGGAGATCTGTGAACTTTGTGCCAACTAAATTAAATGGCTTACATGACTTATATACACTACGGTTCCGAAGTTTGGGGCCACTTCTATAGCTTCTCTAATCAGCACAACACTTTTCAGCAGTGCTAGCATAATTGCACGAGGGCTTTCTCATCATCAATTACCCTTTTACATGATTAGCTAACAATGCACTCACTGGATGAACACTGGAGAGATGGTTGCTAATAATGCGCCTCTGCACATTATGTAGTTACATGTATTCCATTAAAAGTTGTGTGGTGGTGGTGGTGGTGGTGGTGGTGGGGGGGGGGGTCGGTAAGCAGGTGCTGGGTAGCTGTGGGAGTTCACCCATCTCTCAACAGCTGCCCACACAAACCTCACGTTTTTGAATACACCATACAGCATGGGGCTCACCACAAATACATCCAACATCCTCTTCTTTTTGTGGGTGTGCCTGTGTGTGCCTGCCCATGCATGACTGCCTGCATGTGGGTGTTTTTATTTATTTATTTAAGTTTATTTGAATAGGGAGTCCCCTCCAGGAACCGCCACCTTAATGTGGTGGAGGGGTTTGAGCGCCCGAATGATCCTGGGAGTTCTGTTGTCGGGGGCCTCGTGCCCCTAGGGTCTCCCAGGGCAAACAGGTCCTGGGTGACAGGTCAGACAAAGAGCAGACCAGAAGCCCCTTATGAGAGACCAACAGGCCTGGTTAGAACCATGAGGCCGTCCTTCTGTGGACCCACCACCTGCAGGAGGAGCCATAAGGGGCTGGTGCAGTGTGATTTGGGCAGCTCCAGCGGCTGCCCCCACGACCCGGCAACGGACAAGTGGAAGAAAATGGATGGATGAATAGGGAGTATGTCACATAAACTCATGTTACATACCAGTGTTAATTTCGTTGACTAAAATATTTAGTCTTAATTGTAGTCAAAGTGATATTTTTGACGACTAAAATTGGACTAAAACTAAATAAAAACTTTCTCATGAGACTAAAACAATGACTAAAATGTCCAGATATTTTAGTCGACTAAAATAAGACTGAATAAAAATGAAAAGGAGAGACTAAAATCATCCAAACTTGTATTGACCGTCTGCAAGAGCCTCAGATCATGTAAATTCACTGCCAAAGGATCAGCTCTGAGCTTTGTTCATGTGAAGCAGCTCCATGAAGCTGAGGAACAAGATTAAATATGATTATAATGAATATTATAAATATAAGTCGACTAAATTAGTCTTAAATTTAGTCGACTAAATTGACATGCAATTTTAGTCGACTAAAACTAGACTAAAATTGAAAAGATTTTTTTGACTAAATCTCGACTAAAATTACATTACATTTTAGTCAAAAGACTAAAACTAAATTAAAATATGTTGTCAAAATTAACACTGTAGTTTATATATATATCCCCCTTTACTCATATTATTATGGATGAATTCCCTTGCGTATCTGATTAAACTACCTTTTTCTTCAGTTTTCTGCACTATACTGAACTATACTGAATAAAATGTAAGAAACAGATATATTTACCTGAGCTGGGTGAACTGACAGTCTCCAGACAGGAGGAAGTTTTTGCACAGGTGCAGATCCCCGCAGGTGCCCGGACACTCTCTGGACCGACACAGCCTCACCCGGCTCCGGGCCACCACCTTCGGCGTCCCGTTAAACGAGCACGACGCGAACTTGTCATTTTTGCTGATGAGTTCGTACAGGGTCGAGGCGTCACACAGGTTAAACAGGAGATCCTTGGTGTCGGCTGATCCCTGGTTGTTCAGAAGGAACTTCAGTATGTCCGTCTCCATCGTGGCCCGGGCACAGTGAGCGCTGCTCCGCTGGAAGCCTTTCGATCACTTTCGATTCATATGAAGCACAGCGAAAGAGAATGCATGGCTGGCTTTCATTTCTGACGAACGGAAACTGAATTTAATGGTCATTAAAAAAAAAAAAGGCAGTGCAGTCAGAGTACAAGGGTGCGTTTCCAACAAAGAGACATTTCCGTGAGGGATAGAAAAAAAAAGAAAGAAAAAAGAACAATAAAAAAAATCAGTTGAAATGTTCTGAAAGTAGGGGAGATTGCTGTAGTTACACTAGGGGGCACTGTGACTTTATTTATAGTTTTTTTTTTAGTGAGTTTATATTTTTACTGAACATTAAAGCTTTACATTCTCATTGCTGCTGTAATGTTTTCACTCTCTCAAAAAACATTGAAGATGATGTTTTTAGGCATTTGTATATCCATTTTCGAAGTGTCTAATGTTTTTGTTTTAAATATGTGTACAGAAGAAAATAAAGGCAAAATATTATTAGAAGGCAGAGCCGTGGGAAGATATTTTAGTTAGGGGGCGCTGAGGGACAAAATTTACCCCCAAAATACTTTTTCTGTGCATAAATCCTATTTATTAACCTCTTAACTCCCGCCTGAACCGAGAGCATTTTCTCCAGTTCAGCTTTACCCAAATCCTGTAGGCCAGTGTAACGCCTCATTTGAAAGACCAACAAAACTAAATTGATCTTTTTGCTCATATCAGATTTTTTGTTCATCACTTTTTTTGTTGGGCAGTCGTCTCATTTTTGTCAAATTTTCGTGACTTTTTTGTCACTTTTTCGTCAAATTATTTGCATTTGATGAAATTTTTGATGAAGAATTGGACGAAAAAGTGATAACATCAATTTTTCGTCAAATTTTTCTCAATTTTTCGTCAATTTTTTGTCATTTTTTCAATTTTTTTCGTCACTTTTTCATCAAATTATTCACATTGTTTTTGTCAAATTCTTATCACTTTTTCGTCCATTTTTCCCCCCAATTTTTTCTCACTTTTTTGTCAAATTTTTGTCCATTTTTGTAAATTTTTTGTCACTTTTTCGTCAATGTTTTCTCACTTTCCTCACATTTCCATCCTTGTTTTCGTCTCAGTTTTGCTGCTATTTTCACACCTTTTTTCCAGAAGCTTTTGGATTGGGGTAAAGCTGGAGAAAATGTGCTCGGTTCAGGTGGGAGTTAAGGGGTTATATATTGCCTGCAGTTCACAAACTATCCACCAGGGGGTGCTGCAAGCGCCCTCAGCACCCTGGGTTCCCACGGCCTTGTTAGAAGGTCTCTTAAAACATTGGATTACAATGGATAACTCACTTCTTCGGGAAATTCCAGTTACCATGGAGATCCGCCATCTTTGCAGCTGTTAGCATACATTTCCATTGACTAACATTAGCTAAAAGTGGAGAAAATAGCCGTTGAACAACTGGTAAATACATCTAACTCACTGTGGTGTCCAAGTGTTTTAATGCTAACATTAACCAGTATTTTAATTTTTTAAATCTCCATTAGTTTAGTAATTATTAGTTTTACTAATCCTGCCTAGCGATATGACGTCACATTCGGATTTGCTAAGGGAAGGGGCAGGGGTCAAAGGTCACATGAAGAAAAAACAAAAACATAGAAGAAGTGGCTGGAGGACCAAGTCTGCACAGAGTATCAAAAACTCAAGTAAACAAAAGGACAATTTTGTGTAATTGTAACGTTATTACATAAGAACGTGTTAGATGGGTGGGATTGTTAAACTCTATAATATTTTGTCCCTTTTTTTCCCCCCAGTGCCTCTTCTGACGCCTCCACTGTGCTGCAGGTGTCCGGGTCAAAACAATCAATAAGCTTTTTACCAGATTGGGAACAAACAACACGGATAAAATGGCTTTCCCAGCTCTGACATGTTTAATTACAAAAGAGCCGTTCAAAAGACAGGCGAAAAGAGGCTACGACTGCCTTGCAAAGTCACCTTTTGTGTAAAAACCTTTCACATATGGTTGCTGATCGATACAGTTCTTTCCAAAAAATTACATCCGATTCAAACCAATTCATTTTCAAATGTCACATCCTTAACAATTGTAATGTACCGCTGCAAAACAAAAATGATAACAATAGTTCTTCAGTAATAATGCTCACTGTCCATCTAGATCAGACCTGGGCAAACTACGGTTGTGGCGGAGATGATTGAATCCGGCCCACGACTTGCAGGGCATAAATTCATGATTTTGGCAGAGGATTTACATGATCTCTCTTTCAGACTGTTAATAGAAGTTTGGATGATTTTAGTCTCTCCTTTTCATTTTTATTTAGTCTTATTTTTGTCGACTAAAATATCACTTTGACTAAAATTAAGACTGAACATTTTAGTCGAAGAAGAGAAGAAGAAATTAACACTGAAAGAAATTACCAGAATGCTCACTCCAGCCACTAGGGGGCTGCTTAAATAAAAAATAAAAGGAAAGAATTCCACACGTGTCCAGCAGAGGGCACTCACATGACGAGAGATCAGGATACAAACACATTGGCTTACAGTCCTGTCAGGCTCATTATTTTTCATTTATTGAAAAAAGTTTCCTCAATAGTATTTTCCCAATCAATACATTTTTTTTATTTTGGAGCTTTTGTTAAAGGGGCTAGATTCAAGTTGGCCATTGTATACTCACTACTGCTACCTCAGGTCATACATGTAACTGCAGCTTCTATATTAAGTTTGTGCATGACGGCACTTCGGACCCGAAGTAACAATTTTTGGAGTGAGTGCAGGATTTTAGAGGCAGTTGTGTTGAACAGGTCTGGGCTCATTCTACACCTAGGACATGGCTGGAACATGTAGGGGGAGGAAAATACATCATTTTAACATTTTTTAACTCTGTATAGTCCCTTTAATGGACCCCGGCAATACACTCCCCATGTATGTTTTGGCCCTCAGAGAAATTTACTTGGAGACCCCTGCTATCGCTTCACTTCCCAGAAACTGAAGGCAGCAGAGGTGCATTCAGTGCTATGATAGAAGTTAACGAGGATAAGAAGTTGAATAAGCTAAATAACGATGCACACACATGCGTTTCCTTGGCTTGATATGGCAAACTATTTTCAGAAAATAATTGTCCTACTAAATACCAGAATCAGATATTCAAAATACACAATTTATTGTAATGTACAATAGGATAAAGTTGCAGAATAAGTTCGAGTTATTGTCGGAACAGCCCTCCGACTCAATTCAGGCTTCTTATGTGGCCACTTATGAAAATTAATTACCCACCCTTGATCTAGATAGACTGAGAACACAACATTTTAAGCAATGATACATGAACTTTGGTTGTCGTCTGCTGCAGATGTGTTGCTTGAGTATGATGTTGATGGTGACGGTGTATAAGAAGGTGCAGGTGCCCTTGTTGGTGGGGCTGTTGGTTGTGGGGTGCTTCTAAACAAAGGGTGGGTAGTTGGTCTTTGCGCAGCGTAGCTACTTTGTGAATAGACATTGCTTTGGCCCGTCCGCCTGTACTGGAGCAGGTACTCGGGGTAGATCTGCTGCGCGTTAAACACCACAAAGATGGAGGGGTTGTTGACGTCGTTCACACAGCTGTCGAACAGGTTCACGTCTCCTCCGTCTTTAGAAGGAGGACGTCTGTACTCAGTGGAGCCTTGGGCGAATTCTCCGACCAAAACCCGGGACACAAACATAAAGCGCGGGTCGAAGTCGCCGGTGTAGTCGTGGGAGTACTTGGCGTCACGTGCAAAGTAACTTCCTGTAGTAAAGACATAGGATGCTTTGATTAGATCTAATATGTGGGTGTGAAAGTTAATTATGCAGAGTAAGCTTTCATCTAGATACTCCTGACCAAGATCAACACTCAAATCTGGTACACAGGAGCTCAACTACAGTCACCCATTGCTCCTGGCATTTAATACGAATTAGTCAAATGCAGAAAAGAAACTTGTACAGTACATTAAAACTAGTTGGGCTTTTCAGTCAAAAAAAGTGAGAAGATGTAAAACTAGTGATGGCATAAAAAACTCAAAACACTGCGTCGGAGCCTCTTTCAGTAACACCTGGTCACGTGACTGTCTCGAAAACTGCTTCATTCTGTGCGCTGCGTATCGTGTCTCAAAGCGTGTCATCGGCTCAGAGCGTCTCACTGAGCTGCCTTTAGCGGCGAGGCGCTAAACAACGGATGTTCCCTCGTCCATATAATGATGTTAATCATTAGTCATAGATAAATAAATGTGCTGTATTTCCCCCATTTCCCATTTAACTGCGTTCGTGTGGCGAGAGTGGCTGTGAGCCAGAATACATTTTGTATTTTCTTATTCATTACAAAGTCCTGCTTTTGAACAGATACAAAAGCAGGCCCCCTCCTGGAACCGCCACCTTAACGTGGTGGAGGGGTTTGAACACCTGAATGATCCTGGGGCTCTGTTGTTGGGGCTTCGTGCCCCTGGTAGGGTCTCTAATGGCAAACAGGTCCTAGGTGACGGGTCAGACAAAGAGCGGGTCAGAAGCTCCTTATGAGAGACCAACAGGCCCGGTTAGAACCATGAGGCCGTCCTTCTGTGGACCCACCACCTGCAGGAGGAGCCATAAGGGGCTGGTGCCATGTGATTTGGGCAGCTCCAACTGCTGCCCCCACGACCCGGCAACGGAAAAGTGGAAGAAGATGGATGGATAGATGGACAAAAGCAGGCGTGGAGCTGATCAGGTGAGGGAAACGTAAGGAACGACATCTACGGCAAATAGTGCCAAAATTAGCTGGTGGCTGAGGCCCCGCCCACTGGAGCTCCGTGAAGCACAGACCCACTTTACAAAGAAAATGACTCTTATTTATCGGCCTATGATTGATTTTATCATTCAAACATCAATATCAGGCTGCAAATAATAAAACTGCCACACGTCTGTTTGAAACTTCTCGTCCACATGATTGTGTTGGTGCTTCAGCCGTGTTTATGAGAAGTCGCGATAATAAAGTTTGTCCACAAGAGGTCAGTGTTCAAACTGAATGAAACAGCTCAGAGACTTCGAAGCATACCACACTTTCTTTGCTAGGAAAGCCACGAAGTGTTACAAGGCTTCACCTGCCCATCACTATGTAAAACACAAAATATTAACTAGTTCATATTGAAAACACCAAACAGAACCTTGCTCACCTTGGCCATAAACTGTCCCGTTGACTCCACAGACTCTCCAGTCAAAATTAGCCTCACAAATAGTATTCACGTATTTCGGGTCCGTCCCGTGGAAAAGCTTCTTCTCCAAAACGAGCTGTCCTCCATTTTTCATTTTCATGTGAGTTTTGCACCTGTGATAAAACAATAACGCCGTCTATTTCACACCCATCTGAACTGAAAAACTAAGCTTACAAATACATACTCACAGCTGAAAGGCCTCCCAGAGTGCTTTGTTCTGGACCCTCTGGATTTTAAGGATTTCAAAACCAGCCATGGTCCGACGAAAGAGATCTTGGATTTCTCTATACTCCCCAGAGGAGGACGGCAATGCTACAGTCTTGAAACCAACAAGTGAACAACAAAATAGATCACAAATAAGGGGATATGCTTTTATTTTTGTAACAGGAGACCCTTCTAAGCGTCAATATTGTATTTGAGTCTCATCTGGTTCACAACACATACAGAACCAGAACAATTGGGGGAACGATCAGCTTGTTTGGTGATTGTTCATCCTAGTTCTGACTATAACACACGTTTATACCTTATATCCAACAAGAGGGATCTGTGTTTTCTCCCAGTAGTCCGGTACAGCATTGGAGCGTTTTGGATGTTTCCTACAAAAGAAAACCGTAGTGATAATGATTTATATGTGACATGAGCCGAGCCAGGGCTGCACGGTTTTGACCAAAAGAAAAGTAAGAGCAATTTTTCTGACAGCTATTGCGTTTCGATTGCAGTTTCAACATACACATTTACGATTTATTTTTCATGCAATTGAACATTAAAGGAGAAAAAAATTACTTTTAAAACGGCAACTGCTGCCAACTAATTTCTGACATTTTAGCTTCATGCAGTCCCTTCATATGACCTTGCAATTGTTTTCTCCTTATTTATTTATTTAATCAATCGATCACACTTTTCTATGCATTTACTTTCATTTATCCAAGAGGCCATGGGAAATGAGAAAATAACAACAAAAATATTGTCTAGATATAGACAGAGCCACTGTGTCCGACTCAATATCGCTGTGGTATAGGAATATTTTGCAGCTTAAAGGAATAGGCCACCGTTTTTACATACTGAGATATGTTCTTACCTTAGCTTTGACGAGTTCTTTAGGACCTGTCTGATCTTCCCCCGTGCCTTCAGTCACGTAAACACAGCGCAGACGGCGTTAGCATTTAGCCTCTCCCTCTCTCCTCTATAGCTCCAAAACTGGTCAAGATAGAAGCTACCAAGCTCTTCCACGTTTTCCCTATTTAAATATGGTTACGTGAAGTGTTCCACTACAAAGTATAATTACACAAAATTAAACAATGTGGATTTTCTAAGCGGATAAAAGGGGGAACTATATTGTAAGGCGTAATAATACCAGGAGTAATTTGGCATCCGCACAGTAAATTGAAGATTATTGCGCAGTAAGGTGAAGATTACTGCGCGGATTTCTAACTACTCCTGGTATTATTACGCTTACAATATAGTTCCCCCTTTTATCCGCTTAGAAAATCCACATTGTTTAATTTTGTGTAATTATACTTTGTAGTGGAACACTTCACATAACCATATTTAAAGAGGGAAAGCGTGGAAGAGCTTGGTAGCTTCTATCTTGACCTGTTTTGGAGCTATAGAGGAGAGAGGGAGAGGCTAAATGCTAACGCCGTCTGCGCTGTGTTTACGTGACTGAAGGCACGGGGGAAGATCAGACAGGTCCTAAAGAACTCGTCAAAGCTAAGGTAAGAACATATCTCAGTATGTAAAAACGGTGGCCTATTCCTTTAAGGGAGAAAAAATTACTTTTAAAACGGCAACTGCTGCCAACTAATTTCTGACATTTTAGCTTCATGCAGTCCCTTCACATGACCTTGCAATTGTTTTCTCCTTATTTGTTTATTCAATTAATCACACTTTTCTATGCATTTACTTTCATTTTACTCCACTTTCATTTATCCAAGAGGCCACGGGAAATGAGAAAATAACAAAAAAATATTGTCTAGATGTGTTATCTAAACAAACAGAGCCACTGTGTCCGCCTCAGTATCGCTGTAATATAGGAATATTGTGCAGCTGAAGCAGTGCCTTCAGTGAATGAGCCGTACCTCTTGGTTTGGACCTCAGCTGCAGAGACAAATCGAGGACGTCTCCTCACCAGCCGCTTAGTGTTGTATTTCAGATTTGTTTGTATCATATCTGAGAAAATACAATTTATAATAATAATCATCACTATCATTATAACTAAATATCATTTTGAAGGTATTTTATTGAATGTATAGTAAACCTTGGAAGCTGAGTTCATATGAATGTGAACCAGCAGAAAACGTCATCACATCCTGGTCATTTTTCACATACCGCTCCTCCAGGTCTATACTGGTGATAGAGGCTAATCTATGCTCACTTGTCTGCAACACAACATACAAAGCAAAGATGAGAACAGCACGCTTCATAAAGGACACTGCGGTTACTATAGGAAAGGGTGTTTTTCAGAACTTGTTCTAGTATCTTGGTCAAGAATACTTAGTCAGGCTGTGGGATCGTTTTCAATTTGAATGGCTGCAATTAACAAACCTCAACAGCCTTTTCTCTGAGAAACACTCAATATATTCACTTTACGTGATCTTAGGGCTGGGCGACTTTGGAAAAAAAAATCTCAATTTTCAATTCAATGTTATTTTTTCATAATAAATTAAATACATCTCGCTAGGGCTGAGAGATATAGCGTTATCATATCGATATCGAGATATGAACATTCACAATATAAATATCGATAAAGCAAGCTATAAACAACATAGATTTTCATCAATAAAACTGCACTCTTTTGTATTATGTTTTTAATCTTCTGAAAAATGCTTGGTTTTCACAGAAGCTGTAGTTATATCGTATCATATCGATGTCGAGATATGTGGCATAAATATCGAGGGATGAAATGTTGTCTATATTGGATTTCAACCCTAAATATTCCTGATGATTGTGTCAAATGTGGTAAAGACAAGGGGACACTTTATCATTATATGTGGCAGTGTGAGGAAATTCAAATTTTGGAAGCAAATGTGTGCGCTCATTTCTGATTTAATTGAATGTAGAATGCCCTTAGATGGTAAACTCTGTATATTGCAAATCTTTCCAAATAGTTTCAAATGCAATACAAAAAACAAGAAACTTGTCAATTTTTGTTTGGTGCAGGTGAAATATGTTATTGCTTTGAAATGGAAGGACACAGAAAGACCTGGAGTGAAACAGTGGATTAAACTGATGAGCAGTAACTTAGCACTGGAGAAACTGACATACATGGCCAAAGGAAAACTGGAGGACTTTAAAGACATTTGGTGGCCCTTTCTACGCCTTGTAAAAGACTTTGATCCGTAGAAAATAATGTTGTTGTAATTGAGTGAAGGGTGGGTTTTAGGGTGGGGGGAGGGATTATCTTTTCTTTTCTTGTGTTTGTGTATGTGTGTGCTAAAATTGAAAATTTCAATAAACATATTTGTGAAAAAAAAAAAAAATGTTGTCTATATCGTTCAGCCCTACATTGCTGATTCATAAAACTAGATACATCTTTTATTCAAGCCTCAGCTCAACCAAAAAACAAGGCTTTCCTCCAGTTTCATTTAACAAAAGTCTTCCATCGTCTCATCCAAACTCCAAAACTAGATATTGTTTGTGTCAAAGAAATGTCTGTAAACCTGTCGATTATAAAGTCCTATGACGATTATTGAGATTGACCGAAGTAGAGATTGCGATCTCGATTAGATTTGGATTAATTGCCCAGCCCTATGTGACCTTCTTATGTATCAAGCTATCAAGCAGTGTTCTTTAAGATCAGCGTGTAAATTTCATGCTGACACCATGATTATTTGATACCTTTCAAATAATCTACTGGACTTGTTTAGAATGGACGATATGAACCGAATCCTGATTTTTAAAACAAATCTATTCGCTGTTGCTTGTCATGTCAGAAAATTAACCTTTTTCTCGATGTCAACGTGTATCTGGACGGAAGAACAACTTAAGGGGAGACACTACAGGCAAAACTCAATTTTTTCAGTTTTCAGGTTTTGGGTCAAATTGGTCTCTGAACATATAAGCTTTCACCCGGAAACAGAAAATATGCCCAATCATCACAATAACGTGTTTAAATATTGCGCTGATTCAATGTTCTCCCATAGACTTATATGGGAGAACGCAATTTCAAGGGCCTTTTTCTCAAAACACATCTTTCTGTCATTGTGGCGACGCTACGTCCACGTCAGTCGGACCTAAAGACTTCAAATTTTCCAGCCTTGGACTGAACAATATTTGGAAGATTTTTTCAGGGGGATTTTTTTATTATCTAATCCCTAAGCCCCATTTATTGAGTTTTGAATGTCAAAAAATGAGGCGAAAATTATTTTTTTTGCAAATTTTTCCACTAAAAAACAGCTTATTTTAAAACTAAACAAGAAATCCTAAATCCCCTCTGAAAAAGTCTTGGTAACTCATTTATTAATAAAATGAAACCATAAATTTGAACGTAGCTCCATCCATTATTCAGATCTCGTCGCCGAAAAGATGGGAAATTTGGGGCATCTTTAGGCATAAAACACCTTGTTCTTATATGAAAAGATAAAATAACAGAAAACTTGCAATGTATTTTTTTCTCATATTTATGCCAGTGATCGACAGCAAAAGTTTCAAATTGATATCTGTTAATATACATTTTTTCCCTATTCACCTGCAGTGTCTCGCCTTAATTTTTTCCTTCTTTCCTTTGTTTTTACTTACAATGGCTGCGTACTGGTACCACTTGCCGTACTCGTCCTCCCAATACCAGAGCCAGTCTGTGGTGTGGATGAAGTCAGGCTCTAACACAGAGTTAACAGTAGAGAGACGCCTCACTTCATCTGTTTTACATTTCATAGTGTCAAAATGCACTGGAGGACTTGTCGTGCTGCAGGACAAAAGGAAATGTCGAATTATTATCCCTATTTTACGAAGTCAGCCTGAAGCAACGGACAAAACATGCATGCTATAAGAGATGTACATACTGTCCAATGCATTTCAAATGGAGTATGGTCCCTAAACCAAAGATACCTGTAAGTGTTTTCAGGGTTGCAATAGTCATTCTCGATCTTCTCATTGTCAGCCATTGGAGTCCACTGGCCGTTCTGTTTGATCTCCCATCTGTACGGCAACTTGTCATGAGCTTTGAAACAGCGATCTGTGGAATGCAAAATCAATGACAAATTCAGACAAAACAACCCAGTAACTCCTCACAGACAATCGGCCAGTCACCTGCAGCCTCCGCCTCTCAACTAACTACCAATCGAGCCAAACTCAGCCGCCCCATCTCCAGCGCAGCAACAGAAGAACTATCATACAGTACTTTCAAGGGCTGGGTACCGTACAATACCAGTAGGGTATCGGAAAAAAGTTTAGGTACTACTGGTACCGATTTTTTTTTAAATGTCTTTAGAGACCAAGATTTGATTCCTGTTGGGTCCAAGGACAGTATTAGCGGAAGTTACTTGGATTTTGCAGCTAAAATAAATGATACAAATTTAAAAGAAATTGTTCTACATGGCAAACATTTTAGTATAGGTAAAATAGTATTGTTCAGGTATCGGTATCGAAAACAGAACAATGATGTTCATTTTTTCCATAAAACATCATTTTTTTAAACCCTTCATGGACTCGCTATATTTAACTGGGATGTTGACCGTACATCGCCCCAGCAGAGTTTCTCAGGTCCGCCGATCAAATGGTTCTGGACTTGCCCAGGTCCTGGTACAAACAGTGGGGTGATTGTACCTTTAGGGTTGCAGCGCCTAAACTATGGAACGGCCTGCCCTCAGTCTGCGTGTTCTCACTGATCAGTCTCTTTTTAGACCAGATTAAAGACTCATCTCTTCAAACTGGCTTTTAACACCTTTGTCCCCTCCTCGAACCCGCCACCTTAACGTGGTGGAGGGGTTTGAGTGCCCGAATGATCCTGGGGGCTCTGTTGTCGGGGACTTTGGGACCCTGGTGCCATGGGAGACCCTCCCAGGGCAAACAGGTCCTGGGTGACGGGTCAGACAAAGAAGAGCAGTTCAGAAGCCCCTCATGAGAGACCAACAGGCCCGGTTAGAATCGTGAGGCCGTCCTTCTGTGGACCCACCACCTGCTGGAGGAGCAATAAGGGGCTGGTGCAGTGTGACTTGGGCAGCTTCAATTGCTGCCCCCACGACCCGGAAAGGGAAAAGTGGAAGAAAATGGATGGATAAATTGTTTTATCTTTCAGTGAAGCGCTTTGGGCTTCCTTGTGGTGTTGTAAAGTGCTATATAAATAAACTTTGAGTGATTGATTGAAACTCAAGTATCGGAAAAGTACATGTATCGGGAAAGAAAATGTATCGTACCCAGCCCTAGTACATTTCCTTTATTGCTGACGCTCCCAGCTGGGTCTGGTCTGCTGGTAGTTCCCAGAGTACGGACTAAATATGGCAAAGCTCTTAGTCTTCTACGCTTCCCATTTATGGAACTCAACTGCCTGAAAATCGTCATCTTTAGGTCTCAATTGGTGTTTTAATGTCAAAATTTAAGATGTATCTTCTTTTTTAAACACAACTTATAATTAGTTACTTATTGATATGTAATTATTGATTATTGAAATGTTTATCTTTCTTCTTTTGTAGGTTGGAAATATAAATAACTGTCATTTCGGAGCCACACACAATGTGAAAAAAAAGACTTGAAAAACACTTGTCCGCTTCTCACTTACCCTCATGTATACAGTGCCCCTTGATAAAGAACATGCAGATCTCAGTTTTATCTATGAGAGGGAGAAAAACATACAAATTACGCTACATTTTTGAAACGTATTTTCAACAATGCAGTACAGACTTCAGCGTTACCCCTTTGCCTCCTTTGCGGTTGACTGTTCCCCCAATCTGCAGCGCCCGCATTACTGGCAGGAGGATCTTGGCTTCTTTCTGCTTCGATATCGTCAAGGTTTTCTGCAGCTTGTAAGTCACAATCCGAGGGTGTTTTTTGAGCCTTACTGGCACCACTACCCCTGTTCCCTCTACTACCTCTGCCCCCTCTCCAGTTGCCCCTACCTCTTCTATTACCCCTGAATCCTCCCCTCTCCGGCCCGTAGCCACCTCTCATGCCTCTACTATGGCCTGCACTAACGCTGCTTGAATCTGAATCATCATCATCGGGTAATGTTTCCTCGGTTTCTCGGTGCTGCGTTCTGCCCGTTTTGCCCCCGTGGGCCCCTCTATGCCCCCGGCCTCCTCTGCCCCGACGACCGCTCTTCCCGCGGCCACTTTGTCTCGAGCAGCTGCTGGAGTCTGAATCGCACCCGTCCGCCGCCGCCTCGGACTCATTGTTATCGGGATTCGAAGCCGCTTTCTCTCGGTCGGCCTGCCGCAGCGCCCGTTTGTTGGCGTAGACGGACTTTAAGGCCTTCATGAGATGCTCCGGGATGCGCTTGTCCTGCAGCACTTTGAGCGGCTGTGGGGCGGAGAAGTCGTGCGTCCTGGGGCAGTTGCAGTCGTGGCACAGGTGGCGCTCGCAGATGTGCAGGCGCGGGCACTCGTCCTGGCAGCCGCCGCGGGAGTTGTACTTATAGCAGATCTTTAGGAAGACAAAGGGGTTGAAAGGGAAAGGTTAAGTATGAGAACAGAGATAATCCATAATGCGCTTCCTCATGCCTTTGCCCCACTATTTTTAAACAAAAAAACTACTTTTCATTGCTCTTGCAAACACGACCTAAAGCAAAATGTGGGCGCCAAGTTCAGTTTAATTCATGTGTGCAGTATTTGTATTTGGTCATCATATTTACATCATTGTTAAGTGATTTAAGGCGAGACACTGCAGGTGAATAGGGAAAAAAAATTAATGTAGAGATATCAATTTGAAACTTTTGCTGAACATTACAGATATAAATATGAGAAAAAAATGTATTGCATTTTTCTGTCATTTTATGATTTCAAATAAGGCATTTTGAGCATTAAAATGGCCAAAATTGCCTATATTTTGGGCAACAAAATCAAAATAATGAATTGAGCCTGATTAAATGTTATGGTTTTATTTTATTGACATATTAGTAACTAAGATTTTTTCAGAGGGGATTTTGGATATTTTGTTTAGTTTTTCAATAAACTAATCATCAGGGAAAAAATCTGTAAAAACTCAAATTCCGCCTGTTTTTTTGGTTTCAAAGCTGAATAAATCAGGCTAGGAATTAGATATTAAAAAATCCCTCTGAAAAAACCTTCAAAATATTGTTAGGTCTCAGACTGTAAAGTTTGGAGTCTGTGGGAGCTTCTATAAGGGCTCAGGCTCTGCCCGAGTGCGGCTTCTCTCATTCAGAGAAAACCAGCCCTGAAGTTTTGTAGCGAGTGCTCATGCTCGGCCCGTTCTTCGACTCTTCCGCACCAGCGTCTCGTAGGAGGAAAAACACCATATTTGGGTGAAAGCGTCATCACGGGGCCCCTTAGCAGGACACGTGGATGTAAAATCTGTCAATATTTATGAATGAAAACCCGCTTGAAAGACGGCGTTTCTACGCGGCGCAGCAGCTACTTCCGGGTTGCCCCCACCTCGCAGACAAAACATCATAAAATAAACATCATGCGGGTGAGTTTTGTCATTTTTATATCTGACATGAAAACTAAGATGTAAAGGGAGGAAAATAGATAAAAATCTCCACTTCGACCACTGCGTGAAAAATCAATACTTTCACCTGCCGTGTCTCGCCTTAATAGGTTAATTTGTAGTGGAAAAATAGGGTAACATTATTTTATTGCATTCATGTTAATGCGGTACGGTAGCGCAGTGGTTTGCCCTCGTGCTTCACAGCTAGAAGGTTCCGGGTTCGATTCCCACGAATGGGGGGACGGCAGATGGAAATTAGCCCAAGGCTATAATCCGGTGTGGCGTGTTTACATGCATGAGACCCATGTATGTTCATTAAAGGAATAGGCCGTTTTTACATACTGAGATATGTTCTTATCTTAGCTTAGACGAGTTCATTTGTAGCTGTCTCGTCTTCACGTGTGAACTCAGACACAGCACAGACGGTGTCAGCATTTAGCCTCTATGGTTACGTGAAGTGTTACATGATCCAAGTATAGCTACAGAAAACTTAACAATGTGGATTTTCTAAGTGGATAAAAAATGGAACTATTGTAAGGCGTAATAATACCAGAAGTTCTTCAGCATACTACTACTACTTGTTCTGGGCCAGCAGGATTCAACAGTGTTGATACAGGTCACTAAAGCTGACCATCAAAGATGGAATGGACAAATAGTGTTCCTGCCATACTCACGGGAGGCAGCAGTGTGTTGTTGCTCTGCAGCAGGAGCAGGCACAGCTCAGTCCTGCTCAGTGCGTCCAGGCCAAACTCCCTGAGCACCTCCATGTTGTAGTCCGACTGCAGATCATGGGAGAAACTGCACCCTCTCCTGGAACAATGAAAAGCAGTGGATAGTAGTTGAACTATCCAGTTGAAAGGTTATAAAAAGGTTTGTGGCTGCTTGTTATAAGGGCTATTATAAGGTCAAGTAAACTGTGATTGTGGCACTGCCTAGATTGTGATTGGTAGGAGGTAGGAGGTGATTGGCGGTTATTATGGCAGCCATGTCTCTATAGTGTGCCCCTGGGCAGGTGTGGCAACCTCTGTAAAGGGCTTTCATGAATTTGTAACTAGGCCTTCATACAGTCTCAATGTTGCTATTTGAATGTTGGTCTCGCTGTCGTCCGTTCCTACCGCTTCAGCCTGCTTAAGTTATTTGCATGTACTCCAGTTTCCCCACCACTAAAAACATACCTACCACAAAAATAGGTTCTTTAACACTTTAAACACTTTTCTGCCTTTTTGCACACCCTGAGTGTTTCTAAGAGCTGAATGTAACAAGTAAATTCCTCCATTGTGAGATCAATCAAGTCTTATCTTATCTTATCTTATTTTATCTTATCTTATCTTATCTTATCTTATCTTATCTTAACTTATCTTATCTTATCTTATCTTATCTTATCATCTGGGGCCAGGACTCCCCTAAATAAATAAATAAATAAAGATACAGCATATTTTTTACCAAATATTGCACAATTTTTTGTAAATAACAACATCCCTCAAATATCATGGAAAAAGTCACAAACAATTGTTTAAATGCTTTAAATACTATCAAACATTGGTTTATGAAGTGTCATGACTTTCTGATAGAGTTGGCTCTGAGCTTAGGTGTCCCACATTAGGCAGTGCGCACGTGCACACTCCGGGACAATCCTCCATGTATGTTTTGGATAAATATTCAAATACATACATGAGTCTGTGCCGTCATTCGATTATTCATTTTTATTTTTATTTGTTTTTAACTTTTATTATTTTCTGTATTCATTCAAATACGAATGAAAAAGGTACCGTGTAAAGACCTCACTAAGTGCAATGCACATCTCAGAGAAAATAAATAAAAAGAACATGGGGCATGTTATAGATTGTATAAATGGCATTCACATTACCATTCACACAGCCGTGTCGGAAAGGGTCAGAGGTTCTTAAAGAGACAGAGGCCTATTTCAAGACATTCACTACAGCCATTTTGAGAGAGCAATTTTATACAAGGCAGTTATTCTAATTTACTGCATTTACAGACCAACAGAAGGTTTGGTCATCATTGTAGTGTGATATAGACTGGTGCTATGTGACTGAAAAAAGCAGAATACCCCCTCTTTAAGAGAATTATGTTGTTAAGACCAAAAACATTATGATTATTGCGAAAAATACCCTATTTTATATCATTAATTGTTAGATTGATAATCTGAATTCAGGTCCAGCCAAAACCTTTGGACAAACAAACTCAAACAAAAAAGATGATCTAAATCTTCTGGTTCACTTTCACAAAAGCTACAGTTTCCTACATCCATTTTAAATCTGTTTGATTATTCTTATTTTACTTATTGGTATTTTTACTTCCGGAACACATGGTGAGCGAGACCGTCTTGTCACGTGATGTCACAGTCACATCAACTCATGTCCTTTGATCCTACTTTTCTTGATAAAAATGCCATTTCAGGAGTGTAACATTATGAAGACTGGATTATTACTACATCAAGTCATGATAAAAACCTCGTCTTTTGCACACACCTGAGAGGGCTTTAACACAGAGACAGAGGACAAGGTTTTAATAGAGAGTTTACCTGTAAGGGCAAGACTCGCTGAAGAGGAAGGACAGACAAAGGTGCAGCCGCCCGCAGGAGCCCGGACACTCCTTCGCCCTGCAGACGGTCACCGGGCTCTGGACCACCACCCGCGGCTTCCCCGTGAACACACACGAAACGAACTTGTCATTCTTGCACAGAATGTCCGTCAGCAGCGCGTAGTCGCACAAATTATACACCAGCTCCTCGGTGTCCACAGATCCTTGGTTGTTCAGAATAAACTTCAGTATCTCCGACTCCATCATGAACCGCACCAGAGCGAGTGTGAACCATATGCGTCTGCCTGACTGTGGCTTAGGATAAACAAACATGGAGGGAGAGGGATGTTTTATGACGAAAGGAAATCGAAACTTAGGCTCTCAGGAATTTCCTTATGTAATACACATGTTCCCCACGAGAGGGAGCCATCACGCAACAAGGCCGAGTAACATAAGAGCTTGGTTTATTTGCGCTTTTCTGGGCACTCAAAAGACACACACAAATACAATAATACAATCGACTGTGGTCTATCTGTAATAGTCTACAGTCCACAGATGTATTTGATATAACTTGGATTATTATTATTATTATTCAACTATACTTTAAAGCAGGGGTGCCCACACTTTTTGCCTCCGAGGGCCAGAATGAAAAGGTGCCTGTGAGTGGCGGGTCAAACACAGCGATGTCAAGCGTGAAACACATATAACTGCAAATAATAATAGTTACTTTATTTTATTTTTCGGTAGCCCATAAATTTGCACATGATTCTATCAATGCAAATAACATGCTTGATTAAAAGAAATGTTAAAGAGGGGGTATTATTAACTGCTCAAAACCCACCTGTTTCAGCTCACTTACAACCAACAATAGCTCTGCCATCTTTGTTTGTCTGTCTCACTTGTAAAGCGTCTTTGTGTCTCCTGAAAAGCGCTATATAAGACCTATGTATTATTATTATTATTATTATTATTATTATTATTATGCTTTTTTCAATCCCATAGCACCTATATCACACTACAATGATGACCAAACCTTCTGTTGGTCTGTAAATGCAGTAAATTAGAATAACTGCCTTGTATAAAATTGCTCTCTCAAAATGGCTGTAGTGAATGTCTTGAAATAGGCCTCTGTCTCTTTAAGAACCGCTGAGCCTTTCCGACACGCCCCCTCCACACGCTGTCTGTGGCATCAGTGGGGAGGGGGTTCTGCTGAGGAGCAGTGGTTGGTTACTCGGCTGGTGACGAAAGCTCGAAGGCGTCTCCAGGAGGTGGGGGCGTTCCTAGGAGGACTCAGGCAAACCTATCCCTAAAATGGCCGCCATCAGAGTTTTTACAGATTACTCAAAAATACGTGAATGTGCCAAGGCAACACTTCAGGCATGTTTTTAATGAGGGAATGACATAATAACATGATGTGAAGCTTGAAAAAGTCGATTTTGCATAATACCCCCCTTTAACTACGGCAAAAGCCTAGTTTTTGTAGAACAAAATCAACAATGTAAACAACACCTGTATCTATAGTAGGCTACCTATAGTGACTTTACCTCATTCATTTAACTCAAAGAAAATGCCATAGATCATTTTGAAAGTGTCAGTTCAGCATCAATTGTTTTACAAGTCAATTTTAACACGTACCTTTGCTGGAAAGTTGGAAAACTGTGAAAGTTGATGCTACAACGCTCTGTGATTGATAAACACCAAGACACAACAGTGTTTCCTTAACTCTGCGAAAGGAGTGAAACAGCGCCCCCAATTTGACGCTGGTGGCCAAACAGTGTACTGCATCCCTATTTACCAAAGTAAGTCACCCACTTTGGGCATCCCTGCTTTAAAGATTCTTCAACTATGCTTTAAAGATCCATAGCATATGATTAGAGACATGAATTTCAAAAAATAAGGACAACTTACATGAGTTCAGATCCTAAAATAACAACTTGCTCTTTTTTTTCTATCCAAAGTTGTAATATATGCAATACATAAAGGATAGAATCTGAGACACTCTGATTTATAATAGAATCATGTATTTAATTAATTAACTTCAGGGTTTTAGTTCAAGCCACACCGCGTAGCATTTCACCCAAAATGTAGAATAAAGTACAAGCATTTATTTTACATTACATACATATATTTTTAGAGTTTAAAATACTCAAAAATTCAACGTGCTGTGAGGGCATCGGCTCTCCTCAGACCTGACTGTAACTTTACTGGGAGCTGGACGTCTCCAGCTCGTCTCCATGGAGATGTCCACTAAAGTCGGCCAAATATGAGATTTAAAGAGGTGAAGACCAGAACCCAGTCCATTCTTTGATTAACCAATGCACAAAATAAATAGCAATTTTCTGCGTTAAGCTGAACATTAGGAGGATGTTTTGTATCGCCGGCAATGATATCATCCAAAATGTTGCGCAGTGTGCCTTTAAGTTTTATTTATATGTTACCTAACTTGCTTCTTAAACCTATAAACAAAAAATATATAATTATACACTGTTGAACAAAACAGGAATTAAAGAAAGAAAATCTCTTCAAAACAACAAAGCTCCTGATCTCCACTTCTTTGCATATGAGGCCTGATAGAAAGACTGAATGTAACAAAGTAAAAAGTACAAATTATAGGTACTTCTGCTTAGTACTTTTTTCTTTTACTTCACTACATTTTAGAGCCTGTATCTGTACTTTCTATTCCACTACATTTTTAAATTGGGTTAAAAGTAAAAGTATTTTATTTTCAAAGTGACCTCTCGACCATGAACTGGTTTAGTCTCAGTTTAGACTTGGTTTAGTGGTTTACTCCTTAAGACCTTGTTTAGATCTGGTTTAGACCCGGTTTAGTCCAGGTTTAGACCAGGTTTAGTTCCTGATTTATAACCTGAGTTAGTGGTTTACTCATTTAGACCTGGTTGTATTCAAATGATTTTTTTTAAATCCTCCACACTTAAATACTTTTACATTTTATAATCCATACTTTTATACTTTTACTTAAGTAAAAATTGCATTAGGTACTTTTACTTTTGCTTTAGTACATTATTGGTCCTTGGGCATTTGTCCTGGATTATTTCACTTGCTCTGAGATGTTTCTGACTCGTTTCGATACATTTCGTATTATTTCAGGTCATTTTCTTTGCCAATGGGGTTAGAAGATTGGTCTTTTCTCATTGGCAATTTTACTTTCTTATTTCAAGTGAGATTTACCCTAGAACTGGTCTGAAATGTCCTCAAGCAAGCAAAGTAAACTTGGTCCGATCAGGAAAAGTGTCTAAATGGGTGAAAACCGACAAAAACAAGATACATTTCCTCAATTCAAGTCATTTAAAGCAGTACTAAGTAACTCTTCCCCCTAGAGGCCATAAGCGCAACTGCGGGTGTAGTAGAAAGTTACGATTTTTTAACTTATTAATTGTCTTGGAGAGTAAATACTACGCCGACAGTAAAGGCGAAGGGAGGGAGGGTTACGGTGCATCCAATTATACGATGGAAATATTTTTTTTCACTCAAACTTTGCTGTAAATACTGTTTAAAGTGACGTTAGCCCGCAGTTAGCTTTGCCCGTTAGCATGTTAGCTTCTTCTTCGTGATTCCATTAGTGTGTATTGCTTTCTCCGCACCGGTGGCAGTCAAGTTGCAAACATGGCTTTCTGGTCAGAGACACCAGGGGGAGATGAAAGACCCTCCAATCATCCCATAAACACTTGTATTACCCCCACAGGGACTACGGGAAGTATTATTAAGGTAAACACGTTACTTAGTACTGCTTTAAGCCAATGCTCAATATTTACTTTTTGTAGTGTATGCTTATGCAATAACACATGTTTTTTTTTTCTTGTTTGCCGTTTCTGCGGCCGTAGCAGATCCCGTTGTTGATCCCGTTGTTGATCCCGTTGTTGATCCCGTTGTTGATCCCGTAGCAGATCCGGATGCTCCTGGGAATGACACCACTGCATATCCAAATGGTGAGGCTGATTTGAACGTTGCAGTTGGCATGTTTGTGGATGCAGATCTTTCGAGTCTTCTGGTCTCTCGTTGAGATTTTGCCTCCGTTACTGGTGATGTCATTTCTGATTTCGTTTGTGCAATCGTGGTTTGAGAAGACAGGGATGGAAATTGTCCTGGCCTGTTACCAGCAGTTGTTGTAGCGAAGGAACCTCGTGAAATTGCTGCAGATTTAGTCGCTGGTGAAAGTGTGAATTGTGCTGCAGATGTTGGGGTTCTCACTTGTGATTTTGATTCAGCTTCGACTTTGGATCTAGTTGAAGACCTAGTTGATGAATGTGTTCCAGATGCAAACGGTGATGCTGCAGCTTTAGACTCTGCAGTTGATGATGACGAATTTGATTTCGATGTTGATAAGGCAGTCGGTGAATTTGTTTCAGGTACGAACCGTAAACTTGCAGATTTGGTCAATGCAGGTCTAGCTTTTGCGATCGTGGTTGAGGAATGTGACGTTGATGTCGCTGCACTTGATGTTGCGGCCATCGTTGTCAATGCTACTCGAGATTCTGCGGCGGATTTAGTCGCTGCGTGTGTTTTCTGTGGAGTTGGGGAAACAAACTGTGATGTTGTGGCAGTCCGTAACGAATCTGACGGTAAATCCAGGGAAAAAGGACTTGATGGTCGAGTCGTTGCTTCTGCTGATGTGACCTGTGGCGTTGTCGGTGTCGCCGTTTTCTTAGCTTTGGCGGTCGCGATTTCAAATGCAGTTGTCGTTTGTGGAGTTGTGAGAGTAAAATGGGATTCTGCGGCCGACGGTTTTGAATTTGAAGGTGAAAAATCTGTCAAAATGGGGTTGGATGATTTCGTCGCGCCTGTGCAGAGCTGTGGCGTTGTCGGTGTCGCCGTTTTCTTAGCTTTAGCGATTTCAATTGCAGTTGTCGTTTGTGGAGTCGTGAGAGTAAAATGGGATTCTGCGGTCGACGGTTTTGAATTTGAAGGTGAAAAATCTTTCAAAAAGGAGTTGGATGGTCTTGTCTCGCCTGTGCAGAGCTGTGGCGTTGCCGGTGTTGCCGTTTTCTTAGCTTTAGCGATTTCAATTGCAGTTGTCGTTTGTGGAGTCGTGAGAGTAAAATGGGATTCTGCGGTCGACGGTTTTGAATTTGAAGGTGAAAAATCTGTCAACAAGGGGTTGGATGATCTCGTCGCGCCTGTGCAGAGCTGTGGTGTTGTATCCACTTTACTTGCTGTTCTCGTGACATCAAATACAGCCTTGGTTTGCGGAGTTGCCCGTGTCATTTGTGTTGTTAAAAATGCTGAATCGGGATAACATTTGGGCAAAGTAGATTGCGAATTGCACGGAAAAGTTATGGGAGATGCCAGTTGTGCTTTACTCGATGGTGTTGGAAGTGTATCTAGTGCTTCTGGGGAACAAGTGGTTTGTAAAGTTGGGGATGTAACTTGCGACTTTGTTTCAGACATATTGGCCAGTGTTGTGTTGCATTGTGGAGTTGTTGTAGATGTAGTTGCTCGTACTGCCAGTTGGTTGGATGATTTTGTTGCTGATGTGGGCGTGGATTTAAATGCAGAAGTGGTTTCAGGGGCAGGGAGTGTAAATGCCAATTGGGATCCCGGTGATGAAAACGCATGAGTTGAGTTGGCAGGAACAGGCGATGTGAGACGTAGTGTTTTCAGTGTTGTTGCTAGCGTCGTCTGTCGTGAGGAAGTTGAAAATGCATTTGTCTTGGTTGGAAATACTGATGAGTAATGCATGTGTCCTGTTTGCGGGATCTGTGTTTGATCCCAGTGTCCCAGTACAGCAAAAGTGGAGCGCGTTGACCGGGTCCTATAATAGGAAACAGAGGTTATAAAAACATACAATGGGTTCAGAGAATTTCAGACCTGTTTTATTTGTTATTTCATTGGAAACAATCTGGTCATATGATTTCATTTTTCCATTGGTATTTGCACAAATTGTACAAGGATTACAATGATACAGTGAAAAGTGGAAAGAAAAAGTAGCAATGTACAGTACATATCAAAAAAGATATTTCTTAACCTCTTAACTCCCTGAACCGAGAGGATCTTTTTCCTCACGTCATCAGATTTTTTTTTTTCCATCATTTTTTTGTTGGGTATTCAACTCATTTTTGTAATTTTTTTTGTCACATTTTTGTCATTTTTTCGTCACATATTTTGGTAAATTTTTCATCAATTTTTTGTAATTTTTTTGTCACATTTTTGTAATTTTTTGTAATTTTTTTGTGAAATTTTATCAATTTTTTTGTTATTTTTTGTCACATTTTTTCGTCACATTTTTTCGTCAATTTTTTAATCAATTTTTTTGTCACATTTTGGTCACTTTTTTGTCACATTTTTGAATTTTATTTTTTTTTCATCATTTTTTTGTTGGGTATTCAACTCATTTTTGTAACTTTTTTGTCATTTTTTTGTCGTTTTTTTCGGCCATTTTTGTACATTTTTTGTCACATTTTTGTCTTTTTTTCGGCCATTTTTTCGTCAATTTTTTATCATTTTTTAGTAATTTTTTTGTCACATTTTTGTCACTTTTTTGTCACATTTTTGTAATTTTTTTGTAAAATTTTGTCAATTTTTTGTTATTTTTGGTCACATTTTTGTCATTTTTTCGTCCATTTTTCCGTCAATTTTTTTATCAATTTTTTTTCATTTTTTTTGTCACATTTTTGTAATTTTTTTTGTCAAATTTTGTCAATTTTTTGTCATTTTTTCATACATTTTTTGTCAATTTCTTGTGACATTTTTGCCACTTTTTCATAAATTTTTCGTCACTTTTTTGCCAATGTTTTCTCACTTTTTTGTCACATTTCCATCATTGTTTTCGTCTCAGTTTTGTTGCTATTTTCACAGCTTTTTTCCAGAAGCTTTTGGACTGGGGTAAAGCCAAGCTGGAGAAAACGTGCTCGGTTCAGGTGGGAGTTAAGGGGTTAATAACAATAATACTATTCATGTAGTTTTAAAAGGTGGTGCCCAGACCCGGGTATAGTTGGCCTGGGGGATAAACTGTCCTAATTATAACTACAGGCCTTTCTAACAAGACAGCCAATCTCACACTGTCACTCTTCTAATTATGTTATTTAGTACATATCGAGGATATTGACCAGCTTCGCTAAACCTGTAGATTCCTATGGTCGGGGGGACAGGGCTTTTTGTTGTTTTATTTAATTTTATCTGCAACACAAAGCGACATAGCATGTTAGGAATATGACAGGGCAACAGTAAACCAACCAAAAGATTTCCGTTGTACTATACATGCATTTCCGATGACATGACGATTAGCTCTAGCCGCCATTTTGAATACTGAAGTAGCATTATGCAGTACTACAACATGTAACAATAGCTCTGCTTCACTCCACAGACTAAATTAAGACATCTTTCTCTGATTTTTGCAGTTTGTCATGTCAACAGTCTCAGTCAGTGTTCAAGACGCTTAAGACGTTAGCATGCTACCGGTTAGCAACTGTCACAATACACAATAGCACAATATACACATGTGTGGTTCACATCTATGAAAACTGAGGAAATACTGCAGTAACAGCTCAGCTCTGACCTCGGTCACATGTTGTAGCCAAGGTTTGGAGTGTGGTTCAGGGCTTTCTCTTGGAGAGGTCGGAGCTGAGCAGTGTAAGCTAACCGGTAGCATGCTAACATCTTAAACACTGACTCACTGGTTTCTTCACATAAACGGGCATCTCTGGGGCCGCGTTTTTGCTGCTATCTTCTTGAGCAATGACTAGGAGTACATAAAAATGCCACTGTCAATCAGTTGTCTTTCTTAGAGTTATTGTCGCATGTTGTAGTTCTGCATAATTCTTCTTCGGTATTCAAAATGGCCGCCATAACAACAAAAGTCATATAGTATGACTGACTGTACTATATCATTAAAAACTACCGATATCTTGAAGGTATAATCAGGCCTGGGGGAGGGGGCCTAGGTCAAAATATGACCTCTGACCCCAGTTATAGCCCAAAGAACAGTTATATACTTTGTCTTTTTACTCTAGGGCTCTCCACTGTCACCCAAATGTTTGTACAAGTTTGCTCAGCTAACTTACATGAAGGGAGATTATCTTTACTCATTTATTATTTCAACTCTCACTTTTTGCGCGTTTTACGAAAGTAAAAACAATATATATATAATTAGTTGTACTCGAGCACTACTGCATGCACAACTTCTGCTACAACTGCAAGCATTTTAGACAAAACACGAGTTGTACCTCTTGGTTTCGACCTCGGCTGCAGAGACAAATCGAGGCCGTCTCCTCACCAGCCACTTAGCGCCAGACTTACGGTCGGTTTGTTTCATGCCTGAAAACACGAGGGATGTTAGATACAATTCACAGTTCAAAATATGCAAAAAATTAATTTGTGGTTTAGTGCAACCTTTACTTTTGAAACTGAGTTCAAAGGACAAAAACTTCACCACATCCTCACGGTCTGTTTGATACATCTGCTCCAGTTTTTCACTCGTGATGATGATTGGTCGTTGCTCAAACAAATCCATCTGAAAAAGAGAACATGAGATACTGTGTAGCAGGGGTCTCAAACGCATTTGGAGTGGGGGCCAAAATGCAAACCCAGTGTTGGTCGAGGGCCGCAACAGACAAAGACCTTTTTATTAAGCCAATTATGATTTAGCAACTTTTTTATTGTTTGCTATAATATATCTTAAAATAAACCGTACATTAACTATCTGCACATTTTTAAGCTAAGACTAAGACAGTTAGTGTTTTTGCAAATTAATCTCATTTTGGTTCAGGGCATCAGTGAATGATCTTTCAGCCAGGTCTCTGTCTGTGCCTATTTAGAAAGAAATGCAAAATGTACTACAGATGTAATTTTAATGTAGTGTAGAAAGGCCCAACCAAGGACTGGAGTTGAGAATCAGCAATAAACTTGTTTTTTACTGTGTTTATTTACAATTACCCTTTCAAATAATCGCCCCCACCTATCTGTCTGACCTGATTCAGCCTTACGCTCCCTCTCGTGCTCTCAGGTCAGCGGATCAGCTGCAACTGGTTGTCCCAAAAACCAAGCGCAAACTTCGGGGAGATCGGGCCTTCTCTGTTGCTGGCCCACGGCTGTGGAACCAGCTGCCATTAGAGATTAGACAGGCCCAGTCCCTTCCTGTTTTTAAATCTCTCCTAAAAACGCACCTTTTTTCTCTGGCATTTAATGCAAATTGAGATTGCTGCTGTTGTTGTACTTCTTACCTCATATTTTTTTTACTGTAAATATTTGTATCTGTTTCTGTGTGCGGCACTTTGGCCAACTGTACAGTTTTTAAAGTGCTTTATAAATAAAGTTGGTATGGTATGGTATGGTAAATAAATATAATAAATGTATAAATGCCATTATACAGACTGAGCTGATCTCAGGACACACCAATGTGGACTCATTGACCTCAGACCTTTTTCTTACCTACAGTTAAATAATTGATGGGGCTTATATTTTTTACTGTTAATGTTGCTGTCATTATTTGCAGTATTTTTTATACATTTCCATATTCTCTACTTTTTTATTTAAAGGAATAGGCCACCGTTTTCGAAATCCGCGCAGTAATCTTCACTTTACTGCGCGGATTTCGAACTACTCCTGGTATTATTACGCCTTACAATATAGTCCCCCCTTTTATCCGCTTAGAAAATCCACATTGTGTAATTTTGTGTAATTATACTTTGTAGTGGAACACTTCACGTAACCATATTTAAATAGGGAAAACATGGAAGAGCTTGGTAGCTTCTATCTTGACCTGTTTTGGAGCTATAGAGGAGAGAGGGAGAGGCTAAATGCTAACGCCGTCTGCGCTGTGTTTACGTGACTGAAGGCACGGAGGAAGACCAGACAGGTCCTAAAGAACTCGTCAAAGCTAAGGTAAGAACATATCTCAGTATGTAAAAACGGTGGCCTATTCCTCTATGTCCCCTATGTCTCACGTCCGCACGGTCCGCTATGCTACTCTATGGAGTGAAGAGCGGCGTAGGCGACACCACGCGGTGCCTCATGGGAAATGTAGTTCTAGTGTGTTCAATTCAATTTACTGGCGGACCGCATATAATGTAGATAAGAAATCATCTTGCAGGCCACAAAAAACACATTTGGCCCCCGGGCCGCATGTCTGAGACGCTTGCTGTACACGAACATTGAAGTGATTTTTTTTCACCATCAAACAAACAAAACATGACAAAATTTTTCTTTTTTTTGGTTAGAAAAGTTTCACATATATCCATGAAATACTTTTAAATACTTACAGTCGCTGAATACTGGTGCCAGTGCCCGTTGTGATCCTCAAAGTACCAGAACCAGAGAGTCGTGTGGGTATACTGTGGTTTCACGACATAGTTGAGCGTAGAGAGGCGTCTCACTTTGTTATTCCCAGACATCAGTGTATCAAAGTGCACAGGAGGGCAGTCGGTGCTGTACAGATGAAAAAGACACTAAGTTACATTTCATGTGTTATGATGTTGTTATACAGTTCATGTGTTACTGTAAATGATATAATGTGACCTGTAAGTGTTCCGCGGGTCACAATATTCTCTCTCAATCCTCTCGTTGTCAGCCATAGTGTCCCACAGGCCGTTCCGTTTGACCTTCCATCTGTACGGCATCTTGTCATGAGCTTTTGGACAATTACCTACAAGGATACACAACCTGTTATATTGCTGGGTTGTAGGTTCAAGAATATGATGATGTCACCGGACCCAGCGGGGCAGGAGCCAGCTTTTCCTATTAACAACATTACACAAGTCGTAGCTAAAAAGAAAATATATGAATTAAAAATATTATCATTTATATCAGTCACTGGGTCCATGATCTCTCTGGACAAGACCAAAAATGTCCTCAAAAACAAAATAATTTTTCCTCTATATAATAGTATAGGCCTTTAGAACGCTGGGATGTCACCTGCAACCCAGCAATAAGGCAGGTTTAATAATGTCTATTTTGTTATGCAGTACTTATGCAGTACAGTAGAGAAGTTATGTTTATTTTATATCAACAGGGTTCACCCGACTTAATTCATAACATAATTACACAGCATTTCAGTTACATATACAATTTGCTTTCATTTTATATTAAGTTTAAAGTTAATTAATTAAGTTTTAAGTTAATTAAGCTATTATTAGTTTTATTCTTTTTATACAGCATGGTAATCTGATACTGAAATCAAACACGTTTCTTTTCAATTGCTAAATATTGTACATACTCCTGTGTATATATCGTGATGCATCATTGTTGTATTTATGTCACATGTGTATTCTGTAGTTGGTGACTGACCCAAACTCAATCATCTATCGCCTAAATGTTTGGTGCAGCCTGTAGGGCGACTCACAGATTGATCGATTGATAGTTAAAGTATTTCAAAGGACGTAAAAGGGTAATATTAAGGCCAGCCTTAGTATTTATAGTGTCTCTGTATGTTTTTCATAACTTGTGTGTAACACCAACCTGCCAGTGGGTCTGCAGGTGGAAATGAACCAAAGGCTATAATCTGGCATATTTACGTTCATGTAAATGTTAATGAATATGTATTGTCCCTCCATTTCAAATAAATAAGCAAAATAATAAATTCTTGAGTTTCAGATGACATCACAGCATTCTAAAGGCCTATAATATTATATAGAGGTAAACATTAATTTGTTTTTGAGGACATTTTTGGTCTTGTACAGAGGGATCATGGACCCAGTGACTGATATTGATGATCATTACTGTAATTCATACATTTTCTTTTTAGATACGACATGTGAAAGTGTAATGATATTAATGTGGAAAAACTGGCTCCTGCCCCCACTCGGTCTGGTGACATCATCACATTCTAGAACCTGAAAACAACCATTGTATATTAAGTTAAGTTAAGTTGAGTTATACTGCATTAATCTCTGCGTTCACGCGCTAGAATTGGATGATGTCAAAACCTCAGATGGAGACAACAACATGGCTGGCGACAACATAA
Source organism: Gobius niger (assembly GCF_951799975.1). Classification (NCBI taxonomy): domain Eukaryota; kingdom Metazoa; phylum Chordata; class Actinopteri; order Gobiiformes; family Gobiidae; genus Gobius; species Gobius niger. Next base: position 42,673,546 of record NC_136853.1, read on the forward strand.
CTCTGTGGGATTGCTAACCGTTTTTGTAAGAAATCTCCAAAAAGAAAAATGACAAATGTTGTTCCACATCAGTACTTGGTAGTAGGGCTGAAACGACTAATCGATTAATCGACGACTAATCGATTATTGAAAGAGTCGACAACTATTTTAGTAATTGATTAATCGTTTTCTGGCTCACACAGACTAAAGTGGAGCAAAAATGACCAAAGAAATGTAGTATTTTTGATGAAAACCTTCTTTGATTTTATATTTAGGGTCTGTAGTGGTTTGTACAATGTAAATTTCATGAATAGAGCCTTCAAAAAACATTTCCCTTTAGTTTACTCCATCAGCACTTCCTTAAACAGCGCGACTTAAGCTATAATTCACAGCCAAGCGATTAATCGATTAATCGTAAAAATGATCGATAGACTAATCAATTACAAAATAATCGTTAGTTGCAGCCCTACTTGGTAGTGACTGGATTCACAAACCCGCAGCCTTTCTACTGACCAACATCACGCTCATGTTTTTGAATACTGTCTCCACTAATGGACGCCTTTCAGAGAAAATACTTGCGATACTTGCAAAAACAAACAAAAAACATTGCATTTTAACAGTTACCATAGTTACCAGTAAGGAATATTCAGTTGCCCACCACTTCAATTTTAAACTATAGGCTCTTTAGAATGTCATGATGTCACGTGAGCACCACCTAGTGATAGATAAACAGTATTACAACCAGGCCGTTCTTTTTTTTTTTATCTGCTTTTGCACTTATCAACATACAGTATTTCACACTTGGAAACTAGTGCTTTCTTTTTCAATTAATTCAGGTTAAATTGAAGTTTATTATTAAAATGCAGATCTTACTGCATAGTAATATGGATTATACCAGCCCCTTTGTACCAGAAAACGCATTGTATCGAGACAAAGGCGTCTTGCCCACTCACCTTCATCTTTACATTTCCCTCTGATGTAGAACATGCAGATCTCAGTTTTACCTAAAAACACAAAACAGAAAATCTTATTTGTCAGTCATTTATTTTATCATGATTTGCGATTTCACAACATTACCTTTTCCCCCACGGTTTTGTGTTCCATCCCTCTTTGCGTCTGACCTGTCGTATTGTCTGTATCTACCGTTGGGCTCCACACTCCCGGCAGCAGAGGGTGTTTTTCGTCGATTGCCCCTTGTCCTATCCCGTCTCCCGCCTTCTCTCCTCCTTGGATCGCCGTGACGACTGCCTTCGCTTTGATTTGTGCTGACGCTGCTGCTTGAATCCGAATCTTCTGAGGACTTTTGGTCGTCCGGGCCGCCGTCGTCTTCTGCCTCGTATTCATTGACTTCTGAACTATAAGCAGCCTCTGAGCCGCTCTCTCTGCTCCGGTTCCCTCGGTCGGCCCACCAGAGCGCCCGTTTGTTGGCATAGACGGACTTCAACACTCCGTGGAGCTGCTCCGGGATGCGCTTGTCCCGCAGGAGCTTGAGCGTCCGTGGGTCTGAGAAGTCGTGTGGCCTGTGACAGTAGCAGTCCTGGTACAGGAAGTGCTCGCAGATGTGCAGCCGCGGACACTCGTCTTGGCACACACTGCGGTTGTTGTAGTCGTGGCAGATCTGAATATGACAGAATTGGAATCAGACCTTCAGCTTTTAGCATCTGCACTTTTTCATGGAGTAAGACTTTTATATAAACTATCAGAGGAATAGTGTCAAAACCAGACTTAGAGAGACTTATCTATGCATTTGTCTCCAGCAGGTTAGATTACTGTAACAGCTGCTCACTGGCCTCTCTAAACGAGCTATCAGAGCTGCAGAACATCCAGAACGCTGCTGCTCGAGTCCTGACAAGAACCAGGAAATACGACCATATTAGTCCAGTGCTCCGGTCTCTGCACTGGCTTCTTGTCGCTCAGAGAATAGACTTTAAAACAGCTCTGCTTGTGTACAAGTCTTTTCATGGTCTAGCTCCAAAGTACATCTCTGACATGTTAGAGCCGTATGAACCATCTCGGGCCCTGAGAACTTCAGGGAGGGGCCTCCTGGTGGTTCCCAGAGTCAGGACTAAACACGGTGAGGCTGCGTTTCAGTTTCATGCAGCTAAAATCTGGAACAGTCTTCATGAGGATGTGAGACAGGCCTCAACTCTGACAATGTTCAAATCCAGGCTGAAAATCAGATCTTTTTGCCCGTGCATATGACTGAAAGTATTTTATCTGCACTCTCGCCTTTTACTGTAATTGATTATTTTTATGTTGATGTTTTTATTGATTCTATTTGTTTTCTTGTATTTATGCAACTGTGAAGCACTTTGAATTGCCTTGTGTATGAATTGTGCTCTACAAATAAACTTGCCTTGCCTTGCCTAAACCAAAAGTAACTCATGCAATGACACGCCAACCTCTTCACCCCCACAGTTTCGCTTTACCCAGATCTGAAAGCTTCTCCACTGGAGCTTTCTGTAGGAATGAGTTCCTACAGAGCTGAGAACAAGCACAAACTCTTACACGTTCTCACGCCTGGCAAAGAAATGGCTCTTGTCAAATCAAACTTGCACCTGTGACCGGATGTATGTGTGTGTGTTTTTGGTCTGATTGTTGTGTATGTGAAGATTTGCTTTATCTATTATGAACTTGGTCAATGTAAATGCTATTATGTTTGTTTGCATTTAACCCATCCTTCGATTTCACTGAGGAGCAGTGGTCGACGGCAGTGCCGCGCCCGGGGACCCGTCTCCATGATGTGGAGCCAGGCTGATGGTCAGAATCACCTGGCTGAAGGGATTCACCTGTTCTACATGTTTTTAGTGGTAGGGGAAACTGGAGTACCCGGAGGAAACCTACGCAGACACGGGGAGAACATGCAAACTCCACACAGAAAGGCCCCGTCCTTATCCATGTATCCTTGATGTTTTTATGTATTTTACTGTGACATCAGCCTTCACAGGGACGACGGGTGGAAAAAGCACTTGAGCTATAACCTGGTATAATGCATCTCTCCCCTTGAGGTTACTGTTTATTGTACACTGTCCCTGTTTTTCTACATAAATAAACTAAACTAAACTAAACTACAGCCTGTGGGCTCTATGCACAGTGACCCCACGTGATTTCCGCCTGGACAGTAAACCAGACGCTGTCCTTCCTGTCCGTTATCTCTTCCCATTAAAAATTAGGAGGTCCCACAGAAATGAAGCGATAGCTGAAGATTTGGTAAAGGACAGCAAGCAAAAATTCAGATGTGGCTGGAGCAGGTTAGAAAATATTACATGAGACGTAGCGACTTCACTGGAGGAAACCTCTGTGTTCATAACGGTGGATGTTTTTGTCTTGAGGCTAACGCGGCTAACACAATAAAAATTTAAACTAACTAATTTTTGAACAAGCCTGCGCAAAAAAGAATCGTCCTGTTAGTAGTTTAAATAATATTTACTTGTTTACATGTTATATTATCATTTTTCAACACTAGCCTTTAGCTCTAAGATAAAAGCTCCGCCCCTTACGACAGCTGGCGTTTCCTTTGGGTGCAGGATTCATGACGTTTGTAATACGTTTCTGTGACATCAGTAACTCGTCCTCAACCAGATCCTGAGCTATATATATATATATATATATATATATATATATATTTATATTTGTGTGGGACCTTTCTAGTTGTGAAAGTAAACGATCACCGACAGGAAGTCCAGCGCCTGGCTTACTGTCCAGGAAGACGTCACGTGAGGAAACTGCATACAGCCTATAGGCCAGAGTAACGCCTCATTTGAAAGCTAAGACCTCCAAAACTCTTGTTTTATCCTGGATAAATAAAGGTCAAATGAAAAAGAAAGAAAAGGATCGTAACTGTTTTGTCTCTGTCTTTGTCTTTATTTGGGTCATGTTTTCGTCACTTTTTTGTTGCTCTTTTGTGACTTTTATTGTTGCTTTTTTATTGCGTTATTGTTGCTTTTTCTGCACGTTTTGTCACATTTTTTTGCATTTTCAAATACGTTTTTTACGCTTTTTACAAGAAGCCAAACTGGAGAAAATGTGCTCGGTTCAGGTGGGATTTTGCCTTTGATGAAGTTCACCCTGAAGAGTTTGTAGCCAAGATGACATTTCAACTCAAGTTCCTACTTCATTTCCTAAATACAATCTGATCTGATCTGATCTGATCTGACCAAACCCGTCAGACGGATTTCAATGCATTACAAAATCACAAACAAGAAATGAACAGGAACTTGTTCGTGGCCTTTGCGCCGAATGGGGCAAAGAGGAAGTCAAGTAAGTCATTTCCAAAATGTTTGCAAATTATGTTCAAGTCAAGAAAGAAAAGAAAATGCTCCTTGTTTCTAGATACAGAGAAGGGCTGAAGAACTTTATCTCCAAATCAACAGTAGAGATCCCTGACCTTTTATAATGAATACTGAATCTCAAAGAAAAGAACCAGTTATTCACCTGACAGCCTTCAAACTCAGTTATGGTCGTCTGTAGAGGTGTAGAGGAGTAACTGTGGGTAAATGTTATAGGGTTGTTGTAATCCGACAACTAGATCATGAAATACATAAAATATAGTAATGTAAAAATGTCAATAATTCCATATCACCCTTAAAGGGGCTAGATGCAAGTTGGCCATTTTATACTCACTACTGCCACCTCAGGTCATACGTGTAACTGCACCTTCTATATTAAGCTTGTGCGTGACGGCATTCCCGACCCGAAGTAATAACCTTTTGAGTGACAGTGAAGTTTTTTCGAGGCAGTTGTGGTGAACAGGTCTGAGCACATTCTACACCTTAGGACATGGCTGGAGCAAGTAGGTGGATGAAAATACCTAATTTTAACATTTTTAAACTCCGTAGAGTCCCTTTAAGTCCCTTTTTTGGCGTCTACCCCTTATTCCAAAAACCCACCAAGCCAAAATCCCGTCATTCCGATAACTGTCCATTACGACGTCCCCCTAATCTGACACTTTTTGATGGGGTCGGCCCATTGTGTAGTCCCTTTAAAGTAGATCAAATAAATCATTTCGAGATACAATACAATGAATTAAAGTTTGTATTGATTTAACTTTCATTCATTTCCATGAGTCAACATAAAGATTTACTCAAGGTGACAAGACTGACCAAATGAAATTACTACCAGCACTTGTCAACATGTGAAAAGAGGGATAGTTTTCACATTCAAAATCATTTGTGAAAAAGGTTCAGAATATCACCTGAGGCAGCAGTGAGTCGTCGCTCTGCAGCAGCAGGAGACACACCTCAGTCCTTTTCAGTGTCTCCAGGCCAAACTTCGTGAGCACCTCCAGGTTGTTGTCTGACTTCAGGTCATGGGAGAAACTGCATCCTTTCCTACAACACACAAACATGATTAGTGCAGCCTAAAAACGAAGTAAAGTTCATTGACCTGTTTGTGCTGTGACAGGGAGAGCCAGGGGCGGACTGGGACTGAAAAACAGCCCTGGACTCTGACCAGCCTGGCCCAAATTAGCGTAAATGTGACACTTCCATAAATACATATTTCAACCTCTTACCACCCGCCTTAACCAAGTGCATTCTGTCCTCTTTTGGCTGTGTAACACCTCATTTGAAAGCTAAGACCCACAAAACGGACCTTTTTCCTCACGCTGTGTTGTGTCACCTTTTGTATGTTTTTTTTTTTTTTCATGTTTGTGGAATTTTTGTCACTCTTTGGTTGAGTTTTTGTTCATTTTTGTTGAATTTTTGTTAAATTTTTGTCACATTTTTGTCACATTTTTGTCACATTTTTGTTGAGTTTTTGTTACATTTTTGTTGAGTTTTTGTCACTCTTTGGTTGAGTTTTTGTTACATTTTTATTAAGTTTTTGTTACATTGTTGTTGAATTTTTGTCACATTTTTGTCACATTTTTGTCACATTTTTGTTGAGTTTTTGTCACTTTTTGGTTGAGTTTTTGTTACATGTTTGTTGAATTTTTGTCACATTTTTGCCACTCTTTGGTTGAGTTTTTGTCACATTTTTGTTGAATTTTGAATTCTTTTTTCTATCATTTTTTGTTGTGTTTTTATGTCCGTGTTTTTCTCGTGTTTTCATCCTCTTTTTCTCGTTATTTTGATGCTTTTCTTTTTAGCCTTTAGATTTGGGTAAAGCTCGGTTGAGGCGGGACTGGTGGCCCTCGAGCCAGTGGCCCTTCTGTGCTCTTCCAGAATGGACATATGGCCAGTCCGCCCCTGGGGAGAGCCATTCAAGAGTCTGGAGGCTGCAGCCAGATCTCCCTGGGTTTCAAAAAGAGTTTTTGGGATCAGCAACAAGTTTGATGCTAGTCTACAGGGGTGTATGTTGTATTATTCCAAAGATCTGAATATATAATGAGCAGCGACAACGTGACAAAAAGTTACCATCACTTTTCTAGATTTTAGCTTTCAAATGAATGAATGAATGTTTATTCGGTTACAAAAACATAAAACAAAAAGTACAGTATGTACTGCAAATTCATCACAGACAAGGCGGGTAACCGAAAAGGTGTAGGCTGAAGCCGTGGCTTATTTTTCCAAAACAACATCTACCCATCAAAGACGTTACAAAAAACAAATGTATACAATATATTATATATATACCTTTACATTCACGCATAAACAGTACACATAATTTTTCTTCTTTACTAAAATAATAATATGGTAATTTGTAAATACAAATGCTTGTTTGTTTCTCTGTTCCAATTTATGCACAACAGTGATGCATGAGCTTAACTTAACCACATTTTCTTAAGCATTTTTTGTATATTTCTCAAAAATTAAGGTTTTAAACTGTTTTTTGAAATAATTAATGGAATTGCTCCTTTTAAGATCACTGTTGAGATTGTTCCACAAGTCGACCCCTTTGACCGAAATAGTATTCATTTTAAAGTTTGTTTGGACCATTTGTTTTTTAAACATGTTTTCTCCTCTCAGGTTATATTTCTGGTCCCTGTTGGCAAACAGACAAAGTATATTTTCTGGCAGTATTTTCCTATGGACTTTGTACATAAAGACAGCGGTGTTCAGGCTGACTAGATCACAGAATTTAATTGCTTTAAATTTGCAGAATATTGCGTTATATGGTTCATTATACGGTGAATGATTGACTATCCTTATGGCTTTTTTTTTTGTATTTGTATTTGGAAAATATTTGGCTTTATGTAATATAGCTATTGTTTTGGACACTAGCTATATTAACGTGAGACGTTACAGTGTTGCTCTCCAGTCAAGAAGCTTTTAGATTTGGGCAAAGCCGAACTGGAGAAAATGCTCTCGGTTAAGGCGGGTGGTAAGAGGTTAACCCCTTAACTCCCACCTGGACCGAGCACATTTTCTCCAGTTCAGCTTTGCCCAAATCTAAAAGCTTCTGGAAAAAAGCTGTGAAAAATAGCATCAAAACTGAGACGAAAAATTGATGAAAAAGTGGCAAAAATGTCACAAAAATGTCACAAGAAATTGACAAAAAATGGACAAAAAATGACAAAAATTTGATTAAAAAAATCTACGAAAAAAATGACAAAAATGTGATACAAATTTGACAAAAAATTACAAAAATTTGACCAAAAAATGACAAAAAATGTGACAAAAAATGTGACAAAAAATGGACGAAAAAATGACAAAAATGTGACAAAAAATGGATGAAAAAATGACAAAAATGTGAAAAAAATGTGAAAAAAATGACAAAAATTTGATAAAAAAATCGACGAAAAAAAAAGACAAATTTGATAAATAATTGACAAAAAAATTGACGAAAAAATGACAAAAATTTGATTAAAAAATCTACGAAAAAAATGACAAAAATGTGATAAAAATTTGACAAAAAATTACAAAAATTTGACCAAAAAATTACAAAAAATTTGACAAAAAATGTGACAAAAAATGGACGAAAAAATGACAAAAATGTGAGAAAAAATGGACGAAAAAATGACAAAAATGTGACAAAAAATGTGAAAAAAATGACAAAAATTTGATTAAAAAATCGACAAAAAAAAAGACAAATTTGATAAATAATTGACAAAAAAAATTGACGAAAAAATGACAAAAATGTGACAAAAAATGACAAAAAATGACAAAAATGTGACAAAAAATGACAAAATAATGACAAAAAATGACAAAAATGTGACAAATCGACAAAAAATTGAGGAAAAATGACAAAAATTTGATTAAAAAAATCGACAAAAAAAATTACAAAAAATTGACAAAAAATGACTAAAAAATGACAAAAATGTAACAAAAAATGACAAAAAAAAATAACAAAAAAGTTACAAAAATGAGTTGAATACCCAACAAAAAAATGATTGAAAAAAAAAATCTGATGACGTGAGGAAAAAGATCCTCTCGGTTCAGGCGGGTGGTAAGAGGTTAATTTGTGGAAGTGTTTCACATTTACGCTCATTTGGGCCAGGCTGACCAGAGTCCAGGGCTGTTTTTCAGTCCCAGTCCGCCTCTGATGAGCATGATACCTAACAATGAACATATGTCATTTTGAACACATTGCCACAGTCCGCGCGTTCTTACCTTGACTGTTGAAACTGGCAGTCTCCAGAAAAGAGCAGGTTTTTGCAGAGGTGCAGTCCCTCGCAGTCTCCTCTCTGACACTCTCTGACCCGGCACAGCCTCACCCCGCTCCGCACCACCACTTTCCACGTCCCGCTGAACGAACACGCCATAAACTTGTCATTATTGTTTCTTATAATATCAGCGGTGAGCGCGGCGTCTCCAAGATTGCACTCCAGCTCCTCCCTGTCCACAGATCCATGGCTGGTCAGGATGTATCTCAGTATCTCGGTCTCCATGGCCGACTGAGATTGCTGGTGAGTGTCTAAAAAGTGATGACGGCGAATAGGCGCATTTCTGATGAACAGAAAACGAAACTTATCCCAATGCGAAGCGGGATTGTGTAATGCAAGTCATTCCCCACCAGAGGGGGGGCGCGTCACACTTATACCGTCTACCGCCTGGAAGCGCTTTAGACTTTGGCATGAAAATGTGCAGGCAAAGCAACAACAACAAAAAAAAAGAAAAGAAAAAAAGGCGTCAAGAAAAAGCAATTTGAAAAAAGAACGTTTCAAAAATGCAACAAAAAAGTGACAAAAAATGCAATCGAGGTCGGAGTTTCCGTTTCCATTTTTTTTTTATCAATCGTGTAGTGATTTCAAACTACCTTGTCATTTTTTGTCATTTTTTGTTCTTTTTTTGTCACATTTTTGTCACATTTTTGTCACATTTTTTGTCTTTTTTTTTTTTTTTTTTCTTTTTTGTCATTTTTTGTCATTTTTTTGTCACATTTTTGTCATTTTTTGTTCTTTTTTTGTCATTTTTTGTCATTTTTTGTCATTTTTTGTTCATTTTTGTCACATTTTTGTCACATTTTTTGTCATTTTTTGTTCTTTTTTTGTCATTTTTTGTCATTTTTTTATCACATTTTTGTCATTTTTAGTCATTTTTTGTCATTTTTTTCACATTTTTGTCATTTTTTTGTCACATTTTTGTCACATTTTTGTCACATTTTTTGTCATTTTTTTGTCATTCTTTGTCATTTTTTGTTCTTTTTTTGTTCTTTTTTTTGTCATTTTTTGTCATTTTTTGTCATTTTTTGTTCTTTTTTTGTCATTTTTTGTCATTTTTTTGTCACATTTTGGTCATTTTTTGTTCTTTTTTTAAACTTTTTTTTGTCATTTTTTGTTCTTTTTTGTCTTTTTTTGGGACATATTTTGTAATTTTTTTGTCATTTTTTGTCATTTTTTTCGTCACTTTTTTGTCAATGTTTTCTCACTTTTTTGTCACATTTCCATCATTGTTTTCGTCTCAGTTTTGTTGCTATTTTCACACCTTTTTTCCAGAAGCTTTTGGATTGGGGTAAAGCCAAACTGGAGAAAATGTGCTCGGTTCAGGTGGGAGTTAAGGGGTTAATATTGCCTGCAGTTCACAAACTATCCACCAGGGGGTGCTGCAGCGCCCACAGCACCCTGGGTTCCCACGGCCTTGAGTCTATCAGAATTACCTACATTTACGCTCACATCCACTCACACAAGACATGAAGATTTTGAAAATTAAGTGTCGGTGTCCATTGTCGGAATGGGGGTATCAAGAAGGGTGTCATGCCATTGGTCCGAGGTCTCATTAGTCCGAAAATGTACCATTGAGCAGAGGTGCCATTACTCCGACATCTCTAACCCAGATATGTTGCGGATTAGAGAGTCATATACAACCATTGGCCCTAACCTGTACGTCTGTGGACTCTTGCCATCCCCTACTCAATGTGACCTAATGAGACATTGAACTAATGGGCCGACCCCATCAAAAAGTGTCAGATTGGGGGAACGTCGCAATGGAGGGTTATTGGTGTGATGGGATTTTGCTTTGGAGCGTTGTCTGAATTTAGCCTGGCTAACACCAGACTAAAATCACAAGTGATGTTTAGTCTGGGGATCACCTATTCATTTTCTCGTAGGAGAGGTGTGGTTTACGATCGTCCATTGTCGTTTATTGGGCGCTACGAATGTCTATCATGCATCTGCACGAAGCAGAAACGTAACTTTCGAGCTAAACTATTTAGAACAAGGTCTAAACCTTGATCGAAAAATAGCATCGCGTCTGCTGCTGTCATGTTTGATCCGTAAATGACCTTTCTTTTTTAAATCCGTAAATAAACTACAAGCTTATATCGAATAGCTCGTCGTCGTCTTGCCGTCCCTCCTCGTTCTGTGATTGGTTCCCAAATCCATGCGAAAATTTGGGCCATGGTCTCCAGGCTGCAGTGCAGTTCCAAATGATTCAAGCACACACAGCAGCCTGGTGTTAGCCAGGTTAGTCTGAATAATAGTATAAGCATTGTCTTCATCGTGCTCCTTTTCAATCATCAAATCATGTATAGTTGTTGAAATGTGAAAACATGTAACTAACATGACTGAAATAAATAAATAAATAATGGGTAGACGCCAAAAAAGCGACTTAAAGGGACTATACTCCGTAGGCTTACGAAGTGTAAAAATGTAAAAAGTAAGTATTTTCCTCCCCCTACATGTTCCAGCAATGTCTTAATGTGTAGCCTGAGCTCAGACCTGTTCACCACAACTGCCTCTAAAATCCTGCACTGTCACTTAAAAAGGTGTTCATTCGGTCTGAAGTGTGACAAGCTTAATATAGAAGGTGCAGTTACGCGTAAGACCTGAGGTGGCAGTAGTGAGTATAAAAATTACCCACTTGCATCTAGTCCCTTTTAAGAGTGAAAAAAAAACGTGCCAGAAAAGCAACAAAAATGTGACAAAAATGCAATGAAAAAGCCACAAAAAAATCATGACGAAATCATAAGAAAAAAGCAACAAAAAGCCTCGAAAACACGACAAAAATGTGACAGAAACGCGTCAACAACGTGACAAAAATCACTTTAGTCGGTCTTAGCTTTCAAATGAGCCGTTTACACTGTTGCTCCTCCACAGTCCAGAAGCTTTTAGTTTTGGGTAAAGCCAAACTGGAGAAAACGTGCTTGGTTCAGGCAGAGGCTAAGAGGTTAAAGTGATAGTCTGTAAGTTTCAATATTTTACAAACTTAATAGATTGTGTATAAATTTGAGGTAACATAAGTATTATCAACTAATAGTATAATAATCTGCTGCTGATTTCAGACACTCATCAGAATCCACGGGATACCACTGTGACCAATGAGACGAGCGTTCCTGTGTCTGGTCCAATCAGGAAAGAAGGGGGAGGAGCTTGATCGTTTACTTCTGAAAACCCTGTTCCTGCTCTCCTCATTTTGCAAACTAAGAAGTGCTTTCTGCTTAAAGAGGGGAGGAATTTGACTCTATCTCTCCTCACTTTGCAAACTTACGGACTATCACTTTAAGGCTTGGCCACATTATCTTAATCACGACCTTTTCAAATCTTGACAAACCTTTCAAAATAATGGCCCTAAGTCCAAACAGAGCGGGGATCAGTTTAGAAAACCATCTGTCATTTATTGCAACAGTGTTTTTGCCGTAGATTCTGAAAAGAAATGGCCATGACACTGCACATTACATGGTTTTATGTAATGTTAGCACTGGCAAGACGTATTAAATTATAGATTTACTCAAGTGGATGCAATATTATGTTGATATACCGTACAAGTAGCATACAACAGGGGGTCGTGGTATTCTGTTTATTTGTTCATTTATTTATTTCAAAGCCAAACTTGAATTAACACGGCAATTTCCCTATATACCCGTCAAGACTTGGGGAGACACTACAGGCAAAACTCAATTTTTTCAGTTTTCAGGTTTTGGGCCAAATTGGTCTCTGAACATATAAGCTTTCACCCGGAAACAGAAAATATGCCTAATCTTCACAAAAACATGTTTAAATATTGCGCTGATTCAATGTTCCCCCATAGACTTATATGGGAGAACACAATTTCAAGGGCCTTTTTCTCAAAACACATTTTTCTGTCATTGTGGCGACACTATGTCCACGTCAGTCGGACCTAAAGACTTCAAATTTTCCAGCCTTGGACTGAACAATATTTGGAAGATTTTTTCAAAGGGATTTTTTACTATTTAATCCCTAGCCTGATTTATTGAGTTTTGAATGTCAAAAAATAAGGCGAAAATTAATTTTGTACAAAATTTTCCACTAAAAAACAGCTTATTTTAAAACTAAACAAGAAATCCTAAATCCCCTCTGAAAAAGTCTTGGCAACTCATTTATCAATAAAATGAAACCATAAATTTGAATGTAGCTCTATCCATTATTCAGATTTTGTCGCCGAAAAGATGGGAAATTTGGGGCATTTTTAGGCATAAAACACCTTGTTCTTGTATGAAAAGACAAAATGACAGAAAACTTGCAATGTATTTTTTTCTCACATTTATGCCAGTGATCGACAGCAAAAGTTTCAAATTGACATCTGTTAATATACATTTTTTCCCTATTCACCTAAAGTGTCTCGCCTTAATTCCTGTTTTCACCACAGTTACGTGCACTTGCTTCACCGCTCATTTCTCCAGCAGACGCCTTGCCCTTGAGCTCGTCCGGGAACATTTTTCGATTCTGCACCTCGTCACAAAATGAAACTTGATAAAGTCAAGTGCGCACTTCAGCGATGGGAACAATATCGCAGATCATTTCTATTTTAATTCTCTAAGGATGCCATAACAAAACAGGTGCACGTATAAATAAAACAACATTGACCTTTACTTGATTACACTGTATGGTCAATGAACAGTTTTTATTGTTCTGAACACAAGCAAATGCATATAATACAACTTTATAAGAAGAGTCGTCTGGAGCTTAAAGGAACACAGTGTCTACAAACATTAGAGACATGAATAAAACAAGAAAGAAAAAAAAACTCTGGGTATCTTTTTGCTGAGATAACAACGCTGTAACATTGGAAAGTTTGAACAAAATAAAGATACACTGCTTTTTTTTTTAGCCTAAACGTTGCCACTGCTTGTTTATTTCTCCGCACGTAGATCCATGGAGCGCCTCACTGCGCAGCTCCACCTGTGTCGAACATCTTCTTACGGCCCTCCATTCCTGACATGGCCTCCACGTTTTTACGCCAGTCTCCAACCTCTGAGGTGAGCACCTGCAATGACACAAAACACTCATTTTTATTTCACTGTTTGTTAGTTCTTCCCGTTCTTGTAGTGAAAATGTAAGAGTGGTTAAAAGCACAAGCTATAGGTCCATCTAAACTTGTACTTTTCAGTTCGCCTGCTCAATGCATTCTTCCAGAGTCACGGAGTTCAGCTTCCCGATGGCCCTGTGTATGAAACTGTTCAGTCGACTGGAACTGGGCCGTAGATTCCGCAGTCTCCTCCCTGAAGGCATTACTTTGAAGAGACTGTGATGGGTCAGACGGGTGGAGTACATGTCCTTAAAGGAATAGGCCACCGTTTTTACATACTGAGATATGTTCTTACCTTAGCTTTGACGAGTTCTTTAGGACCTGTCTGATCTTCACCCGTGCCTTCAGTCACGTAAACACAGCGCAGACGGTGTTAGCATTTAGCCTCTCCCCCTCTCCTCTATAGCTCCAAAACTGGTCAAGATAGAAGCTGCCAAGCTCTTCCACGTTTTCCCTATTTAAATATGGTTACGTGAAGTGTTACACTACAAAGTATAATTACACAAAATTAAACAATGTGGATTTTCTAAGCGGATAAAAGGGGGAACTATATTGTTAGGCGTAATAATACCAGGAGTAGTTTGGCATCCGCACGGTAAAGTGAAGATTACTGCGCAGTAAAGTGAAGATTACTGCGCGGATTTCGAATTACTCCTGGTATTATTACGCCTTACAATATAGTTCCCCCTTTATCCGCTTAGAAAATCCACATTGTTTAATTTTGTGTATTATACTTTGTAGTGGAACACTTCACGTAACCATATTTAAATAGGGAAAACATGGAAGAGCTTGGTAGCTTCTATCTTGACCTGTTTTGGAGCTATAGAGGAGAGAGGGAGAGGCTAAATGCTAACGCCGTCTGCGCTGTGTTTACGTGACTGAAGGCACGGGTGAAGATCAGACAGGTCCTAAAGAACTCGTCAAAGCTAAGGTAAGAACATATCTCAGTATGTAAAAACGGTGGCCTATTCCTTTAATAGAGGGGGGGGGGGGGGGCTCCGCAGATCTTCTCCGCTGCTCTCACGATGCGCTGGAGGCTCCTTCGGCAGGAGGTAGTGCTGGTGCCACACAGTGATGGGGCTGGTCAGGATGCTCTCTATAGTCCAGGGGTAGGCAAGTTTTCTTAATGGAGGGCCAATTTTTTTCATTGCAAAAAGACCGCGGGCCGAATCCGCCAATTTTAGGCCGAAGTAAAGCACTACACTGGAAAAATTACCATCTTAAAATATGATAAATGACTTAAAATTGCTTGAATAAAGGTTCTTTATGTTGAATTTGAGTCTGTTTGGACTAATCTAGGATAAAGAAACGAATGCTAATGCCAATGGAACAAACATAAAACCCACTTTGAAATCAGACGAATTAACTTTTACTTTTAAACAGATTGGTTTTAAAATCACTTAAAATTATTCATTTTAATCTGAAGGCGAGACACTGCAGGTGAATAGGGAAAAAAATGTATATTTACAGATATCAATTTGAAACTGTTGCTGTCGATCACTGGCATAAATGTAAGAAAAAGATACATTGCATGTTTTCTGTCATTTTATCTTTTCATAAAAGAACAAGGTGTTTTATGCCTAAAAATGCCCCAAATTTCCCATCTTTTCGGCGACGAAATCTGAATAATGGATAGAGCTACATTCAAATTTATGCTTTCATTTTATTGATGAATGAGTTACCAAGACTTTTTCAGAGGGGATTTTGGATTTCTTGTTTAGTTTTAAAATAAGCTGTTTTTTTTGTGTTTTTTTGACATTCAAAACTCAATAAATGGGGCTTAAGGGATTAAATAATAAAGAATCCCTTTAAAAAATCTTCCAAATATTGTTCAGTCCAAGGCTGGAAAATTTGAAGTCTTTAGGTCCGACTGACGTGGACATAGTGTCGCCACAATGACAGAAAAATGTGTTTTGAGAAAAAGGCCCTTGAAATTGCATTGTCCCATATAAGTCTATGGGCAAACATTGAATCAGCGCAATATTTAAACATGTTATTGTGAAGATTAGGCATATTTTGTGTTTCCGGGTGAAAGCTTGTATGTTCAGAGACCAATTTGGCCCAAAACCTGAAAACTGAAAAAAATGAGTTTTGCCTGTAGTGTCTCCCCTTAAGAGAATAATGACTTGTTCCATTGGCGCTAAGATGTTTTATCTGATCGAAGACCAGACCAAATCTACTTAAACTTTAGATTGAATCTCTTAATTCAAGTAGGTTTCTGTCATTTCTTCCTTGAAATTATAATTATTTTTCCAATGCACTTTCTACAAATGCCAGAGTTGTATAATATGACCTAATTGGGTGCATTAACAGTATTTCTCCCATTTAACCCTAAAAATATTAAAGTACTTTCTGATTTGTGTCATAATGTTTCTCAAAATCATCTTGAGGGCCAGAGGTTCTGTGCTAGAGGGCCGGATTTAGCACCCGGGCCTGACGTTGCCTACCCCTGCTATAGTCCCTCTGTAGAAGTTGGACATAACGGAGGCTGGGACTCTGGCTCTTCTCAACTCGTCTCTGTTGCTGATGAAGCCCACCACTGTTGTGTCGTCTGCAAACTTGATGAAGAGGTTTGAGTCGTACTTTGGAGCGCAGTCATGGATCAGCAGAGTGAACAGGAGGGGACTCAGCACACAGCCTTGGGGAGCCCCCGTTTTCAGTGTCATGGTTCTGGAGGACTTGCCACCGACACGTACAGCCTGTGGTCTCCCCGTCAGAAAGTCCAGTTGCACAGTGACGTGTTGATCCCCAGGTGGAGCAGTTTGTGTTTTAGCTGCTGTGGGATTATAGTGTTGAATGCTGCGCTAAAGTCAGCTAATGGAGTTGTTTTGTTCCACTATTTTTTTTTTTTCTAACATGACAGATTTCCACAACAACCATCTAAAGCTCGATAGAAAATCAAATCTGTGCACGTTTAGCCGTACCTTGTCCGTGTCCTCTTTCTTGACAGACTTGAGGTTGGCGCGGAGGTCCATGGAGCCTTTGTGTTTGGAGCCCAGCAGTGCCCTCATCATCTCGTCCGCAGACACCCTCACCTTCCTCAGCGCGGGCTTCTTAAACTTACCCCCCAGGTCCTGCACTTTCAGCTTTAACTCATGGATCTGCAGAGACACAGGAACAAGCTTTAAAGTGGGGGTATTATGCAAAATGGACTTTTTCAAGCTTTACATCATGTTATAATGTCACTCCCTCATTAAAAACATGCCTGAAGTGTTGCCTTGGCACATTCACGTATTTTTGAGTAATGTGTTAAAACTCTGATGGCGGCCATTTTAGGGATAGGTTTGCCTGAGTCCTCCTAGGAACGCCCCCACCTCCTGGAGACGCCTCCGAGCTTTCGTCACCAGCCGAGTAACCAACCACTGCTCCTCAGCAGAACCCCCTCCCCACTGATGCCACAGACAGCGTGTGGAGGGGGCGTGTCGGAAAGGCTCAGAGGTTCTTAAAGAGACAGAGGCCTATTTCAAGACATTCACTACAGCCATTTTGAGAGAGACATTTTATACAAGGCAGTTATTCTAATTTACTGCATTTACAGACCAGCAGAAGGTTTGGTCATCATTGTAGTGTGATATAGACTGGTGCTATGTGATTGAAAAAAGCATAATACCCCCTCTTTAAAGCATCCATTTTCTCAAAAAAAAAAAAAAAAAAAGGAAATATTCATGCACATTTTGACTAAAGTAGGAGAACATGCGGAATTTTGTAACCACATAGTGTTAATTATTTCATTTTATGTGCATTTTAGTCTGAAATGTTTACTTACTACAGCAGAACTAAGTAACTCATGCCCCTAGAGGCCATAAGAGCCACTGCAGGTGTCGCAGCATGTTGCTTTTTTTACTCATTAATTGTCCGTGAGAGTAAATGTTACGCTGACAGAAAAGACAAAGGGAGAGAGGGATATTGTACATCCAATTCCACAACGGAGATCATTTTTTTTCACTCAAACTTGGCTGTAAATACTGTTTAAGTGGTGTGAGCCCGCAGTTAGCTTTGCCTGTTAGCATGTTAGCTTCTTCTTCGTGATTCCATTAGTGTGTATTGGTGGCTCCGACCCGGTGCAGGGAAAGTTTCAAGTGTGTTTTTTTTGGCCAGAGACACCAGGAGGAGATGAAAGACCCCCCAATCATCCCATTAACACTTGTACTACCCCCAGAGGGACTACGGAAAGGATTTACTATGGTAAACAAGTTATTTAGTACTGCTTTAAACTGCTTTAATTAACTTTGTGACAGCAAGCGTTTTGTAAGCATGTTTTCCCTAGATCCCTTGTCCCTACAGCCAATGTAAAGATTGGATTTTTAAAATATATTTGTGCAAACTAGACAAAATGGCTCAGTATATAAAAGTTGACACAAGACACAACTTCCAATTCCTGTCATATAATCAACATAAAGGCTTTGAAACTTTAACTTCGCAGCAGTGGAGTAACCAGTTCTTTATTTTTACATACAGACAATCAAAATGACTTCACATTCAAACACAAGAAGACGATGTGTGCAGTGATTAAACTTCTCTCACAGCGTTGTTAGACTGATCAAAAACGTGCTGTAATGCAACTCTTGGGACTCACGTCTTTGTTGTGTTTGCTGACTTTGGCCTCGCAGTCGTATCTCTCTTCATCCACCACGTCGACTTTGGCGTGGAGCTGTTTGCAGATGTTCTGGGGGGGAGAAAGCACATTAATCGACGTCGGGAAACATGTCTGTACGCGACCGATCGTAGTGAAGTGGCACTGCGGAAAAGCCTGGCGGTGGATCTCTTTGTTGGTGATGAGAGCAGGGGCGGACTGGCCATATGTCCATTCTGGGAGAACACAGAAGGGCCACTGGCTCTATTATAATTTTTTGGATCGGTATCATCAGCAAAAAGAACGGGAAAGGTGGTCGTAGAAACAGAAGTAAAATCATTCATATAAATAATAAATAATGATGGTCCCAAAATTGAACCTTGTGGCACACCATACTCCACGGAAATCCTTTTAGATTCATGGTAAATGGTAAATGGTCTCAACTTATATAGCGCTTTTCCACCTACATTAGGCACTCAAAGCGCTTTACAGCAAGGATCCACTCACCCATTCATACTCTCATTCATACACCAATGTACGCAGACACTGGGGGCAATGTAGGTGAAGTGTCTTGCCCAAGGACACAACGACAGTGTACACTTTCAGGAGGTGGGAATCGAACCCCTGACCTTCCGATCATGAGACGACCTGCTCTACCATCTGTGCCACCGTCGCCCCGTCATGTTTTTTTTATACTGGGCTTCACCCAAATCTAAAAGCTAAAAAGAAAAGCATCAAAATAGCGAGAAAAAGAGGATGAAAAGTCAACAAAAACGTGAGAAAAACACAACAACAAAAAATAACAACAAAAATATGACAAAAATGTGGCGACGTGACAAAAAGCTTCCGTCACTTTTGTAGGTCTCAGCTTTCAAATGAGGCGTTACATTGTTGCTCTCCAGTCGAGAAGCTTTTAGATTTGGGTAAAGCCCAGTATAAAAAAAACATGAATCTAAAAGGAATTCCGTGGAGTATGGTGGCACAGATGGTAGAGAGGGTCGTCTCATGGGTTCGAATCCCACCTCCTGAAAGTGCACATTGTCGTTGTGTCCTTGGGCAAGACACTTCACCTACATTGCCCCCAGTGTCTGCGTACATTGGTGTATGAATGGGTGAGTGGATCCTTGCTGTAAAGCGCTTTGAGTGCCTAATGTAGGTGGAAAAGTCCTATATAAGTTGAGAGACCATGGTGTACCACAAGGTTCAATTTTGGGACCATTATTATTCATTATTTATATTAATGATTTTGCTTCTGTTTCTACGACCACTTTTCCCGTTCTTTTTGCTGATGAAACCAATCAAAAAAATAATAATAAAAAGCCGAACTGGGGAAAATGCACTCGTTAATGTTAAGGCGGGTGGTAAAAGGTTAACATATGTATTTGTGGAAGTGTCACAATTACGCTACTTTGGGCCAGGCTAGTCAGAGCCCAGGGCTGTTTTTCAGTCCCAGTCCGCCCCTGGATGAGAATGAATTATAAAAAACAAGCTGCATTTTTCAGAAGGAGACTGTTGGGACATAGGGAAGAGACAGAGGAGAGATAGTCTGAGATAGTCTGAGATAGTCTGAGAACTTTGCTTGAATGTAACATGTGCTGCGTTGAAATGGATTAGCCAAACACATCATTCACGGACTCAGATGATGCGAGAGGTGCTTTGCTTATGTCTTCGTCTTGTCCTGTGTGTTTGCATCTCACTTGCAGCTCGTCCATGGACTTGCCCGACAGCTGTAGAGGAGGCAGTTTGTCTCCCAGGTACTTCTTCTTGTCCTCGTCCCTCTGCTGCCTCTCCCGCTGCAGGTCCTCCGTCGCTCTGGTCAGGAGCAGTATCTGAAAACAACGTGTCCACAAACAACTGTCCAGGCATGTTCCTACAACGAGCTGCCTGATGTTGGTTTTACAGAAGGTACTTACTTTGAGGGAGAGCTTGCGAGAAGCCGTAATCTTGCACTTTGGCTGTGGGACAGATTCAGATAAATCAGATTCACATTCATTTATTTTTAATCATATTAAAAAATGATCAATAGCTTCATTAGAGGTGATTCAAAGCAAATGAACTGCAACGCAAATAAGTGTTTCTTAGGTACACATTTATATGAATTCTGGGTTGATAATCAGACACTGGTGGAATTTCTGTGGCCAAAGAGAAAACCTCTGAGACAATTTGTTAGCCATATCGTGTAAAATGTCCACCACAGTGGCAGAGTCAAATAGAGAATAGCAATCAATTCATCTATTTTACCTAATTAGCAATGCAATTCTAGCAATTTGCAGTCTGTTCTTCTATGCTACATCACCTACTCGACATTCTAACTTACAGGAACAGGCCAGCGTTTTTACATAATGAGATATGTGACTCTATTTGCGTGACTGACTACGGTAAGAACATATCTCAGTATGATAAAATGGTGGCCTGTTCCTTTAAAGGGACTGGATGGAAGTTGACATTTTTTACTCACTACTGCCACTTCAGGTCTAACGTGTAACTGCAGTTTCCATAATCAGCTTGTGAATGACTTCGGATCCGAAATTAACAACTTTTTGAGGGACTTTCTGGGGTGAATAGGTCTGGGCTCGTTCTACACATTAGGACATGGCTGGAGATGGGTAGGGGGTGGAAAATACATGATTACATGATTACATGATTACATGAAATACATGATTAAGATGGAGAATACTAGGATTCTTCTGAACTTTTATTATTGTGTAATTGAGAGTGTCCTGACCAGTTGTATTACAGTGTGGTTTGGTAATCTCACTCTGAAAGAGAAAAAGGCTTTGAACAAAGTGGTTCGCTCAGCCTCAGGACCATTGGCTGCACTTTGCCGCTCCTGGAGACCACATATAAAACTCGACTACTGAATCGAGCTTTAAAACTTGCAAATGATGCCTCAGGCCACCCTGCTAAAGCCTTTTTTGAGATGCTTCCTTCAGGGAGAAGGTATCGCTCCATCATATGTTCTACTGATCGTCATATGAACAGTTTCTTTCCTCAAGCTGTGATCACTTTAAACAAGGCACTTTAAACAGGCACTTGTATTATATTTATCGGTGTGGACTTTTATTGTACAATGTTTTGCCCTTAGGCTTTTAATGTGGCATTGTTTGTTTGTTCTGTTTTTTATATTGTGTCTTTTTACTTGTTTTACATATCGCACTTTGAGCTCTTTGCACATTTTTTTCCAATGTGGTTTTTCAAACTGCAAATGGCCAATAAATGAATCTGAAATCTGATTTGAACATTTTTAAACTCTGTCAAGTCCCTTTAAAACACAGAGACACATACAGTATTGGCTGATTGGTAAACCTTTAACTTTGCCTGCAAGCTGAATTCTGGCGCTATATGTGACTTCACAAACACACGAGAATCCATCATGTGCTGCTCCCGCTGATCCGTGTGAAAACCAAACCTGTTTGGGCCAATCGCCCACTCACAGTGTTGCCGTGAGTGGGCGGGTGTAACATTTGCAAACACTTTTATCGATACTAATTTACAACGTGGCAAAAAACACAAGGTGCAACTACAGGCTCACAAACACACACAAAACTCAAAACTACAGTTAATACTGAATGGATGTGCGGTTTGTTGTTTTGAGACTTGGCTGGGATTTGACTTCAAGAGACTAGATGCAAGATGGTAGGTTTTATACTCACTACTGCCACCTCAGCTCTTACGTGTAACTGCAGTGTCTATGTTTAGCTCGTGCATGGCGACACTTTGGACCCGAATTAACAACTTTTTGAGTGACAGTGCAGGATTTTAGAGGCAGTTGTGATGAAAAGGTCTGAGCTCATTCTACACACTAGGACATGGCTGGAACATGTATAGCGGGAGGAAAATACTAAATATAGTCCCTTCAAAGGAATAGGCCACCGTTTTTACATACTGAGATATGTTCTTACCTTAGCTTTGACGAGTTCTTTAGGACCTGTCTGATCTTCCCCCGTGCCTTCAGTCACGTAAACACAGCGCAGACGGCGTTAGCATTTAGCCTCTCCCCCTCTCCTCTATAGCTCCAAAACAGGTCAAGATAGAAGCTACGAAATCCGCGCAGTAATCTTCACTTTACTTTGCGGATGCCAAACTACTCCTGGTATTATTACGCCTTACAATATAGTCCCCCCTTTTATCCGCTTAGAAAATCCACATTGTTTCATTTTGTGTAATTATACTTTGTAGTGTAACACTTCACGTAACCATATTTAAATAGGGAAAACGTGGAAGAGCTTGGTAGCTTCTATCTTGACCAGTTTTGGAGCTATAGTGGAGAGCGGGAGAGGCTAATTGCTAACGCCGTCTGCGCTGTGTTTACGTGACTGAAGGCACGGGGGAAGATCAGACAGGTCCTAAAGAACTCGTCAAAGCTAAGGTAAGAACATATCTCAGTGTGTTAAAACGGTGGCCTATTCCTTTAAGCCTATTTCCATCCACCGTTATCCTTTGGTCGCTCGCAGCCCCATATACAGTGAAAGACACATTGTACGTCAACCATGTGTCAAACCCCACACCACTCGGCCTCTGTCAGAAGATAATGCTTTATAATTAGTCCAAGGTCGAGGAGGGAGTGTTTGACGGATGATAACAGTCCTGACAGGCCCTCCTCGGTGCCAGGACTGTCCCGAGCGAGCCAGAGAGAGAGAGAGGAGAGGAGAGTAGCGGAGGACAAAGTGTTCCCATAGCCCAAACTCAATCGGGATTAAACAGTGTGCGTGGCCTCACCTTTTCCCCCTTCACATTCATGGCTGCGTTCCTGGGGGAGCTCCTGGAATGACAAATTCAACCGGTCTGATCAATAAGCATTGCAGCATCACCGTCACACGCAGCTCTGATGGAACTTGGAAAACCTTCAAGAGCGCGGTTTGCCCCAAAACGCCAATGCTTAAGCCCCATTGCAGGTTATAGAGCGTCACAAGAGGGACTGATAAAACACAAACAAGCCAGTGATCCAAACATGCACCGCCACACCAACGATTCTATTTCTGTCGTGGGCCGTCAGAACAAAGCATCTGGCCTAAACACATGGCCGGGTTTATATCTTAAGTCCTTTGGTAGAGGCCTGCATGTGCTAATATAAGCGTCAGTAGCTAAAGCGTGTCTTCTTTTATTTTGGTCACGTTGGCTCGCACCACAATTTGGTTGCTCCCCAAAAAAAACAGCTGTTCAGAGGAGCGCGTTGTTAGACTGGCTGTTTTCTTGCTCTTCACGCTTCAATGTAAATGTTTCGATTCAAGAAAGTCACACCCGCACACACCATTAAGACAATGTTCAGAAGTTGCTAAGTCATTTAACCTCTTAACTCCCACCTGAATGGATCCCTTTTTCTCCAGTTTGGAGATAATAATCAAAAAGCTTCTTGGGGAAAAAAGCACCAAAACAGCCACAAAAAAGTGAGAAAAACTCAAATTCAACAAAGATGTGGCAAAAATGTGACAAAAACTCAACCAAAAAGTGACAAAAATTCAACAAAGATGTGGCAAAAATTCAACAAAAATGTGACAAAAAAATTCAACAAAAATGTGACAAAAACTCAACCAAAAAGTGACGAAAATTCAACAAAAATGTGACAAAAAATTCAACAAAAATGTGACAAAAACTCAACCAAAAAGTGACGAAAATTCAACAAAAATGTGATAAAAATTCAACAAAAATGTGACAATAATTCAACAAAAATGTGACAAAAATTCAACAAAAATGTGACAAAAACTCAACCAAAAATGTGACAAAAACTCAACGAAAGAGTGACAAAAATTCAACAAAAATTCAACAAAAATGTGACAAAAACTCAACCAAAAAGTGACACAAATTCAACAAAAAGTGACAAAAATTCAACAAAGATGTGGCAAAAATGTGACAAAAACTCAACAAAAAAATTACAAAAATTCAACAAAAAAATTACAAAAACTCAACGAAAGAGTGACAAAAATTCAATAAAAATGTGACAAAAATTCAACAAAAATTCAACAAAAATGTGACACAAATTCAACAAAAATGTGACAAAAACTCAACCAAAAAGTGACACAAATTCAACAAAAAAGTGAGAAAAATGCAACAAAATTGTGACAAAAATTCAACAAAGATGTGGCAAAAATGTGACAAAAACTCAACCAAAAAGTTACACAAATTCAACAAAAATGTGACACAAATTCAACAAAAATGTGACAAAAACTCAACCAAAAAGTGACACAAATTCAACAAAAAAGTGACAAAAATTCAACAAAGATGTGGCAAAAATGTGACAAAAACTCAACCAAAAAGTGACAAAAATTCAACAAAGATGTGACAAAAATTCAACAAAAAAGTGACAAAAAAATTACAAAAATTCAACAAAAAATTACAAAAATTCAACAAAAATATGACAAAAACTCAACCAAAAAGTGACACAAATTCAACAAAAATGTGACAAAAACTCAACCAAAAAGTGACACAAATTCAACAAAAAAGTGAGAAAAATGCAACAAAATTGTGACAAAAATTCAACAAAGATGTGGCAAAAATGTGACAAAAACTCTACCAAAAAGTGACAAAAATTCAACAAAAATTCAACAAAAATTCAACAAAAAAGTGACAAAAAATTACAAAAATTCAACAAAAAATTACAAAAACTCAACCAAAAAGTGACAAAAATTCAACAAAAATGTGACAAAAATTCAACAAAAAAGTGACAAAAAATTACAAAAATTCAACAAAAAATTACAAAAATTCAACAAAAAAGTGACACAAATTAAAAAAAAATGTGACAAAAATTCAACAAAAAAATTACAAAAATTCTACAAAAATATGACAAAAACTCAACCAAAAAGTGACACAAATTTAAAAAAAAAGTGACACAAATTCAACAAAAATGTGACAAAAACTCAACAAAAATAAATAAAAAAGGTGACACAACACAGCAACAACCCGAGGAAAAAGATCAGTTTTGTGGGTCTTAGCTTTCAAATGAGGTGTTACACAGACCTATATAATGGCCAAAGAGGACAGAATGCATTTGGTTCAGGTGGGTGGTAAGAGGTTAAAGGGCTTGTTTTTTTCTTTGTTTTCATCCCTCTCCCGTCTGTGTCCCTGTTTTCCTCTGCTCTGAAGCGATCCCCGATGTTCTTGGCCAAAGTATTCCTGCTTTTGTTTGAAACTTCCAAGCTCAACGTGCTCTTTATAGTCCCAGGCTTTAGTGAAACAGAGTAACATTAGCAGAAGATTCTCGCCACAGAAAGCTTATGTGAAGACCTGAACATCAATTTGAAAAAAAGAAAGGACCTTAAAACACGAGTAAAGAAGGTGAAACCATTGGCCAATTATTAGAGAATGACTCAAATGTTCCTCACCTGCTTAGGGGGGTGTCTGTGGAGAGGAAAGATTCAAACTGAGGCGACGGGAGACAATGGGCCGAGCTTTTATCTGAGCCGATGGAAATGTGTGGCTCAGTCCCAGGCAATGTCACCTCCCCTGACTCCCACGATAGGGCACTACAGAGAGGGCCACACAGCACCGGGTACAAGAATAAACATGGCCTAAAGCAACTAACAATGGACTGACTGTAGTGTTATCTTTCATTGTGAGGCATATTATCAAAGGTGGGTAGAGGAATAAAATATATTAAGTCAAGAAAGAGTCAAATTACTTTAAGATTAGCTCGATACGACCTACAACAGCACTCTCATCTTTGTTTGTTTGTCTCATTTGTAAAGTGTCTTTGAGTTCCTTGAAAAGCGCTATATAAGACTTATCAATCTGACCAAGGGAGGCGCGGCAGAGACACCACACCTCCACCTGGGCACCCACAGGACAGCACCCACACAGCCACACCTCCACCTGGGCACCCACAGGACAGAGACACCACACCTCCACCTGGGCACCCACAGGACAGAGACACCACACCTCCACCTGGGCACCCACAGGACAGAGACACCACACCTCCACCTGGGCACCCACAGGACAGAGACACCACACCTTCACCTGGGCACCCACAGGACAGAGACACCACACCTCCACCTGGACACCCACAGGACGGAGACATCACACCTCCACCTGGGCACCCACAGGACAGAGACACCACACCTCCACCTGGGCACCCACAGGACAGAGACACCACACCTCCACCTGGGCACCCACAGGACGGCACCCACACAGCCACACCTCCAGCTGGGCACCCACAGGACAGAGACACCACACCTCCACCTGGGCACCCACAGGACAGAGACACCACACCTCCACCTGGGCACCCACAGGACAGAGACACCACACCTCCACCTGGGCACCCACAGGACAGAGACACCACACCTTCACCTGGGCACCCACAGGACAGAGACACCACACCTCCACCTGGGCACCCACAGGACAGAGACACCTTACCTCCACCTGGGCACCCACAGGACAGCACCCACAGGACAGCACCCACACAGCCACACCTCCACCTGGGCACCCACAGGACAGAGACACCACACCTCCACCTGGGCACCCACAGGACAGCACCCACACAGCCACAGCCGGTCACCGCTCCTGAGGAAGAGGGCTCCTTCAGAGGAAACACTGGAGCTTCTAAAAATATAAGAAGCAGTATAAAAACATTGATAAAAATTTAAACACAAAGTGAAAATCAGTAAGAAACTAAAAATAAATATCGATATATCAATAAATATCAAGTTATCAAAATCAATAAATAGATAAATAAATAAATGGGACTAAAATAGATAAATGAATATCAGCTCAAAGCTAAGCTAAAAAGGTGGGTCTTGAGCCTGCTCTTAAAAACATGAATGTTCTCTGCAGCCCTGAGCTCCTCCTCAGCCCTGAGCTCCTCCTCAGCCCTGAGCTCCTCCTCAGCCCTGAGCTCCTCCTCAGCCCTGAGCTCCTCCTCAGGTGGTTCCAGAGGCGAGGGCCGTAATACTGGAACGACGCCTCACCATGAGTCTTTTTGTTGACTTTAGGAATAACTTATGTATAATTATTATGATAAAAAAGTACTTGGTGAAAATACTACAGAACAAATCTGATGTTTTAGTGTAGATGAAGCAGATGATGAAATGTAACATAATAGAAAAGTGTGTATGTTTTTCAAAGAAATCGCCATAGACACAATAATATAATAAAGTCGAATATAAATTTATTTCAAGTTTTAAATTGATGACACATCCACTGTCATTTAACGTGAAGCTTTTGTCACAGATTCAGTGCAGCGAAAAAATAACAAACTGTTTTACTTAAGAGTTACTTCAAAATAATATCACTCAAGTAGCTACAGTGATAAACAGATTAAAATACTCCAAGTAGAGTAAATGGAGAAAGTTACTTTACTTGAGTAAAGATATTTAGTACTCAGAGGTGTAGCCTGAAATTTTAGGCGCTGGGATTTACGGTTCATGTGAGCCAGGTCTTCAGGATCTGTTCATTACAAAGAGTCATTCAAAAGAATTATAATATCAACTCATATTGAGACATGATCTCTAACGGGCACAACTGATTTAAATCATCCAAAATGACAATGCAGGACTGATATTTACGCTTGGAAAAAGTGTCTGTGAATAAAATGTTGTGCCATAATAAACGAAAAGAGGCAACTCAGGGCAGTTCTGCGTAAAATTGAATAAAAAAAAAAAGATCTGGCTCTTTTCACAACTGAGATCCGTTTCAAACCTTCACCTTAAAGAGCCGTTTTAAAGAGCCGATTCAGTCATGAACGTCAATATTACAGAAAATGTCAAATGTTCCTGGTTCTAAATGCCATTAGTGCAAGTTTACGCCACCAAAGGCCCATAGTTATTAAGGTGCTGGTGAATAACAAGCCAGTATTGTGTATCTGGACATGTTGAATATTTGTAATCTGTGTTGTAGAGTCTTGGGCGACTGAGACATTTGCAGTTTGTTGGCGCTCGATGTCAGTCACTCATCTCCAGGTTGCTTTCCGCTCTTTAACCTTCCACCGGAGCAGCAATGATGCAACTGCAGAGACGTTTACTGGCAATGACTTGACAGATCAGGTCAGATGATAACGGAGGCCTGTTTGGTCTTTGAGAAGGTTTTGACCAAGTGATGATAATACTGTTCTCTGAAGAGACAGTAGATTTTGGAAATGTATATTGCATTCATAACAATAAACTAGCAGAGATATTCCAATGTAAACTGGTATTTGGATGAATTTATTGTATTTGGACAAGTGTGTTTGATCTTTTTAAAGGGAGGGTATTATACAAAATCGACTTTTTCATGTTTTTCTGTCATTCCCTCATTAAAAACATGCCTGAAGTGTTGCCTTGGCACATTCACGTATTTTTGAGTAATCTGTAAAAACTCTGATGGCGGCCATTTTAGGGATAGGTTTGCCTGAGTCCTCCTAGGAACGCCCCCACCTCCTGGAGACGCCTCAGAGCTTTCGTCACCAGCCGAGTAACCAACCACTGCTCCTCAGCAGAACCCCCTCCCCACTGATGCCACAGACAGCGTGTGGAGGGGGCGTGTCGGAAAGGCTCAGAGGTTCTTAAAGAGACAGAGGCCTATTTCAAGACATTCACTACAGCCATTTTGAGAGAGAAATTTTATACAAGGCAGTTATTCTAATTTACTGCAGTTACAGACCAACAGAAGGTTTGGTCATCATTGTAGTGTGTAATAGACTGGTGCTATAGGATTGAAAAAAGAATAATACCCCCTCTTTAAGTGATCCGGGAGCTGACGGAGTTGTTCCGCAGCTCTTTTTCTTACTTTTATACATTGTTTTACTGTGTTAGATAATGAAAGCTGTACACGGTTTGTGATTTCACAATCGAACGATAATAGCATAGCCTTGACTGACTGACAACGAGCGCTTTGTTCAATTTTAACAACAAATGCTGGTGAAATATGCGGCTGCTGCTGCGCTGCCAATAATTACCATTCTCATCACTTGATATTTGATTTGCAATTGTAGTGCTTTGTTGTTGAGCTATATTTTTAGGTTTTCCTGTGATTAAAACGAGGGGTGCTTATCTAATCTACAACAGATACCACGCTGAAAGTCTCTCCTCTTCCAGGATGTTTTCAGTTGGAACCGTTTCAGATTAATATCACTGTGCTAATTGTAATATGAGCCTGGCTTTTGTCAAGTCAGATGTTTCCTAAAGTCCTTCCTAAAATAACTTATCAAGGCATGATGCAATAAATTGATTGAGTAAATGCGTGCATGTGTTTTTAATATCTACGTCAGGGGTGTCCAAACATTTTTCATGGGGGGGGGGGCGCATACTGAAGCATACACGCGGTGACGGGCCATAGATCGGTGGTTAGTGCTGTGAAACCTTCGACTAGCAGAGTTTTAAATTGTGCCCCAAACCTTTTTTATGCTTAAAACCTTCATGCCAGCTCTGTCTCACAGTACAATGTTAGTTGTTAGGCTAGAATTGTGGAGAATTATTACATTTCAAATAAAAAGGACCATCTCTGATAATGTGTCCGCAGAGGGCCCCCAAAAGTTGGTCTGAGAGCCGCATTTGGCCACGGGCCGCACTTTGGACACCCCTGATCTAAGTCATATCCCATACATTAACAGTGGCCCATGTCCTTCCAGTTTGTAAGTTCTATTTTACAAATTAGGCCCTAGCAAAAGGCGCTGCAACCCACTTTTACACTTTTACTAACCCCTGTAATATCACCCCCTGATGACTCTTTGTAAACAGTGTTCCTTTGTAGCTTTGGGCACTGCTTACATACAAGCCTGGCCCCAAAGAGTTTATATTTTTCTAAAAATTGCTATGACCTATGTGACGATGCTGGGGTAGGTGTCAAATTTTTAACCATGCTGATTTTTGTACTACAACAACAAAAAGTTGAATCTCAAATCTATGATTGACAGGCTCTGGAGCTCTGTGGAGGCTCGTAGCTGCTCCGCCCGCCCCCTCAAGGGCGGGGCTTCCCACCTTTATGCCCTTTTAAAGGAATAGGCCACTGTTTTTACATACTGAGATATGTTCTTACCTTAGCTTTGACGAGTTCTTTAGGACCTGTCTGATCTTCACCCGTGCTTAAACACAGCGCAGACGGCGTTAGCATTTAGCCTCTACCCCTCTCCTCTATAGCTCCAAAACAGGTCAAGATAGAAGCTACCAAGCTCTTCCACGTTTTCCCTAAATATGGTCAGGGGCGGACTGGCCATATGTCCGTTCTGGAAGAGCACAGAGGGGCCACTGGCTCAAGGGCCACCGGTCCCGCCTCAACTGAGCTTTACCCAAATCTAAAAGCTAAAAAGACTTTGATGCTTTATCAAAATAGTGAGAAAAAGAGGATGAAAAGTGAACAAAAACATGAGAAAAAACACGGACAAAAAATGATAGAAAAAATGATTAAAAAAACAACAAAAATGTGACAAAAATGTGGCGACGTGACGAAAAGTTTCCATCACTTTTGTAGGTCTTAGCTTTCAAATGAGGCGTTACATTGTTGATCTCCAGTCGAGAAGCTTTTAGATTTG
This sequence comes from Gobius niger, assembly GCF_951799975.1. Classification (NCBI taxonomy): domain Eukaryota; kingdom Metazoa; phylum Chordata; class Actinopteri; order Gobiiformes; family Gobiidae; genus Gobius; species Gobius niger. The sequence continues at coordinate 42,704,117 of NC_136853.1, forward strand.
GGTAAAGCCCAGTATATAAAAAAACATGAATCTAAAAGGATTTCCGTGGAGTATGGTGTGCCACAAGGTTCAATTTTGGGACCAGTATTTATATTAATGATTTTGCTTCTGTTTCTACGACCACCTTTCCCGTTCTTTTTGCTGATGATACCAATCAAAAAAAATAATAATAAAAAGTCGACCTGGGGAAAATGCACTAGTTAGTGTAAGAGGTTAACATATGTATTTGTGGAAGTGTCACAATTGCGCTAATTTGGGCTAGGCTGGTCAGAGTCCAGGGCTGTTTTTCAGTCCCAGTCCGCCCCTGAATATGGTTACGTGAAGTGTTCCACTACAAAGTATAATTACACAAAATTAAACAATGTGGATTTTCTAAGTGGATAAAAGGGGGGACAATATTGTAAGGCGTAATAATACCAGGAGTAATTTGGCATCCGCACAGTAAAGTGAAGATTACTGCGCAGATTTCGATCTACTCCTATCTTGACCTGTTTTGGAGCTATAGAGGAGAGAGGGAGAGGCTAAATGCTAACGCCGTCTGCGCTGTGTTTACGTGACTGAAGGCACGGGTGAAGATCAGACAGGTCCTAAAGAACTCGTCAAAGCTAAGGTAAGAACATATCTCAGTATGTAAAAACGGTGGCCTATTCCTTTAAGAAACAGGCTTCGTGGGAGGAGACATTTTAATTTCACAGGCCACGCGGGATCATTACTATGAATGGGGCTTAATGGATAACCAGATATCTCTTGTATATTATATCTGTGGTCCCGTCCCTCCAAGTGAGAATCAGTTTAGTGAATAGGTGTAAACTAGGTATGAAGTAAAACATAGACAGTACTTTTGAGAGCAAAGAGAAAACAACAAAAGTAAGAAAATGCAAAGACAACACATGTTCTTTGTCATCCTTTGTATCTCTGATCCTGAGCAGGTGGGACGGCTATTTCTGAAGCCGCCCCACTCCCCCCCCCGTCTCCACAAACATGGATGCCGTACAAAACACAGAGCGTCCTCGGTATCTTCAAGCCGCTCGCTATGCACTTTCGCCTGTTTGCGCACACATAGATCGGAAGGTGCCACATTTGTGCGGGCCTGTGGGGGCTCTCCTGATGTCTCCCCTTTGTAGTGTTTTGCAATACAATCTCTAAACGGCAAAAAATCCAGGGAGGGGATAGTGCCCCTTCTGCTGCGACAGTCCAGTCTGCGGTCGGGACGTTTATTGTTTTGTCAGTTGGTGCCCTGTAATCCTCTCAGAACAATGTTGACCCAGGACTTACAGCTATAGATTGGATTGGATGCTGCTATAATGTTCCTCGCGTCACATTGTTGCAACGGGAGCTCTAATGATAGCCTTGGAGTATAGTTTGTTCCATATACACTTTGTTTCCTTCAGCATTTTGATTTGCTAAATGTCTCTTCCCACTCTTACGGGCGGAAGGCGGGATTGATCGGGCTCACCTGGTGAAAGAGCAGTTCAGGGAGTGCGAGACAACATTTTAGCACATGGTTTGGCCACCACAATGTCCACATCTTCACCCCATTGAGAGAATCTTCGGGATGTGCTGGCGAAGGCTGGTGGTCACACTCTCCCATTATCAATTCAAGACCTTGGTGAAAAAAAGAAAAACAATGCAGCGAATGTGAACTGTAATCAAGGCTAAAGGCGACAAGTTTAGTGTTAGAGCCTGTGACCTTTTTGTTTTGGGTTGGGCAGTGCTCCCCCTTTCATTGTTTGTAAAGAAAAACAACGGAACATGGTCTTTAAAGTCTTTCTTGAGATTTAAATACGCTTGCACGTTGTTCTCTCGTCAAAAAACAGACCTGGAATAATATTTCACTATTCACGCAGTTTGGAGTAGTCCTCGAACAAAGCTGTTAAATGTAGCTGTTTCTTCTTCTACGGTGTCAGCGCCTCGTTCTGTACTACCTCCTGATTACAATTTGTTCAAACCCAAAAACCGTCCTCCACACTTTGAAAGCCCACGCAATGCTGGCGCTGCTAACCACGCCCTACGTTCAACCTTGAAGTTATTTTTTCTTTAATATAATTGTTCCTATAGCTGCCAACCCGCTCTTTCGTCTGCATTTCATTGTTAGTATTTAAAGCAGTACTAAGTAACTTGTTTACCTTTCCGTAGTCCCTCTGGGGGTAGTACAAGTGTTTATGGGATGATTGGAGGGTCTTTCATCTCCCCCTGGTGTATCTGGCCAGAAAACCACAATTGCAACTTTCCTGCACCGGGTCGGAACCACCAATACACACTAATGGAATCACAAAGAAGAAGCTAACAGGCTAACGGGCAAAGCTAACTGCAGGCTAGCGCCACTTAAACAGTATTTACAGCCAAGTTTGAGTGAAATATCTCCATTGTGTAATTGTATGTACAATATCCCTCTCTCCCTTTGTCTTTTTTGTCAGTGTAGTATTTACTCTCACGGACAGTGCCGCTTATGGCCTCTAGGGGTGTGAGTTACTTAGTTCTGCTTTAAAGCTTTAAATAAACGCTGACAAAAAAGACAAAGGGAGAGAGGGATATTGTGCATCCAATTACACAATGGAGATCTTTTTTTTTCACTCAAACTTGGCTGTAAATACTGTGTAAGTGGTGCTAGCCCGCAGTAAGCTTTGCTCGTTAGCCTGTTAGCTTCTTCTTTGTGATTCTATTAGTGTGTATTGGGGCTTCCGGGTTGGAATAGGGGAAGCCGCAAGTGTGGTTTTCTGGCAAGAGACACCGGGGACAGAGAAGACCCCCCAATCATCCCATTAATACTTGTATTACCCCCAGAAGGACTACAAAAAGGATTTATTCAGGTAAACATGTTACTTAGTACTGCTTTCATTCTTATAGAGACATATTTTCAAATTATTAAACGTAAAATATCAAAGCTGAGGCACCCAAAATAAGGTTTTTAAGTATATTTTTTTGCTCCACATGCATAACACGTCCACTTTAAGTAAAATTTCCATGCACACGGTTGGAGAAAAAACAAGGTAAAGAAAGAAGCTTTACTCAGAGGGTTGCCGGTTCGAGCCGAGCCTGAGCACGTGCCGGGAGTAAATGTGGGTAAAAAGAAAGCCAACCGTACAACGAACAAACGGGGCCGGTCTGATGGAGGGGCAGCACGATGAATCATTGTTCTGTGTTATTGTGCCAGTTCATAAATAGACCTGCAGTCCAGAGTGGTCACAGAGAGCAGCTGACTCCTGACCAGAGCCGATGACCTTGACTCTGAGCCACTCTGCTGCTGCCGCTGCCAGAGATAAGGCGACTTCAGCAGAGACTCCAACAGAGAAAGATACTACGCTGTTGGTCAGACAAAATGTTAAATTACACTCGTAGCGTGATTTTCTAAAGCATTTTGTTTATTTATTTGATCAGTGGTGAAGTAGCAGGCTGGTTGTTGGTTCATGAAAGTTGTGAAATGTGCTTATGAAGTCGTGCCTGTGGAGAAATGGCATGTTGCAAAAGACTAAAACAATTCACAATGTACGTAGTTTTATGTTTATAAAGCTGCAACAAAAAAAAATCAAGGTCTTAAATGTCATTAAAAAGTCTTAAAGGGATATTTCAGGATTTTTGACACAGGGCTGTTATTGATTTCAGGAGATTTTTTTGTTTAGTGGTGCTAGGCTAGTGCTAGGTCTATGGTAACTAGTAGCCTGCATTAAAAACCTCTTCAAAATCATCGGGTTGTCCTCCATATCTGATTTGTAGAAAGCTCCTTTGTTAATTCCACGTGTAGTAAACAAACTACTGTAGATCCGGTAACCGAGCAGATCACTCCGCTGCTGCATAGCTCACAACCAGGAAGCTGATATAAGTTCTTTTAAGTGCAAAATGGTTATATTTCACAAATTAATCAGTCAACACAGACATTTATATGGGTAGTCTGGTGTTGTAAGTGATTTGCCTCAGGTGCTCTGTGCTTGGGTCAGACTGTTTTTAATGCAGGCTACTAGTTACCATAGACATGCACTAGCCTAGCGCCACTAAACTCTACAAATAAAAGGACTGCATGAATTAAAAAAACAAAAATGAGGCCCTATGTCAAAAATCATGAAATATCCCTTTAAATTGGATCCAAACTGGTATTATTAAATCCACATTTTTTGGGGGGAAATTATGACATTGTAAACTTCAGATCGAGTGCAGCCATAGTAACTTGAGGGGCAGTGAGGGAAGACAGCATTTGAGCATGGCAGTCTTTTCTTATGAAGTGCCAGAAGCAATAGTTGTGTTCTAGAAGGGGCGTGGCTTCGCTTTTAGACATTTTCTGGTGGAATATGAACTTATTTATCACACATAAATAAAGGCAAGTGTAAATCGGGCCCATATGGATGTTTTCTCACAGCAGATTGTTCTGTAGAAGTGAAAAAAAAAAACGCAGTTGTACCGTAACCGTTAGCATTAGCCCTATGCTAACATGAAGCATCATTTTAGCATTCTCCGTTATTCATGTATTTATGGGCTGTTGAACCACTTTGCTCCTCCCCATGTCTTTGTATCTTTATTTAGTAGAAAACTATATTCTTAATTCAGTATTTGTTAAAGTAGTTTTTGAATAATTAAAGAAAGTTTAGATTTTTTTCCAAATTGTTTTCCCCCTTAACTGTTTTCAAAAGTGACCATATAGGGCGATTCCAGAGATGCCGTCTGTATCTATATATCCCAACATTCTAAAGAGCCTACAGTTTATTTGAGATGGAAGGCTACTGAAAGCTCTATGGCGGTTCCCATGGTAAATGCAGAGTGTTTTTGCCTTTGTTTTTGGCAAATATCTCAGTCATTACTGGAAGAATCCACATGAAACAAAAACTGTATCAAATCTTTTCTGTCACACTGTCAGCACATACAAACCAATGCCCAATTACTTTCTCTGAAAAGCGTATGAAAGTGACAATATTCAAAAACATGAGTGTGGCGTTGTCCGATAGAAAGGACTTTCAGACATAAATATAATATCACAGGTTTCTGAACAAATCACGATCAAATACTGATGAGGAAAAACATTTGTCAATTTTCATTTTGGAGATTTCTTACAAAAACTGTATTTCTCCCATAGAGTTGTATAGACACAGACGGCATCACGTCATAGAAGGGGGCGTGGCTTTGCCGAGGGGGAAAATAGAATCTTTTGGGAAACACAATTTTCCACTCTTTTTAGCCATTTTCTGGTGGAATATGAACTCATTTGTGTCACATAAATAAAGTCAAGTGTAAATCGGAAAACAGAAAACTATATTATGTTTTTTTAGGACGAAGGACCTAAGGTGTAGAATGAGCCCAGACCGATTCACCACAACTGCCTCTAAAATCCTGCACAGTCACTAAAAAGTTGGTACGAAGTGCCGTCATGCAATTACACGTATGACCTGAGGTGGCAGTAGTGAGTATGAAATGACCAACCTGCACCTAGCCCCTTTAAAGTAGTTTTTCGATAAAAGTAGCTGTTTTCAAACATGACCATATATGGCCGATTCCAGAGATGCCGTCTGTATCTATTGGCCCCTGCCCTCCACCTGACATTATGACATCATCGCCTTCTAAATAGTGAACGCAAACTATTCCAGTCTCCCTCATTCTACTCCTATAAACAATAAGCCCCAAAAAGCGGCTCGTGGAGACACAGACTTGTGAGCATTATGAAATGTGTAAAGGAAAAGCTGAGCTCCAAGTTCAGGATGAAAGACTTGGGTAAACTGGCACATTTTCTAGGTATTGACTTTGACCAAAGTGCTGAATGTGTTAAGATGTCACAATGCAAGTATGTACAAACTATACTGGAGAGATTTGACATGTTAAACTGTAAGCCTAGAGCTACGCCGTGTGAACAAAAACTTGACTACAGTGATGACGCTGAGTTAATGGATGATGTGAGGAAATACAGAGAGGCAGTTGGTAGCTTAATGTACCTGGCAACCTGTACAAGGCCAGACTTAAGCTTCGTAGTGAGCAAACTGTCCCAGTATTTTACCAAACCAATTACTGAACAATGGACAACTGTAAAGCATGTTTTAAGGTATTTGAAAGGTACCCAAAACAAAGAACTCTGTTTCCGAAAATACAAAGATGAGAACCTAATCCATGCTTACAGTGATGCTAATTGGGCAGCTGATATTGGTGATCGAAAAAGTACTACAGGTTACTGTATCAGTCTAAACAAGAATGGTCCAATAGTCTCATGGAAAACTAAACAACAGCCTACAGTCGCACTCTCTACCTGTAAGGCTGAGTACATGGCTTTAGCTGCGACCATACAAGAGTATTTGTATTTGAAACAGTTTTGAACTGTCTTGATGGTCAAACAAACAAATGTATTGTTTATGAGGACAATCAGGGCACTATAGCTTTAACAAAGAACCCTGTACATAGGCAACGGTGCAAACATGTGGATATTAAATACCACTTTATAAGGTCTACGTTGGATGACGACCACATAAGCCTATTGTATTGTCCAACTAATGAGATGGTTGCGGATGTACTGACCAAGCCCGCAAATAAACAAAAACTAATGAGATTTGAAATGTTTATGTTTGGTATGTAAACCAAGATGTGTTACGTTAAAATGGATTCTTCAAATGTGAGCAAGTGGGGGTGTTGAGCTATATAATATGTGCAATTTCCCCCCAGTTTGTGACATTAAACTACAGATAAACGTCATTAAATACCATTACATTTGACTCGCTTCTGCCTGTATAAACCCTAAACAAAGCTCAGTCCGTGATGACCCTCACACAAGTGGGTGCAGTGTCAGGCTCAAAGACACAGCGGCTGCATGAACTGGGTGGAGCCGGAGCTTCACGGTCAAAGTTCAGATGAAGCAAGACACTCTCTGCTTTTCTACGAAAAAAAAACCTATATCCAGCATTTCTAAAGCAGAGCAATCTTGGGACAAAGTTCAAGAAGCTATAAACATCTCCAACCTGACACGTTTATCCAGTGCCAGGCCCTGCACTTTCGCTTGTACTTAACGACATCACCACTAGAGGTCAGCATAAGCACTCATATTTAACTCCTGTGATCTGATTCCGCATCACCTCTGCAGAAGATGACGCGTTTTCGTTTCCCAGACATATAATGATGTTGCCAGTGCGCAGTGAGACGGACAGAGTGTCTGAGTGCGGCCGGTCGCCTGTACCTACTGAGCCGCTCATGTGAGAGCATTAGTGTGATTAAATGAAGGTAAAAATAGTCGCTGACCGGTGAGTGACCAACGTCGAGGAGCTGGCGCGCTCGTGCAAGTCTGGGGGCTGTGAGAGGACACCGGGGGGCGCTAATGGGCCGGGTTTGTGTGCGCGCAGCGGGAGTCCACCGAGGGGGGAGGGGGGTGGGGGGAACCCGGAGTGAACCACTGTCAAGAGGCACAAGAGAGGAAGGGACATGGAGGAAACGCACTGTCAAAATAAAACATGTTATATGGAAATCACGTTTTTTGGCTGTCTCTGATAAAACCAAAATCAGAATAATTCATCTGCAATTTGTTTTAATGAGAGATCATTTCATTTTGCTTTAAAGGAACAGGGCACCTTTTTTCCTTACTGAGATATGTTCTTACCTGAGCTTACACGAGCTGTACCTGTCTGGTCTTTGTGCCCGTGGAAGAGCATGGTATAGCTTCCAACTTCACCCCCGTTTGGAGCTACATTGGGAGAGGCCAAATGCTAACAACATCTTTGGTCGTTTTGCGTGACTGAGGGCAAGCACAAAGACCAGACTGGTACGAATTAACTCGTCTAAGCTCAGGTAAGAACATATCTCAGTATGTAAAATGGGTGGCCTGTTCCTTTAAAGGGGGGGTATTATGCAAAATCGATGTTTTCATGTTATTATGTCATTCCCTCATTAAAAACATGCCTGAAGTGTTGCCTTGGCACATTCACGTATTTTTGAGTAATCTGTAAAAACTCTGATGGCGGCCATTTTAGGGATAGGTTTGCCTGAGTCCTCCTAGGAACGCCCCCACCTCCTGGAGACGCCTCCGAGCTTTCGTCACCAGCCGAGTAACCAACCACTGCTCCTCAGCAGAACCCCCTCCCCACTGATGCCACAGACAGCGTGTGGAGGGGGCGTGTCGGAAAGGCTCAGAGGTTCTTAAAGAGACAGAGGCCTATTTCAAGACATTCACTACAGCCATTTTGAGAGAGCCATTTTATACAAGGCAGTTATTCTAATTTACTGCATTTACAGACCAACAGAAGGTTTGCTCATCATTGTAGTGTGCTATAGACTGGTGCTATGTGATTGAAAAAAGCATTAAAATGCCTGTTTTTTCTGTTTTAGATGTAGGACCCAGTGTTAATTTCGTCAACTAAAATATTTAGTCTTAATTTTAGTCAAAGTGTTATTTTTGACGACTAAAATTTGACTAAAACTAAATTAAAAGTTTCTCATGAGACTAAAACTATGACTAAAATGTCCAGATATTTTAGTCGACTAAAATAAGACTAAATAAAAATGAAAGGGAGCGACTAAAATCATCCAAACTTCTATTGACCGTCTGAAAGAGCCTAAGTTCCAACACTGGCCATGCACAAACATAAAATAGGACAATAGAAATAGGACAGCCTATACTTTTCCCTTACTTTGTCCTTTTTTTGTTGTTCTTTTTTTTTTTTTTACTAAAAGTTAAAAAAAGTTGTGCAAATGCAAAAAAGTTTTGTTCAAACACTTGAGGCGCTTCGACGAACTGGAAATTCTCGCCTGCTTCCGTCTTCATCAGAGGCGTCTCACGCTTCCGACGTGCACGTTGCGTCTCTTATAGAATGTTCTTCCTTTCAAACCAATTTGTAAACAGGAAGACACGATGGATGTAATAAAAAAGTACAGCGAAGGCCGATTTGCTTCATTATTACGCCTTTACTTCGTCGCCGCGTGCGCCTTTTCCGGCTCACTCCAGCAAACTTGACGCTCCATTTCGGGGCACAAGAAGCACTTTGTCTCGGCGGAGGGCGGGGGGGTGTCGACAGGAGTGCGAGGTGGAGGTTGGAGGGGGCTTGTGTTTTCTGGCCCGGTTCAGACACTACAGCCTACGCTTCGGGCTTGCAGCGGCGCACTGAACGCAACAAGAACCACCGGCGAGTGAGGAGAGGCCCTGGAGGCGTTTCGGAGGGGAGACTCGGAGGAGAGAGCGGGGGTGGGGGGACCCATCTGAGGGACCTCCATGTGGTACTCCTATATCCTGCAGGACAGAGCGCTTCTGACGCGAGGAGGATGCGCAGAGTGGACGCGTCGCTTTGTGGAACCATGGTGGCGGTGAGCGCGGGCCAATTGCGCAAGGGATAGACGCCGACTGCCCCCGTGTCTTCCTTCTGCGGCGCGTCTGGCGGATTTCCAGCCCCAATGCGTGGGCCAAGCGAGAGGGTGTCATACCTCCTCCGTTCATATGCCCCCCCCTCCTCGCCCCCGCACCTCCTCTCGCTGTGATGAGACGCGGGATCCGTTGAATTGACCGCAGCGTTTTGCATTTCTCGGCCGCCTTATGTCCACTCGTGCGCAACGCTCGCTTTAGCGGTGGCGGGGGGACAACAACACGCTCGGAAGATGTTGCGATGCTACCGGGGGAAGCTATCGGTATGGGCCGCCCTGTGCCTGCTGGTGCTCTGCTGGTTCTACGTGTACCCCGTGTACAGGCTCCCGCGCGAGAAAGACATCGTGGACGAGGTGCTGAGGCAGGGCGACGCTTGGACCAGGAACCAGACGGGCATCGATCTGTACAGGTTTGTGTGGGTTTGTGTGTGGGGGGAAAAAACAATCTCTGCTTCATCCCCCCCCCCCCCTTTAAACAGTTCTATGCGCTGGTGGATGGGGAGGCCCCCGCTATGCGCTGCCCTATACGCCTCACAATGCGCTTGGGAAGATTAGGGGAACCCATTGTGATGCCTTTCCAAAGAGTAGGTTTGCAACGGAAATGTCTCAGTGCAAAAACGAGGGCAGACGATTTGGCCACTACTGTCCCATCGTTGGCTTTTTTTTTTTGGTGTTGATTAGATTTGTTGCAGTAAACAGTAATTGTGTTGATCAGGATCCGCCTCGCAACACTTCAGACTGTGTCTAATCATTGACGTGATAATTTGCGTGAGTGGATCTTTTAATCTTATCGCCCTATGGGCTTAACAGAGCACGTTTTCGCCAGTTCGACTTTAATCTGAAAACGTCTTTTTAAAAAAAAAAAAAAAAAAAAAAAGCAGCAAAATAGCGACAAATACGCAACAAAACAGGTGACAAAAAAAGAGTCAAAAATATTATTAAAAAGTGACAAAAAATGACAAAAATGTGATGAAAAAGTGATGGAAAAGTGACAAAAATAAGCTGAAAATGTGACAAAAATAAGATGAAAAAGCGACAAAAATGTGAAGAAAAAGTGATGAAAAAGCGACAAAAATATGATTAAAAAAGCAACAAAATATGCTGAAAAAGTGACGAGAAAGCAACTAAAATGCAACAAATCAGGTGACAAAAAAGAGTTAAAAATACGGTGGAAAAAGTGACAAAAATGTGACAAAAATACGATGAAAATGTGACAAAAATACGATGAAAAAGCGACAAAAATGTGATGAAAAAGCGATGAAAAAGCGACAAAAATATGATTAAAAAAGCAACAAAATATGCTGAAAAAGTGACGAGAAAGCAACTAAAATGCAACAAATCAGGTGACAAAAAAAAGAGTCAAAAATACGGTGAAAAAGTGATGGAAAAGCAACAAAAATACAATGAAAAAGCAACAAAAATATGATGGGAAAAGTGACAAAAACGTGATAAAAATACGCTGAAAAAGCGACAAAAATGTGAAGAAAAAGTGATGAAAAAGTGACAAAAATATGATGAAAAAGTGACGAGAAAGCAACTAAAATGCAACAAATCAGGTGACAAAAAAAGAGTCAAAAATACGGTGAAAAAGTGACAAAAAATGACAAAATGTGATGAAAAGTGATGGAAAAGCAACAAAAATATGGGGGGAAAAGTGACAAAAACCTGACAAAATTACGATGAAAATGTGACCAAAAAAAAAAGATGAAAAAGCGACAAAAATATGAAGAAAAATGATGAAAAAGCGACAAAAATATGATGAAAATAGAAAAAATACACTGAAAAAGTGACGAGAAAGCAACTAAAATGCAACAAATCAGGTGACAAAAAAGAGTCAAAAATATGATGAAAAAGTGTCAAAAAATGACTAAAATGTGATGGAAAAGTGATGGAAAAGCGACAAAAATACAATGAAAAAGCAACAAAAATATGATGGGAAAAGTGACAAAAACATTACAAAAATACGATGGAAAAGCGACAAAAATTTGAAGAAAAAGTGACAAAAATATGATGAAAAAAGCGACCAAAATCTGATGAAAAGGTGATGAAAAAGCAACAAAATGCGCTGAAAAAGCGACGACAAAGCAACAAAAATGCAACAAATCAGGTGACAAAAAAGTGACAAAAAAGTGACAAAAAGTGACAAAAAGTGATGACAGTGCGGCGACAATGCAAGGAACAATCTTTGATCCGTTTTGTAGGTCTTAGCTTTCAAAAATCCAGTCGAGAAGCTTTCAGATTTGGGTAGAGCAGAACGGGAGAACATGGTTATTGATACTGAACAGGGAGACAGGTCAGGATTCTATGGAAGATTTTTCAAATCTTTTTATTGTGCAGATGTTTTGACCTGGTTAGAACATCAAGTCAAAACTGGATAGAGGGGGCATAGTTGGAGCCATCTACCTCGACTTAAAGGGTCTAGATGCAAGTTTGCCATTTTATACTCACTACTGCCACCTCAGGCCATATGTGTAACTGCACCTTCTATATTAAACTCGTGCATGACGGCACTTCAGACCCGAATTAACACCTTTGTGAGTGACAGTGCAGGATTTTAAAGGCAGTTGTGGTGAACAGGTCTGAGCTCATTCTACACATTAGGACATGGCTGGAACATGTAGGGGGAGGAAAATACGTGATTTTAACATTTTTAAACTCCTTATAGTCCCTTTAAGAAAAGCCTTTGATACTGTCAATTCAGACATATTTTCACCAAAGGTTCTACAATGGGTGGAATCATAATTAAAAGACAAAAAAACAGTGTGTCATCTGAGGTCATGTATAATTATGTAGGTGTGCCCCAGGGCTCAACCCTTGGCCCTTTACAATTCTTTTTATCAATGATTTACCTGATGGGTGTCCTGAAGCATCATGTCAGATATTCATTCATTCAATCTTTATTAAGGACACAAGAGAGAACACATGATCCAAATTTATGTAAAAAAAAAAAAAAATACTAAAAGATATATGCTGACGACACCATCATGTGTAAGTCGGCGATCTAATAGTTCTGGTGGATAGGCAAGCACTACAAGTATTTATGTGTCACCGTGGATTCTCAATCATCATTTAAAAACATGTTAAGAAATTGAGGAGCAAAATTCAATTCAATTTAGTGAATTTTAAACACATTAGAAATAATTTAACGACTGATGCTTCAAAACTGTATCTAAACGCCACAATTCATGCATAATTATTACTGTTTGACGAGCTGGTCTGAGGCAAACAAGACCTCAATGTTGCCCACAGAAAGACTTTATAAGCAGATAGTAAAAACATTAGACAAAAAGAACAATTCATATCACTATTGTAAATAATAAAAGTGTGAAATAACGTATTCAGACAGGGGCGGACTGGAACGGAAAAACAGCCCTGGACTCTGACCAGGCTGGCCCAAATCAGCGTAATTGTGACACTTCCACAAATACATATTTTAACCTCTTACCCCCCGCCTTAACATTAACGAGTGCATTTTCCCCAGTTCGGCTTTTTATTATTATTTTTTTGATCGGCATCATCAGCAAAAAGAACGGACAAGGTGGTCGTAGAAACAGAAGCAAAATCATTAATATAAATAATAAATAATAACGGTCCCAAAATCGAACCTTGTGGTACACCATACTCCACGGAATTCCTTTTAGATTCAGTTTTTTTTTATACTGGGCTTTATCCAAATCTAAAAGCTTCTCGACTGGAGAGCAACAGTGTAACGCCTCATTTGAAAGCTAAGCCCTACAAAAGTGACGGAAACCTTTCGTCACGTCGTCGCATTTTTGTCATATTTTTGTTGTTTTTTTAATCATTTTTTGTCCGTGTTTTTCTCATGTTTTTGTAGTTTTTTTTCGTCCGTGTTTTTGTCATGTTTTTGTTGACTTTTCATCCTCTTTTTCTCGCTATTTTGATGCTTTTCTTTTTAGCTTTTAGATTTGGGTGAAGCTCGGTTGAGGCGGGACTGGTGGCCCTAGAGCCAGTGGCCCTTCTGTGCTCTTCCAGAATGGACATATGGCCAGTCCGCCCCTGTATTCAGATGTAATTATAGTCTATAAAACCCTAAATCAGGGGTTCTGAATCAGTAAATATCAGGGATGGTCCTTTTTATTTGAAATGTAATAATTCAACACAATTCTAACCTAACAACTAGGTTAGTTGTTAGGTTAGAAACAATTAACCTAGTTGTTTCTAACCTAACTAACCAATAAAATGTGCTCTGTCTCACATTTTATTGTGAGAGCAAAACTGAAGCAGGTAAACTAAACCTTCTGTCTTACTAAAAGAACAAAACTATAATAGGCTAAGAAGACAGTATGAACTTTTTACAAAGAGCTGGGACGAAGGTTTTAAGCATAAATTACGGTGTGGGGCACATTTTAAACCTCTGCTTGTCAAAGGTTTCATGGCACTAACCACCGACCTATGGCCCTTCACCCCATGTACGCTTCAATACACTGCGTTCCAAATTATTATGCAAATGACATTTTTCTAAGATTTTCTAAATTGTCAACTCAAATGAGAGTCAGCATAATTTTTAAGTCTTTACCTGGTAGAGGATCATTTAAATGTGGTGGAAAAAATTTCCTAGTGATAACAGTATTTTTTTCAAAAATAAATATAGTAAAAACCTCAAAATCCACTGTTCCAAGTTATTATGCAACTCATTGTTTCAATACATTTTAAAGCTTGTAATTAACTGAAAATGGTCATTTGTTGTATTTGTAGCATTAGGAGGTCATATTTACTGAAATCAAAAGCTATTTCAATCAAAAAAATATTAACAGGTCAAGTTATATTTTAACATAGGAGCCCTTGTGTGATAGCAGCTTTAAAATGCTTAAATCCATTAAAATTGTACGTTTTTGGACAGTTTCTGCTTGGATTTGTTTGCATGATGTCAGAATAACCTCCCAGAGCTGCCGTTTGGATGAAAACTGCCTCCCACCCTCATAGAAGTTTTTTTTGTTGAGGCTCCAAAGGTTCTCAATAGGGTTGAAGTCAGGGGAGGAGGGGGTCCACATCATGAGTTTCTCTCCTTTTATGCCCATAGCAGCCAGTGATGCAGAGGTGTTCTTTGCAGTAGGACATGGTGTGTTGTCATGCATGAAGAGGATTTTGTTCGGGAAAGCACGGCTCTTCTTTTTGTAGCATAGAAGACAGTGGTCAGTCAGAAACTCCACATATTTTTCAAAGGTCATTTTCACACCTTCAGGGATCCTTAAAGGGCCTAAAGGGGCCGACCAGCTCTCTCACCATGATTCTGGCCCAAAACATGACTCCGCTACCTCTTTACTGACGTCACAGCCTTGTTGGGACATTGTGGTTATTCACCAACCATCCACCACTCCATTGAGTTAACCATCCAGGGCTACACGGTGCTCATCAGTGAACAAGACTGTTTGAAAATGAGTCCTCATGTATTTCTGAGCCACTGCAGCCGTTTCTGTTCATCAGCATTCAATTAACCGTTTAGGGGAGGCCTGGATAGAAGGTTTATGCACAACTGTAGCCTCTGGAGGGTCCTACACCTTGATGTTTGGGGGACTCCAGAGGCACCAGCAGCTTCAAATACCTGTATGCTGCTTTGTAGCATCTGTTCTAATAATCTGATGTGTTTGTCTGGCAGAAACCGTCCATATTGTGCCTTTATCGGCACAAAACGGAGTGTGCTCTGAATCATCCACAAATCTCTTATCTGTATGATGATTAAGCTTAATCTTTCATGAAATATCGAAGGTTTTCATACCTAGACCAAGACATTCAACTATTTCTCACTTTTCATCAGCAGAAAGACCCTTTTTCTTTACCATATTGCTTGAAAATGATGATCTGCATAATAATGTGGAACACCCTTTTTCAGTAGTTTTTCCCTTAACTGGGCTTAACCTGACAACTAATAATCCCAGGTCTCTGAGATTTATGTCAGTGATTCATAGAGCCCCAAGACACGATACCATCCATGAGTTTCATTATTATTGCTTTTTTTTTTACCTTTTTGACACAAAAATCCAATTTGCATAATAATTTGGAACGCAGTGTATGTGGCCCCCCATGAAAAAGGTTTGGACACCCCTGCCCTAAATGGACTTGCCCCGCCCGCATTACAGGAGTTTACACAGCTGAATGTAAATTCAAACACGCGCTCATCAACCAGAGGAGACCGTAAACTCCCATTTAGAAAGACTTCCTTTGGACAATCCGCCGCCTCAGTACATGCACAGTTCACTGGAACTTGTTTCCAACAGAATTGAGGAACCTGACCTCATGCCACACTTTTCGAAATCCTGTGAAGAAGTGGCTTTCGTACAATCAGACATGTGAACGCAACGTGGTCCAAAGGTCACCAACCACTGATACAGGTCCAGCTGCGTGGAAGACCGGGGTGTTTTGTGTATATATGTTGTTATTCATCATCTTTTTATGCCTCTGTGATGGTGTTTTGCTGTATGTTACGGATGAAAATGAGCCTTTATAGCTTAGTTCGGCACATTTACATGAAAAACACATGTTGATTAATGCGCGCTCTCCCGTTTCAAACAAAGAAGCATTGACATGAAACCAAGGCAAACTTCACTTTCTATAATACACAAAGGTAATACAGCAAGTCCATGGACCCAATCCCTAACAAAAAGAAGTAGATTTGACAAGCAGTGAATTAGTGAGAGGATTATAATGCCCCCTATCTGTAATCAGACACATCCTATCTCATCCCAATAAACAAATTAACTAAGGGATCACATCTTTCTTTTTCCCTGAATTGTATTATTTTATTTATTTATTTATTCCCGCCCCCTATATAATTTTTACCCCAATCTGCCCCAAATTTTCACATTATTTCCTCAATTTTTCCAATGTTTCCCAAACTTTATACTTATAATCTATTTATTTATTTATTTATTTATTTTTTTTTTTTTTATTTGAACAGGGACAGTGTACAATATACATTAACCTCAAAGGGAGAGATGCATTGTACCAGGTTGTAGCACTTGTGCTAATTTCCACCTGCAGTCCCTGGGCAGACTGATGTCAACAAAGTCATAAAAATACTAATACAGAATAATACATTTCCCCAAAAACAGCATTAAAATCAACACACACTTCATTCATTCAAAGCATTAGATTTCACGCTCTTGCACACACACCAATTACAGGACATTATGGGAACAAGTTTGTTTTAAAATAAGCCATTTTTTAGCCTGGTGTGAAAAAGTGTTAAAATTTACACATGTGGTCAGCTCTGTTGGCAACATATTCCACTGTTTGATGGCCACACTGGAGAAAGCGGAGCTGCGGATTTACACTGGGGCATCCTACACTCGCCCCGAACAGTCGACCGAGTGGCTCGAGATGACATTTCTGAGCTCAGTGAAATAAACTTTTTTAATGGAGGAGCTGCTGTACCATTAATTATCTTGAACAACAGACAGAGATTTGAATATATGATTATGTTTTCAAAACTTAATATACTATGTTTTTTAAGAATATGACAGTGATGATATAAGCGAGATTTTTTGTCATGAACTTTAAGAGAACTTTTGTACAATGACTCCAGGGGCCTTAATGCTGTTTTACAGGCCTGCGACCAACTCGTCATGCAGTAGCGAAAGTGCGGGATTATCATCGCATTTAGATAAAGATTAGAAGCATCTATAGTCAAAGAGTTTCTAATATATCTAAAATTCGCTATGTTAAATTTCAACGTATTGGTTAATTTTTTTATATGTTTTTTGAAATTTAAATTTGGGTCCAGAATGACTCCTAAATATTTAATTTGGTCTACATTTGAGATTTCCTGACCTTCAATGGTGATTTTTGGTCCAGTCTCACATAGTGAGGATTTAGAGCGATTTGTGAAAAACATAGAAACCGTTTTGTCAATATTCAAGGTTAAATGAGAGTTTTTCAACCAAATAGAAATGTTTTTCATTTCCTCGGTTAACTTTTGTGTAACCTCTTTAACAGTTTTCCCATGAATATACACCACAGTGTCATCAGCATACATTATCATTTTGGCATTTATACAAACAGATGGAAAGTCATTAATATAAAGAGAAAACAGCAAGGGCCCTAATATAGAACCCTGCGGCACTCCCATAGTGCATGCTCGTAAGGGAGATGATACATTATTTACTGATACACACTGTTGCCTTGCACTGAGGTAAGATTGAATCCATTTTATTGTACTTGTGCTTATGGAGAAATGTGTTAACTTATCTATCAGTAGTTCATGATTTACTGTATCAAAGGCCTTACGCAAGTCAAGAAAGACCGCCCCTACAACTCCTCCACTATCCAGACTGGACTTTATTTCCTCTATTAAGTAGCAGCATGCAGTCTCCGTTGAGTATCGTTTTCTGAAACCAAACTGGAGAGGATGTAGTGCAGCATTGTAATCAAGATGTTCCACAAGCTGCGCTGCAACAACTTTTTCGAAGATTTTGGAGATAGTAGGAAGGATGCTTATAGGTCGATAGTTAGAGACCTGGAGCTTGTCTCCTGACTTGTGTATAGGCTTTACCATAGCTGTTTTCAGCACTGTAGGAAAAATACTCTCATTTATAGACTGATTTATGACTTTAGTTAGCACTGGGGTTAAAATGTCCTTGTATTCTTTTAAAAACACAGTGTCAATGGCAAAAATATCTTTAGATTTACTATTATTTAAGTGCAATATTACTTTTAAAACTGCACCTTCATCTACATTTGATAATTTAAGGAACGACTCATCACAATTGAAATTATATACACGATTTGGTTTCGGGAACGTATCTGCCAGATCCCGCACGGAATTTAAAAAATAATCATTAAAATGTATTGCCACCTCTGTATTGTCATTTTGAGTAGTTCCATTTATTTTAAGTTGTACATGGTCACAATTTGTTTTTTCTTTCCCAAGTAATTTATCCATGCTTTTCCAAAGAAGTTTACTATTACCTTTTGCATCTTTAATCAAATTTAGATAAAAGTTTGCCTTGGCTTTTCTAAGCTGCATGGTAACCTTGTTCCTTAGGCTTTTATATACATAATGATCAGTGGTCAGTTTTGATTTAAGAAAGGTTTTAAGAGCCAGGTCTCTCTGCTTCATTAGATCCCAAAGGGGGCTACTAAACCATGGCAGTTTCTTTTTGTTAGTTTTGTTTCTCTTTAATTCTGTATATTTGGCAACAGTCTCCTGTAAAGTTACAGTAATATTACTGCATGTATGCTCACAGCCTTTACTGTCAACTTTGCACTCCCAATCTATTTCCTTTAGATCATTCATCAGTGCTGTCTGATTTCTCTTAGGAACATGGAGAATTTTGTTTTGACTATTTGTTTGCTGTTTGTCCCTGTACCGGGATTTATTCATTTTTCTAGCAACTAGAGTGAGGTTGTGATCTGACAAACCTGTTATTAAGTTGTATGTTTTGGTAACCCTATCTGGTTTATTTGTAAATATTAAATCAATCAAGGTTTGGGAGTTTTTTGTTAGTCTAGTTGGCCTGTTTATCATTTGAGTCATTTGTACTGAGTTTGTGATATCCTTAAGTTTTTTCTTTTTTGTTTTGTCAAGCCATACATACACATGTTTGAAAACTAGGCCTTTCAGATGTTATTGTCACTGTTATTGTTGATGATTTTTTAAATTCTTTTTATTTTTTTATTAATATTATTTCTCAATCTGTCTATATAGTGTTATAGTTGTTTTAATTTCAGTTTTCTGTGTTTTGTCTGGGTTTTGAGACGTGTGGCATGGGGGCGGGGGGTGGGGGGCGAACAGGGTGGAGGGAACGGGTGAAAAGGGAAAGAAAAAAAAAAAGAAAAAACATGTTGTGTGTAGACCATGTGACTTGTAACATAAATATTTCTTCCTGACATGAGCACAAAAAACAATAAAAATAAAAACTAAGGGATCACAAGGGATGAGTAGAAGACATAATAAAATAATAATGTTGTGCAATGGTTATCTCGAATAACGGTGAAACATGGTACGGGAAATGTACTCCGTGTATCTGATACCATATCAGATAAACGCGATAAAATAATGATCGACTGCGCTCTCATGCCGTAAAATTGGGTTGTTGCAGCTAAGAATCTTGTCGTAGTAACTATGGTAACCGTCAAAATGCTGAAGAGATATTTCAGGATTTTTGATATAGATGCAGACGGCATCTGAAAACAGTTAAGGGGGAAAACAATTTTGAAAAAATTGACATTTTCTCTAATTATTCAAAAACTACTGTAACAAACGCTCAATTATGAATATAGTTTTCTACTAAATAAAAATACAAAGACATGGAGAGGAGCAAAGTGGTTCAACAGCCCATAAATACATAAATAATGGAGAATACTAACTTCATGCTACATTTTAGCTTCGGGCTAATGCTAACCGTTAGCTAGCGCTTGCTACAACTGCCGTTTTTTCACTTCTACTGAACAATCTGCTGTGAGAAAATATCCACATGGGCCCGATTTACATTTGACTTTATTTATGTGATAAATAAGTTCATATTCCACCAGAAAATGGCTAAAAAGAGGGAAAATTGTGTTTCTCTAAAGATTCTATTTCCCCCCTCGGCGAAGCCACGCCCCCTTCTATGACGAGATGCCGTCTGTATCTATAGGGCCTCATTTCCTAGTTATCCGGAGTGTTGCTGATTTATGGAGATATTTTTTGTGTGTAATTCATACAGTATTTGAATAGTTTCGTGGCGCTAGGCTAGTGCAAAGCTAGCGCGTTTCTATGGTATCAGCTAGCCTGCATTAAAAACAGTCTGACCCGCTCCACAGTGAGGCAAATCACTTATAACGCCAGACTAGCGATATAAATGTCTGTGTCGATAGAAATGTTTTTGTAATATAACTGAGGGACTCAGTTTTCTAGCAGATCACTCCGCCGCTGCGTAGCTTATACAACCACGAAGCTATATTCTATGGACACAGACATTTATATCGTTAGTCTGTTGATTTGCCTCAGGTGCTCTGTGGAGCAGGTCAGACTGTCTTTAATGCAGGCTAGCTGATACCATAGATATGCACTAGCCTTGCACTAGCCTAGCGCCACTCGACTCTTCAAACATAAGAACTGCATGAAGTTTAAAAAAAAAATATCTCCAGAAATCAACAACACTCTGGACAACTAGGAAATGAGGCCCTATGTCAAAACTCCTGAAACATCCCTTTATTGTTTCGTGCAGCCCGAGTCCAAAACCAAATGCAATTGACTCATTTCAAATGAAAGAACAATATCCTCCGTGGCCGCCCCACCCTCTGGAACTCGCTGCCCAAACATGCCACAAACCTTTCCTCTCTTACTTCCTCCAAAACATCCCTCAAAACCCACCCCTTCACAGCAATCTTTAAATAACTGCATCTACTTCCTCCTTCTCCTGATTGTATGTACAGTAAACGTTTGGGGCCTCCCAGGCAGTTCTATAGCTTCTCTAATCAGCAGTGCTAGCATAATTGCATGAGGGTTTGCTAATCATCAATTACCCTTTAACACGATTAGCTCAATGTACCATAAGAACACTGGGGTGATGGTTGCTAGAACTGCGCCTCTATGACTTAAAATTGCTTGAATAAAGGTTCTTTATGTTCAATTTGAGTCTGTTTGGACTAATCTAGACTTCGTAACATTCATTGTGTCTACTTGTGTTCTAGTATCACTTTTTAGGTTCGTTTTGTCAGACACTAAGGTTAGAGATGTTAAAGATCTTTTACCGTTACATGTTTCAGCGCCATCTGCAGGCCGTCATCAGAAGTATCACCGGCGTGCGGGGACGTGTCACTTATCAGCTGTTCTTACTTCCGAGGCGTGACCAGTCTGACGTCTATTTCGGACCAACTGCAAAAGAAACAACAGCATCATGGACTGGGACGAGGCTCGGGTCATTGGATCGGAAACCAATAAATTCAAACGGTGGATAAAAGAAAGCCATAGAAATGAGGAAACGGAGCACCGACACCATCAACCGTGACGAAGGAGCGTTTCCCTGTCGCCCTGAATCCACCGGGCGGCAGGGGGCGTGGCCAGTCTGTCGGACCTGTTGGGACCGTCAGACTGGTCACGCCTCGGAAGTAAGAACAGCCGATAAGTGACACGTCGCCGCACGCCGGTGATACTTCTGATGACGGCCTGCAGATGGCGCTGAAACATGTAAAGGTAAAAGATCTTTAAAGCAGTACTAAGTAACTCTTCCCCCTAGAGGCCATAAGCGCAACTGCAGGTGTAGTAGCAAGTTACGATTTTTTAACTTATTAATTGTCTTGGAGAGTAAATACTACGCTGAAAGGCAAAGGGAAAGAGGGTTACTGTGCATCCAATTATACAATGGAAATATTTTTTTTCACTCAAACTTGGCTGTAAATACTGTGACGTTAGCCCGCCGTTAGCTTTGCCCGTTAGCATGTTAGCTTCTTCTTCGTGATTCCATTAGTGTGTATTGGTGGCTCCGCACGGGTGGCAGTCAAGTTGCAAACATGGTTTTCTGGCCAGAGACACCAGGGGGAGATGAAAGACCGTCCAATCATCCCATAAACACTTGTATTACCCCCACAGGGACTATGAAAAGGATTTATTAAGGTAAACGCGTAACTTAGTACTGCTTTAACATCTCTAACCTTAGTGTCTGACAAAACAAACCTAAAAAGTGATGCTGGACTAATCTAGGATAAAGATACAAATGCTAATGACAATGGAACAAACATAAAACCCACTTTGAAATCAAATGAACTTTTACTTTTAAAAAGATTTGTTATTTACTTAAAGGGGCTAGATGCAAGTTAGCCATTTTATACTCACTACTGCCACCTCAGGTCATACGTGTAACTGCACCTTCTATATTAATCTCCTGCATGACGGCACTTCGGACCCGAATTAACACCTTTTTGAGTGACAGTGCAGGATTTTAGAGGCAGTTGTGGTGAACTGGTCTGGTAATTTTTAAACTCTGTATCGTCCCTTTAAAATTATACAATGGAGTCTGAATTAAGAGAATAATGACTTGTTCCGTTGGCGAAAAGATGTTTTATCTGATCTAAGACCGGACCAAATCTACTCAAAATTTAGAGTGAATCTCTTAAAGGGAGGGGGTATTTTGCAAAATCGACTTTTTCAAGCTTTACATCATGTTATTATGTCATTCCCTCATTAAAAACATGCCTGAAGTGTTGCCTTGGCACATTCACGTATTTTTGAGTAATCTGTAAAAACTCTGACGGCGGCCATTTTAGGGACAGGTTTGCCTGAGTCCTCCTAGGAACGCCCCCACCTCCTGGAGACGCCTCCGAGCTGAGTAACCAACCACTGCTCCTCAGCAGAACCCCCTCCCCACTGATGCCACAGACAGCGTGTGGAGGGGGCGTGTCGGAAAGAGTCAGAGGTTCTTAAAGAGACAAAGGCCTATTTCAAGACATTCACTACAGCCATTTTGAGAGAGACATTTTATACATGGCAGTTATTCTAATTTACTGCAGTTACAGACCAACAGAAGGTTTGGTCATCATTGTAGTGTGATATAGACTGGTGCTTTGTGATTGAAAAAAGCATAACACCCCCTCTTTAATTCAAGTAGGTTTCTGTCATTTCATCCTTAAAATTATGATTATTTTCCCAGTGCACTTTCTACAAATCCCAGAGTTGTATAATATGACCTCATTGGGTGTATTAACAGTATTTCTCCCATTTAACCCTAAAAATGTTGAAGTACTTTCTGATTTGTCTCATAATGTTTCTCAAAATCATCTTGAGGGCCAGAGGTTCTGTGCTGGAGGGCCGGATTTAGCCCCCGGGCCTGACGTTGCCTACCCCTGGACTGTATTTCTGGTTAATTGAACGTTATAAGGACATTTTAAGTGTATGTGTTATTTCCCTGAGTTCTTCACCGGACACATGGTCTTGCTTCGTCTTCCGTCGCTCGTCTCACACTGTCCAGATGTCCCCGACTCAGACTTCCTGCCTCCTCTGTCCTGACAGGAAGCTGCTGGCCGAATGCTGCGATCCCGGGAGGATGTTTGCCGTGACCAAGGAGAACTCCCCGAGGGGCAAAGTGCTGTGGTACGACGGGGAGTTCTACTACTATCACACCGTCAACAACGACACATACCGGCTTTTCGTGCAGGTAAGAAAGAGAGGAAACAACGAGCTGATCAAACTATATTTATTCCTTTGTGTTTACGCTGAAGTCTGACACTGGAAAGGTTCAAACTATTTACTCTACTCTGTCAAATAATTTCTTCTTAAAGTGCTCATGTTTTGTTTCTTGCTTAGTTTGAATGGATAATGTCGATGAGGTCTGGTTGTGAAGGACTGTGATTACAAATTCAATGGAATGTAGAGGGAGGTCTAGAGCATTTTTTACTTCGTCATTTATTTTGTGTAATCAGAGACTATGCCTTGGAAATTGGCCATTTAGCTCTTATCTGGTCTTTGTCTATGAGCTTAAAGGGATATTTCAGGATTTTTGACACAGGGCCTCATTTCCTAGTTGTCCAGAGTGTTGCTGATTTCTGGAGATATTTTTTGTGTGTAATTCATGCACTTCTTATATTTGAATCAGCTAGCCTGCATTAACAACAGTCTGACCCACTCCACAGAGCACCTGAGGCAAATCACTTATAACGCCAGACTAACCATATAC
This sequence comes from Gobius niger, assembly GCF_951799975.1. Lineage (NCBI taxonomy): Eukaryota > Metazoa > Chordata > Actinopteri > Gobiiformes > Gobiidae > Gobius > Gobius niger. Next base: position 42,728,035 of record NC_136853.1, read on the forward strand.
AGTGGGGAAAAAAAGTATTTGGTCAGTTTCACATAGACATTCTTTTGGATTTTGGCCAAATACTTTTTTTCCCCACTGTAAATGTTTGTGTCGATAGAATAATTTTTGGAATATAACTGACCTTGCATCACATGAATTACCGCATTTTGAGGGACTATTTTCTAGCAGATCACTCCGCCGCTTGCGTAGCTTATACAACCACGAAGCTGATGCTGCTCAAATGTAAATGCAAAACAGTTAGAATGATTCTATCGAGACAGATATTTATATGGTTAGTCTGGCGTTATAAGCTGTACTTAATTTGATCCCCCAGGGGAAAAGGATCCGGGAAATATTTTTGGAGGATCCGGCAAAAGATGTATCTGATGTAATGGTGTCTAATGAGATTGTTCCGGCAAATGTTTTGGCCTGTTCCCCCAATCCATCACATCAGACCAAAAGTGTTCCTGAATATACTCATTTACAAATTAAGCACTGGTTATAAGTGATTTGCCTCAGGTGCTCTGTGGAGCGGGTCAGACTGTTTTTAATGCAGGCTAGCTGATACCATAGACATGCACTAGCCTTGCATTAGCCTAGCGCCACGAAACTCTTCAAACATAAGAACTGCATGAATTTAAAAAAAAATATCTCCAGGTACCAGCAACACTCTGGATAACTCGGAAATGAGGCCCTATGTCAAAAATCCTGAAACATCCCTTTAATGTGTCTGTATTGTCCCATCAATCATACATATCCATCCATCCATCCATCCATCCAGTTTTAACAACGAAAATATATACATTATCTTGAGGAAAAGTTAAAGGTTAAAGGTTTTTGTGTAGGTCTTTGAGCTGTATTTTTGATAACAACAGTCCACAGACAGGCCTTGTTGTAGTCGGAGAGCCCCACATTGATTTGCAGACAGCTGTGCATGCATTAACTAACCACGGCCAGATGAAGGATTTAGCCCACTCAGCATAATATGACACTCCTGGGACGTGGAGGTCTTTTAGCATTGCCTTACAGAGCACATGGGGCGAGAGGGGAGAGGGATCTGGACAGGCAATGCAGACTCTTTCCAGGAGCCCAGTAATGGATAGACGTCTAGGTCATGGGGAGACGTGCTATTTCTGTCCCACAGAAGTGCACATAAACAATTAGCACATATAGCACACACAGATGAAGCCTATGGAGCCACTGGAGGATCTCCGGGTGTGAGTGAAGCTTTGGCGAGGGATGAGTTCTTCGGTTTGATGGATTTATGGATGCGTAGGAGAATTTTTTATTGAATTAGAAGGCAAATGAGAGCCATTGGAGGGAGTAGGATTCTTGTGGCAATGTTCTGGATGTACTGTAGTTTTTAAATATTTTTGGAGGTGATCTCAGTGAAATGTCCATGACAGTGGGAGATGAAGGCATGGACAGGTTTTTCTGCGTCGGAGAGGGAGAGGAGTGGGTGGATTTTGGAGATATTCCGAAGATGGTGGAACGAATTCTTTGACAGTTTTTTTTATGTTGTCGTCATAAAAAAGGTTTGTTACAGAGGAGGAGAGAGCAATTACCTGGCCATCGAAGGAGGAGAGGGATATGGAGGAGTTGGTGACTTGATGAGAGGCGCCAATGAGTAATACCACGGTTTTGCTTACTGTTGAGTTGAAGGGAGTTGTTGCTCACCCATTCATTTCTCCCCTTAAGACAAGCGCGACACAAGAGAGGGCCATGGGGGGGTTGAGTGCAGTTCTGATGTACAGTTACAGTATTTTATCATCAGCAGAACAATGAAGTGAGAAATTGTGTCTGCTGAAGACACGACCAAGTGGATATGAGACAAAGAGGACATATCCCTGAGGAGGCCTTTTTTAACCAATCCTAGGGAGAAGAAGCTGTTGTATAAAATCAGTTTATACAGCCCGTGTGTGGTCTACATCAGGGGTGTCAAACATATGGCCCGTGGGCCTGATCCGGCCCCTGCCCAGATTAAATTCCAAATTCATAGGATGTAGGAAAAGATGTATCTAGCCCATTCCTGTGCGGAGTTATGATTTTTTAATATAGCCTCTAGGGGGCATTAAATTTAAAATAAAAGTAAGAGTTCCACACGTGTCCAGCAGAGGGCACTGATATAATAAGAGCTCAGGATATGAACAACGCATTATATTAGTCTCGCCAACCAGACTCCGCTTCTTTACAGAAGAGGGTCTGGCAACACTCCATTGCGCGCTTTCAAAGGAAGTGACGCAGCGATATGGAGCCTACCGACCAATCAGAGCAGCTCCCTGAACGGGCGTCACGTTGTTGCGCCTTTGTTTTGTAGTTTTTCAACACAACACTCCGGTATGCTTGTATTCTTAAGTTTTTCTGACATGAACGACAGAAGTCATTTACTGAACTCCGTGTGGCAGGAGCGCCATTGTTAACGTCCCAATGATACAACTTTCTTGTCGCTGTTTCTGTCGTCACATCCGCTCTGTTCTCATTGGCTGCTCTGCTTCGGTTGTCCCACATTAGTCCCGCCTCAAGCAGTAGCTTTTCTACGACAGGGTCGCCAGACTAGTCTCCTGTTTATTAATTAATAAACATCGGAGATTAGTCTGGATGCCAGGCTAGCATTATATAGCCACGTGGCAAATGGACAGTCTTTGAGGAACTTGTGACACAGGCTTGTAAAGTGCAATACAAGTGTAAGCCGTTGTTTTTAATGAAGCTTCAGTCAAGTTGGGACTTTGACCAAATCACAGCTTATTATTATTCATTTATTGGAAACATTTTCTCTATTATATGCGTCCCGCGACGCGCTGTGGGAGCTTAAACTCAGCCCGTGACCCAAAATGAGTTTAACACCCCTGGTCTACATGGATGATTTTGATGTCTGATGAAGCAGAGGCCTTTAGGTTGGTCAAATGAATGTGAGCCACTGGGAAAGTGTAACTGACAGAGAAACACAAGAATTTCATGTCCAACTTACAAAAATACAAGATGAAATAAGAAATGGGCCCCTTCATTCTGGCCTCACCTTTGCGATTTCTAAGGCCTTTTTGTCTGGACAATCTGAGGGTTTCTTGCTTCGAGGAAGGACCAATTTGCATGTGCGGTCTCTGTGGGACGTTACTATGGTGTTTGTATCTACAGATAGGAAATCTCCCGTATAATGAAGGCCTTTTATAAGGATAATGGCCCCGCTCATATCCGGGTAGCACAGTTGCGATGAGTATCTGACCCTAATTTGCAGGGCTGAGTGGGGCAAGCTTATTCATGAAGGGGGGGGGGTGTCGTAAATAATAGAATGTATGGAGAGGGAGAGTTGGCACTAAGCTGAACTGTACTGTATGTGAACTATACCCTACAGCTGTGTACATATGGTGCACATTTATGAAAAACATGCCTGGAGTGGTGGTTTTGTTTCATCCGTATGCTTGAGGAATCCTGCGCGGATATTCGAGAGCTCAAAACTAAAGCATGTGGTTGCATTTGGGCGCATTGAAGCAGGGCATTGATAGTAGTGGTTCCTAAACGGGATCCCAGAAAAAAGAAAAGAAAAAGGGTTTTACCCATAATAACACATTTTGTTATCATCTTCCAGTTGTAAAATGACTCACCCTTTATGTGAAATTTAACGGCGTAGTTCATCGAGGCTGATGTTAAACTGTTGCCGAGTCAACCATGTTACACCAGTAGATACAGGCGGCCTCTCTGCGAACACCCACAAATGGTCACGTTCGGAAATGCCAGAGGGGGAAACCACGAGGGAAAAGAACTAGCCTGTTCGCTCCACCACTACTTCAGCAAATGGTGAATTATGGATGTATTTCCACCAAATATAAATACATGGAGAGACATGGAGAGGAGCCACAGCCCATAGGGGAGGTGTACCTATATTGGACCCCCTAAGGACATATTCGTATATCCCCTTTCTAATTAAGTGCATCAAAAGCATTTGTGCCTCAGTGAATGAGTTACAATAAGTGCTATGAGCTTGTCAAATATTATATTATTATTTTGCAAGAGAAAAAGTGTCTTCGAAGTGTATGAGAAGAAGAGAAAGGCTTCAGAAGAGAGAAACAAGACCAGAGTGTTTTTGGGAGATTCTTCCTCCTCGGGGGCAGGTAGAGCGTTGCGCATGCGCATTTTTTTTAAGTGGCGAGGGCGGTTCTTTCCTAAAATTCGGGAAAATCCTCCTGTATACCTTTAATTCATGCCAGTATAGCCCTGAAATGTGTGCAGATGTTTTAATCATGTTAATGCGTGGAGAGAGTCCATTGCATTACATTGGACTGAACTGGTCCAATATGAGGACACATGGGGTGGTCCAATATGAGGACACATGGGGTGGTCCAATATGAGGACACATGGGGTGGTCCAATATCGGGCCGGCACCCACTTGAGGTTTCGGATGTATATGTTTGCAACCGTGTACATATGAGTCATCATTCCTCGTTATATTCGTTACTCATATGTCAAACAACCCGCACAGGCCATCCTAGTCAGTTCTCCTAAAGTTTGCGGTCACACCACCCTCCCAAAGATGATCCCTCCCGTCAATCATCTCAGGCAGACGTAATATCACGTCGCACGTCATTTTGATGTGCTAACTGTTTATGGAAAGGAGAACGAGTGGTGGTCCAATTTCGGGACCGGTCCAATATAGGTCCATCTCCCATACATACCAAAATAGCAGAGAATGCTAACCATGATGCTAACGTTAGCTTCATCCAAACCACTAGCTTCGAGTGCCTTCTTCATTTTCTAATGTAAGAATGAGATAAAACTAGAACAGGTCTTTAACTCAGCTTTATTTGTGTGTGCTAAATTGGCTTACAGTCTGCCAGAAAACGTCTAAAAAGAGTGAAATACTGTGATTCCAGTTTCCCAAAACAAGCTTTTTTTTTCGTTTTAACCATTTTGCATTTAAAATACCTTATATTTGAGCAGCATCTGCTTCGTGGTTGTATAAGCTACTCAGCGGCGGAGTGATCTGCTAGAAAATAGTCCCTCAAAATGCAATCATTCATGTGATCGACACAGACATTTATATGGTTAGTCTGGTGTTATAAGTGATTTGCCTCAGGTGCTCTGTGGAGCGGGTCAGACTGTTTTTAATGCAGGCTAGCTGATACCATAGAAATGCGCTAGCCTCGCACTAGCCTAGCGCCACAAAACCTTTCAAATATAAGAACTGCTTGAATTACAAAAAAACATATCTCCAGAAATCAGCAACTCTCTGGATAACTCGGAAACGAGGCCCCATGTCAAAAATCCTGAAACATCCCTTTGACTGAACATTATTTGTGTGCAGTGTTAATTTGGTCAAATTTTAGTCAAAGTGATATTTTTGACGACTAAAATTGGACTAAAACTAAATTAAAAGTTTCTCATGTGACTAAAACTATGACTAAAATGTCCAGATATTTTAGTCGACTAAAATAAGACTAAACAAAAATGAAAAGGAGAGACTAAAATCATCCAAACTTCTATTGACCGTCTGAAAGAGCCTCAGATCATTTAAATTCACTGCCAAATGATCAGCTCTGAGCTTTGTTCATGTGGAGCAGCTCCATGAAGCAGAGGAACAAGATTATATATGATTATAATGAAAATTATAAATGCAAAGTCGACTAAATTTGTCTTAAATTTAGTCGACAAAAGACTAAGACTAAAACTAAATTAAAATATGTTTGTGTGTGCTAAATTTGCTCATCGTCCGCCAGAAAACGTCTAAAAAGAGTGAAATAGTGTGATTCCGGTTTCCCATAACAAGCCTTTTCCCTCCTCGGCTCGGCCACGCCCCCTAGAATGAGTTACAGAGTTACAGTTACAGTTCAGTGGCTCTATATGCCCCATCTACTGTGTAAGTCTGTGTCAGCTTTTCTAGCAAAAGTGAATTTCCCAGCAGCCTCGGCACACTGCGTTCAGTCTGGGCAGAGCGAGGCAGGTGGTTATGAAGCAAAGACAAAGTGCTGGTTTGCTTTAGCACACACACAATACAGTCCATGTGTCTTATGGGGACGTTATTGCACTGTGTGGTTTGTAGCACATCTGTACATTTGCAAATCCATTCACGCAGTTGTTCTGTGTTTAATTGTCTTATTCTATTTTTATACATGCCCTTTTAGTTTTAAAGTTCTTATAGTTTACAATTATAGTTTATGATTCATTTTATGGTTCATATCACATGTTTGCAGCGAGGTCAATTCCTAGTTTGTGAGCCTTATTCTTATTCTTTATTAGGATCCCCATTAGCGCCCACAAGTGGTTGCTAGTCTTCCTGGGGTCCTGACACAATATAAAATTACAAAACAGTTCAAATAGAATACATGAATGTTACACATTTCATATCATCATGCAACCTTATAGGACACATATAACACACGGTGACTATGCTCACATGTACTGAGCTAATTGACCTTTTACCTTCAGCTTAAAGTGTGGTTTACTCTTAGTATTTCTGATGTTAAAAGGAAACGCGTTCCAGGCGTTTGCCCCTCTGTACAGAACAGTTCTTTTCATTGAGTTACGTTTGGGTCAGGGAGCAACCAAAGAGTTTGTCGTCACTTGGCGAGTCACATATCTGTGACCAAACCCGCTGAATAAGAGTTTGTTGAACAAAAAAACTGGGCTGTTTGTCCATCACAACTTTGTGCATGAACATGAGGAGACTGGCCTGGAGTTTGGCCTCAACCGTTAACCAAGACAGTCTCCTGTGCATCTCACGGACATTAGTGCGGAAAGGACAGTGAAGCACAACTCCAGCTGCTCTGTTCTGAGCAATTTGAAGTCTCTGAAGATGCTTTTGTGTAGCATTGGACCATACTAGGCTTTGGACAACAGTTTTCAGAACAGGAGTTGGGCAATAAGCAGAACATTTGCCATAGCAATACCTTTGCCCATCATACCAACAATATGATTAATTTGATCTGACCAATGACACAATGACAATGACAAAGCCTGTTGACTGTAACAGCAATGATTCCGGTAACACGGAGCCTTTTAGCACCTTTTACTGTCACACTCATAAAGTATTTTATGGGGTAAAAAATCTGACCTCTTAATGCCGTTTTTAATCATAACTGATAAAAACTGTCGTTGTCAGTCCATGACACAGAGAGATATCTTTTCGAGAATCAAGATTCAAGATTTTTTTATTTGTCAAACCATGGGAATGATTTGAAATGATCTTTCTCTCATCCTTGATTGTGGAGCGGCAGGTGGGGGAAGAGGGCAGGGGGTTCAGCTTCCCGATGGCCTTGTGTATGAAACTGTTATTCAGTCGACTGGAAGTGACCCGTAGGTTCCGCAGTCTCCTCCCTGAAGGCTTTAAGAGACTATGTGATGGGTGCGAAGGGTCCCTGGTGATTCTGACGGCTTTGCGGGTGAGATGGGTGGAGCACATGTCCTTAATAGAGGGGAGAGGGGCTCCGCAGATCTTCTCCGCTGCTCTCAGGATGCCACACAGTGATGGACCTGGTCAGGATGCTCTCGATCGTCCCTCTGTAGAAGTGGGACATAACTGAGGCTGGGACTCTGGCTCTTCTCAGTTTGTGGAGAAAGTAGAGACGGTCATTACTTTTCTTGACCAGTGATGTGATGTGCATGGTCCAGGAACTTAGTGCTGGTCACCCTCTCCACTGCAGCACCGTTGATTGTTAGAGGAGCTGGACTCGTGCTCTTCGAAAGTCCACAACAATCTCTTCTGTCTTCTCCACATTTAGAGAGAGATTGTTCTGTGTGCACCACATGGCCCGGCTGCTCACCTCACTCCTGTAGTTTGACTCGTCTCTGTTGCTGATGAAGCCCACCACTGATGTGTCGTCTGCAAACTTGATGAAGAGGTTTGAGTCGTACTTTGGAGCAGCCATGGGTCAGCAGAGTGAACAGGAGGGGGCTCAGCACACAACCTTGGGGAGTGTTCAGTGTGATGGTTCTGGAGGACTTTCCACCAACACGTACAGCCTGTGGTCTCCCTGTCAGAAAGTCCAGCAGCCAGATGCTATTATTATCACCAATATACTTATACTTACTGGTATAAGGTACGCACTTGCTAGTTCTTAACTTATTAAAAGCAGTGCTAATCACATTATTTTCATGAAGTAGAGTAAACTTCATTTTGTGCCATAGATCCACATGGGGAACGTGGCATATGGGCCCTGTTCGAAATTATTTTGTTATTGTCTCTGTTGACGAAAACATGGGCAACAACTGAGGGATTTTACTAAACTCCCTACAACTCACAGTTTGACAACAGAGTAATTCAGGTTGTGCACAGCTTAAATGTGGACTTTTGCAATAAGGAATATGCATACATGTTTATAATAAGAACCCATCCCACCCCCTGCATGAACCCTGCTCTCCAGCAAGAGCCCCTTCTATAGATTTGATTTATATATTTATATGATATCTTTTTAATCTGTACTGTCTTGGACGACGACTCTATATTACCCTGGTAAACGTTAATCTTTATCTCAGGGACAAGAGACAATAAATCTACCATGCCAAATGATAGTTCAATATTTAATTTGCCACAGCACACACAGATATCCCATGCCCGGGGTCCAAGGTCTAAATCTAAATCTAAACAGTAAATTATGAATGTTTTTAAAGTCCAAACTATTTAAAGATGAACACACTGAAGGGGTGAGAGTCCCCACACTACTCGGTAAGCAGGCACACACACACACTCGCCTTCTCAATGACACGGCTGTGATTGCAGGTTTGGGCACAGGCGGCGCCCGGCTGGCAGCAGCAGGCACTGGGCATCTGCCAGAGAATGTGCCAATTAAGGCTTTGACTCTTAATTGGTGGTTCGCCCACATTCAAACAGAGCGGCTACACATAGACCTCACCAGGCTCGGGCTCCCCGTCTGTTCTTGTCTCTGCTGAACAGACGAGTCTTAAGTACTTATTTTCAAGTGGCAGTGGGTGAAGGAGAAGCATTAGGAGTGTTTTATTCTTCCATTATTAGTTTTTTTATGTTTTTATGAAATCACTTTCCCTTCACTGATTCATGAGCGCACAGTAAACCATGAAGCATCAGATTCTGATCCTGAAGCCATTTTAGCGTAAGCTACTATTGTTTCAGCTTGAACTATTTCTCATCTTATATAAGTGCATGTCAAGATAATACTCAAGTAAGAGCAACGTTACTTTGAAATAATTTCACTCAAGTACAAGTAAAAGGCAGTGGCCCAAGTATTTTCTCAAGTAAGAGTAAATAAAGTACTTGGAGAGAATGTTACTTGAGTACTGTGAGTACTAAGTAACTGAGCGTAAAAGTTTGATTCATGTTTCAATAGCGACAGAAATGATGAGAAACAAAATATGAAATAATGTGAACATTTGACACTACGCTTGATACATTGTACCTGCCACAAGTACAAAGTAATGAGCTCTGTAACAATGTGTATTAACTTGTACCGACAGGTTACAAACACGATGGAATAATGTATTTTGGTGGTACATAATGTAATAAGACATAAGTCCCAAACTATAACCCAGTGTTTTTCAACCTTTATTGAGCCAAGGCACATTTTTTTCATTGAAAAAATCCCGAGGCACCAACCAGCATGAGATGTTAAAAATGTAACTATAGCCTATGATGTTCACAATATAAAGTGGTTCTCATCAAAGTGTCTTGAATAGGACACTGTATAGTCTCGCCGGCCACAAAGCCTCTGTCACCACCACCTGTGGCATCCAAGCAGCACAAACGCTCTCGTCTCAAAGAAATAAGCCTGTTTTACATGGTCACTCTGCCGATCACTAGACACTAGACACTTGACAATGGCACATTATTGCATAGATAATAATGAATTTGTTTTCAAAAACATTTTTTTAGACCCACTAGGTGAAATAGGATAATGTTCCCACCAGACAATAGCTCACGGCACAGTGGTTGAAAAACACTCACCCTAAGGGTCTTATTACATTATGTACCACCAAAGTACTACACATCATTCCATTCTATATGTACTGCATAGGTACGAGTTATAACACATTTTTACAAAACACATTACATTGTTCTAGTTGGGTACAATATGGTAGTGTAAAATTAAGTGTTACTGAAAATGTTAATATTTTCAAAGAAAATCCCATAGAACAAATCGATTTTTCATGAAGAATGAAGTAAACAAAACACAAAATCCATCTGTGCTACACGTGGAAATGAAGTTTTGCCACTTAAAGATGTACTCACAGTGGCACGCGTTACTACAAAAAGCTACATAAGTACATGTACTTGAGTAAATGTAACTGAGTACGACGCATGAAAAATAAATTATCAATTAAAAGCAATATGAATGTGATTTGAATCAGTTTTACGGTTAAAAACAATCAAATGTTGTATAAGTTCTGGATATTGTGTAAAGGGACTTATACAATGAATACATTTGTTAATTTATTGTTAATCATTCTGTCATATCAAGGATCTGGCACCTGCACGACACGTTAAACTGTGAATCTGACTTTAAACCGCGGGTGAGAAGAGAGAAGTCTATACAACAGGAAATAGCAAAAGTTCATGTGATCAAAATACACTGGAACCGACGCCACACAGAAAAGGTCACACGCGCTCATATTTGGTTGGGCCGCCTTCTGCTGTGCCGTTATTTCCATAAACATCTGCCACGTCAAAAGAGCCATTGTTGCTTTCACTTTTTCACCAAGATCTTGTTTTGAGGATGGGAAAGAGTAACCGTGCAAAGCCTCAAAGCTTTTCAATGTGGTTGAGATCTGGTACAAACAAAGCAGAAGTAAAAATGATCTTAATATAATTTGGTAATAATAATAATAATGAATTGTTTTTGGGCGATACCACATTTTTTGGAATCGATCTGATACAAATACTTTTGGGGTCATTTTTGTCAATATCGATATAGAGGCTGTAATTTCATATGGGTGAATGCATTTCAATCAGTATCTAAAACTGGCTATTTTATATTACTAACATGGAAATGAATATATGACTTTAACTGGTTAATTAACCTCTTAACCCCCACCTGAACTGAGCACATTTTCTCTACTTTGGCGTTACCCAAATCTGAAAACTTCTTGAAAAAAAGCAGAGAAAAGGGATGAAAAAGTGACCAAAAAAAAAGCGACTGAGAAGCAGCAAAAGAGTGAACCACACAACAACAAAGGACGATGAAAAAGCAACAAAAACAGGCAAAGCGCGGCAGCAGAAAAGATCTGTTTTGTAGGTCGAGAAGCTTTTAGATTTGGATAAAGACGAACTGGAGAAAATGCACTCGGTTACGGCGGGGGGTAAGAGGTTTTAAACAACGCAAGTTCAGTTCAATACTCTGCTTCTGTGGAGTGTTTTAGCAAGAACAAAGAACAAAGACACAAATCATCCTTTTGTGTTTCAGAATCAGAATCAAAATCGTTTTTGTCGCCGTGGTTATGAACAGGTTCACAAAAAGGAATTATGCAACATGAAGCATAAAACACATAACTTAGTGAAATAATAAAACTATGAAAACTTTAAACTAGGGCTGGACGATTTTGGAAAAAAAAAAAGTCAAGATTATTTTCCCCACATTGATCGATCTCGATTTTTGATTCGATTTTTTTTGTTTAAAAGAGAAATAAAACAATAAATGTGGTCTTTTCCTGGACGAGCACGTGAACAGATGCTGCGACCGAACTGAAAACTGCAGCTAACTCTTCAGCAAAAACAAACTCCACACTTCTAGCGTCAAAGTAAAACGACCCCTCACAAAAACACATCATCATCAAACTTACAATATACTGTTAGAAGTCCAGCTAATCCACGGCTGCAGCCTCATGATAGTTTCCTTTTCGGAGATAAACTCTTCATCCCCGTGAGCGTCCTGTTCCTCTGAGGCTCCCGTTTGTTTCCTTTAGACGAGTTAGCGCAACTTTGTAGCTGATTTTACACATAAAATCAGCAGGTCCTCTCCTCAGACGTCCGCATGTGCCATCCTGTGCTTCCTGTTTGTTTGGGCCGAGTGTTTCCCTGGGATTGACCTGACAGGCGCTGCAGCATTACGCCGTCCGTATATTTTTCCAGAATGCGACAGAACTGGCCGATTCTCCTCGATTAAAACGCACCACACAATTATCGTGATCGACCTTTACTAAAATCACGATTAGATTAAAATTTGATTTATTGCCCGTCCCTAGTTTAAACTTTAAGACTCTGAGGGCGTGCGTAAGAGGATTACATTAAAACTACGATAAAGACAACAACAATTTGACATAGAACAACAGCGTGAGTGTCACAGATGTGCAGGTGCATTGAGTGTTAGCAGCAGATATGAGTGTGGAGAAAAAAGATTCAGGAGAGATTCACGAGTCTGTAACCGAGTTATTGGGTCTTGTTTCCCCCTCGCCATCAAGAGTCTGAGGCGAAGGGGAAAAAAACTGTTCGTGTGGCGGGAGGTTTGGGTCTGGATGGACCGTAGCCTCCTGCCTGAGGGGAGAGGGGTGAACAGTCCGTGTCCAGGGTGAGAAGGGTCAGCCTCCGGGTCCTGGAGGTGCACAGGTCCTGGAGAGATGGGAGCTCACGGCCAATAATTATAATCAGGGCTGCTCGATTATTGAAATAATAATAATCACGATTATTTTTGTCATAATTGAAATCACGATTATTCAAACGATTATTTGTTGCCTTTAAAAAAAAGTCTATCTTTATTTTATTTATTTATTAATCAAAACACTACGCTACACTTTATGTTTTCTGGACAGTTGTAAAAGTACAAATGATTTCAAGTAGATTAAAGAGAGGTCCCTGTTTCACACCCGCCCCCTGCTGGCCAGCCCTCACACCTGCGCAAGTAAACTGAGCAGTGCGGCCTGATGACATCATCACACAGCGCTGTTTGTTTTTATGTCAGACAAAAGCATGAGCCGTGGCACGGGAAAAGCGAAGGGAAAATAATCCCAGAGGCCTGAAAAAACGCAAGTCTGTTTTGCAAAAAAAAAAAAATAATAATAATAATAATAAGAATTTGAAAAAAAAAAAAAAAATTGAAAAAAAGAAAAAAAATTGAAGAAAAAAATGTGAAAAAAAATAAAAATGTGAAAAAAATAAAAATTATAAGCGATTTTTTGCGATTATGCTAATTTTGTAATCGCTTACTGTTGTACTATTGCACAGCCCTAAATATAATTACTAGGGCCACAGTGGTCGTCTCATGATCGGAAGGTCGGGGGTTCGATTCCCACCTCCTGGAAGTGTACACTGTCGTTGTGTCCTTGGGCAAGACACTTCACCCACATTGCCCCCAGTGTCTGTGTACATTGGTGTATGAATGGGAGTATGAATGGGTGAGTGGATCCTTGCTGTAAAGCGCTTTGAGTGCCTAATGTAGGTGGAAAAGCGCTATATAAGTTCAGACCATTTGCTGCCACGCCTTCTTTTTACATATGCAAATTAGCATTAGGGCTGCAACTAACGATTATTTTGTAATCGATTAGTCTATCAATCATTTTTACGATTAATTGATTAATCGCTTGGCTGTGAATGGTGGAGTAAAATTTTATTTTTTCAATTTTTTTGATCACATTATAGCTTAAGTCGCGCTGTTTAAGGAAGAGCTGATGGAGTTAACTAAAGGGAAATGTTTTTGGAAGGCTCTATTCATGAAATTTACATTGTCATACCGCCTATGCCCAATCCCGTCAGACCTTGGAAGCTAAGCAGGAAAGGGCCTGGTCGGTACTTGGATGGGAGACCGTTTAGTAACACCAGGAAGCCTAGCGAATGTAGCGAGTGAGTGGTTGGTGGTGGTCGGAGGGGCCGATGGCGCAGACTGGTTGCCTCGCTTCCGTCAGTCTACCCCAGGGCAGCTGTGGCTACAATAGTAGCTTACCACCACCGGGTATGGAGTGAATGAATAATGCAATGTAAAGCGTCTTTGAGTGTCCAGAAAAGCGCTGTATAAAACCAATGCATTACAAACCACTACAGACCCTAAATATAAAATCAAAGTAGGTTTTCATCAAAAATACTACGTTTTTTGGGTCATTTTTGCTCCACTTTAGTCTGTGTGAGCCAGAAAACGATTAATCGATTACTAAAATAGTTGTCGACTCTTTCAATAATCGATTAGTCGTTTCAGCCCTATTTAGCATCAACATGAAGTCTGTTTTCAAAGTCAATCAGTGCACAAATAAAACTTTCAAATGTGAATCCCAAACCTCAAAGGGAAAGACTGTGATGATTCTTACATCATTTGTCTCTGATGAAGAAGACATTGTTAAAACGTGTTTCAAAGCTCATGACGCTGATTCTGCAGAAGTTCCGTCTCAATCGGTACGCTTCGCTTGCACCTGTCCCGACGAGGCCCACAGACCGTGCAGGTTAGAGTGTGTGTTTCCAGGGCATTGAGGCAGCTTCGTGTCACGGTCCAAAAGAGAGGAGAGTGAGGGAGCGAGAGAAAGAGATGCCCTGAGGCGGTGGAGGTGAGCACGCGCCTCCTCAGGCAAATAATCAGAGCGGTTGTTTCCAGTGCGTGGCCCTAATCCGTGACTGCGCATTTGAGACTATAGGCTGAAGCAAACACAAAGGGACTTGGCCAGATACGACAGGTGTTTGAATAAAGTACAGGCGCACGTGAACTGATTTGAATGTGCTGGAAAGTTAGGTCCATTTATGCGGTGTTTGGAGTTTGCAGGTGTCCAAAAAGAAATGAAATAAATAGGTGATGGGAAGTTGTATAAGAGGGAGAGAGTTATTATGTGGTTATTACAGTTTGAGGAGTCCAATGTTAATTTCGTCGACTAAAATATTTAGTCTTAATTTTAGTCAAAGTCATATTTTTTGTCGACTAAAATAGGACTAAAACTAAATTAAAAGTTTCTCATGAGACTAAAACTATGACTAAAATGTCCAGATATTTTAGTCGACTAAAATAAGATTAAATAAAAATTGAAAGGAGAGACTAAAATCATCCAAACTTGTATTGACCGTCTGAAAAAGCCTCATATCATTTAAATTCACTGCCAAGTGAACAGCTCTGTGCTTTATTCATGTGGGATCAGCTCCATGAAGCAGAGGAACAAGATTAAATATGATTATAATGAATATTATAAATATAAGTCGACTAAATTGACATGCAATTTTAGTCGAGACTAAAGACTAAAATTGAAACTTTTTTTTCACTAAATCTTGACTAAAATTAAATCACATTTTAGTCAAAAGACTAAGACTAAAACAAAATATGTCAAAATTAACACTGGAGGAGTCATTTCAAGGCTGACTTCCTGTTTCCATTTTGCACCTGGCGAAAACAATAACAAGAAGAGAAAATAGACATGGAACAATTCAGTTTACTGCCAGGTCACTACTTCTAAACTCAATAGTATTTCAATTTGTTAAAGCAGTACTAAGTAATTCGTGCCCCTAGAGGCCATAAGCGCCACTGCAGGTGTCGTAGCATGTTATAGGCAAGACAAAGGAAGAGAGGGATATTGAACATCCAATGACGTCTATAGGGAGGCGACAGTGGCGCAGCTGGTACAGCGGGTTGTCTCATGATCAGAAGGTCGGGGGTTCGAATCCCGGCTCCTGGAAGTGCACACTGTCGTTGTGTCCTTGGGCAAGACACTTCCCCCACATTGCCCCCAGTGTCTGCGTACATTGATGAATGGGTGAGTGGATCCTTGCTGTAAAGCGCTTTGAGTGCCTAATGTAGGTGGAAAAGCGCCATATAAGTTCAGACCATTTACCATTCATAGATGTTAATTGAAATCCGAACGTTGACTGCCAATGACGTCTAAAGATGTCAATTAGGTTTTTCAATGGGAACAGCCTTGATTGGATTAGATTGAGCATGTTAACATCTTACTTGTGCTGCCTAATGCTGCTTCCTCGTGGGGCAGCATTGGTCTTTTGTTTTCTCAGCTTTTTGGTCAGAAAACAGCATTTTGGATGATTTAACCTATTTTCTACGGACGATTACTAAAGAATGGAAAGAGGTACAAACAAACTTTTTTTAGATGAAAGAAGAGAGTCAAATCTTTCTTTCTGGGTCTGGAAGGACCGTAGCCTCCTGCCTGAGGGGAAAGGGGTGAACAGTCCGTGTCCAGGGTGAGAAGGGTCAGCTGTTATCCGACCCACACGCCTCTGGGTCCTGGAGGTGAACAGGTCCTGGAGAGATGGGAGCTCACGGCCAAAAATTATAATTTCTGCCACGCCTTCTTCTGCATTTTGGATGATTTAACCTATTTTCTACGGATGATTACTAAAGAATGGAAAGCGGTACAAACAAACTAATTTTAGATGAAAGAAGAGAGTCTAATCTTTCTTTTGGTGGGTTTCGTGTTGACATAGATCTAGACCTAAAATTTATGTGGGTCTTGAAAAAACTGTCAAAACCCTGAAAAACCTCTGGCAGTGGGAGCTCTCTGATTTGAAAATGGCTGGCAGTCAATGAGTTAAGTGCAGTTAGCTTTATACGTTAGCCTCTTCTTCTTCGTGATTCCATCAGTGTGTATTGGTGACTCCGACCCGGTGCAGGCAAAGTTGCAATTGTAGTTTTCTGGCCAGAGACACCAGGGGGAGATGAAAGACCCCCCAATCATCCCATTAACACTTGATTTACCCCCCGGAGGGACTACGAAAAGGATTTTTTAAGGTAAACAAGTTACTTAGTACTGCTTTAATGCTGCAGGAGGAATCCCATGGCTTTTCTACAGATTGCGCTGTCATATCTGTGCCTTAATCTAATTGAAATGAACTGGTTTGGGTGCTCTTTGTCTGTGCAGGACAACCCGCTGCAGCTGCCCCTGAAGAAGTGTGCGGTGGTGGGGAATGGAGGAATCCTCAGGCACAGTAAATGTGGTCGGGACATCGATCAGGCCGACTTCATCATGCGGTGAGTTCAATCTCTCGAGGTATGACGTGAGAGCAGACATGGGCTTTCAAGTCGGTTCACTTTAAAAGGCTTTTGCTTTCAAAATGGAGTGAAGAGCAGGTTTATGGCACCCTTCTGTTTGAAGGCCCTGGATAATGCAGTACAACCATACCATAATTCAGCTGAGGTCACTGTAAATACTTTTGCTGCGAAATGGGCTTTTAATCATGATTCTAATAAAGTATTTTCGGTTAAAACCAATTCAACTGCACTTACAGCACATCTCTATCTCGAGAGCATCTTCTCCTCATGGACTTTTTTTTGTCTCTATCACTAGCAGCTGCCCACAGGCCGAGTGTGTTGCTGGTAAAATGGTAAATGGTCTCAATTTACTAGTCAAAAAATATCATTTTAAAATTGAGAATTGCCTTGGTATCGGGGAAGCATCATTTAAAGCAGTGGTTCTCAAAAAACATACATATTTTCATTAACATATAATGTAATGTTTTATTGTAGCATGTGTTTGCTATTTTACGAGAGTGCCATTATTTGTTCATAGCTTGATTAATTTTATTTCAGCTGTTTTTTCTTTGTTTTTTAAGAATTATGTAGGCTAATGTTCCTATTTCTCACGGTGTGACCCGGACGGGGGTCACGAACCCCTTTACCTGTTATAATGGGGGTCACGGCTCCAAAAGGTTGAGAACCACTGATTTAAAGAAACATAATGCACATGTAAATATAAAGCATTTTTATATGCATAACTTCAAATCATAACAAGAAGTGACTTCCTGTTTCGATCCAGCATGCCAAAATAAAATCTTATTTATGGGTTCAGAACTTCATTAGTTCAACCTAACTATTAACAGACAAAACAGACGAGCTGTGTGCTTTTATTTTGGCGTGATGGATCGAAACAGGAAGTCGAAACTAGAAGGCTAATTTTTTTTTTTTTTTGCATTGTTCCAGGAAATGGTTTATCAGTGCTTAATTGAGAGCGCGCTGACATTGAACATAGTATCTTGGTTTGGCCATCTGACTGTCAAAAACAAAGATTAACTTGGCAGAGTTGTAAAACAGGGCCGTAAAATCACAGCATTACAGTGAAGAAGTGCGTCGTCAGATAAAGATTTCCTTTTGCCAAGAAAAATGTGTTCAGGAACTCCTTTGTGCCCTTTGCCATCCGGGAGCTGAACAAGCTGTAACCCCGAATGTCGCTCAATCTGTCTCATTTATTTTCTTTTGATGAGGTGAATCTGCTGCTGCTGTGTCTGCAACAAACTGATTTTATAATGTACTTTTACTCGCTGTTCAGGAAGGACAGAGTCTGGTTTACTGTCCAGGCGGAAATCACGTGGGGTCACTGTGCATATAGCCCATTCTATTCTATTCTATTCTATTCTATTCTATTCTATTCTATTCTATTCTATTCTATTCTATTCTATTCTAACATGTATAAAAATAAACTTTCCACTCTGAAGAACTGGGATGTTAGTAATGTTTGGACAACTACCAGTTTAGAGTCGTTTAAATCGTGTTTAGAGCCTTTAAGACAGGGGTGTCCAAACTTTTTTCATGGGGGGCCGCATATTGAAGTGTAAATGGGGTGAAGGGCCGTAGATCAGTAGTTAGTGCCGCAAAACCTTCGACTAGCAGAGGTTTAAATTGTGCCCCATACCTCTATTTAAAGGAATAGGCCACCGTTTTTACATACCAAGATATGTTCTTACCTAACTTTAGTGGAGTTAATATATCCCCGTCTGGTCTTTGTCCGTGCGCTCTGTCACGCAAACGGAGCACATACGCAGCCTCTCCCACATGTCCTATAGCTCCAAAAAAGCTCACGATAGAAGCTACCAAGCTCTTCCACGTGTTCCCTATTTAAATAAAGTTACGTGAAGTGTTTTCATGTTTATTTACACAGAAATGTAACATGTCGATTTTATAAGCAGATAAAAAGGGGGACTATATTGTGAGGCGTAATGATACGAGGAGCACAGCGTAGTAACTCCTAAAGACTTCCCCCCCATCACTTCCGTCAATAGAAGCTGCGTGACTTGTAGAGAGCTCGCAGAGAACAGTTGAAGAAGCGTGGATAACTTGTGAACGATGCCTTTTACGTGCATGGTGCCGGGCTGTGATAACAAGCAGAAAGTATATAGTGTAGTAATGTTTCACAGATTTCCAACTCACCCCGGACGACGACACAGGACTCAGGACCTCCACCATGAGGTAGGAATGTGCAGCACTTTCCCAAAATATATTTTCTGCTTGTTGTAAAAGGCTCTGTACAAGTCACGCAGCTTCTTTTGACGGAAGTGAGCGGGGGAAGTCTTTAGGAGTTACTGCGCGGACGTTGTGCTCCTCGTATCATTACGCCTCACAATATAGTACCCCTTTTTATCTGCTTATAAAATCGACACGTTACATTTCTGTGTAAATATACTTCGCATGAAAACACTTCACGTAACTTTATTTAAATAGGGAACACGTGGAAGAGCTTGGTAGCTTCTATCGTGAGCTTTTTTGGAGCTATGTGACATGTGGGAGAGGCTGCGTATGTGCTCCGTTTGCGTGACAGAGCGCACGGACAAAGACCAGACGCGTATATATTAACTCGACTAAGGTTAGGTAAGAACATATCTTGGTATATAAAAACGGTGGCCTATTCCTTTAAGCTTAAAACCTTCATGCCAGCTCTGTCTCACAACGAAATGTTAGTTGTTAGGTTAGAATTGTATCGAATTATTACATTTGAAATAAAAAGGTCCATCTCTGGTGATGTGTACCGATACAGCAAGAGGCCGAGGGCCACCATAAATTGGTCTGAGGGCCGCATATGGCCCCCGGGCCGCACTTTGGACACCCCTGCTTTAAGTGTTTTCTTGTTCAATGAAAAAGGAAGTGGCCGAGGGTGAGCACAGGATGTGGCTGTTGACCATAACATGTCAAAAATAGACTGCTATTTGTCACTTCCCATTTACATTATTGACTGCTTGTCGAGAGAGATGATCCAAACTGGTCGAGCAGGCTTTTAGGTTTTTAATATTTGACTGCACAAACAAAAACAGATTCACCAGCTGATTTGGTTGCGTGGAAAAACAGACAGTCCGCCCTCTCAGTGCTGTGAATAGATTTCCACAGATGTTAGATTCACTACCGTGCTGTAAAGGGGAATGTGTGGACTGAAAGAGAAATGTGTCGGATAAGTAAAAGTCGGTTAAAGAAAGAAGAAGCAAAACAAATCTCAAACACCACAGATGAATAAAGGAGCGATAAAGACGGGACAACATTCTTTAAAATGTCCCTTTGGTGTTTGTCTCAACTGATGTGTAAACTACAGTATTGCACTTGTATTTAGAAAGCATGATAAAGGTTTGCAAAATGAATCACAATCAAAGTCACATTGACAAACAGTTGCAATTGAATAAATGTTGCAATTAGGTCATATTTATTCAGAAGACAAACCAGTCTAGAGGTTCTTAGTTTAGCAGGTCATATTTCAGTCGTCTTTCAAATGTTTCTGACATTTTGTGCAACAAGCCAAAGACATGATTGTGAATCTTGTACAGCAGTGTTTCCCAAGCCAGTGCAGGGTACAGGGAACGATTTCAGGTTTTTAAAGAAATTGAAAAGTGCCGGTGATAGGATTTGTACATTATTATGAAAGGAAAAGTGATTTAAACACATTTTATCCAGTGAAATGTATGAATTTCAGAGCATTTTAGAGCGTTTTAGCTTTTTTACAGGAGTTGTCCATCTTACTCAGTGGTTGGAGTCTCGAACGTTTTGCGTTCGTAATAATACCAGGAGTAGTTTGGCATCCGCACAGTAAAGTGAAGATTACTGCGCGGATTTCGAACTACTCCTGGTATTATTACGCCTTACAATATAGTTCCCCCTTTTATCCGCTTAGAAAATCCACATTGTTTAATTTTGTGTAATTATACTTAGTGGAACACTTTACGTAACCATATTTAAATAGGGAAAACGTGGAAGAGCTTGGCAGCTTCTATCTTGAGGCTAAATGCTAACGCCGTCTGCGCTGTGTTTACGTGATTGAAGGCACGGGTGAAGACCAGGCAGGTCCTAAAGAGGCCATTGACCCATGTAATAAATAACAAAGAAGCTGAGTTCCAAAACAAATGGTCTCTCTTCAACCAAGACAGATTTATATAGTAACATAAAATAAATGAATAAATAATAATAATAAAAAAAATAATAATGATAATAAAAAATGTGTATATAGGTGTATATATAGTATATATTAGAATATACACATTTTAAGAATCAGAATCCCATGATGGGGAGTCCCTTTCCATTTTTCCCAAATACATGGCAGCTTTGATGTAGTATAAAACAAGGAATTATTATTACTTTTTATTTATTTTATTTGTTTTTTTTTTTTTTTTTTTTTTTTTTTTATATATATATATTTTTTTGTATTTTTTTATTTATTTATTTATTTTTTTATTATTATTTTTTCTTCTCTAGCTATAATGTATGAACTCGAACCACTGTCACAGCGCATCAGGTATGTAATAGCTCCTTTTGTTTGTTGATTTTATTTGCTATACAAGGGGAGAAAAAAAAAAAAAAAAAAATAAAAGACTAAATATTGTGTGTAATAACAGAAATGTAAAAATGTACACATCTGAAATGTAAAACCACACAATAAAGTAATAAAAAAAAAGGCAGGTCCTAAAGAACTCATCAAAGCTAAGGTAAGAACATATCTCAGTATGTAAAAACGGTGGCCTATTCCTTTAAGTAAACTGTTCAAAAAACTAGATGTCGTATCATGAGCTCTCAAAACATAGCCCTCGACACACACTGTCCCACAGAAAAGGTCCTGCCTGCAGGTCATGTACATGTTAAAAGGTTATGTTCAGTCACATTTCACTTCAGTTTCTATGTTAGAGAGACTGATGAGAGCGAGCCTGAGTCACTGTTTGTGGCAGCAGAGTGAGAGCGAGGCAACAAAAGTAAAGACTGAGTGTGCATGAGCTTAACCTTTACTGCGCTTTAGTAAATGTAACTCGTTATACCTATTCCGAGGCACTGCATTCAAGTAAGCAAAATTAAGAGCCAAACTTGTTTATACATGTTAGAGAATTAACAGTGGTGTTCGAGAGGATAGATGAAAAACAGGCAGCAGTCTGGACGTCTTATACAGGAGAAGTTTATTTACTATTTACTCGAGACATTGTGCTCGTCCTACCATTCAAGTCTATCTACGCTTCCACAGAAAAGGGATAAATACCGTCTCAGAGCGTCAGACTGATACACAAGAACCTGAGCCCCACAGTCAAGGCTCTGACAGAGATAGTGCGACTGTGCAGCCTGACCCAGTGATAAAGAGCGATCTAATGTTATCCTCTAACAAAACACAACCAATGTTTTACTGTTTGTATGATTCCACCATTAAAAAATATGACATTTAAAACATGCCTCATTAGTTCTTTTTTAAGGGGAGACACTACAGGCAAAACTCATTTTTTTTCAGTTTTCAGGTTTTGGGCCACATTGGTCTCTGAACATATAAGCTTTCACCCGGAAACAGAAAATATGCCTAATCTTCACAAAAACATGTTTAAATATTGCGCTGATTCAATGTTCCCCCATAGACTTATATGGGAGAACACAATTTCAAGGGCCTTTTTCTCAAAACACATTTTTCTGTCATTGTGGCGACACTGTGTCCACGTCAGTAGGACCTAAAGACTTCAAATTTTCCAGCCTTGGACTGAACAATATTTGGAAGATTTTTTCAGAGGGATTTTTTACTATTTAATCCCTAAGCTCCATTTATTGAGTTTTGAATGTCAAAAAATAAGGCGAAAATTAAATTTTTACAAAATTTTCCACTAAAAAACAGATTTTTTTAAAACTAAACAAGAAATCCAAAATCCCCTCTGAAAAAGTCTTGGCAACTCATTTATCAATAAAGTGAAACCATAAATTTGAATGTAGCTCTATCCATTATTCAGATTTCGTCGCCGAAAAGATGGGAAATTTGGGGCATTTTTAGGCATAAAAGAAAAGATAAAATGACAGAAAACTTGCAATGTACTTTTTTCTCACATTTATGCCAGTGATCTACAGCAAAAGTTTCAAATTGATATCTGTAAATATACATTTTTTCCCTATTCACCTGCAGTGTCTCGCCTTTTAAGCACATAAATCAACTTGAAGAAATGAAAAAGTCAACTTGGTAAGTTTTAAAAAAAAAAGTACTGAAAAGTAAACAACTCAAAATCAGATGAAAATCTTGCTTCTTAAAATGTAACAATGTGGAAATAGAACTACATGGCTACATTTGTTTGTCAAGGCTCCACACGCCAGCGCTGACGGACGTTTGGGTTTCGGCGTTTGTGTGTTTTGCAGCTTTAGTGCTTTCACCCATACTTCCTTCTTTGTGGCTCCAACGGCATCTGCCGTTGGAGCCACAAAGCAATCATTAGATGGGTTTGTACAGTTTATGGCACAGTAACTGGTCGCCATTGATATCTAGTTCCCTCGTGACTGACTGTTATCTCGTGTTGTTTTGCCTACCGACCTGAACACTGGATGTGACGGCATCGCGTCGCTCCTATAGGTTACTATAGGTTACTATAGGTTACAGGCAGAAAGGCGCTATATAAGTTGAGTCCATTTACCATGTTTCCATTTACTGATCGTTCCGCCTAAAAGATTACTTTCAGATAGATACTTTCAGATAAGATAAGCCTTTATTGATCTCACAATGGAGACATTTACTTGCCACATACAGCTCAGGGTGTGCAAATAGGCAGAAATGTGAGAAAATGAACAAAAAACAATGAAATGGTAAAATACACTGCAAAAAGTAAATATCAAGCATTGGCTTAAATGACTTAAATTGAGGAAATGTATCTTGTTTTGAGCGGTTTTCACTCATTTAGACACTTTTCCTGATCGGACCAAGTTTGCTTTGCTTGTCTGAGGACATTTCAGACCAGTTCTAGAGTAAATCTCACTTGAAATAAGAAAGTCAAATTGCCAATGAGATAAGACCAATTTTCTTACCCCATTGGCAAAGAAAATGACCTGAAATAAGGACGAAATGTATCGAAACGAGTCAGAAACATCTCAGAACAAGTGAAATAATCTAGGACTGATGCCCAAGAACTCCTTAACTAGTCAAAACAACTAAAATTTGGATTATTGTGCTCAAATTGAGATGTTTATGCTGATCTAGTTAAATACTTTTTGCAGTGTAGTGGTATCTTATGTACAGTGACTACTAAGGACTTTGTGGGGACAGAAGTATAACCAGTAAATATTTCAAAAGCAATCTGATTACTGATTACTCGCTTCGGTTACACTTTAAGCTACACTACCTTGATACATTATACCAAACTAAATTTAATACTGTGTAATCTGCTCCGTAACAATGTGTAATTACATTGTCGGTTCTGTGGGAAACAAGATGTTCTCAACTGTGAAAAACGAAGTGGGGCAGACGTGATTCAGCCTGGCCTGATCATAAACTAAAGCTAAAACTTTATTTTACACTATTGTACCGGCCACATTTAGTACAATGTAATGTTCTATGTAACAGTGTAATAACATGTACTTATGTAGTACATACACAATGGAATAATGTGTATTAGTGCTTTGGAGGTACATAGTGTAATAAGACATAAGCCTTTAGGGTTAGGGCTTAAAGAGGCTAGATGCAAGTCTGTCATTTTATACTCACTACTGCCACCTCAGGTCTTATGTGTAACTGCAGTTTCTATTTAAAGCTCGTGCATGACGGTGCTACGGACACAAATTAACAACTTTTAAGTGACAGTGCAGGATTTTAGAGGCAGTTGTGGTGAACAGGTCTGAGCTCATTCTACACATTAGGACATGGCTGGAACATGTAGGGGGAGGGAGATACATCATTTTAACATGTTTAAACTCCGTATAGTCCCTTTAAGGTTAGGGTTAGAGCAGGGGCGGACTGGGACTGAAAAACAGCCCTGGACTCTGACCAGCCTGGCCCAAATTAGAGTAATTGTGACACTTCCACAAATACATAATTAAACCTCTTACCACCCGTCTAAACCAAATGCATTCTGTCCTCTTTTGGCTGTGTAACACTTCATTTGAAAGCTAAGACCCACAAAACTGACCTTTTTCCTCGCGCTGTTGCTGCGTTGTGTCACCTTTTGTATGTGTTTTTTTCTTTTTTTTTATCTTTTTTGTCACATTTTTGTTGATTTTTTATCACATTTTTGTTGCATTTTTGTTGATTTTTTGTTGATTTTTTGTTGATTTTTTGTTGATTTTTTGTTGATTTTTTGTTGATTTTTTGTCACATTTTTGTTGATTTTTTATCACATTTTTGTTGAATTTTTGTTGAATTTTTGTTGCATTTTGGTTGAGTTTTTGTCACATATTTGTCACATTTTTGTTGAATTTTTGTCACATTTTTGTCACATTTTTGTTGCATTTTTGTTGCATTTTTGTTGCATTTTTGTCACATTTTTGTCACTCTTTGGTTGAGTTTTTGTCACATCTTTGTTGAATTTTTAATGATTTTTTCTATCATTTTTTGTTGTGTTTTTTTGTCCGTGTTTTTCTCATGTTTTCATCCTCTTTTTCTCGCTATTTTGACGCTTTTCTTGTTAGCTTTTAGATTTGGGTAAAGCTCGGTTGAGGCATATGAGACATATGGCCAGTCCGCCCCTGGGTTAGAGTCTTACAATGTTGTAATCTGTAAAGCACTTTGTCATAAATAAATAAAGTGTGATTTGGTTTGATTAGAGTTATGGTCGTATGTCTTATTACATTATGTACCTCCAAACAAATACATATTATTCCATCATGTATGTAACACATAGGTACATGTTGTTACACACGGTTACACAGAACATTACATTGCACTAAATGTGGCCGGTACAATGTATCAAGGGTAGTGTAAAATAAAGTGTTACCCCAGTTTCTTTAGTTTAGGATCAGGCCAGGCTGAATAAGGTCTGACCCACTTTCACAGTTGAAAACATCTTGTTTCCCACAGAACCGACAATGAACTGCACCATTTTTTGCCTTCGATGAGATAAACTCGTAACAACGTCTGCATTTGGTATAGATCTATTGGAGAATTTAAGTGTGTATTGAAACAGTTTGATTGAATACATACTGGTGAATGAAGGTGAAACTATGTGTGAATAAGAGGTGACATTATTCAAGCACAAGAGCTGTCAGTTGAAAGGACTTTATTCAATTTATTAAAATCTCTCATCGAGTTTTATAATCCCGACCTCTGTCAGCAGATTCTAAATAGTGGAATCCCTCTTCTTCTGTAGTATTTAATCTGAATTACACTGTAGCAGGAAGTGATCACACCACGCGGGGATGATGAGGCTGCCTGGAGCTTAAACAAGCAAACAGCGTGATTTCCTTTTGAACTGTGAAACACAATGATGTGAGTGAATTCTCTCCAGCTGTGGTTTATTTTCTCAGTGTGACAGAAGTGTATTACTGTTCCGCCTTTTCTGGCACAGCGGTTCTCACACTGTGGTATTTGATTCTTAGATTAGATTACATTTGCACAGATAAATTACAAGTTTACAGATTGATAAAAAAGAAAAGCTGTGCAGGAGAGTGAGAAGAGCATGAGATCGTAAAAAAAATCACATTATCAAACAGAGGCATGAAAATCAAGTTAGTGATTACAATGACCAAACATCAAACATTTAAATGTAACAATTTAACCGCTTAATCATTTTCATACAACCTTTTTTTAGCTGTCTGTTGAAAGAGTTGATTGTGGGAATAGTCTCGCCAAGGGGGAAAATACAATCATTTGGGAAACTCAATTTTCCACTTTTTTTGCCATTTTCTGGTGGAATATGAACTTATTTATCACATACAAATAAAGTCAAATGTAAATCGGGCCCATATGGATATTTTTTCACAGCAGATTGTTCAGTAGAAGTGAAAAAACGGCAGTTGTAGCCAGCGCTAGCTAACTGTTAGCATTAGCCCGATGCTAACATGTAGCATCATGTTAGCATTCTCCGTTTTTTTATGTATTTATGGGCTGTTGAACCACTTTGCTCCTCTCCATGTCTTTGTATCTTTATCTAGTAGAAAACTATGTTCATAATTCAGCATTTGTTAAAGTAGTTTTTGAATAATTAGAGAAAGTTTCTTCAAAATTGTTTTCCCCCTTAACTGTTTTCAAACATGACCATATATGGGCGATTCCAGAGATGCCGTCTGTATCTATCTGAAGTAGAAGACTGTACATATAATAGCTCTGGGCAAAACATTTGGCATATTCACAAACTTATAAAGATATTGGTGCCATAGAAGACAATTTATTTTTTATTAATAAAATCCTATTTAGATTTGTTTGGCAAGTTGCTCCCCAAATCATATTGCTGTACATTATACTGATAGACTAAAGTATCTATAACAGCGGTGCCCAAACGTTTTGTCTCTGAGGGCCAAAACAAAAAAGTGCCTGTGGGTCGCGGGCCAAACACAGCGATGTGAAGCAGGAAGCTAATGTAACAGCAAATAACTATGGCTATACATTTGCATTTGATTCTATCTATGCAAAAAACATGCAACATTAAAACAAATGTTAACTATGGCAAAAGCCTAGTTTTAGTAGAACAGAACAATTGTAGCAAAAAAGTGCAAAATGTAAACAACACCTGTATGTACAGTATCTACAGTGGCTTTACCTCATTCATTTGTTAACTCAATTAAATCGCCATATTAGATTATTTTTGAAAGCATCAGTTCAACATCAATTCTTTTATAAATCAATTTTTAACTTGTGGCATTGTTGACGTCAACAACCTTTGCAAAAAAAGTTGGAGAACTGTGAAAGTTGATGCTACAACGCTCTGTGATAAACACCCAGACGCCACAACAGTGTTTCTGTGTGAAAGGAGTGAAACAGCGCCCCCAATTTGTGGGTGGTGGCCAAAAGGTGTACTGCATCTATTTTTACCATTGAGAACGAATGGGAGAGTTAGTATAAACCGGATGTGGCGCAAAAATAGGTCACTCTCTGGCGGGCAAACCACTTTTTTTTTTAAAGAGTACAATTTTGTTCCCACGGGCCCCACTTTGGGCACCCCTGATCTATAAAAGAGCAAACATTTCTACATAAGTTCATTTAAGATGTTGTACACACTTTTTTACCCAAGTTACTTGATGTATCCAATATGAATATCACAAAGGAAGCTGTAAGAGACAGAGACAGTCATTTACATGTGCACAAGTTTCCTGGTTATCGGTCACACGCTGGTTATGATAATAATCTGGATTCTAATTCAGGCGTTCTGCTCTCCCAAAATTTCATCCGATGGGCGGGGGAGCGACTGAATTTTGCAGTGCATTATGGGTAACAGTAGTCTTCGCAACTGAACTGGTGCTTTGCGTACGGAGGATTTTCTTTTCTCCATAAGTGAAGTTTGGGTTTTGCTCGTACGGACTCTTAGAGGCAGAGTCTCTCGCACAGTTTCTTAAATGAGACCCCAGTTTTGTTCAGAGTCCCAAACTGACAGATTGGTCTGTTGGCAGTTTGTAACGTTCATTCTGCAGTCCGTCATTACAGTATCACAGACGTGCGGTGGCATTAAATCAGCTGTTCTTCCTTCCGAGGTGGCCAGTCTCACTCGTCAAACTACATGCTTTGTAGACATGTAGTCTGGGAGCGAGCGTGATCTCAGTGATTTCCCGGTGGCCGTGATTGACAGACGGCATCAAACAATTAGAGCAACTCTGGATATGACGTAGGAACAAGCTGCAGGAAGCCTTTTCAGTAAACTTTAATGTCTGCCAATACAACGCAGTTTCTCACTTAAAACAGACGAAAGCGCAGGATAACAGTGTATCAGTAGCTGCACATGCCATCATGTTTTGGAAGAGTGCAGTGACCGCTTCCGTCTCTTGGTGTGATGACCTCCTGCCTCTTGAGCCGTGAGTGTCCGATACTGGTAAAATCGGGACACAACTGTCTCTGAGCAGATGGTCCTGACAGGTCCATGAAGCTGGCCACTCCCCCTGCCACCCGGTGGCCTCAGGGCGACGGGGGGCGTGACCTCTGGAGAAGGGTGACAGTAGAAACGCTCGTCAGGGTCGATGGTGTCGGTTCTCCGTTTCCTGCTTTTCCCTGAAACCGTGATGTTTCTGATCACGGCCTGCAGATGGAGGCTGAAACATGAAACATGTAGATCTTTACCGGCATCAGGCGCTATGACCACATCACTCCTGTGCTACAGTCTCTTCACTGGCTCCCGGTGCCCTTCAGGATGCAATTTAAAATCCCACTGTTGGTTTTTAAATCACTGAATGGCCATCTCTCTGAAATGTTGACTTTGTATTTTCCTGTGAGAGCCCTGCGGTCATGTGACCGACAGCTTTTAACCTGTCCCCGCTCTCAGAAAAAAACCCGAGGTGACAGAGCGTTTGCGGTCTCTGGACCCAAACTTTGGAACGAGCTCCTTTTGAGTGTTCGATCAGCCTCATCCATTGAGAGTTTTAAGTCACTCTTTAAAACGCGCCCCTATGTGTTGGCTTTCAACACGAGCTGAGTTGAGCATTCCATGTTGTTATTTTGTACCGTGTGTATATATATATATATATATATATATATATATATATATATATATATATATATATATATATATATATATATATATATATATATATATATATATTTATATATATATATATATATATATATATATATATATATATATTTATATATATATATATATATATATATATATTATCTGTTCTCGCATCTCTCCCATTTCCGCCTTGTTCCAGTAGCCCAACACCAGCTCCTGGTAGACAGAACAGTCGCTCGAGACTGCAGAACCCGACACACTAACCTGAGCACTGCCTGGATTGATTACAAGAAAGCCTACGACTCAATGCCACATACTTGGATCATTGAATGCCTGGAGATATACAACATCAACAGGACTCTAAGAGCCTTCATTGCAAACTCGATGAGGCTGTGGAAAACCACCCTTGAAGCCAATGGCAAGCCACTTGCACAAGTCTCCATCAAATGTGGCATATTCCAAGGAGACGCCCTGTCCCCACTGCTGTTCTGCATAGGTCTGAACCCCCTCAGCCAAATATGGCTCCAGCAGATCCCAGGAAATACATCAGACATCTCGGTCCAGAAAAGTGCAGTCCTAGGAACTGCAAAGATACTGCGCAGAACCCTCAAGCTCCCAGGCCTCTGGTAGAGGACCCGAGCAGGAGGAAAAAAGAGAGACCGCCCGCGGAGGGTGAGGAAGAGTTTTTTTTTTTTTTATCTCTCACTGAAACATGTACAGCACTTTGGGCAGTGTCAACTGTGTTTTAAATGTGCTTTATAAATAAACTTTGACCTTGACCTTGACCTTACCATCTGTTTCTAATGTTGGCACTTGCTCAGTAGTGGTGAGAAACCAGGACGCTGCGTTTACATGGCACAGTATCCTGGAAACTGTGGGAATATCCCATGAGAGTGTCCTTGTTTCTAATAACCTGAATATTAGCATATCCAGGTAAATGACATCAGGGTGCTGCGTTTACACGATTGATTGTGGAGCGGGGGAGGGGGAAGAGGGGTGGGAGGGAGTTCAGGGAGTTCAGCTTCGCGATGGCCCTGTGTACGAAACTGTTCCTCAGTCGACTGGAACTGACCCGTAGATTCCGCAGTCTCCTCCCTGACGGCAAAACCTTGAAGAGACTGTGTGATGGTGCGAAGGGTCCCTGGCGATTCTGACGGCTTTGCGGGTGAGACGGGTGGAGCACATCTCCTTAATAGAGAGGAGGGGCTCCGCAGATCTTCTCCGCTGCTCTCACGATGCGCTGGAGGCTCCTTCTGCAGGAGGCAGTGCTGGTGCCACACAGTGATGGAGCTGGTCAGGATGCTCTCGATCGTCCCTCTGTAGAAGTTGCACATAACTGAGGCTGGGACTCTGGCTCTTCTTAACTTGCGGAGAAAGTAGAGACACTGATTACTTTTCTTGACCAGTGATGTGGTGTGCATGGTCCAGGAGAGCTTCTCTGTGATGTGCACACCAGGAACCACCGTCTCCACTGCAGCACCGTTGATTGTTAGAGGAGCATCTTAATATGGTTCTGAACAGAGCGCATCGGCTCGTGACATTCGTGATATTTGTTTCTGGTTGCTAAAAAATCTTTCACTAATGTCATGAGTGTAAACTTTCGTTTCATTCATAGTGTAGGAATCATAATATCCCTCAAACTTGCACCCAAAATTGACAGAAGCCCACGCTGCACCGATGCAAACAGCGCTCTCAGCAAAAGGATGCTCTGTTGTGTGGAGCCAAAGCAAAATGCTGATTTTGGTTTGTCAGTCATTTGTCAAGAATTTGGTTTGCATTGAGAAAAATGCAGAAGTTGCGTTTACGAGAAGTGGCAGAAAAGGCGCTGAAGCGATGGAGCAGAACATGCGTAGATCACATCCTGCCAGCAGCACTAGAAGTGTTAAGAAAAGTTCATTTATGTAAAATACAATACACCTGGAGCTGGAGGACAACGCAGCCTCCACAAAAGACCAGGAAGAGTGACTTTGCGAAGGGAACGAAGGGTATCTAATAATAATGATAATAATGATAATAATAATAATAATAATACATCAGACTTATATAGCGCTTTTTTGGACACTCAAAGGCGCTTTACATGGGGAATAAAAAACAAAAAGGGGGGTTTAAGAAAAAGCTAGTTTGAACAGGTGGGTTTTGAGGACTGATTTGAAGGTTGGTAGTGCGTCAGAGTTTCTGATGGGCTGTGGGAGTGAGTTCCAGAGGGTGGGGGCGGCGATGGCGAAGGCTCGGTCCCCCAAGGTCCGGCGGTTAGTCCGGGTGATGGGAGTGAGGCGGTTGGCGTCGGCTGAGCGGAGTCGGCGGGGGGGGTTGGTGTTGTTGCAGGGGCTCGGAGAGGTAAGGCGGGGCCAGGTTATGGAAGGATTTGTAGGTGAGGAGGAGGAGCTTGTACTGAATGGGATATTGAACGGGGAGCCAGTGGAGCTGTTGGAGGACGGGGGTGGGGAGGTCTGGATGTATTGCAGTTTTTGGAGATGAGCGGTGGGAAGTCCGTAGAGGAGGCTATTGCAGTAGTCGAGTCTGGAAGTGATGAATGCGTGGATGAGGATTTCAGCTGTTGACTGGGTAAGGGAGAGGGTGGAGTCCATTATGATGCCGAGGTTGCCTACAGAGGGGGAGGGGGTGACAGGGTAAAGTTCTGGACAGAGGGGAGGAGAGATTTGTGGCCGGTGATGAGGAGTTCTGTTTTATTGCTGTTGAGTTTGAGAAAGTTATTGTCCATCCAGGTTTCGATATCGGAGATGGAGTCAGTGATGGTGGAGAGGAAAACCGGGTTGATGGATATGGTGGAGATGTAGAGCTGGGTATCGTCGGCGTAGCAGTGAAAGTGGAGTCCATGGTGCCGGGTGATCTGACCGAGGGGAAGCATGTAGATGGTGAAGAGGAGGGGGCCGAGCACGGAGCCTTGGGGGACACCGTGGGTGACGGGGGAAGTGTGGGAGCAACTTCCCCCGTCGTATCTATATTTACCGGTTCACCGGATTCTTGACATTCTTAACAGATTTCCGAGAGAACGCGATGCAGTTCCAGCCCGCATTAATGGTAGCGTGTGGTGACAGGTGGCTGCAGTTTGTGGCGGCACATGAAGCCTCTGCTGCGAATCATCACATTTCATTTGATGGATTTGTGGCCTTTGTGATTTGTCGTCCTTTTGTGCAAACCTACCACAAACAAATATCTTAACCCCACTCTCACATCAGTGCACACAGACACTGGACCCACGGCAGCACGATGACTTGCATTAAAAAAAAAAAAAACAATTATCCCCATTGTCAAAGTGTTTTATAGGAATCTGAACTCGTTTATCCAGGTGCTTGTCGTTTGTCTGAATTCGTATGTTTTTTTTGTCTTTCTTCTGTAGGTGCAATCTTCCTCCACTTTCTGAAGAGTACAATGAGGACGTGGGCACCAGAACGCACCTGGTGACAGCAAACCCCAGCATCATCGAGAAGAGGTGAGCGCAAACTCTCGCTGCTGACGGGACATTTACCACACAGGGCCAACACGCACACATGCTTCAATGGGAGTGAATGTCCATGTCGAAGTGGTGGTACTGGTAGTGACAGCAGTATTTTAGTGGTAGTAGTGCTAGTTGCGTCCTATATTTGGGAAAACCTTGGACTTTATTATTATCTTTTCTATACATTTCCAAACATACAAGATGTAGATATTTGGAATTATTCCTTTTACTGACATTTAAGAAACATGTTAAACGGCTCACTAAAACTGTTAATTTTAATGTAGCAAATTTTAGACAGGTAAGACCCTCTATGTCTCTGTATGCGGCCCGAATGTTTTTACACTCCATGATTCTGTCTCATGTAGAGGATTGTATAACCACATGGTCACTGCTGCTGGTACAACACTCAAACCAATAGAGTCTCTTTTTAAAAAAGCCATAAAAATCTTGGACAAGAAACCGTTCTCCTTTCACCACTGCACTGTTTTAGAGAAGCATCATCTACTCAATTTTGATAACTTCATTCATTTTAAATATGGTTGCCTTGTATATAAAGTATTGCATGGACTTGCTCCGCCTCCATTGCAGGATTTCATCAAGCCAAAGTCTGTTAGTGGGATCACGGGCACCAGGGCATCAGCTCGACGAGACTGTGAGGTTCCACACAGACTGTGCTCTCTGTGAGGTTCCACACAGGAGAACATCCTCTGGACAGACTGTGCTCTCTGTGAGGTTCCACACAGGAGAACCTCCTCTGGACAGACTGTGCTCTCTGTGAGGTTCCACACAGGAGAACCTCCTCTGGACAGACTGTGCTCTCTGTGAGGTTCCACACAGGAGAACCTCCTCTGGACAGACTGTGCTCTCTCTGTGAGGTTCCACACAGGAGAACCTCCTCTGGACAGACTGTGCTCTCTGTGAGGCTCTACACAGGAGAACCTCCTCTGGACAGACTGTGCTCTCTGTAAAAGGCACCGAGTACTGGAATAGTCTCCCTTCATCAGACAGAGAGACTCCAACTCTGGCCACTTTTAAAGCACGTTTTAAACAGTGGCAAAGGGAAAACCAGGCCTGTGAACACTTTTAGTTGTTACTGCATTTATTGTTGTCACATTATGTTAATTGTAAATTGTGTATGTGCTGCCTGCCTCGGGACTACAGATGGAAACTAGCATCCCCGCTATAATCTGGCATATTTACAGTGCTCATGTGCAACTGTTCATTAATATGCATTGTCCCTATCAAATAAATAAATAAATAAAAATGACATGCTACTTCAGTAAAGTCGTCAACAATCGAAGATAAGGTAAACTTCATTGTCCCACAAATGGAAATTTGTCGCAATTGTCACCCAACAATAGTTATTATATAAACCAGCCTCAACCCCCCTGTGCAAAAAATATATCAGCATCACTTAAAATGATGCTCCTCCAGTTTGTTGCACAGATTAGGCTTGGGCATTATCTCTGCTATAGTTTCGACAGACAGGTGAATAAATCAGAGCAAATAAACAGCTAAAAAACAACTGCTAAATAGTTTTAGTTACAGGTGAGTGAAGGTTCTCTTAATCTGATGTATTTGTCTGGCAGAAACTGTCCTCATTGTGCCTTTATCTGCACAAACCCGTGTGTGCTCTGAATCAGCCACAAATTAACAGTACGATGATCAAGCTTTCATGAAATATCGAAGGTTTTCATACCTAGACCAAGGCATTCAACTATTTCACGCTTTTCATCAGCAGAGAGATCCTTTTTCTTTCCTTTGTTGCTTGAAAATGCTGTTTACTCATTTTCCCCAGGCGTCTGAGATTGATGTCAGTGATTCAAGAGCCCAGAGGTACAACACCATCCATGAGTTTAATTTTTTTTACCTTTTTGACACTGAAATACAATTTGCATAATAATTTGGAACGCGGTGTAGACTAGATACATTTTTCAAAATCTATTTATCAGTAAAGCACAATCCTGCGGCCAATTTTAAAGCCATTTAGACTCAAACTTCATCTCATGTCATTCATTTTCATTTTATTTATTTATTTCATTCAAAAGTGATGTTATGCAATCACAATAAAACCGCCAAGCCAACACAGTATGAATGAAACGGAGCAGAGGAGAAGAACAAGTCTTCTGCCCCTTTTGTTACTTCACACTTTACACTTCACACTGTTGTCCTTTGGAAAATGGTATGTCTACATACATATATTTACAGTCTTATGTTTATACATGTGTATATTTACAGTATTAACAGATGTTTTTGTATTCTATATTCAGTTTTTCAATGTATAAAATACAGAACCTTCGTATTCTTGAATGTTTACAAATAGTCAAAAAGAAACAAACCGTCAAATTCATGTTTGTTCAGATCAAATATCCCACATTACTCATGTCCAAGTACTTCA
This sequence comes from Gobius niger, assembly GCF_951799975.1. Lineage (NCBI taxonomy): Eukaryota > Metazoa > Chordata > Actinopteri > Gobiiformes > Gobiidae > Gobius > Gobius niger. Next base: position 42,763,294 of record NC_136853.1, read on the forward strand.
TACTTTTTTAACATTGTGGCTTTTATGTGTTTTTTAAACTCTAGGAGAGTTTCTGACTTTTTCACTTCTTTCTGGAGTTTATTCCATAAACTGATTCCTGTCACTGTAACAGTTCGTTCCATTGCTTTAGAATTGAACCTGGGCTTGTTAAAGATGTCTGTTCCTTTCAGATTATAGTGACTTTCTCTTTTCTCAAACATTTCTTGGACGTTCACTGGCAATATTTTTCTATTTGCTTTATACAAAACCTGGAGGATATTATAGTCTACTATATCTTCAGATTTTAATAAATTACATTTAATAAAGAGTGGATTTGATGGATCTCTATATCTAACATTATGTATCATGTACGGCGCTCCTTTACATCAGTCATAAACAGAAACAGTAAATCTCACTTTTCTTCAGCATGAGCAGTAGCAGGGGGAATGGGGAGCTGAATAGGGCGCCGGTGTGTATTTTCTTTAATATGTGACTGTGTCCCCTTCTGTCCTTCAGATTTCAGAACCTGCTGTGGTCGCGGAAGGCCTTTGTGGACAGCATGAAGGCTTACGGCTCCAGCTACATCTACATGCCGGCCTTCTCCATGAGACCGGGCACGGACCCCTCTTTGCGGGCCCACCACTCCCTCTCCGACGCCTCCTCCAACCTCACCATGCTGTTCGCCAACCCCGAATTCCTCCGCGCGGTCGGCAAGTTTTGGAAATCCCACGGCGTGCACGCCAGGAGGCTGTCCACCGGGTTGTTCCTGGTCAGCCTCGCTATAGGGCTGTGCGAAGAGGTCACCATCTACGGATTCTGGCCCTTCTCAATGGGCTTGAACGAGCAGCCGATCAGCCATCACTACTACGACAACATCCTGCCCGATAAGTGGTTCCACGCCATGCCAGAGGAATTCCTGCAGCTTTGGCAGCTTCACAAAACCGGCACGCTGCGGATGCGCGTCGGCAGCTGCCCCTAAAGGGAAGGCGGGTCATAGACTGTTACTGACATAGGACCAGGAAGCGGATAAGGCGCGTGTGTCCCCCGATTCAGCAAAGATTTGAGTGGGTTTTCTAACTCAAGAAAAACTCAAGCGCTGCATTAGTGTGGACATACAAGCCCTCCCCCCATCATTAGCATAACAATGTGCTCGGCCAGCACACATTGTAAGATAGACCTTCCCAAAGACAAAAATACCCCAGATAAGTGACTTGCATTGATTAACAGATGTGTCACTGTTCCAGGAAATAGCGGGTGCAAAATATTTGAGGGGGGGGGGGTGTCTTTGTTTGCTGATTACTGGATCTCAATGACATATGAGTCAGCATGACCAAAGCTCCCTGTGGGCTTTAGATGAATACAGAGGGAGAAGGAGACGAGAACCCGGGGGGATAATAAAATGCACTGAAAAGACGGAGGGAGAAGACGGAGAGAGCCCAAGGAGCAAGACTTGGCAGATGATTTGACATTATGTTTCCTGCCTGGGTCTTGTTGTTTCTTTCTTCCCCCAAGCATTTGTGACATAAGAACCAAACATGTTGTAAAGGTTGACCGTGACCTTTGATTTCAAAAGCCTGTTTTTGACCATGATACATTTCTTTGACTGCGGAAACAGTCGGACTCAGAGAGCATTGGTGCAAACGTCAACGATTTTTGGCCTAATCACGGTCCTCTGTTATTCGAACATGGGAGAAATGTAGGTGAAGGAATCAGTTCCTATGTCGTGCTTGTTTGGCATTTTGTGCGGTGCCAAATAGAATTCAAAATAAGACAACGCTGGGTAGTCTTAAGTATTACTGTATGTCCCATTGAATGTCACGCTGCCTGCTGCAGCGGGGTGTGAGTGTAAAAACCTCTTTTTTTTGCCAAAATGGAAGGGAATGTGCAGTACTGTGCAAAACGGATATTACATGTTAGGAGCGTACAATGAGAAAGTATGTATCTGTATATGCCTCGGCTCAAGACGAGTCCAAATGTGTGTCGTGTTTTAGGAGTTTACTTTTTGCTCGCCATGTTCGGGCAGAGGAGGAAACCCATATGCATCTGGAAATCTGGATCAAAATGTGATAGCGATAGATTCAGCTTCAGCGCTCTCCCATTGCTCCGAACTGTCTGATAGGTGACATTTAACGTCTTAAAGGGGGGGGTATTATGTAAAATCTGTCATATATGTCATTCCCTCATTGAAAACATGCCTGGAGTGTTGCCTTGGCAAATTCACGTATGTTTGAGTAATCTTTAAAAAAGACGGCAGCCATTTTAGGTGTAGCTTTGCCCGAGTCCTCCTAGGAACGCCCCCACCTCCTGGAGACGCCACCGAACTGTCACCAGCCGAGTTACCAACCACAGAACCCCCTCCCCGCATGTCGAGCCTGCAGATGTAAACAGTCAGAGTCATCATGGAGGATTAGCTTCATGTGTTGTGAACCGGAGCTACAGCAGCTCTGAGACTTTTACAAAGACACACATCAGCGTTTCTGTTACCGAAACACCCAGGATTAAAACCAGTGACAAGAAAAGTTATTTCTGTGGCGGGATCTGCGCTGGGAATGCGTTTGGGCCTTGATGATGCCCTGATAGCATTCCCTCCGGAGAAAGCTAGTGCTACAAGCTAAAGCCCTGGTCATCAAGTGAAAACGACAAATACAGTATGCACGAATAAAGTCAATATAACCACCGTCTACATAAAGAACCGTTGAACAATGAGATCACACTTGATTTAGAAGTTTATTGCTCAAATGGGTCAAAGCCGAGTGGTTTTCTTCCGGAGCTACTAGCCGCGAGGAGCTAACAGCTAGCTCGGAACGATTCATAGAAAACAAGCAGTATATTGTGCAGTCAATAAAGCAAACAACTACTTGAAGCAGCTTTTAGGATGAACACACAATGAGCCAGGCTTTACACATTTGTGTTTTTTGCAGACTTTTCATCAACAATGAGCTGTAGCTGATAGTAACATGCTAATGGGGTAAACCTCGAATAACCATTGTCCACCTGCACAGATAATCTCTCTCTGATCCTGGTGTAGTCCATGGGGGTATAGTTAAAGATCCTTAGGGTATGGCAGTAGCAAAGAGGGACTATATAGCCTCCAAACAGCAGTTATTTTTCAGGCAAGAGCTCCCTCGGTGTGGACACAGAGCCTGTGGAGCTCCTTTCCAACAGTAAAATTAAAATGCACCGAAAATCGATGGTAGTTTCAATGCGTGTGAGACTGCATGCAGTGGTGTTGTGATGATGGCAAGGGGGCGTGTCCGAAAGGGTCAGGGCGTCTTAAAGAGACAGAGGCCTATTTCAAGACGTTTGCTACAGCCATTTCGTGAGGGCAAATTGATTCAATTTAGTTTACTGCATTTACAGACCAACATAAGGTTGCATCATCATTGCAGTGTGCTATAGACTGGTGCTATGTGATTATGTGATTGAAAAAAGCATAATCCCCCCTCTTTAAAGTGGACGTCATGCATAATGGGGGCGTGAAAACATTTCAGGTACATCCGCATTGATTGTTTTATCATTTGAAATCGTGAATTTTGCCCGGTGCTACCTCTGCAGTCTCTGTGGCGAACCCACTTTGAGCGCAGAACTGCTCAGAACCAGTCCAGTGGATTATTTATGAGCATCATAAATGTGGTACGCTAGGCATGTGTGTACTCCAGGAAATGCCAAGCGCTTCAGCAGTAGAAGAAGGATTTTGTACAGTACTCTACATTCCCGACATTTGCTGGATAACACGGTACCTCACATTTGCCCGGTTACTAAACACACACACACACATGGACTCACACTACTGTTCCTGCATTGTTGAAACTCCTCCTGATACCTGTCCTGTTCTATACTTTGCCAAGATTAGTGCCAAGCCAAGAGGAAACAGAAGTCTCTTTGAGCCTCCCTTTCTGCTGTAAACTCGCAAAATAAGGAGCAACAAAAAGACAGAGAACTTAAGATGTCCCAAAGCGGCATTTCAATGACTGTGAATACTTTTTTTTAAAATGCTAGTTTGAAGTAAAAATTGTAATTATGATTATTTATGTCATTGCCGGGGTCTTTTTTGTTTGTTTGTTTTTTTTGTATATGGGAATACTGGTAGAACTGAGCCTATGTTGTGGTTCTTGATATGTGACGTATTTTGTTTGACAATTGTATTTTATTTTTGTACAAGGGAAACCTGACAATGTTGAAGCCAAGATGGACGCATGTGTTTTCAGGCCTTGGAAATATTGTACATTTTGTGGTTTATCTTTCAATATCATTTTTTGACAGCACTGTAAACAATATGACTTTGCATGGGAAGTGCATGGAGTATAGTAAAATATTTCTATAATTTGTTTGTGCAGAACTAATCACAACAGAGAGTTTTCTCCTGACATTCTTGGAGGTTAAAGCACTAACATAGGGTGACCAGATAAAAAAAAAAGAAAACTGGGACACACTTTGGGTTCCAAATGTTGACTGCCTTTTCCCACGGTGTCGAACTGCTCTGATAGAACCAACAGACTATTAAAATCTAAGAGGAATGATCCCAGTGGACTCCCTAATGTTGAGACCCTTAAACCTTTACCTCACAAGGCTGAAAGACTTCCTTCACTTGAACAGTGCAAGAAAGAGGGATTATTCACCAACAAAGAAGGTCTTCAGGCAGATGTTCTGAGATAACTTTAAATGTAAGAGGTAGTCCCTACAATGAGCACTGGGCAACAGAAACTGTGTTTCAGGGAAATGTATTCATGTTTAGCTGTTTCCACGGAGAGTATACAACCAGCCTTATTGGTTACAGGCCTAATCTAGAAGAGGCAATAAATGTTGGCTTGGACAAACAGTAGTCTCAATAGATCCAACGTATGCTCTCAATACCTACCTACACTAAGAGGCATAAATGTTGGTTTGGACAAACAGTTGTCTCAATAGATCCAACGTCCATCCATCCATTTTCTTCCACTTGTCTGTTTCCGGGTCGTGGGAGCAGCTGTTGGAGCTGCCTAAATCACCGCACCAGCCCTTATGGCTCCTCCTGCAGGTGGTGGGTCCACAGAAGGACGGCCTCATGGTTCTAACCGGGCCTGTTGGTCTCTCATAAGGGGCTTCTGAACCGCTCTTTATCTGACCGGTCACCTAGGACCTGTTTGCCCTGAGAGACCCTTCCAGGGGCACGAAGCCCCCGACGACAGAGCTCCACGATCATTCGGGTGCTCAAACCCCTCCACCACGTTAAGGTGGCAGTTCCAGGAGGGTTAGATCCAAAGTATGATAAGATAAGATGGTACTTTGCAATGTATGCTCTCAATGTGTATCCTCAATAAGGACTGGTTGTACTCACCACAACTAGCCACCACAAAGTCAAAATCAATGTACAAAAGAGGGTAGAAAATTACAGAGTGCTTATTAGCGTGCTCAAGTAGAAATTCTACCAAAAATGCAATGAGCACACACAAGTTTATATACCTTCAAAAGAGGAACCTCCTATTCCTAGGAATTATTTGCATATTCATAAGTTTTCTAAGAAGTGCTTACATATTTATTAATTGTGCAGCCGGTTCTAACCGATTTAGACAGCATGTCTGGCACCTGCAATTGAAAGTTAGAGCTGAGGTCGTATCTTTCCCCATCAGCGTCGGGCCACAAAACCAAATCCTCTTTTGAAAGGCTTACAATACAACACATCACTTTCATAAGGTCGTATAAGTTCAACAGTAAGCTTAAGGTCATGAACTTTATTCATATTACAAGTATCTTTATAAAATCATATTGTTGACTTTGCATAATATAGGTTTCAAACACATTGTTATTCATCACATACAACAATTAACTTTGTCAAAGTACTTATAAATGACTTCTATGATTTCTCATAGGTCTATAATGTACTTTGCATCCAAATATTGTTTCTTATAGCATCTAAAACATAAGCATATAAAAATAAACACAACACACGGTGAATGGTAAAACGCCTCATGACATGCACCAATCCGGAATAATACTGGTCAAAAACCGGGACAACTGGAACAGAGACTGACTAAACCTGGGACAAATCAATGGTTTTGGGGAAAACTATTGGGACGTGGGACGAAAGACTCAAAACTGGGACATCTGGTCACCCTATACATGCGTTTCCAATGACATCACAAATAGTTCCGGCTGCCATTTTAAATACCGAAGTAGCATTATGCAGTACTACAACATGTAACAATATCTCTACTCAGGATGAAAACGAAAGACAACTGACTGACAGTGGCATTTTGATGTACTCGTAATCATTGCTCAAGAAGAGAACAGTACAAACACGACCCCAGAGACGCACGTTTATGTGATATAACCAACAGTTATGTGAACAGATGTCAAAGATGTAGCTGCTCTGTCTGTCGAGCTACAGCAGGATTTACTAAGATCTGTTTCACTCCTCAGACTAAAAAAGAACAAAACTTTTCTTTGTGATCTTTACAGTTTGTCACGTCAAACAGAGTCTCAGTAAGAGTCACTGTTTAAGCTGCTCAAGGCGTAAGCATGCTACCGGTTAGCATGCTACCGGTTAGCATGCTAAGCTCTGACCTCTGTCACATGTTGCAGCCAAAGTTTGAAGTGTGGTTCAGGGCTTTCTCTTGGAGAGGTCGGAGCTGAGCTGTTGAAGCTAAATGCAAACAGGTAGCATGCTAACTTCTTAAACACTGACTCACTGGTTTCTTCACATAAACGTGCATCTCTGGGGACGTATTTTTTACTGTTATCTGCTTGTACATAAGTCCCACAAGTACATAAAAATGCCACTGTCAGTCAGTTGTCTTTCATTTATATCCCGAGCAGAGATATTGTAACATGTTGTAGTACTGCATAATTCTACTTCGGTTTTCAAAATGGCCACCATAACAACAAAAGTCACATGACTGAAATGCATGTATACTAGCATCGCCATAGTAACACTCGCTAAAAAAAAATCCCCCAAAAAATCGATTTAGTGAAAATATAAATCGATTTGACCAACCAACTCGATTTTTAATTCAAATCGATTTTTTTGCCCTGTTCGTCAACTGTAATTAGCCTTTGTTATTAATGCTGCGTTTCACTTGTTCAAAATTCTAAGCTGAGGTGGACTTTTTCTCCAGCTTACTGTGTTCCAATTGCTAAATCGGAAAGTTCAGCACCAGTGACACAAAAACAAAATTGAAGCAATAATGCTGATTTACATGTATGATCTAAAATAATCAATAGGAGAGTGCAGTTAGCACACAAGGAATGTCGGGTGTCTTTATTTACATATTTAATACACGGCGCTGCCATGTTGTTTCTTATATTCCAGCATTAGAAATCCAATCGACCATTTCGAGAAAGAGCTACATGTCAGGATCGTGTACCGTTAGACGTTCACTGGTCGGAGCATGGAGAATCAAAGTTCTGAGGACACCCAGAATGCAGCATTAGTCACACTGATATTTAAAGTTGAAAAAAAAAACAAGGTAACACAGAGGATCACAGAGCCTTGCATGGTAGCTGATAGGTTGGTAGGTTACTCCATGTGTTTTTTTTTTCCTGGGAATATCGATGTCAACCGTCTACAAATGTGTCTGCCTGCAGTTGTAGCTATCACGCGTCACCATGGTTACTGGCCTCCAAGTGCAGTCGACTGAACCTTGTCTTATAAGGTGTATCTCATATATGTTCTGGTATGCCGAAAAAGGTCCAGTGCCTTTTCGAAAAGAATCACTAGGCCAAAACTAACATCTTTGTATCTGCTTATTTGATAAATAAACTAGTGCCGTCCAATAGTGAGATAACATAGACTCCAAGTATACACTGTCTCCGTGATATTCTTCATTTCTGTATTAAGAATTACAAGGGGCATGTTAAAAATAAGTTATTGTCATTTTTTTTTGTTTAGATGTCAATTTGAGTAAAAAAGTCTGATTTTATGGAATACTTGTTTGTGTTTCTCTATTCTATATAATCATTCATTTATTTAGGATATTTTCATAATACTTAAAATATTTCACCCATTGAATGGAATAAAACACATCCATTTTATTACGAGTATCATGTTCACCAGCTATTGAGACGATGCTTTATAGCCAAATATCCAGCTTCCTAACGCTCCGAATAGCATGAGCATTAAGGACATGGTTGGCATCGTTTGGCTGGTGAGCTGATATTGCCCTGGGGCAGGATGACAGAGACGTGGCTGCCATTGTGCTCCTCAAGCCAAGGAACCACAACCTCAGTCTCTCTCATTCAATAAACTGACATTGGTTTTGCCCCAAGTCTCTACTTTACAGCTGTGATGCCAAACACCAAGCTCTAAGAAAGTGCTCGACCAACTGAGCCTCTCTTAACAATAAACAACTAAAATGTTATTCTCTTCCCACATTTGCTTACAAATGTATAAAACGATCCACGGTAATTTAAGATCTTCTCATGTACCTATATATTTCTAAAGTTAGGATATGATGATTATTATTATTTATTTTTTTAATTTGCACATTTTGCTGCAAATGAGTGAGTGGTTAATGGGAGTGTTGAGTTTGCAGGGTGACCTTTAGTAAAAGTGCTTTTTATAGATGATTTTGAACATGGAACGTTTGATGCTATAAATTTGTTACAATTGTTTTTAACGCCAATGCTGTTTCCAGTGGAGATGTACTTTAAGTTAAATGGGTCCAAATAAAACTAAATTGATGGAAATAGACATTCCCTGTGTTTTGTGTGGCCAGGCCATTCATTCACTTATTCCTCATTCACACATGTGCTTGCTTGAACCATAGTACCCCAGAAATGGATCCCCTATCAAATGAAAATCATCTACCTTTTTTAGTATCAGTCTTCTAGATAGCACTGAAATACATTTGATAACAGTTTTCTGCTTGTTAATAAGATAAGAAGTGACTGGAAGTGCTCCAAAAAGTGCAAGCACAGGGTCAGGGTGTAACTGTTCCACAAACATCAGACATCAATAGAAACATTTAGTCCAGTAAGTTGTTTTGTTAGGACAGTTCCAAAAAGTCAAGCTAGGGAAGCCTGTTCCTGTCTGCACCGATCGCAAGCTGTGTTCACCCCATGGAACAGTTTGGAAATCTGTACTTTGGAAAAGGTGTAGCCTGTGCAGGACTTTGAATTGGAGCCGTCCATGATGAGCACGGACTGAAGATGAGAGGACGTTGTCTTGAGCCTTAAGCCCCGTCCATATAAAGTCAAGCTGAGGACCAAACACAAAGATATCAATTTTCCACTAGCTCCCAGAGTGGAAAGATCTCAAAACGCCGTTCATGTGATGTCGTTGATACACTGTGTCTTTACTAAAACGATGACATCACAGCTCCAGAGTGGTGTCTGTTATCCATAATCTGACCTTATGATGAGTTTTACTCATGGATCTATGATGGTTTTACTCTGCTCCTCTTTGCTCCACTGCAGTCCGCAAGCCACAGGTGACAAATGAAGCTTATGCGCAAATTCAACCTGGAAGACCTACCAGCTGCATTCATTCATCACCTCATCACCGGCAGCTCTCTCCAATCATCCAATCACAGACTCCGATCAAGCCGCACCTTCACAACAGCCAATCACCGCAGCTGCTCATCCCCTCAGCAGCCTGTCATCGCAGGATCACCTTTTTAAGCTTCCTGGTCAATCACTCAGCCGCTTGCCAGCCGTGCTACGACCCTCCTCCACCCCTTTCTCCGCCTGGCTCCTCCTCGGCTCCGCCATAGACTGTAGAAAATAATGGACGTCTTATGCTCACTCCTCCCCGTTTACCAGAATGACCACGGCCGTGGGGCAATTCATGGCGGATTTACAGGCTCCCCCTCCCCAGCTCTGACGAAGCATGTTCCTAAAAAGGACATACGGGCGGGATTTTCACCGTAGACTCGGCCCTTGCGTGACGTGTAGCTCGCGCTGCTCCAATGCTAACAGTCCGAGCCTCATTAAGTACGACATTTCAAAAAATCATATTACGAAAACCAGCCTGGTTTCATATATTGTTATTAACCCAGCGTTATCTCAGGAGGAATATCTAGCCTAGTCTAGTGTTGAAACAATTGAAACCAGGCTTTAAAGTAGTTTTTAACGTGTCTAAACTCCAATGCTTTTCAATGGGGGCCTAGCGGCGATATGGAGGTACTGCAGCAACGGCGGAGCAATGGCGGCCCCCACGTTTGTGGTCAAAAAGCAGGGCAGCCAGCGGCCATTGGGCTCCGCTCATCAAGTGGCCAACCCAGGTCTCTTCCACCACCACCAGGGTCCAGGCTCCGGGGAAGATCATGGCTATCATTCGTCAAAGCCATGCATTCCATATCATTCGTTCAGTCTTCCGCCAGGGTCTGAGCCCCAATAATGATTCATGTTCGTTAATAAAACACTCATACCGTCATTCCGTTTCTGTGAGTCTTTTCAGGTTGAAGTAGAAAAACACGAGTCCATCTGTGTTTTTGGACTGACAGTAAAAGTCACTGACAGGTTTTTAGTCCCCTTTACGTCTAAAGAATAAACTCTCCTCCTCGTCTCTTCTGTTGATCGTTAATCCTTGATTCAGTTTCATTTTCACTGTTTACATTCCACTAAAGTTTACTGCGCATGCGCCCTCTACATCTTGTTCTATTATCTGTGTTAGCGTCACAGCGCCTCACACAGGCCTGGAAGATGAATTGCGCCGTTTTCACAGAGCTGAGTCAAATGTGGACACATTTATTGAGCTGCTTCGTGCTTACAAAGAAAGTTTCTGAAAACATAAGCGTTTTGTCTTTGTGTGGATATTGCCTTAGTCCACAAGGTAACTACATTTCAATCAAGAAAAAGTTTGATCTGGCAAACATAATCAATTATGTGGACATTAAACATTACTATTGTACTAATGAAATACATGTTTTTCACTTCCATCCATTTTTTTTCCACTTAAGGTTGCAGGGGCGCCAGTCTAAGCATGGACTCCCTGACTTCTCCCAGCTCCTCTCGAGAGATTCCAAGGCGTTTCGAGGCCAAACCGAGAGAAAATCCCTCCATCATGTCCTACTTTACACAGCAAACCTCCCCAGTGCACGCTGATAGTCCTGATTTGATTAACAGTGCCTTAATGTTTAGTGCAGCCCCAAGAGGATATTGGGCTGTACAAAACCATTGATTGATTGTATTTGTACTTGCATTTTTTCTTTCTAAGGTTGCTGCTCATGTACAACACAAATAGCAGCTGGAGCAGTGACATCTGGGCTAATTTAGCGTAGCATTAGTACAATGGCGTAGTTGTTTTCACACGTCGCTGTGTTAGCTTCGGTCACATGTTTGATCCTGAGGCCAAAAGCAAACAAAAAACACGCACTCCCTAACTGTTCTTTTGGCCCAAATCACAGAAAGCTGAAACAGATCTGATGATTTGTTTGTGCTATGTTTTCAGTGTTTTAGTTGTCGTCTGAAGGGAATATTTCATACATGTTTTATAGTGATTGAGAAAGTACACTGTAAATAATTTTCCTGTAAAATAACAGTAAAGAGCTGGCAGCAGGGTTGCCAGCTCTTTGCTGTTATTTTTACGGTGTTGGAACGTACATTGACTTTACGGTAGTTGTCTGTAAACAACAAAAACGGTATATTTCTGTATTACTGCAATTTACAGTAAAGAGCTGGCAGCCAGGACGCCAGCAGTATACCGTTATTTTGCGGTATTCATAGGTAAAATTACTTTACAGTAGTATTCTGTAAATCACAAATAGATCACAGTCTAATCAAGCAAAATAAGCAATACAAACATCAAAAAGGAGAAACCTTTATTTCAAAGAACAATGTTGAGTTTTTAACAATACTGCTACTTTAAAGAACTCTTAAATAGTCAACTTAAAAGATTTACATTTAAGATTTATATAATGTAATCTGCAAGGTAATCTCTGCTGTACATGAAGATATGCATTTATAATTACATTTTGAACATTATGCAAAATATTGTCAAAATTTGAAAAACAAACCTAAGGCAAGACGCTATATGTGAATAGGAAAAAAAAAAAAGCTGAACATTACTGACATAAAGATGAGGAAAAAATGCTTTGGAAGTTTTCTGTTATTTTATATTTTATTCATAAAATGGCCACAACTGTCTTTATTTTCAGCGACAAAATCTTGTTTTGGGGGTTCAAAACTCAATAAATAAGACTGGAATTTAGATATTAAAAAATCTCTCTGAAAAAATTTAAATATTGAAAGTCTTTCCCCCGATCTTTTGTAGCAAGAAACTTTGAAACTATGGTAGTAGAGTAGAACATTTTGACTCTATGCATCAATAATATGCAACAATAAAAACATGCATAGATGAAACTGTAAGGTGTGCCACTGCAAGCTAGACTTGCCTCTTAAAATGTTCTGTGAGGTACTGGCATGTGTTTTACTTCTGAAAAATAGTCCAGTGAGGTAGACTTGTACTTTCATGTCTTCTTGTTCACTCACTTTGGTCGCCGCTGTTCCTCTCTGCAGCGTTATTAGTGTTTCCACTGTCAAACAACAACAATCATAATCATTACAATAAATAAACTATTCAATCAGCAATGGTCAGTTTACACTCCAAACTAATTTAATTGTATATCCAAAGAAGGTGTTTTACCTCTGAATGAATTCCAGTGTGCACGCTGCCTCTTCCTGATGCTGCAGGTTGAATATGTAGTAGATTGCGAACACAGCAGCAAGTCCAGTTGCAAATGTTGGTGTGATGCCCTCACAGATTACGTGGGCCTCCATGGTGATCATCCAACCTCTAAATGTAACTTGTCCTGTTGCACCTGAAACTTCAAGTCATAGCAACAAGGGAATGTATGTTACCTGACAATGAATGGCCAATATGACTATCAATTAATCTAAATGAAATATATACTTTACCTGGCAGTAATAGACGAGGACTTGGAGGAAGACTGAGAGTTGTCTCAAAGTCAAATGCAGTGGCGAACACCTGCAGAGTACAAATACATTACAATGTTAGTATTTTTAACAAGAAAAAAAATATGAAAAGGTCAAAATTAGTCAACAGATAGAGCATGCAAAATTGATAGTGCAACCAGTCTATTTTTAAGGCAAAGTAGGGCTAACTGCACGTTTGTTATATCTGTGAATGTGAACTTTTGAAAAGTCCAACTGCAATCTGGTAAAACACACTTACAAGTCAGGCATACTTTTATGCATTCTCATGTGCCTAACTATGGTTGCACAGTTATAACAACAGATCTGACAGGGAAACATTTTGTTCCATTTCATGCAGAGATATCAAATTTTGACATGACTTCAGTATTTAAGGACTGATACTAGGGTACACAAAGTACCCTGGTAAAAGTGCTGAGTCGAAAGTACCTCGTTAACAAGTGCTGTTCCTCTGATGCACAGGCTAATGTTAGCATTAAACAAAAAATATGAAAATCCAATCCTAATTTAAATCAAAGCCTCACTGATATGGCATATTTAAATCACTAGAAAGCTAACTCTTTACCACCAGTTTGATATCAAACATTAATATGAATAAGAGTTTAATTACCATTTAATTTGTAGATGCAAGACCCACTGGATGTTGTTTAAGAACACACGATGATGTGTAGCACATGGTATACAAAGTCCTCCTGGAAATTCTGATCCAAATGATGGTTCATGAATGATGATCCCTCCAGATGTTGATGGCAAATTATTTCTGTGTTGTACCTATATTTTTGACCAAAAGCAGTAGGCTAGCCTCAGTTTGAACGACGTCTGGCTTCTGTTCTGACGATGCTCCAAATACCCACGTCAGCACGCATTTTTTCAAAAAATACTGTAGTGTCCCGTAATTTTAACATCACCATACTGTTAATGGCATCTGTCCTGTTGCTTCAAGTTAAGCAACCCACAATGCATTGCAAACTACAGTACTACCCTGTTAAACATGAAAACGGTATTTTAGTGTTGAAAATTGGCTGTAAATTTACAGCAATTTCTTACAGTGTAGGGTTGTACTATATCACAATATTCCTTCTGACTGAGATTTACATTTTTTCCCCTCAACACAGCCTAAAATAAGAACACAAGGAACCTTTAAAATGCACAGAAGTTCAGCTTTAGGCCCGATTTTCCAAACTTACCTCAATTTACTCTCGCTTTGGCCCATTAATGTTTGTTTTTAATCATACTGTGTGGTTAAGGGATACATCGCAGTAATATTGTCGTAACTATACAAGATGGTTAGCGACTATCACATCTTCATATCCATATCCAGAAGTCTACATGCTGGACCAAAGTAAAAGTAAAAAAGTAACTCCAGGTTCCAGCCGACCGCTCATCTGAATCTGAGCATGGAGCATTTCAAAACTGTAAGGGATCCACTTGAATCTAAAGAAACGACCAAACTGTGCATGAATCTTCTACTCGTAGCCGTCTCTCGAAGTCATTTGTTTCACATGAGCCTTTGCAAATGGGTCGTGTGCTGTTTGAGGTCACCCTGGTTTCCTGAGTGAAAGTACAGTATGTGCTAGATGAGAAATCCTATAGTGTGAATCTGTTCACCAGCAATGGCAATAAAAAAACTGTATTTCTGATTCTGACTCATCCTCATCTCTCTCTCTCTTTCAGGGAAGTCTTGGCACCGGCGAGGACCCTATTCTACATGTTGTTTGCATAGATACAGACGGCATCTCGTCATAGAAGGGGGCGTGGCTTCGCCGAGGGGGAAAATAGAATCTTTAGAGAAACACAATTTTTCTCTCTTTTTAGCCATTTTCTGGTGGAATATCAACTTATTTATCACACAAAAATAAAGTCAAATGTAAATCGGGCACATATGGATATTTTCTCACAGCAGATTGTTCAGTAGAAGTGAAAAAACGGCAGTTGTAGCAAGCGCTAGCTAACCGTTAGCATTAGCCCGATGCTAACATGTAGCATCAAGTTAGCATTCTCTGTTATTTATGTATTTATGGGCTGTTGAACCACTTTGCTCCTCTCCATGTCTCTATATCTTTATTTAGTGGAAAACTGTATTCATAATCTGCATTTGTTAAAGTAGTTTTTGAATAATTAGAGAAAGTTTCAATTTTTCTCCAAATTGTTTTCCCCCTGAACTGTTTAAAAAAAATGACCATATATGGGCGAGTCCAGAGATGCCGTCTGTAGCTTAGCTGGAGGCAGAAAGCTAGGTTCCGATCTTTTTGCAAAAAACGGCAGTCGTAGCTAGCGCTAGCTAACGTTAGCATTAGCACGATCGAAGATGATGCATGTAGCATCATCTTCGCATTCTCTGTTATTTTTGGGCTGTTGAACCACTTTGCTCCTCTCCATGTCTTTGTATCTTCATTTAGTAGAAAACTAAATTCATATTTCAGCATTTGTTACAGTAGTTTTTAAAAAATTAGAGAAAATTTACATTTTTCAAAATTGTTTTCAAAAATGACCATATATGGGCGATTCCAGAGATGCCGTCTGTCTATAGGGAAACACCTGGAGTAGTCCAAGTTCTAACCTCTGTTCCACCCAGTAACCACGTCTGCAAAGGGCGCTATGCAAATGAAGTCCTTCCTTTCTAATCCTTTGTTCAGATCTTTCTTTTACTCCTCTTACATTTGAAACCGCCACCTTAACGTGGTGGAGGGGTTCGCGCGCCCAAATGATCCAGGGCGCTCCATTTTTGGGGGGGCCCTGGGTCTCCCATGGCAAACCGGTCCTGGGTGATGGGTCAGACACAGAGCGGTTCAGAAACCCCTTATGAGAGACCAACAGGCCTGGTTAGAATCGTGAGGGCGTCCTTCTGTGGACCCACCACCCGCAGGTGTCAGGATCCAGTCCTGGATTCGGAGATCTCCGTTTGTGTGTTTGGCTGCTCCCTTCTGTGCTGGCTGGCTCTTCCTTTCCTGGGCGGGATGTGGGCTTGGCCAGACTTTGGATGGCAGATGGCACACCTCTATCCATTCCACCTTCGTCAGCTGTGTATATAAGCCTGGCTCTTCAATCCCTCGTCGCCAGTCCGTTGTTACCACATCATTGTGCCTCGCTATTGCCTGCCTGCCTGCCTGCCTGCCTGCCTGCCTGCCTGCCTGCCTGCCTGCCTGCATACTGTTATGGTAAATATTGAGACCATATTAAATGAAAACCGGAGAGAAGTTGTCCTGAATCCTGAATCATTCACAGCTCACAGTATTTATGCACACAGCCAGCACAATGATCATACGATTATGGAATGCCCCAATGGTGTAACATGTCAGATTGACCTAAGACATTCAGAGACACTGACGAAATGTATAAGACAAGTGTCGCCAAAGCGAGGACACAAACACCCTGTCTCCATTTCTAGATAAGATGTCCTGACCTTGACCAAGCAGGTGCCAATGATGTAATGGTCAAAGGAGTCCTATGTTGTTGAGATATATAGACAAACATGCCCATGAACTCTAGTAAATGAGGTAATGCTCACTGAATATAGGTCACTGTATGTAATGTTCAAATGTCCATAAAGCATATGTGACATGATGGAAGGAATAAACAACTAATGGATCAGATTTCCATAACAACACTTATCTGACTGCCTCCTTAACCACTCCAATTGAAGATTTTTCACTTCCTTTGTGTGTAAAATAAATCACATTCACATTCATACTGTGTTCTGTTTTGGGTCCCGTGAAAGCCGTGACAGTAGGAGGAGCCATAGGGGCTGGTGCAACGTGATTGTGGCAGCTCCAACAACAGCCCCCACGACCCGGCAACGGAAAAGTTGAAGAAAATGGATGGATGGATGATGGATGGATGATGGATGGATGGATGGATGGATGGATGATGGATGGATGGATGGATGGATGGATGGATGGATGGATGGATGGATGGATGGATGGATGGATGGATGATGGATGGATGATGGATGGATGATGGATGGATCGATGATGGATGGATGGATGGATGGATCGATGATGGATGATGGATGGATGGATGGATGGATGGATGGATGGAGGATGGATGATGGATGGATGATTGAAGGATGGATGGATGATGGATGGATGGATGGATGATGGATGGATGGATGATTGAAGGATGGATGGATGATGGATGGATGGTTGGATGGATGGATGGATGGATGGATGATGGATGGATGGATGGATGGATGATGGATGGATGGATGGATGGATGGATGGATGGATGGATGATGGATGGATGGATGGATGGATGATGGATGGATGCATGATGGATGGATGGATGGATGGATGGATGGATGGATGGTTGGATGATGGATGGATGGATGGATGGATGGATGGATGGATGGTTGGATGGATGGATGGATGGATGGATGGATGGTTGGATGGATGGATGGATGGTTGGATGGATGGATGGATGATGGATGATGGATGATGGATGGATGGATGGATGGATGGATGGATGATGGATGGATGGATGGATGGATGGATGGATGGATGGATGGATGATGGATGGATGGATGGATGATGGATGGATAGATACAGACGGCATCTCCGGAGTCGCCCATATATGGTCATGTTTGAAAACAGTTACGGGGGAAAACAATTAAGAAAAATCTCTAATTATTCAAAAACTACTTCAACAATCGCTGAATTATGAATATAGTTTTCTACTAAATAAAGATACAAAGACATGGAGAGGAGCAAAGTGGTTCAATAGCCCATAAATACATAAAAAAAAACGGAGAATTCTAACATGATGCTACATGTTAGCATCGGGCTAATGCTAACGGTTAGCTAGCACTAGCTACAACTGCCGTTTTTTCACTTCTACAGAACAATCTTCTGTGAGAAAATATCCATATGGGTCCGATTTAGGCTTGACTTTATTTATGTGTGATAAATAAGTTCACATTCCACCAGAAAATGGCTAAAAGAGTGGAAAATGGTGTTTCTCTAAAGATTCTATTTTCCCCCTCGGCGAAGCCACGCCCCCTTCTATGACGAGATGCCGTCTGTATCTATGGATGGATGATGGATGGATGATGGATGGATGGTTGGATGGATGGATGATGGATGGATGGATGATGGATGGATGGATGGATGGATGATGGGTGATGGATGGATGATGGATGGATGATGGATGGATGGATGATGGATGAATGATGGATGATGGATGGATGATGGATTGATGGATGGAAGATGGATGATGGATGGATGATGGATGATGGATGGATGATGGATGGATGGATGGATGGATCGATGATGGATGGAAGATGGATGATGGATGGATGGATGGAAGGATGATGGATGGATGATGGATGATGGATGATGGATGGATGGATGGATGGATGGATGATGGATGGATGATGGATGGATGGATGGATGATGGGTGGATGGTGATTTTTGAAGCTGCAAATGAAGTTAATATTCATACCATTTATTTCACCTGATTTGTACTTGCAGTATTTTACACAGCAAATACTTCACTTGACTGAGCAACTTTTTTTTTTTTTTTATTAGAGTAATAAACAACGTAATAAAACCAAATAAATACTATTTAAAGAGCATTCCCTTTTCTAAGATCCAAATCAGAGCACCCCTTCTGCACAAGGCTCCAGCTATAACATCTGTCTTGTAGGCGTTGTTGCTCCGTCGAGGGAGCAGAGACGAGCCAGTCCAGCCCTGTCCGTGTGGCCGGTTTTCCGGTGCATGAATTTTTAAAGCTGCATCGGGATCATTGAGCTTTATGTCGTCTAAAAGATCACATTCATGACCATGGTCCACATTTGTCCATCTGCAAATCCCAGATAGCGGTCAGGAATGACAATGCACATGTTTTATAATGGGAACAGTAAAATGTCATAGTTATTACTGGCCTATATAGTCAGAGGAGTCAAAGGTCAATCAGTCACATTCTGTTTATTATAGTGGCAAAAAGTGGTTTGTCACATAGACACAATTGTAAGTTGACACACTTTTTTAGTGTGATGTGCAAAAGTACAGGCCCCCCTTTCCTTTTAGTGCAACCAATTGCCTTCAGAAGTTGCCTGATGATTTCTGAATGATCACATGTTGACCCAATGACTAAATAGAGTCTCCCTGTGTGTAATCTAATGTCAGTTCAAATACAGCTGCTCTGTGATGGTCTCAGAGGTCTGTGAAGAGACTATTGTGGAGCAGAAGCATCATTAAGTCCAAGAACACACCAGACTGGTCCTGGATAAAGTTATAAAGGCAGAGTAGCTAGAACAAGACATTTTTTAAAGAAAACCTTAAGAAGTCCTGTTTTCTGTTTGCCAGAAGACACATGGAGGCTTCTGGCAAACAGAAACGGGGACTTCTCATGCTTTTCTTTCAAAAATGCTTTCCCCCACCTGAGCTGTGTCTCTCTGCAGTTCATCCAGGGTCATCGTTGGCTTCTTGGTAACAGCTGTGGTCTGTGCTGTCCTTGTTCGGTCAGTAAGTTTAGGAGGAGCCGGGTCTTGGTAAGATTGCAGTGATGCCAGACTCTTTCCATTCCTGGATGGTGTATTTAACTGTACTTTGAGAGATGTATTTGAACTGACATTAGATTACACACAGAGAGACTCTATTTATTCATTGGGTCAACATGAGATCATTCAGAAATCATCACACTGTAATAAGTGTTTCCTTGAATAGAATAAATAAAATTGAGTTAAGTGGTTGCCTTTTTGCTTTCACACAACTTATTTTTCAACCTCTTCAGGGTGCTAGTTTTGGTTCGGGCATTTGGAGGCAATTGGACACAAGGGGGCGCCTTTCCAGCCATCTCAGTGTAAATGTGAACTGACATTCTTCAGAGTTAGATTTTAGGTCAGACACCATGAGTGACAGTAACATGACGCTAAATACAGTGAGCTCTTTGTTTCCAGTAAAAAGTCTGAGGCCTAATTGCTCTTCAGTCACAGACTGAGAAGTGAAGAAGGAAGTCATGCAGCTTCTGCTTTAGATGGAACTGCAGAGAAAAATAAGTTGTGTGAAAGCAAAAAGGCAAATGCAACCACTTAACTCAATTTTATGGCTTTTATTCAAGGAAACACTTCTTAAGGCAAGTGGTTGCACCAAAAGGAAAGGGGGGCCTGTGCTTTTGCACCCAACACACATCACACTTTTGAGTTTTTTATTTATTATTTAAAAAAAAACCTAAATCATGTATAAATTTCATTTCACTTCACCATTGTGTGTCACTTAGTGTGTGTCTTTCACATAAAATGTCAGTTAAATATATTTATGTTTATGGTCCATAGTATGGCAAAATGTCGAAAAGTTAAAGGGGTGCCCAAACCTTTGCATACCACTGTACGTGCTAAATGTATTTCTGACGGGTCCTCTTTACTCATAAAGGTCTTCTTCAGAATTGAACGTCAATCCAAAAGTAATGTGTGCACAGTACTCTATAGAGTCTATGCCAACATTAAGGGTCTGAGCTTTTTGGCAGAAGCATATTTTATGTATGACTCATTTCTCTGACCATTCAGGACGGCAGCTGGATTTCCCCCCAAATTCCAGTGGTTTTCATGTTTTTTTTTTATCCTTGTCTCCCTTTCACAAAATCAGGCCAAGCCCTTTTGTATTACGGCTATATAAAATCGTTCATGTGTCAGGAAATAGGGGAAAATAGTTCAAGCGTGGTGGTTCCAAAAGTGGGGTCTAGGGCCCACAGGGAGGCCTCAGAAGCACTATGGACTCCCCTAAGTGTGTCTACAAAACAAGTACAAATTTACCAGCATTTATCAAATCTCACTACTTTAAATTAAAATAAGGCCTTTTGTTTTTCGGTCTCAACTTACCTTTCCTGCACCCCCATGCACTGAACCTCCCAAACAGACCGCGCTCACTCAGCCCCTTTTCCCCCAGCGGCCCCATGTCAGCTCTCATTACACGGAGCAGCACCCCCGTGGGCCAATTAGAGCGCAGCCTGAAGCCACTGAGCGACGCCATTGGCTGAAGCACAAAGCCCCAGTGTTGACATTATGGACTCATAATAATCGGGACTGGTGGGAGTAGTTGAGCCCCCAAAGGAATGTTTTCAATTAGAACGTAGTAAAGAAAAGTAACAGTGTTTCAGGGCCTGTGCGGAAACGATAACGCAAACAGCCGCCCGTAGGGAAGAAAGGCCAGCTCAAATTCTTAATAAGAACTTGTACCAAATCAGCTTTCGATTTAGCAATGTTGCTCTCATGCAAAAACATCAGCTGCATTTTCATTTGCTCGTGCATGTTTGAGAAATCCTGCATATGCTGACACACAATGTTGAGGACTGGAGTCAAATAACAATGTCCTTTTGTATAGAAAGTTGTTTGCTTCCTACATATTGAATGATACAACCTTACAACAAAAATACATTACATAAATAAGTTCATATTCCACCAGAAAATGGCTAAAAAGAGGGAAAAATTGTGTTTCTCTAAAGATTTTATTTTCCCCCTTGGCGAAGCCACGCCCCCTTCTATGACGAGATGCCGTCTGTATCTATAGTGTGGCAAAACGTCGAAAAGTTAAAGGGGTGCCCAAACGTTTGCATACCACTGTACGTGCTACATTTATTTCTTACGGGTCCTCTTTACTTATAACGGTCTTCTTCAGAATCGAACGTCAATCCAAAAGTAATTTGTGCACAGTACTCTATAGCAGTGGTTCTCAACCTTTCGGAGCCGTGACCCCAGTTACAGTTACTTAAGATCGTGACCCCCACCCGGGTCAGACCATGGGAAAAACAGGGACATTAACCCCTTAACTCCCACCTGAACCGAGCACATTTTCTCCAGTTTGGCTTTACCCCAATCCAAAAGCTTCTGGAAAAAAGCAGACAAACTGAGCAACAAAACTGAGACGAAAAATAAAAATTTGATAAAAAAAAATACAAAAAATGTGACAAAAATGTGATGAAAAAGTTACAAAAATGAGTTGAATACCCAACAAAAAAATGATGGAAAAAAAATCTGATGACGTGAGGAAAAAGATCCTCTCGGTTCAGGCGAACTGAGTTTCTTTGTTTATAACTCTTAAAAAACAAAGAAAAAACAATGGCTAAAACAAAATGAATTAAATTTAGAACAAATAATGACACCCTGGTAAAATAGCATGTACGCTACGACACCATAATAATAATATTAAAATATATATTTTATCTATATGCTCTGGAGGCCTCAGAAGCACTATGGACTCCACCTAAGTTTGTCTACAAAACAAGTACAAATTTACCAGCATTCATCAATTTTTCCCGCTTCCTGGGTTTGTCCCTGTTTCAGAGCGTGGTGTCCTGCACTGGTCCGCTCCTCCACCTCCTCCACCTCCTCCTTCCTCCTAAGAAGCTCCCTCCGCTCCCGCCACCTCCTCTCGCTCCTTCTCATCTTCATCTTTTAGAGCAGTATAGAAGTCTGTGTAGGCTCTCAGTCGTACAGGCGTTGTCCATCTTCAATAAAGGTTCTTGAGTCGTCTTCTGTGCTCTAGTTGAAGTGTCGAACGTTTCGCCTCTCATCCAAAAGGCTTTGTGTGCCACCAAGGTTGAGCTCAGCCCGGATAAAGCCCACATGCAGGGAGGAGTTCGGCTTAGTCCCTCCCCTCTATAAGGAGCTACTCTCTCCCTGTATGTATCTTTGTAATTTAAGTCTTTGTAATTCCACGTCCTAATGACCTAACACACCCCGAAGTTTCAGTCTGAACGACCCTAATCTCAGCTGATCACCTGCCTATTGATCTGTCCTGGGCTGAGTTTCAGCCTCATTAACATGACAGAGCCCTAGAGGTGTGGGCCGTAAGAGAGGCAACGCTTTTGACACTTCAACTACAGAGTACAGACGGGCTCTCGGTGCCTCTTCAGTGTTTCAGAAGAAGAAATATGTGGATTTGTGGGTCTGAAATGCCCCTCAAAGACCTTTAGATCATCAGCTTTATATTCCATGATATTTTTCACAGTATAACCTGAAATAATGTACATGTCTAAAACTGCCTTTTTGGCCTTGCAAACTGCAACTTTCAACAACCGCATGAGCCAGAGATCTATCTGTCCCAGGTTCTCCACAGTTTTAAAAGGTGGGACCAGTTGTTTTTGCTTCATCTTTCTGAATTTGAATAAACCTGGATGACTGGATGACAATTTAGATTATTTTACCTCTGCATTTATTTTGCATTTTAGGGGCAACAGATTATTATTAATGACTAAAAACACAGTTATAAGACCATACACTAGATGAAATTGGTGAAACAATATTTGATTTGATGCTGATTCAGTATAATGATTTTTGGGTTTCGTTTATTATTAGGATCCCCATTTGCTTTACAGCCAGCTAGTCTTCCTGGGTTAAAAGCATCCATATACAATAATATTGTCAACATGACAGACAACAGACATAAAATACATTATAAAAGAAAATACAACTCGTACAGTGTCAACATGACATCATTCTGCATCCTCAAAGATATTCAACACCAATATAGTGCTTCAATTGTTCTTTAAACACAGATTTGTGAGTCTATTTGAACCAGGTTTAGTGGCAAGACATTCCATCCCTTCATAGCTCCATAGACAAAAGTGCTTTTGAGAACATTTGTATTTGATTTGTGAATTAAAAACCGTCCTTGTGATGCATGTCTAGTGTTATAACCATGTGACTCTCTGTTGTTTTTAAATTGACTAAATATATTTGAGTTTTAATTTTTTCACATTTCCTGTTGTGACCTAATTAGAACAGGAAAATGTTTTTTTTTTTTTCTTTTCTCCTTGATCGCAGTAATCTTGTGCCACTTTCCCAGCACTTGCAGTATCCATAATGCATCTCCAGGCCCAGGGGAGGAGCGGAGCCCGTGGGACATTTTCCACTGAACGCAGCTCGTTTGGAGATGGCCCATACATTTCAATGAGAGGAGATTTAGAGGCCGGGCTATAGGGGGGAAACTGCAGCCAGATAAAGACTAGCTGATTGTGCAGCTCGTAACTCTAAGCCATGGGTCAATATTACAAGGATTAATTCAACCATTTCAATTACTTTAACCATTTCAAATGAGAGCCAATAATTAAAAAAATCGAAAAATGTGTAGTATAGTCTCGTGGAAGACCCAGGACACGGTGGTGGGACTATGTCTCCGAGTTGGCCTGGTGTCGCCTCGGGGTCCCCCCAGAACAGCTGGAGGAGGTGTGTGTGGATCGGGAAGTCTGGGCATCTCTGCTGAGACTGCTGCCCCCGCAACCCGGCCCCGGATACAGCGGAAGAAAATGGATGGATGGATGGATGGTGTAGTATAGTACCTGATCCCGAAATGTGTTTTGTCCTTCATTGTCCTACATATTGTAAACTCAAGCTTAATTCCATGTACTTCCAGGTTAGTTTTGTTCGCTTTTATGAGACAGTGACCCTGAAAAGTGACCCTGAAACTTGTGAAACCTGCTCATGAACTCCTCCCTCTGAATTGGGGTTGCAGAAATGTGTTACGAAAGCTATAGGGATGAGTTTGGACACAAATAACCATTGAGGTCGTTGGAGCGCTTTGTGGGCTGACTGCTCCAGTTTCACATGCTCTTGCGCCGCCCGCCACGTAACAACGACCTGCTGTTCGCCAAACTTACTCCTAGGACAAGGGGCATCAAGTCATCAGAGCCCTGGCTGTGACGCTGATGCGCGAGGCGGAGGAAAAATGCAGTTTGATGCACACGGCACATGGAGAGGAAAGCTTCACCGCGCTGTAGGCAGAAGAGAGGGACACCTTGATGATAAAGTTGATCCGTTTTGCCTCATCAGAGAAGTTATCCAAACGTCCTGTCATGCTCTCCTGGCCTGCCAGACACTCCTCCTTTCTGTTCAAAAGAAGAACCGTCTGGACAGCTCCTCGCAGCCGATCATTTCACGATTTTACCCACATCGGTCCAATCACGCACCGAGAGGCGGGACTTCATTCCCCCAAGAGGCGGAAGCCGTCACCACACTCTACCAAAACAATAGAGATGGCGTGCTGATTGTCGCTGCTCTTTCACGTCGAAAGGAGCAGCTGAGGTGGCTCGGGCATCTGTTCCGGATACCTCCTGGTCGCTTCCCGCGGGAGGTATTCCAGGCATGTCCTAATGGGACAAGGCCTCGTGGAAGGCCCAGGACACGGTGGTGGGACTATGTCTCCGAGCTGGCCTGGTGTCGCCTCGGGGTCCCCCCAGAACAGCTGGAGGAGGTGTGTGTGTGGATCGGGAAGTCTGGGCATCTCTGCTGAGACTGCTGCCCCCGCGACCCGGCCCGGATAAAGCGAAAGGAAATGGATGGATGGATGGAGCCTGACCATGGAGGACTGGAAAAGATAACACCAACAATTTAAACTGAACATGTTTAGGCCGATCTAACCAGTGCCAGTGTGAAAATGATGGTATTTTACTGTCTCCCTCTTTCACTGTTTGCAAACTAAAGAAATCCGGCACAAGGCCTTTCAAATTCTGTCTGGTTTCATTATTACTGTTGTCTTATTATCACTTAAAAGCAAGAACTGAATTGTAACTGAGGCAAAATTTGCATCGAAAGGATACAGAACTCTCTGGACTTCAAAAGGAACCACAAAACAAATCTAATTGAAATAAATTGATAAACTAACATGGCCAAATGTAATCAAATCTTCTCAAAATCACAAGAGATTCTCATCAGATTGATTTAACGGTGCAGATCATTGTCTCTGGCAGTGACACGAATGGTCCGCTGTGAAGAGGACTGTGCTGTTTCTGGGAGGACTGCCTTCCTGAGGGCCAGCTGTGGCACCGCTCCAGAGCCAAAGAGCCTTATTAGATTTAGTCCAACCGGAAAATCAATGACAGGAGCCAGCCTGTGAGACTGCGGAGGACATCCAGATGCCTTTGCCGGCGCTAAGTGCCTCCTATTGCAAGAGAAAGAAAGTACATTGAATACGTAACAACCAGGGCAGGGTGAAAGGAAAGACCTGGACAAAATATGCTGACGTTTCATTGCTTTATGATAATCACTTAGGCACTGGCATTAGCGTGCTTGGGTTTGTGCGCAGTGGAGCAATAACATTATTTTAAAAGGGCAGATGGAGAGTCCGCACAGAGAAAGGTTGCTTGAAGTCGGTTCATCGAGCGCGTACAGGTTAGATCTCCCTTCTGTCTTTAGTTCTGTGTGGTCATGACCTTCATTTTTTTTTCTAGCCTTTCTTGAAATCCAATTGACTTTGGTCCGACATATCGTAAATCCATACACTCTCTGGCTCGGTTTGCCTTTTTACTCCATGTTTAATCCATGCTTATCGATCAAAGCATCAGTACCACTAATAGTCCCTTCCCTTTCTGGAACCTATAGTGTTTTTTTTGTTTTTGTTTTGTAGCAGTTAACCTTTTAACCCACGCTTTAACCAAGTGCATTTTCTCCAGTTCATCTTTAGATTAGATTAGTTTAGATTTTTATTTACATGTATAACATTTAAAGCAGTACTAAGTAACTTGTTCACCTTAATAAATCCTTTCCGTAGTCCCTCTGGGGGTAATACAAGTGTTTATGGGATGATTGGAGGGTCTTTCATCTCCCCTGGTGTCTCTGGCCAGAAAACCACAATTGCAACTTCGCTGACACCGGGTCGGAGGCCTCAATACACATTAATAGAATCCCGAAGAAGAAGCTAACAGGCTAACGGGCAAAGCTAACTGTGGGCTAGCACCACTTAAACAGTAAATGATCTATTTGGATGTACAATATCCCTCTCTCCCTTTGTCTTTTCTGTCAGCGTAGTATTTACTCTCACGGACTATTAATAAGTTAAAAAGACGTAACATGCTACGACACCTGCAGTTGCACTTATGGCCTCTAGGGGCAAGAGTTACTTAGTATTGCATTAAAATACAAGTTTACAAATCCATAAAAATAAAATAAAAATACTGTGGGGCGAGAGTGAGGAAACCATGAGGTCTTATAAAACCCATCCATCCATCCATTTTCTTCCAGCTTCCCAGCCAAACATTCATCCATCCCATAAATACAGTACATAGAAGAAGAATAACACCTGCAAATAAATAAAATAAGTCAGCAATATAACAAAAACTTGGATGCATAATTAATATAAGACGACACCAGTGTTAATTTTGACAACATATTTTATTTTAGTTTTAGTCTTAGTCTTTTGACTAAAATGTAATTTAATTTTAGTCAAGATTTAGTCCAAAAAACTTTTACATTTTAGTCTAGTTTTAGTCGACTAAAATTGCATGTCAATTTAGTCGACTAAAATTAAGACTAATATAGTCGACTTATAATATTCATTATAATCATGTTTAATCATGGTCCTCGACTTCATGGAGCTGCTCCACATGAATAAAGCACAAACCTGTTCATTTGGCAGTGAATTTAAATGATATGAGGCTCTTTCAGACGGTCAATAGAAGTTTGGATGATTTTAGTCTCTCCTTTTCATTTTTATTTAGTCTTATTTTAGTCGACTAAAATATCTGGACATTTTAGTCATAGTTTTAGTCTCATGAGAAACTTTTAATTTAGTTTTAGTCAAATTTTAGTCGTCAAAAATATCACTTTGACTAAAATTAAGACACGACACATAAATGATTAAAATGAGATTCATCCTTGTTTAGCAGCTTTACAACTGAAGGTGCGAAAGACAACAGAAAACATTCTTTGTTTCTAGTTGCACATTATAACAGAATGTTCTCTGGTTGACTCATGATTTGTTTGGCCTTATCAGTAACTCGCTTCCTCCAGAGTGAACTTAAGTCCCTCAGCTGGACTCATATCATTTTAGATCTAGATTTAAATATCTTTTTTACAATATTGTGCAGACCGTTCTTGTATTTCACAGACAATCCCCTGAGCCAACACATGAAAGAAAATATCAAGAGGCTTTCAATAAAAGAATTGTAAAAGTTGCGTAAAATTGTATCACAGACATTAAAAGAACGGAGCTTCGTCAAAAGATAGATTCTCTGTTGACCTTTTTTAATAATTGCTTCTGTATTGACTTTAGCTGAGAGTCAAATATAGTGCCAAAGTACAGACATGAGTCAACAATTATTATGAATACTGCTCATTCCACGAGCATCTCTGCTGCGCCTAAAGTCAATGATCAACTCCTTTGTTTCAGACACATTGAGATCTACAGAGTTTACGTCACACCATTCAACGAAAGCATCTAGAGCCTGACCGTGACCAGAGACAGGACCCGCGAGCAGAGTGAGGAGAGAATTCAACAATCTTCCTACAGCGGTCTGTGTACAAAATAAAAAGAAGAGGAGACAAGACGCAACCCTGTGGCGAACCTTTTGTTGGACATTTCTCCGTTTATCCAAACCTGCTGTACACGATTTGTGAGAAAGTCTAAAAACAGGGCCAAAAACTGATCAGGAAATTCAAAATGAGCTATAAGATTATTTATTAAAGCAGGCACATTGATAGGCACATTGTAAAGGATCTAATGTGCCTTCTATGAATGGGGCAATAATGTTTTGGAGAATTTTTTCAAAGATCTTCATAACAAGGGACGTGAGCGCCGCTGGTCTGAAGTCACCCTAGATTTAGGAATAGGCGGCGTTCACGATTTAGAATGTGATGATGTCATAATGTCAGGTGGAGGGCGGGGCCAATACAACTCTATAGGAGAAATGCAGTGTTTGTAAGAAATCTCCAAATCGAAAATTGACAAATGTTTTTCCTCATCAGTATTTGATCGCGATTGGATTCTTTCTATTGGACAACATCACGGTCATGTTTTCGCATATTGGCACCAGTTTTTGACGTTTTTCTGAGAAAATAATTGGACATTAGTTCATATGTGCTGACAGAGGAGATGATGAACTTTGTGACCGTTTTTGTTTCATGTGGATTCCACCAGTAATAGATACAGACGGCATCTCGTCATAGAAGGGGGCGTGGCCGAGGGGGGAAATAGAATCTTTAGAGAAACACAATTTTTCACTCTTTTTAGCCATTTTCTGGTGGAATATCAACTTATTTATCACTTAAATAAAGTCAAGTGTAAATCGGGCCCATATGGATATTTTCTCACAGCAGATTGTTCAGTAGAAGTGAAAAAACGGCAGTTGTAGCTCTCGCTAGCTAACCGTTAGCATTAGCCCAATGCTAACATGAAGCATCAAGTTAGCATTCTCCGCTATTCATGTATTTATGGGCTGTTGAACCACTTTGCTCCTCCCCATGTCTTTGTATCATTATTTAGTAGAAAACCAAATTCATATTTCAACATTTGTTAAAGTAGTTTTTGAATAATTAGAGGAAGTTTAGATTTTTTTCGAAATTGTTTTCCCCCTAAACTGTTTTCAAACATGACCAAATATGGGCGATTCCAGAGATGCCGTTTGTATCTATGACTGAGATATGAGCCAAAAAACAAAGACATAAAAATATTCATTTTGTCAGTTACCACAGTTACCATGGTTACGTCAGTTGCTCCACCTCAATTTTAAACTATTGCTGGGTTGCAGGTGACATCACAACGCTCTAAAGGCCTATTCACCTTATTCCGGACGTTCGCGTGGGCGCCGGCATGAATTGTGCCCGCCCCTTTTCTCCTATGTGTTAACATGGGGCTGGAGAAGTCCAGATAAAATCAGTCACTACACGAAAACAAAGCCGTTTTCAGGCCGCACAGAGAAACGCTGCAGTGTCGACATGTTGGTGCAAATGAACATCGGACATTTTACACAAATCAATCGACTAAACATCAGATTTGAGCGGAGAATATTTTCCCTCGTTCTCCGTTAAAATGAACGGGCTTCGCGCTCGACCGGAAGTGTCTGGACAACGGAAGTGCCGAGACAACGCAAAAAGTGGCAAAAGTGGGCGGGGCAGAATAAGGTGAATAGATACAAACGGCAATGGCACACATGTGTTCTGTACTCTGTTTTTCTCTGTCCATTTGCATTGTGTTTTGCAGTTATTTGCATCTATTTTTTTTTTGCTGTGTTATAATTGTGTTTTTGTTTGAGACTTCTCTGTAAACCCACATTGCTTTTGCTCGGGGATTGCACCTCTATTAGACCTGCTGTGGTAAACGCTTGCATTCTAACGAAGGCGTTGCACAACTCATGTGTTGCACAGAAATAGCTCATTTTATCTGTAGTAGTAGATCTTGTAGGAGATATAGGAGAGCCACACAGACAAGAACATGCAAACTCCACACATTTACAACACGAAATTTCAAAAGGAAAGACCAGTTTGTCAAATTAGAAGAAATGTGCCACTGTTGAAAACAAAAAATCGACTGTAATAGTAGGGGCTGGTCCATGGAGCGTTGTCCATAATTTATTTGTTTTCTCTTCCCATGGTCGGTTGGAGACTGTGGGGCCCTGAGCAGAGCACTATAGCCCGGTCTACTTGAGGTTATTTATAGACCTCATTAGAAACATCCCACAAGAGCAAGGTCACAGCACAGGTGAACACAGAGCGGCAGAGGAAGGAAAGAGCTAAAGTAGTCCATGGAGGAACACTGAAGAAGGGTTTAGTCAAGCTGGACTAACTGCTCTAAGTCCTAATAGATACAGACGGCATCTCGTCATAGAAGGGGGCGTGGCTTCGCCGAGGGGCAAAATAGAATCTTTAGAGAAACACAATTTTCCACTCTTTTTTGCCATTTTCTTGTGGAATATGAACTTATTTATCACATACAAATAAAGTCAAGTGTAAATCGGGCCCATATGGATGTTTTCTCACAGCAGATTGTTCGGTAGAGGTGAAAAAACGGCAGTTGTAGCAAGCGCTAGCTAACCGTTAGCATTAGCCCGATGCTAACATGTAGCATCAATTTAACATTCTCCGTTATTCATGTATTTATGGGCTGTTGAACCACTTTGCTCCTCCCCATGTCTTTGTGTCTTTATTTAGTAGAAACTATGTTCATAATTCAGCATTTGTTAAAGTAGTTTTTGAATAATTAGAGAAAATTTACATTTTTTAAAAATTGTTTTCCCCCTTAACTGTTTTCAAACATGACCATATACGGGCGATTCCAGAGCTGCCGTCTGTATCTATAGGTTGCGTTCACGTGACATCACAACGTTCTTAAGAGTTTAACATTGAGGTGGAGCAACTGACGGTAACCATGGTAACTGTGGTAACTGACGTAATGCATATATTTATGTCTTTGTTTTTTGGCTCATATCTCAGTCATTACTGGAAGAATCCACATGAAACAAAAACTGTCACAAAGTTCATCGTCTCCTCTGTCGGCACATATGAACTAATGTCCAATTATTTTCTCCGAAAAACGTCAAAAAGTGGTGACAATATCCGAAAAAATGACCGTGATGTTGTCCAATAAAAAGGACTTTCAGACATAAAAATTATATCTTAGGTTTGTGAATCCAATCACGATCAAATACTGATGAGGAAAAACATTTGTCAATTTTTGTCATGGAGATTTCTTCCAAAAACTGCATTTCTCCCATAGAGTTGTATTGGCCCCGCCCTCCACCTGACATTATGACATCATCACATTCTAAATCGTGAACGCCACCTATTTGCAGGAAGATGGTAGAACGACACCAAACTTTTTAAGTTGAGAAAAGAGCCGTGGGACAACTCCTGGGAGACTTACAGCACATCAATATCAGAACCATATTCATTCACATAGTTTTACATCTTATTGAATTAAAGATTGGGACCATGTGTGGCGACACAGTACAGATATCTGTCTTTGTCTTTACGCAAAAATTTGAAAAATGTTTATATATTTGTGCAAGTGGCACTCGCATCTCATCACAGGAAGGTCCTGTTCCGGGATCATGTTGACCATTCTGATGGAGTTTACACGTTCCCCTGTGAATGGGTTTCCTCTGGTTGCTCCCCTCTCTTGTCAACCTCAAATATAGATACAGACGCATCATAGAAGGGGACGTGGCCTCGCCGAGGGGGAAAATAGAATCTTTTGGGAAACACAATTTTTCACTCTTTTTAGCCATTTTCTGCCGAAATATACACGCACATACAAATAAAGTCAAGTCTAAATCAGGTACATGTGGATGTTTATTGACAGCAGATTGTTCATTAGAAGTGAAAAAAGGGCAGTCGTAACTAGCGCTAGCATTAGCACAATGCTAACATGAATTGTTATACCATGGTAGCATTCTCTGTTTTTTATGTATTCATGGACTTTTCTCCTCTCCATGTCTTTGTATCTTTATTTAGCAGAAAACTATATTCATAATTCAGCATTTGTTAAAGTAGTTTTTGAATAATTAGAGAAAGTTTACATTTTTCTCCAAATTGTTTTCCCCTTAACTGTTTTCAAACATGACCATATACGGGCGATTCCAGAGATGCCATCTGTATCTATACACAATAGACAATCCATTCTGACCACGAATTAAGGCCGAGGTCTGAACGTGGGTCCATGGGCAAGGCACTGGTGCGTCCCACTGCTCCTGACAGGTTGGCCCATTGACACTGAAGGGAATGTCTCTGCAGGGACGATAAAGAATAATGTTTGCACCAGTTTAAGTTCATTTACATTGAATTGATATTGCAGATATCAAAAGAATAAACCAATTTGTGTGTGTGTCAAAACGGAGAACACACTTTTGCAATACAAATAATACTGTTAACATGGTCTTTGTATAGTTACTAAATAATAGTACCTAATACTGCACTCTAGATTCTCCAGTCTGGAGCTGAAAACACTTTGTACAGCGTTGTCTTCAGGATCCCATCTGCTTTGGCACGGGCAGTCACAATGTAGAAGTGATGATTGTCTGCTCAATCTGTGTGAGTGAGATGTCCCAGCATGCCTCAGTGCAGTAGCAGGTGGTGGTGGGCGGGCGTGTGAGGAGTGTGGAGTGTAGGGCTGCGATGGAGACCGTGGCCTTGACTGGAAGGGAAAAAATAAACTATGGTGCCCACTCATTTAAAAAGGCTGAGACTCTAATGTGTAAAAAATATATATATATATATTTACGAGATCCGTTTTTACACCAGCTTTGTGTTGGCATGACAACGAGTATGAATTGTCCATAATATAGATACAGACGGCATCTCGTCATAGAAGGGGACGTGGCTTCACCGGGGGGGAAAATAGGATCTTTTGGGAAACACATTTTTTTTCCACTCTTTTTAGCCATTTTCTGGTGGAATATGAACTTATTTATCACATATGTGACGCACACAAAATGTGCAGTCACATTTTTTTATGTTATTTTATAATCAGAGTATTTTTAGTTTGTAGAACTTCAGTTAACGGGGATTTATAATTCAATGTATTAATGTCAGTCTTTGATTCTGAGGTTATTGCAATATTGGGGTGCGCCACAAGGGGGCAATGTAGTGAGGAAGCAGCGGAACCGCCAGGCGGGGTCCTTCTTTGCAACACGTTTGCGGCCTTCCCTCATACATGAAGCGAGGCTGCATCGAACAACACTGACTGCCTCTTGTCTCATCATTTCTTCCATCTCTTCAGGTAGTAATGTATAAAGCACATACAATATCACATACAACAAGATTGTTTACTATTGTGGTTGTTAATAGCCATTTTTCAAGTAGTTTGGTAAAGCTAGATTACGTTAGTATGCTGTTTGGTATCGCGGCCGTTGTAGTAAGGCTGCCGCGAGGTCGTGTAATGGCGGCGCCCCACCGTAACTTGAACTCTCCCCGTAACAAGCCCATAAGCTCCGAGACATTGTTGAAAAGTGTAATTAATGTTTAAATGCTAGACTGGTTTCATTTAGGATAATATAGTAATGTTTATCTGTTTGGATATATTTTTGGTTCCGTAATTTTGTAAAGAAAGTGAACATTGATTAGCAGACCAAGCGATTGTACTTAAAAACATTATTTTAGTTGTACGCAAGTAACGAAATACACTTGTTTTGAAAAGTAGAAAACTACATATGTAATTAGATATAAGTGAAAGCACTATTTTCTGGTGAAAATTGCTAAAGCTAAAAGTAACATAGTGATCAACCAGATAAGATAGTAACAAGGTACTTGTACAGTATAAAGGTTACACGTGATTATTGAAATAAAAGGTGAAACATGATTAGACAAAGTAAAAGTATACATGATTTTTGGTAATACAGAAATGTAATGTATTTGAATAATTTCTGTAATTAAATATACATGAAGCGAGGCTGCATCGAACAACACTGACTGCCTCTTGTCTCATCATTTCTTCCATCTCTTCAGATGGTTTTTCTGGTGCGGGTCTGCCCCCTAGACCGGACCCGTAACACATACATAAAGTCAGGTGTAAATCGGGCCCATATGGATATTTTCTCACAGCAGATCGTTCAGTAGAAGTGAAATAACGGCAGTTGTAGCTAGCGCTAGCTAACCGTTAGCATTAGCCCGATGCTAACATGTAGCATCATGTTAGCATTCTCCGTTTTTTAATGTATTTATGGACTGGTGAAACACTTTGCTCCTCTCCATGTCTTTGTATCTTCATTCAGTAGAAACTATATTCATAATTCAGCATTTGTTACAGTAGTTTTTTAATAATTAGAAAAAGTTTAGATTTTTTCAAAATTGTTTTCCCCCATAAGTGTTTTCAAAGATGACCATATAGATACAGACGGCATCTCTGGAATCGCCCATATATGGTCATTTTTGAAAACAGTTAAGGGGGAAAACAATTTTGAAAAAAATGTAAATTTTCTCTAATTATTCAAAAACTACTGTAACAAACGCTGAAATATGAATATAGTTTTCTACTAAATAAAAATACAAAGATATGGGGAGGAGCAAAGTGGTTCAACAGCCCATAAATACATGAATAAAAAAGAATGCTAACTTGATGCTACATGTTAGCATCGGGCTAATGCTAACGGTTAGCTAGCGCTTGCTACAACTGCCGTTTTTTCACTTCTACTGAACAATCTGTTGCGACAAAATATCCATATGGGCCCAATTTACACTTGACTTTATTTGTATGTGATAAATAAGTTCATATTCCACCAGAAAATGGCTAAAAAGAGTGAAAAATTGTGTTTCTCTAAAGATTCTATTTTCCCCCTTCTATGACGAGATGCTGTCTGTGTCTATTGGTTTAAAAGGAGACACAAGCTGTTATGCCACATTAGCTTAGACTTGTAAATGTTTTTTGTTTTTTTTCTTGTTCACTGATATTTGCGTGTGCCCTTTAATTCATTATTTTATTTCCTTCTCACCACTGGCTGCAGCTACATATTATACGGCCCAGCAGGAAGTGAGCTGTGCTTTTTATAGTTTAACTAACTCATCCTAGCGTTGTATTGTATTACTACTTTGTTTATGGGAAATTTTCTCACGCACACAGACAAGGAACAAGGAAACAAACAAGGAACAAGGAACAAGGAAACAAACCCGCGCCTCATCAAAGTTTAATCCCACTAGCGACAGCAGAAGGGCTCGAGCTATAACCACAAATTAGTCGCTGTCAAAAACACTTTGTAGAGTATAAGTTATTCATCTCGATAACCAAGTAACCTCTCTGTGGAGACCATTTAGCAGTTCTATTGGCCCACAGGGAGAGATCTATTAGACAAAGTGGTGTTGAGGAGGAGTGATAAGCGAAAAGCGCTTACTGATGCAAACACATGGAACAGCGCCTCTTTTTTATTTAATGATTGATATTTTATGATTCCTTCTGTAAAGCATCACATCATGCAATTACCAACACTCGAATCCAACTCTTCACCTCTTAACCCCCACATGAACCGGCCACGTTTGCTCCAGTATTGCATTACCCAAAGGAGCGACAAAAACATGCTGGAAAAGCAACAACAAAAGAACAAAAACGACAGAAATACACGACTAAAGAGCGATGAAAAAGCAACATAAAAATCAACAGGACAGCCACGAAACAGCGGCAAGAGACGTGACAAAAATGCGATGAAAAAATGACCAAAACACAGCGACGACGCAACAAAAACGCTACGATCAGTTTTGTCGGTCTTAGCTTTCAAATGAGGCATCACACTGGCCTATAGGCTGTAAACTCTCCAGTCGAGAAGCGTTTACATTTGGGTAAAGCTGGACAGGAGAAAATGCACTTGGTTAAAGCGGGAGGTAAGAGGTTAATGTATTTGTCCCGTTCAATTAAGATCGTTCCATCTCCCAGGACAAATAATCTAGGACTATATGGGATCAATGTGTTTGTAATGTAACTTAAAGGAACAGGCCACTGTTTTTACATACTGAGATATGTTCTTACCTTAGCTTTGATGAGTTCTTTAGGACCTGTCTGATCTTCCCCCGTGCCTTCAGTCACGTAAACACAGCGCAGACGGCGTTAGCATTTAGCCTCTCCCTCTCTCCACCAGGGGCGGACTGGCCATACGTCCTGTATTCTGGAAGAGCACAGAAGGGCCACTGGCTCTAGGGCCACCGGTCTGGCCCCTCACTTTACCTTACCCCTACCCCCGGGCGCAACCGAGCTTTACCCAAATCTAAAAGCTCAAAGGAAAAGCATCCAAAAACAAAAATGTGCTGGAAAAGTAACAAAAAAGTGACAAAAACAAAACAAAATGTGACAAAAACGTGACGACAAAGCAATGAAAAAAGCGATGAAAAAACAATAAAAACATGACAAAAAAAATAAAAAATAAAACAAGAGACGAAAACACAACAAAAAGCCACTAAAAAGTAATGAAAAAGCAGCAAAAAAGCAACAAAAACAAACATCAACAGACAAAAATGCCAGGTGTGACAAAAAGTTACCATCACTTTTCTGGATTTTAGCTTTCAAATGAAGCGTTACAGTGTTGCTCTCCAGTCAAGAAGCTTTTGGATTTGGGTAAAGCCGAACTGGACAATATGCTCTTGGTTAAAGGGGCTATAAGGAGTTTAAAAATGTTAAAACTACTTAAAAGTATTTTCCTCCCCCTACATGTTACAGCCATGTCCTCATGTGTAGAATGAGGTCAGACCTGTTCACAACAACTGCCTCTAAAATCCTGCACTGTTACTCAAAAAGGTGTTTCTTCGGGTCCGAAGTGCCGTCATGCACGAGCTTAATATAGAAGCTGCAGTTACACGTGTGACCTGAGGTGGCAGTAGTGAGTATAAAATGACCAACTTGCATCTAGCCCCTTTGAGGCCGGTGGTAATATGTGTTTGTACGAAGTGTACGCTCATTTGGGCCAGGGCTGGGCTGTCCAGGGCTGTTTTTCAGTCCCTGTCCGCCCCTGCTTTCCTCTATAGCTCCAAAACAGGTCAAGATAGAAGCTACCACGCTCTTCCACGTTTTCCCTATTTAAATATGGATACGTGAAGTGTTCCACTACAAAGTATAATTACACAAAATTAAACAATGTGGATTTTCTAAGCGGACAAAAGGGGGAACTATATTGTAAGGCGTAATAATACCAGGAGTGCTTCGAAATCCACACAGTAATATCATCACTTTACTATGCGGATGCAAAACTACTCCTGGTATTATTACGCCTTACAATATAGTTCCCCCCTTAAATCCACATTGTTTAATTTTGTGTAATTATACTTTGTAGTGTAACACTTCACGTAACCATGTTTAAATAGGGAAAACGTGGAAGAGCTTGGTAGCTTCTATCTTGACCTGTGTTTTTACGTGATTGAAGGCACGGGTGAAGACCAGACAGGTACAAAAGAACTCGTCTAAGCAAAGGTAAGAACATATCTCAGTATGTAAAAACGGCGGCCTGTTCCTTTAAGAGCCGCACCTCCGTAGCAGCCAATCGTCGCCCTCGGTCGCGCATTTAAGCCCCAGCAATCATGGTTCATTCGCTTCCCGGCTGCGCTGTGACCCACCTCCGCCCCGTCCCCACCTCTTCTGCCCACGGCTTCTCCCTGCTGCATCTTCATGGGTCTCCTATACCACCAGTGTCCAGGCTCCGTGGTAAGACATCCCTTACTCCAAGCTGTTCATCCACACTGACTTTCATACATACATTGATGTCGACTGCCGGGGTCTTATCGCCAAAACTAATATACATGTCAATAAATCTTCCTAATCGCTGCTTTTGTCTGTTTGAGTCTATCTAGGTTGAATGACTTTCCACCCTAAGTAGGTTGTATTTCATGTTTGCAGTGGGATATAAGATGAAGCACTTTTCAGACAAAGCTTTACAGTCATTTTTGTCAATATTTTTCCACTTCTGTTACAGGCCGAGGGCTATAAGAGTAGCTAACGCGTCGTTAAATCTCAATTCAAGTCTGTTTGCTTAAAGTACGGCACATTTCCCCCTCGCTCATGCACATCGAGCTACTCAAATGTGTTTACGATAAAGAACGGCCATGCAGCAGGTGGCTTGGCTAAGTGTGGTGATGGAGGGTGCACAAGAGGGAACTCTGCTTATATGCCCTTATATGCCCCTACTCTTCCCCCTCTTAGGCCTCCACCCGCACTCTTTTTCTTCGCCCATGCCAGTCCCAGATTCTTTCTTTTTGTCCTCTCACGCTGTACCCTCTACCTCCCCTCCCTCTCTCCACTGAGACTGCAGTGCGGAGGAAACTTGAACCGTTCCCTGCCGCTTTAAATCTCTCTCTCTCTGTCTGTCTCTCGCCGCCGTGCACTGGCCAGTCATGCAGACAGGACAGCAGAGCATAGCACAGGGGTGACTTCAGAATGACAGTGCAAATACCAAAGCCAAGAACCTGTAGTTAATCTGCCATCTGACCATTAATTATAATTTACATAATGATAAAAGCGAGAAACTCAAAAAGCCAGTGCTGAAAATGTATTTGTTTAATATGGACAAAAAATAAAGTGTTTTCGAAAAACAGCAAAAAAAAGCTATTACATTTTGTCACATTTTTGCCACATTTTAGTCATTTTTTCGTCATGTTTTTAACACATTTTTGCCACATTTTTGTAACTTTTTTGTCACATTTTTGTCACTTTTTTGTCACATTTTTGTCATATTTTTGTCACATTTTTGTCACATTTTTGTCATATTTTTGTCACTTTTTTGTCACATTTTTGCCACATTTTTGTCATTTTTTCGTCATGTTTTTAACACATTTTTGTCATATTTTTGTCACATTTTTGTCACATTTTTGTCATATTTTTGTCATTTTTTCGTCACTTTTTTGTCACATTTTTGTCATATTTTTGTCTTATTTTTAACAATTTTTTGCCATATTTTTGTCACATGTTTGTCCATTTTTTGTCACTTTTTCGTCACATTTTTGTCACATTTTTGTCATATTTTTAACACATTTTTGTTACTTTTTTGTATATTTTTGTCTCTGTTTCGTCACTTTTTTGCCACATTTTTGTCACTTTTTTGTCACATTTTTGTCACATTTTTGTCACTTTTTTGACATATTTTTGTCTTATTTTTAACAAATTTTTGCCACATTTTTGTCACTTTTTTATATATTTTTGTCTTTTTTTCGTCACTTTTTTGCCACATTTTTGTCACTTTTTCGTCACATTTTTGTCATGTTTTTAACACATTTTTGTCACATTTTTTTTTATATTTTTATCTCTGTTTCGTCACTTTTTTGCCACATATTGGTCACTTTATCGTCACATTTTTGCCCCCCAAAATGTTTTGTCCAATGTTCATTTGCACCAAAATGTCGACACTGCATCGTTTCTCTGCGCGGCCTAAAAACAGCTTCTTTTCCGAGTAGTGACTGATACTATGTGGACTTCTTCAGTCCCATGTTAACTGATAGGAGAAAAGGGGCGGGCACAATTCATGGCGGCGCCCACGCAAACTTCCGGAATAAGGTGAATTTTCCCCCTCGGCGAGGCCAACCTAGTCTGGCATATCTACAGAAATGTTCATTAAAGGGACAATACGGAGTTTAAAAATGTCAAAATCATGTATCATGTATGTATGTATTATGTTGGAGGCTATAAGACGTTTTTAGATTTTGGTAAAGTCAAACTGGAGAAAATGCTTTAAAGTGGGGTTTAAGAGGGTACCATATTCTTGCCCTAGCTTAACCCTGGTTTAGTTCTGAGTTGTCCTAGTTCCTTATTTATTACTCTTGAAGCCTTAAAGGGGGGGTATTATGCAAAATCAACTTTTTCAAGCTTTACATCATGTTATTGTGTCATTCCCTCATTAAAAACATGCCTGAAGTGTTGCCTTGGCACATTCACGTATTTTGGAGTAATCTGTAAAAACTCTGATGGCGGCCATTTTAGGGATAGGTTTGCCTGAGTCCTCCTAGGAACGCCCCCACCTCCTGGAGACGCCTCCGAGCTTTCGTCACCAGCCGAGTGACCAACCACTGCTCCTCACACTGCAAAAAGTAATTAACTAGATCAGTATAAACATCTCACTTTGAGCATAATAATCCAAATTTTAGTTGTTTTGACTAGTTAAGAAGTTCTTTGGCATTTGTCCTAGATTATTTCACTTGTTCTGAGATGTTTCTGACTCCTTTCGATACATTTCGTCCTTATTTCAGGTCATTTTCTTTGCCAATGGGGTAAGAAAATTGGTCTTATCTCATTGGCAATTTTACTTTCTTATTTCAAGCGACATTAACCCTAGAACTGGTCTGAAATGTCCTCAAACAAGCAAAGCAAACTTGGTCCGATCAGGAAAAGTGTCTAAATGAGTGAAAACCACTCATCACAAGATGCATTTCCTCAATTCAAGTCATTTAAGCCAATGCTTGATATTTAGTAGTAGTAGTGCAGCAGAAAATGCGTGTCGGAAAGGGTCAGAGGTTCTTAAAGAGACAGAGGCCTATTTCAAGACGTTTGCTACAGCCATTTTGAGAGAGCAATTTTATACAAGGCAGTTATTCTAATTTACTGCATTTACAGACCAACAGAAGGTTTGGTCATCATTGTAGTGTGATATAGACTGGTGCTATGTGATTGAAATATAGCATAATACCCTCTCTTTAAAATGCCGGAGTTAGTGCTGTCCAAAAATATCACTAGTCAGTTTTAACGGCGTTTGTTGCCTCGTGGTTTTTATAAGCTGTGGTTTTGTGAGCACTGCAGCAACTGTTCATAAACGCACGCCTCCAATGCCTCCTTATCAGCGACCTATTATCAGCGCCGTTGGCTCTTGGAGAACACGTGGCCGCTGTGGGAACATCTGCCCTTTGCTTCGTTCAGCTGATAGTCTGAGCAGCCGCCCCTGCAGCGCGAGCCGACTGCATAACTGTGAACACGTGCTCAGAGGGAGCATGAAGATCAGGGCAGAGACAGGTATCAATATTCACCGCCCTGTATGTTTTTGTCCTTCACAAAACCTGTGGACGAAAGGGGAGAAAGAGAGAGTCAGCTCCTCCCCTCAGCGTTACCATGGAGATTATTCACCATTAAAGGGATATTTCAGGATTTTTGACATAGGGCCTCATTTCCTAGTTATCCAGAGTGTTGCTGATTTCTGGAGATATTTTTTTTTTGTAATTCATGCAGTTCTTATATTTGAAGAGTTTCGTGGCGCTAGGCTAGTGCGAGGCTAGTGCATTTCTATGGTATCAGCTAGCCTGCATTAAAAACAGTCTGACCCGCTCCACAGAGCACCTGAGGCAAATCACTTATAACATCAGACTAACCATATAAATGTCTGTGTCGATAGAGTAATTTTAAAGCAGGATGATTGGAGGGTCTTTTCCCCCTGGTGTCTCTGGACAGAAAACCATGTTTGCAACTTGACTTCCACTACTGGAATCACGAAGAAGAAGCTAACAGGCTAACGGGCAAAGCTAACTGCGGGCTAACGTCACTTTAAACAGTATTTACAGCAAGTTTGTGTGAAAAAAAAAGAGAGTTACTTAGTACTGCTTTAACCATTTTGCATTTAAAACACCTTATATTTGAGCAGCATCAGCTTCGTGGTTGTATGAGCTACGCGGCAGCGGAGTGATCTGCTAGAAAATAGTCCCTCAAAATGCGATCATTCATGTGATGCAAGGTCAGTTATATTCCAAAAATGATTCTATGGACACAGACATTTATATGGTTAGTTTTATATGGTTAGTTTTAATGCAGGCTAGCTGATACCATAGAAATGCACTAGCCTTGCACAAGCCTAGCGCCACGAAACTCTTCAAATATAAGAACTGCTTGAATTACAAAAAAGAAAATCTCCAGAAATCTGCAACACTCTGGATAACTAGGAAATGAGGCCCTATGTCAAAAATCCTGAAATATCCCTTTAACTAAACAATGTTAAAAAGGCGTAAAGGCCTGCAATCATTAGATGATAAAAGGCCAATTCTTTTTTAGGTTAATGACATTTTCTGTTCCTAATGCAACAATATTGATGGTTTGTACATTTTAATAGAACGTTTAATAGAACGTAATAACATTATACATATAGCTCATTTAGGCCGATCCTTTGTCCTTTTGAGCTGAATTATCCTACTGTCAAGTGTCATGGAACTGGACACCCGAGATAAGGGTATTAAGAGGATTAAAATGATGATTCAAGGGACCTTTACAATCGATAAAAATGTGTGATTAAATATTTGAATCGATGGACAGCACGAGCTGGAATATAATACAACGTTTATGTTTTGGCCCTATTCTATTCTATTCTATTCAAGCATCGCTGATAATGAAATCTCATTTATTTATCCCAAAAACATGTGTATGTGGTGGTGGGAGGCTCACTGACCGGCCCAGTGGCCAATGACCTCAGACAAATCTGGCCCTGTGTAAAAAGTAACTGAAGAGCCCTGGTCTAAAGTTACATTAGTGCCTGTGGGCCTATCCCATAACGCAGATCAGATGATGCATTATGTCTCTTCAAAGGCATGGAGTCGCTCACGGGTAGATCGATATGAGGCTCAGTGACGCCCCCTGGAGATGTTGAAGGAGCTGAGCTGATTGTCCGAGCAGCAGAGGTTCATATGTTATGGTGAACAACGCCATCTGGTGGTAAAAAGGAAAAACGTTTGAATATGTAAACGTCTCAGATGCGTGAAAGGATGAAAATGTAGCCAAAATAGCTTGACAACAGTGTTAATTTTGACAACATATTTTAATTTAGTTTTAGTCTTAGTCTTCTGACGAAAATGTAATTCGATTTTAGTCTAGTTTTAGTCGACTAAAATTGCAAGTAAATTTTTTGCATTGATAATATTCATCATAATCATATTTAATCTTGTTCCTCGGCTTCATGGAGCTGCTCCACATGAACAAAGCTCAGAGCTGATCCTTTGGCAGAGAATTTACATGATCTGAGGCTCTTTCAGACGCTCAATAGAAGTTTGGATGATTTTAGTCTCTCCTTTTCATTTATATTTAGTCTTATTTTAGTCGACTAAAATATCTCCACATTTTAGTCATAGTTTTAGTCGTCAAAAATATCACTTTGACTAAAATTAAGATTAAATATTTTAGTTGACGAAATTAACACTGCTTGACAATGACATACAATTAAAAAGGCATTGATCTATAGA
The DNA here is from genome assembly GCF_951799975.1 of Gobius niger. Lineage (NCBI taxonomy): Eukaryota > Metazoa > Chordata > Actinopteri > Gobiiformes > Gobiidae > Gobius > Gobius niger. Next base: position 42,806,447 of record NC_136853.1, read on the forward strand.
GCAAGTTCATACACAAGGAAATTCAAAGTGCTTCACAGTTGTGTAAGATCAAATCAATCCTTAAAACATCCAACATAAAAATGAATGAATTACAAGTAAAAGGCAAGAATGCAGTTAAAGTACTTTCAGTTGTCATATACACAGGTAAAAAACAAAGAACTGTTTTCAGCCTGGATACAAAAGTATAAACAGTAAATAACTAAGTAAGGGCGGCACGGTAGTACAGCGGTTAGCGCTCGTGCTTCACAACTAGAAAGTCCAGGTTCGATTCCCACTAGGGACGGGTGGAGTTTGCATGTTCTTCCCGCGTCTGCGTAGGTTTCCTCCAGGTACTCCGGTTTCCCCTACCACTAAAAACTTGTACAATAGGTGAACCTCCAGCCAGGTGTTTGTGACCGCCAGCCTGGCACATCATGGAGATGGGTCCCCGAGCGCTGACCCACTGCTCCTACAGGTCGCCCCAGCGGTATTGAGGACGGGTCAAATGCAGAGAATGAATTTCCCTACGGGGATTAATAAAGTATACCTTAACCTTAAGTAAACAGATATTCAAAAAAAGAAAGTGTTAGTCAGTGTTAGCAGTGCAGGTTTACATCATAGTGCAAGTGGTTGATAAAGTGACACAGATAAGTGATTTAAATACAGGGATTATTGCTTGTATTCTGCAATGGGGTTATTGCACATGTTTCTTTACAGTCTAACAGCAGTGGAGACGAAGGCCCTGCTGCCCCTCCATCGTGTTATCCATGATAGAGATGAGCTTAGAGCTTAGCTAACACCCTCCTGTCACTCACCTCCTTCAGAGTCCAGCCCAGGGACGGAGCTGGCCCTCCTGACCAACTTGTTCAGTCTGTTTTTTAAAAAGCTTATATTAAATACATGCCAATATATTTCTTTTTATAACTTGAAATCGTCTTACATCAAACCCCACTTCACTGTTAGAAGAACAACTCAAAGTATCACCTAATTCGTTTTTTATTTTTATTTTTTTTATTCAAATACAAACAAAAAAGGTACAGCGTAAAGACCTCACTATGTTCAGTGCACATATTAAAGATTTTTTTTTTTTTTTTTTTAAAGAACATGGGGCAGGTTATATATTGTATAAATTCACATTATTAAAAAAAATATGTAAAGGGGCATTTCATTCTATAAGATTGTCTATAAAAGAAGACATTTTTTTCTGCATTTTGAGTGTTGATCAATAATAAAGATTTATAAAAAAAAAGTTTCAGCTCATTCCTCCAATGAGTAATGTTAGGTTTTGTCTTGAAAAAAACGACATTTATGTATATAGTGTTTGCTTAACAAAATTATATTATTAAGACCGAAATCATGATGATTATTGTGAAAAACACCATATTTTACATCATTAATTGTTTGATTGATAATCTGAGTTCCTTTGGAGACAATCCAATGTTGAAGTTCCAGCCAAAACCTTTAGACTCACAAACACAAACAAAAAAGATGATCTAAATCTTCTGGTTCACTTTCACAAAAGCTACAGTTTCCTACATCCATTTTAAATCTCTGTTTTAAAAAACTACTAGTTGGATAAAAAGTATCACCTAATTGTTATATTAAACGTATATACGAGCGATCGCTGTTATTGTTTACTTCCGCAATTTTCACCGGATGTTTGGCAGGCAGCTGATGCAGACAGGCCTCTAACTCGGTTTTATAAAATGATAGATCTGTTACAGAAGCAAGAGAAGCAACGCCCTGTTTATGGACATTGTTTTTTGCTGATTATAGGATTTTAATAAAGGTTAGTGCTAGATCGTCTGCTCCGGAGGGACAGTCTGCTGTGAAAACGTGAGATATCATGACACAAATTAAGGTTAGGGCCAGGGAAATGGTTAACCTCTTAACTCCCGCCTGAACCGAGAGGATCTTTTTCCTCACATTTTTTTGTTGGGTGTTCAACTCATTTTTGTAACTTTTTTGTAATTTTTTATCACAATTTTTATAACATTTTTGTGTCCATTTTTTCGTCAATTTTTAATCAATTTTTTGTCACATTTTTGTCACATTTTTGACATTTTTTCGTCAATTTTTCGTCAATTTTTAATCAATTTTTTGTCACATTTTTGTATTTTTTTTGTCATTTTTTATCACATTTTTGTAATTTTTTTGAAACTGTTTTTTTTTTTTTTTGTCATTTTTATCATATTTTTGTCACTTTTTTGTATTTTTTTTTGTCATTTTTTATCACATTTTTGTAATTTTTTTGTCACTTTTTTGTATTTTTTTTGGTCTTTTTTTTATCACATTTTTGTAAATTTTTTTGTCACATTTTGTTAAATTTTTGTCATTTTTTCGTCCATTTTTCGTCCATTTTGTATCAATTTTTTGTCAATTTCTTGTGACATTTTTGCCACTTTTTCATACATTTTTCGTCACTTTTTTGTCAATGTTTTCTCACTTTTTTTGTCCCATTTCCATCATTGTTTTCGTCTCAGCTTTTTTCCAGAAGCTTTTGGACTGGGGTAAAGCCAAACTGGAGAAAATGTGCTCGGTTCAGGTGGGAGTTAAGGGGTTAACTTTAAGGATTAGGATTATTTGTATTTTTAGACAAACCAACTCATAGATCTATACAAACTCACAGCAGACCATCCCTCCGGAGCATACGATCTAGCACTAACCTTTAATAAAATGTGTATCAAATATGAAAACGTAAAGGTTAGTGCTAGATCGTCTGCTCCGGAGGGACAGTCTGCTGTGAAAACGTGAGCTATCATGACACAAATTAAGGTTAGGGCCAGGGAAATGGTTAACCTCTTCACTCCCGCCGGAACCGAGAGGATCTTTTTCCTCACGTCATCAGATTTTTTTTCCAACATTTTTTTGTTGGGTATTAAACTCATTTTGTAACTTTTTTGTCATTTTTTATCACATTTTTCGTCGATTTTCAATCAATTTTTTGTCACATTTTTGTTTTGTTTTTTGTCATTTTTTATCACATTTTTGTAATTTTTTTGAAACTGTTTTGTATTTTTTTTGTCATTTTTATCACATTTTTCGTCAATTTTCAATCAATTTTTTGTCACATTTTTGTATTTTTTTTGGTCATTTTTTATCACATTTTTGTAATTTTTTTGAAACTGTTTTGTATTTTTTTGTCATTTTTATCACATTTTTGTAACTTTTTTGTATTTTTTTTTGTCATTTTTTATCACATTTTGTAATTTTTTTGTCACTTTTTTGTATTTTTTTTGGTCTTTTTTTAATCACATTTTTGTAATTTTTTTGTCACATTTTGTCACATTTTTGTCATTTTTTCGTCAATTTTTCGTCCATTTTGTATCAATTTTTTGTCAATTTCTTGTGACATTTTTGCCACTTTTTCAAAAAATTTTCGTCACTTTTTTGTCAATGTTTTCTCACTTTTTTTGTCCCATTTCCATCATTGTTTTCGTCTCAGCTTTTTTCCAGAAGCTTTTGGACTTGGGTTAAGCCAAACTGGAGAAAATGTGCTCGGTTCAGGTGGGAGTTAAGGGGTTAACTTTAAGGATTAGGATTATTTGTATTTTTAGACAAACCAACTCATAGATCTATACAAACTCACAGCAGACCGTCCCTCCGGAGCATACGATCTAGCACTAACCTTTAATAAAATGTGTATCAAATATGAAAACGTAAAATGCCTACCGCGGCCAACGGATGTGACGTCGGTGTGCTTTCATGCCACAACACTAGGGGGCAGTAGCGACATCCGTCACCCGCAAAGCATGTTGGGTGTTTTTTGAGCCATAAATAGTAACGTGACTGCTACGTTTCCTAACACAGCCTTTTTGGAGTTACTACGTGCGGACGTGTCAGGATAGTTTAGTTACTTTTCAAGTGTTTAACTTTTCAAATCCGGTTGTTTTTGCCACACAGATAATCAGAGTGTCGTGTTTTTTGCTTTAAACAAGTTTCACCCCGTCTGGTTATCGGAGATTTTTTTCGTTTTTCGACACACGGCAGAAATTTTTTCGTCTTTTCCTCGACTTCTGCGGACTGCGATGTGTCGTGAAACAATGGATATCAAGAAAGATGCTCTAAAATCAGACTGTCTGCGCAGAATTGTGAGCCCCGGCGGCAGGTTCGGTTTGAGGCTCTTCCGCCATTCCGTTCGCCGCGACGAGGCCCTCCGCGGCGTCGTCAAATCCACCATCCGGAAATACCTCCACAGAGAAAAGAAGCGGGCACACTTCGCCAAACTCGCCCAAAACGCCACAGAAACCGCGAGGACGAAGGGGGAGGAAACTCACCGGATACGGGGAGAAGAATCCGGCGCTGCGGCCTTGTTGCTGCTCCTCCCCCCGCCGGGCGCCATGGCTCCCGCGAACACCACGCAGTATCTCATGGGTCAGTTTTACGAGGATTCGCAACAAAACGACAACATAACGAGTTTGCAAAGCGAGGAGCTCGGGTCACAGCAGGAAATCGACACAATAGACAGTTACGATGCTTGTCTTTCCTTCCAGCAGCGGGACTTTGACGCGCAGTTCGCCACGCTTTGGTAACCCCCGGATACGGACCGTGCGCGTGTGGCCTCCATGAAACCGCCCCGACCACTTTTTGGGGGGAGAAACAATGACTCGGATTGTTTGGCAAAGGTGTGAACTGCTAGGCTTTTGTTAACATGATGTAAAAGTTGTGTGATGAAAGTTTGCACTGTGTTGATGGCGCATGATTTCATGGTTGGGCTTTTTGTCTACAGCGAAAGCCGACAGGGGGCGCCACTGAGCCCCGCCTCGCCTGCCCAGTGGAGTGAAACGCCCCTCGGATATGGCCCGGTATGAAATGACAGGTAAAAGGTTTAAAAAAAGAGAGAGAGACCGTGGTGGTAAAGTACTGCCGACTGTACAGAACAAAAGTGCTTTCTGCTGTCACTGTCTGTCTGAGCCTCTTCCAGGTCTGCGTCGCCCTGATGAACAGTTACACGCGCCCCGGAGCGAGTTGTCACGTGGCCGAGCCTTGGCCAAACCGAAGGTGACATGTGTAGTTGCTGCAATACGTGTTTGAATGTGCGGAAGTGACGTGGAGCTTCGTGATATGTAACTTAATTTGTTTTGAATGAAGTGGATAAAGGATGTTAATAAAGGCGCTTGTGTTGATTTAACCCTGTTTTTTCCTTTTTATTTAAGGTCTTCTAATAAAATTACACCGAGCAATAATGAAGTCTGCAGGTTTCCAGTTGTAACCAGGACAAATAAAAACTCGTATATTGCTTTTTTTTTTTTAACCTGAAGTAGTTACCGTATTGTAAGTGGCCTAAAATAATTCCCTTTTTAGACACTGACTGGACTTTTACATTTTCTTGCCCCATTTATCATCTGACCATTACTCAAAACCAGAGGCATGTTGTAGCCTACCGTTACGTTTAAAGGAGCTATCTTTGATTTTATTTTTTGATTTTTTTTTTATGTTGTTGGAATAAAATTTGTTTTGTCCTTTAGTATATGGTGAAAGCAGACATCAAAACAATACTGGTTTTAAAGCCTTTTAAACAGTCATAAAATGTCAGGCTATAGGCATGTTTTACAGTGAAGTGAAATCTGGTTAAAACTCAGTCCCTGTGACGAATTTTGATGTTGAAAACGCATTAGGAAAGTTTGAGATGAGTTTGGACCAGAAAATTTGAAATTTGAGTGACCGTTTGTACAAATAGGTATAGCTTTTTTAATAAACTTTTTATAGCACGTTTCTAACGGTTACAAAGTGCTTCACTAAAAATGTGCTTAACTATTTGAAGAAATTTTACTTAGAGTACATCATTTCATACTTTTTGAATTTTTTTCAGCTTTTTTTTTTAAAAATATACTTTTTTTTTTTATTTAACCAGGAAAGTCCCATGAGAATGAAAACCCAATTTGCGAGGAAGTCCTGGCCAAGAGGCAAAACCACAGCAACACCCAACAATATGTATATTTAAACTGTAAAAAAATAGACGGTACAAATTGAAACAAAAGGATTCTAGTATCTGTACCCGAGTAAATATTGACTTTCTACATAGGTACATATTTAACTGGCAAATGCTTCATTTTTATAAATAAACTAGCCTATAGTTTCTTTCTCCTTATTCTTTATTTTCAGTATTTCCATGCCATAGTCTTGGAGATTCTTTGGAAATATCACAAATTCCATATGATTTTGTGTCACACAATTTATGGCGTCATTGAAAATAAACCAGACATTTACACTCAGTTACTCTGTAGAACTAGTCATTTTCACTTTTACGTAATTACATATGTTAATTTTGGCTACTCTACCCACTTCTGCACATGTGAGTCTGTCTATTGTGAAATCCATGAACCTTTATAATTACAGACGTCACAGCCGGCAGTTCCTGGTGTTCCCACAAAGGGGCAGTATTGCCCAAAGAATGTTCATCCTATTTTCTTTTTTTTAATTGAGTGGGTTCATTTTGGTACAGTAAGCCCATTCGTTCCATCATACTTTTGTAGTGACTGAGCAATTCTCTAAAGATGATTCTATTGAGAACAGGGTCAAGGTACTGCTCAAACTCAAATGAAGAGGTTTCTTCCTTGGCATTTAAACATGCCTTGCTTTGCCAAGACTGCACCTAAATAACTGAATTGAAGCAGTAAAATATAAATCATGCCGGTTACAGTGTGGTGCATGAAGAGACCTTATTTTATAGCTTCATTCACTACATTCACAAGATAATTGCTAGTTTGTTGATGGGCATTTTGAACTCTTGTCAATGTCCAGGGCCAGATTTAAGTAAAATGGGCCCCGGGGCTAAAGTTTTTTCAGGGTCCCCCATATACTATATGTCTGTCTGATTTCTCTCGCTCTACAATGACAGGATGAATTAATGAATTTTTAAAATTTAAACATGCACAAGTAACTTCTAGTACTAGAATATAAAAATAATTACCCCAATTTGAGTTCCGTGGCGCTCGCAGAAGAACCTTTGCTACTGCCAGACTGGTGGGGGGACTCATTTTAAAGGGGGCTCTGAGGGTCCTCCTACACAGATCTTTTTTTTTTTAATTGTGCAATTTGGTACATTCTCATGCATTTTAACAGACCAATAGGTACATATATTTTTTTTTACCAGTGTCAACTCAAAGAAAAAGGCTCAGACCTTGTTTAGAACTGATTTAGACCTGTTTTGGTCTTGGTTTAGTCTTGGTTTAGTCCTGGCTTAGTTCTGGTTCAGACCTGGTTTAGTCTCGGGTAAAAAGTCATCTGATTAAGCCTTACATGTGAGGGAGTCTGCAAAGACAGAGGGAACTCTCCTTTTCTCCTTATGCCCATGGGCCCTTCAGCCTGCTGGGCCCCTGGGTTTAGCCCCTGTAAGCCCCTGCATAAATCAGGCCTTGTCAACGTCAATGTTATTTATAAAGCACATTTAAAAACAGCCTCAGTCAACCAAAGTGCTGAACAGGTACAGGAAAATATGTACAATAACTTAAACTGAGGTAATATAAAACTCTTGAGAAAACAAGGCAAATCATTCAAATTGGTGTAGATTTCAGCCCCATTCAAGGTGACACAAGTCTCTCTTTATGCTCGATGTGTAGGAAGGAAAAACATGTTTTCTTTTACCCCTCCTATGAAAACAATCTGCTGATAGTTTACGCTACATTTTGATTGCATTGCTCAGGAATTTGGGGAGTGTCGGGACTCGGGAGGAGGTTTCTAATTGCTCTGTGGAGTGATTGGCATTAAAGACACATCCTTGTTATGTAATCACATTGTAGTCGGGCTTCAAAGGGCTCAGCACTAAAGCTGAAGTTACCTCACTTAAGTGGAGGATCGTCAGTATCACAGCGACGTTGACTAAAAAAAACTACTTTCTGTTGCGTACAAAGACTGAATATAGAAAACTCGATCCTTGTGGAATAATTGAATCATGTTTGTGCATTACATTTATTTGTAACAATAACATGTAAAACGTTTTTACCTCATTCATGTAATGACACTTTGCTATTAAAGGGATATTTCAGGATTTTTGACATAGGGCCTCATTTCCTAATTATCCAGAGTGTTGTTGATTTCTGGAGATATTTTGTTTTGTAATTCATGCAGTTCTTATATTTGAAGAGCTGTGTGGCGCTAGGCTAGTGCACGTCTATGGTATCAGCTAGCCTGCATTAAAAACAGTCTGACTCCACAGAGCACCTGAGGCAAATCACTTATAACACCAGACTAACCATATAAATGTTTGTGTCAAAAGAATAATTTTTTGAATATAACTGACCTTGTATCACATGAATTACAGCATTTTGAGGGACTATTTTCTAGCAGATCACTCCGCCGCTGCGTAGCTTATACAACCACGAAGCTGATGCTGCTCAAATATAAATGCAAAACAGTTTGAATGATTCTATTGACACAGACATTTATATGGTCAGTCTGGTGTTATAAGTGCTTTACCTCAGCTGCACTGTGGAGCGGGTCAGACTGTTTTTAATGCAGGCTAGCTGATACCATAGATCAGGGGCGGACTGGCCATACGTCCATTCTGGAAGAGCACAGAAGGGCCACTGGCTCTAGGGCCACCGGCCTGGCCTCTCACTTTACCTTACACTTACCCTGGGCGTAACCGAGCTTTACCCAAATCTAAAAGCTTAAAAGAAAAGCATCCAAAAACAAAAATGTGCTGGAAAAGCAACAAAAACACGACAAAATGTGACGAAAAAATGACGACAAAGCAATGAAAAAAGCAATGAAAAAACAACAAAAACATGACAAAAAAAACAACAAAAAACAAGAGACGGAAACACAACGAAAAAGTGACAAAAAAGTAATGAAAAAGCAGCAAAAAGCAGCTAAAACATGACAAAAATGCAGCACTTTTCTAGATTGTAGCTTTCAAATGAGGCGTTACAGTGTTGCTCTCCAGTCAAGAAGCCTTTAGATTTGGGTAAAGCCGAACTGGAGAAAATGCTCTCGGTGATGGCGGGTGGTAAGAGGTCGACATATGTCTTTGTGGAAGTGTCGCATTTACACTAATTTGGACCAGGCTGACCAGAGTCCAGGGCTGTTTTTCAGTCCCAGTCCGCCCCTGCCATAGACATGCACTAGCCCAGCGCCACTAAGCTCTTCAAATATAAGAACGGCATGAATTTAAGAAAAAAATATCTCCAGAAATCAACAACACTCTGGATAACTAGGAAATGAGGCCCTATGTCACAAATCCTGAAATATCCCTTTAAAGGGGCGAGATGCAAGTTTGTCATTTTATGCTCACTGCTGCCACCTCAGGTCTTCTGTGTAACTGCAGCTTCTATATGAAGCTCGTGCATGACGTCACTTCGGACCCGAATTAACACCTTTTTGAGCGACAGTGCAGGATTTTAGAGACATTCTACACATTAGAAACATGTAGGGGGAGGATAATACATAATTTTAACATTTTTAAACTCTGTATAGTCCCTTTAAGGAATTAGCCTTAAGTTTTTTTTTCTCTCTTTTATTTTTCTTAGTTTTAGTCAGCTCTACCTACCCTCAACTGGTCACACACTAACATGTTATTGGACCATATTCACTGTGACATTGTTTTCTGTCCTGTGTTGTTTTCATTTTTCACATCTTGCATTGATGATGGGAGAGTGTGACCGCTGTGCAAAGCCTTCTCCAGCACATCCTTAAGATTCTCAATGGGGTTACGCTCTGGACTCTGCAGCGGCCAATTCATGTGTGAAAATCAAAAATCATATTGGAATACTCTTTTTCCTCTTCTTTTTCCCCGTTCTATAGCTGTAGTACATCCACGCAAACACATACTGGTCCAACGTGACTCTTGTGTGTCTGAAGATGAAAGTGTGAAGAGGTGAAGGAGACTGCGCAGTGACCTTCATGGTTAAGCCCAGGGGATATGGCCTATATTGAACATGTTAACATGCTCCTGATCAGTCAATACAGAAACAAAAGTACATGCTCTTACAATGGTACAAAATACACCCAAAAAGTGCCATTTATCGTTGCCAAGACTGTTTAATTAATCATAGAACTATCTGAACTGGACTGATTGCACTGAGAATGTGTCACTTCTTTTTTTTTATTTTAGCATAATATATAGATGCGCCAATCCATCTTTTTTGCTTTTCGATTTGGCGGTTTGAGTATCTGCTGATATCCAATATTGAAAGTGAATGGTCCTTGTGTCTCCAGAGTCAGATCAATTCGGTGTTTTCTTTTCTTGTCATGATGTTACTGATCAATTATATCTATTAATAAACTAATGGAAAAATATTTAACAAGGATCACTGGATTTTTTTTTACCCTAATCCTTGGGAAAGGCTATTTTACATTAGGCTCATTTAACAACTCACATGAAGTGATCTGATCATTACAACTTGTGCGTTAAAAAATATGTCAGTGAGATTTAGTTGGTGAAAGTTGTGTTTTTAAAACAGGAAGAGCCAAAACAAGTATCGGATATTTGAGCCAATACCCGATATTGTATTTTTTCCAGTATCGGCTCCGACGGGAGGTGTTCCAGGCATGTCCTATTGGCAGGAGGCCTTGTGAAGGACCAAGGACATGCTAGAGCTGGGGTCCTCAAACTTTTTTCTTCTGGGGGCCACATTATCGTTCCTGACTGTGATGGGGGCCTGGGCCTGGTTGGCTATAACATAGAATTGTGTGACCCAGACCAAAATGCCTCTTTGTGAAGTAGAGATTACCAGCCTGGCGCAGTCGTCCACACTTCTATATCCACAAGATCAACACTTGATTCCAGGCACATATTTGTTTAGCTGTAGTGGTTTGCAAAAATAGCAATCAAGTCTTCACACTTTGTTTTAATTTGAAATTTGCATTGTGCTTTACAAGCCTGTGTCACAAGTTTCTCAAAGTTAGTCATTATTCATTCACTCCATACTCTGTGGTGTTAAGCTTCATTTACCACGTGGCTGTAATGTGTTGTTTATATCCTGATCTCTTATGTCAGTGCCTCTGCTGGACACGTGTGGAATTCTTTTTTATTTATTTAAGTTGCCCCCTAGTGGCTGTAATGAGTACACTGGTTATTTGGTTTAAAAAAATCTCTGCTCAGACACCGCCTCCACAACCCCGTCCCGGATAAAACGGAAGAAAATGAATGGATGGGCTTATCGACAACAAACTGAAGTTAATTTTGTTGAATTAGAGCAGCCATTGGACAAGTCCGGGACATCGTGGACCCCTTATTGATCAGAAAATCTCTCCCCCCAAATCATAATAGTTTACTCCATTCAAAGGGATTTTTTTTAATAATTTTACAGCTAAAATGACATAGAAAGTAGCATCTAGTAATGACAGTAGGCTAAATACTGGTTTAAACTGGTGCATGTGTCTAGATAATTGCATTTTTCCTATCAAAATGAACTTTTTTCATTGTACTTGTTTTGCAGACAAGCTTTGGGGGCCCCCCTGAAGTGCCCCCTGGACCCCACTTTGGGAACCACTGAATTATTATTTTTCTTTTTCTTTTGAGAGAGGTTTTTATAGGCTATTGCAATGCTTGTATATTCTGTATGTCAACTGAAATGAAAATTATCTTAAAATATGTTACAAGAAGAACTTTTTTTTTTTTTGTAAAGACAATTTTGTTCATTATTTTGCTTGAATTAGTATAGCCTGGTTCAATCTGAGGGTAGAAACAGGGGCGGACTGGCCATATGTCCATTCTGGAAGAGCACAGAAGGGCCACTGGCTCTGGGGCCACCAGTCCCGCCTCAACTGAGCTTTACCCAAATCTAAAAGCTAAAAAGGAAAAGCATCAAAGTAGCGAGAAAAAGAGGATGAAAACAAAACAAAAATGTGCTGGAAAAGCAACAAAAAAGTGACAAAAATGTGATGAAAAGGCAACAAAAACATGAGAAAAACACGGACAAAAAAAATACAAAAACGTGATAAAAACAAAACATAAAATGATAATAATGAAAAAAAAAAAATGACAAAAATGACGTGACAAAAAGTTACCATCACTTTTGTAGGTCTTAGCTTTCAAATGAGGCGTTACATTGTTGCTCTCCAGTCGAGAAGCTTTTAGAGGGTAAAGCCCAGTTTAAAAAAAATATGAATCTAAAAAGGATTTCCGTGGAGTATGGTGCGCCACAAGGTTCAATTTTGGGACCATTATTATTTATTTTTTATATGAATGATTTTGCTTCTGTTTCTATGACCACCTTTCCCGTTCTTTTTGCTGATGATACCAATAAAAAATAAAATAAAAATAAAAAGTCGACCTGGGGAAAATGCACTCGGTTGAGGCGGGTGGTTAGAGGTTAAAATATATATTTGTGGAAGTGCACAATTACGCTAATTTGGGCCAGGCTGGTCAGAGTCCAGGGCTGTTTTTCAGTCCCAGTCCGCCCCTGAGTGGAAAGAAAGGAAATCAATACAGTACATACATTTTACAAACAAACCTTCACAGCTGTCATTAAATGCTTTGTCACATTTAGTCCTTTCCATGTGGAAGAGTACGTATATATCTACAGGGAAGTGCACAGCTTCCAAATCACGAGTGACATAACTCTCTACCCTCCCTCTGAGCGCTGCGAACTTATTACATCATCTCTGTCCAAGACAAGCGTGCACACAGAGTCTAAAATAGGACAAGGAGAAGGGGGCAGAGCCGTTCCCCTCTGGCCCTTCGGGAGTTCACCCCTCTGTAGTGCTGTGCTTCATTAGTCAAAACAGACCCGGGCCACAAACTAAGGCATGTTTGTTCTGCCGCTATTTCCGTCCACACAGCCTCCATTTCAGACAAACTCTTCCACAGAGACCTGGCCGGGCGGTGAGGCCACTGACCCAACCGTGCCAGGCAGGAATACACTATGCAATATTGAAATACATAAGATATTACATTGTCCCATAGAGAACAAGCAACACAATAAACAATCACAGAAACTTAAAGCAAAGCAACATTAAACGAAGTATAAGTGAGGTGAGGTGGGCGTACTGGCCATGTGTCCGTTCTGGAAGAGCACAGAGGGGCCACTGGCTCGAGGGCCACCGGTCCCCCCTCAACCGAGCTTTACCCAAATCTAAAAGCTAAAAAGAAAAGCATCAAAATATAGCGAGAAAAAGAGGATGAAAACATGAGAAAAACACGGACAAAAAAACACAACAGAAAATGATAGAAAAAATAATTAAAAATTCAACAAAGATGTGACAAAAACTAAACCAAAGAGTGACAAAGATTCAACAAAAATGTGACAAAAATTCAACAAAAATTTGACAAAATCTCAACAAAAATGGAACAAAAACTCAACCAAAAAGTGACAAAAATTCAACAAAAAAATACAAAAATTCAACAAAAAGTGACAAAAAAATCAACCAAAAAGTGACAAAAATTCAACAAAAATGTGACAAAAATTCAACAAAAATGGAACAAAAACTCAGCAAAAATGTGACAAAAACCCAACCAAAGAGTGACAAAAATTCAACAAAAATGTGACAAAAATTCAACAAAAATGTGACAAAAATTCAACAAAAATGTGACAAAAATTCATCAAAAATGGAACAAAAACTCAGCAAAAATGTGACAAAAATTCATCAAAAATGGAACAAAAACTCAACCAAAAAGTGACAAAAATTCAACAAAAAAATAAAAAAAATTCAACAAAAAGTGACAAAAAATCAACCAAAAAGTGACACAAATTCAACAAAAATGTGACAAAAACTCAACAAAAATGGAACAAAAACTCAACCAAAAAGTGACAAAAATTCAACAAAAATTCAACAAAAACTCAGCAAAAATGTGACAAAAATGCAACAAAAAGTGACAAAAACTCAGCAAAAATGTGGCAAAAATGCAACAAAAATTGACCAAAAAATCAACAAAAAAAATACAAAAATTCAACAAAAAGTGACAAAAAACTCAACCAAGAAGTGACAAAAACTCAACAAAAAAAATACAAAAATTCAACAAAAGGTGACAAAAAACTCAACCAAAAAGTGACAAAAATTCAACAAAAATGTCACACAAAAGAAAAAGAAAAAAAAACATACAAAAGGTGAAACAACACAGCAGCAGCGCGAGGAAAAAGGTCAGTTTTGTGGGTCTTAGCTTTCAAATGAGGTGTTGCACAGCCAAAAGAGGACAGAATGCATTTGGTTAAGGCGGGTGGTAAGAGGTTAAAATATGTATTTGTGGAAGTGTCACAATTACGCTAATTTGGGCCAGGCTGGTCAGAGTCCAGGGCTGTTTTTTCAGTCCCAGTCCGACCCTGCACAAAGTAATACATTGAGCATATTTACAAGCCAAAATCTACATTTATTAGTCTATAATTACATATTTTTTAACTGGTTTACCTACATTCTCTAATTTTTTGGTTCATTTTTTCGATTTGAGGCACTTTGAATCAGCAAAGGGAGTAATTAAGCCATTCAAAAACATCATTAAATAGAGCGCAATCAACTCAACACAAATACATTTAATTAACATATATGAAGTATCCGCATTGTACTGGAAATGTAGCTGTTTCCTTTTTGTGTTGATCATTGTCAAATACTGTGTCCCGCCGTGAGAGGAAGTTCTCTATAAACGGGGAGGCTGTAAACTATGTCAAGGACAGACAAATCTAGTTCACCGTGAAGTAGATTCAAGTCCTGTTTTAATCAGAGCTGCCAAGAGTCCTGCAAACATGAGGACGCCGTGGCAAATTGTTTCTGATCTAATCCTGGAAAATGCATGAGCTGCTTCCTTTATATACGCTTATTAGATATTTGTTACACATGTACTGTAGGACGATTTCAATAGTCATATTTGCAAAATAAAACTAAATTTAAAAAGATGGGAAAGAGGAATGCAACATTAGGTTACACTTTACATTACGGGCCGGTAAGTCCGTGGTACTTATAGTGGTAATTACTAGTAATGACAGTGGTATTTACAGTGGTAATTACAGTGGTAATTACAGTGGTAAGTACTAGTATTTACAGTGATAATTCTAGGTTATTATTGTGGTACTAAAAGTCATAATTACTAGTCATTAGGGGTTAGGGAGACACCACAGTATCTCTCATTACTAAGAGATACAGTGGTAACTCTTAGTAATGAAGGTCATACTTCTAAGTACTTTGATACTTCAAATGATAGTTTCTAGTAGTTTCAGTTATACATCTATGGTACTTATTGGTAATTCAAGGATACCACAGCAGCAATTAGGTAGTAAATGTGGTACTTCTACAAACAGACGTAATTATTGTGTGACGATAAAACAACATAAAACAGCATTAGAGAAAACAAGACGTACAACCTTCATTACTAAGAGTAACCACTGAATCTAGAAGTACATACCTTGTAATTCTCACTATAGCATCCTTTAAGTACAATAAGTACCTAGAATGACCACTGTAATTACCACCATAAGTACCATTGTAAGTACCACTGTAACTACCACCGTAAGTACCAGTGTAAGAACCACAATAAGTACCTAGAATTACCACTGTAAATACCAAGGACTTACCGGCCCGTTATGTAAAGTGTTACCCAACATTATATAAACTTTATAGGGCGATGGAGGGTCCTGATAACATAACAGTTGAGAACCACTGACCTAAGTGCTCATTACCATTGAGTTAAGATTAAGATGCACCTGATTGCAGAAGTTTAATTTTTCATACTTGCATTGTATTTATTTATACTATGATGGTACTATTTACTGTATTATGATGGTCAGTCAGTTGTACAGAGATGATGTACGTGCTCTTTTTATTCTAACAGAACCCTGAACTAACCAGGCACCTGTAACCTGCTAACAATGGCAACACTAGGGGGACGCCATTGCTGTAGTACCTCCATATCGCCGCTAGTCTCCCATTGGAATGCATTGCGCTTTAGACACGTTAAAAACAACTTTAAAGCCTGGTTTCTAATTTTCTTAAACTTTCAAGAGCCAGATATTCCTCCCGTGATTACGCAGGGTTGGCTACAATAAAAGAAAATGTAGAAATCTCGTACTATTAAGGGCCAGACTGTTAGCATTGGAGCTGCGCGAACTACACGTCACGCAAGGGCCAAGTCTACAGCGAAGATCCCGCCCTTATGTTCTTTTTAGGGACAGCTTGGGAGGGGGAGTCTGTAAACCTGCCATGATTTCCCCCTCCAGCGTAGTCATTGTGGCAAACAGTGAGGAGTGAGGAGGAGACGTAGACCTATGCCTACTAAGCGAGCACCCGAATGATCCTAGGAGCTATGTTGTTGGGGTCTCCTGTGGCAAACAGGTCCTAGTTGGTCAGACAAAGAGGACCGTGGACCCACCACCTGCAGGAGGAGCCATGAGGGGCTGGTGCAATGTGATTTGGGCAGCTCGAACAGTTGCCCCCACGACCCGGCAACGAACAAGTGGAAGAAGATGGATGGATGGATGGATGGGTGGATGGATGGATGGGTGGATGGGTGGATGGATGGGTAGATGGGTGGATGGATGGGTGGATGGATGGGTAGATGGGTGGATGGATGGGTGGATGGATGGATGGGTGGATGGGTGGATGGGTGGATGGATGGGTAGATGGGTGGATGGATGGGTGGATGGATGGGTAGATGGGTGGATGGATGGATGGATGGATGGATGGATGGATGGATGGATGGATGGATGGATGGATGGGTGGATGGATGGATGATGCTAAATTATTCTTATTATCGTATTAGGGGCCAGAGTCTGCCCTACACCCTGAGGACCCTGTCTTATGCAGTGTTAATTTCGTCGACTAAAATATTTAGTCTTAATTTTAGTCAAAGTGATATTTTTGACGACTAAAATCGGACTAAAACTAAATTAAAAGTTTCTCATGAGACTAAAACTGTGACTAAAATGTCCAGATATTTTAGTCGACTAAAATGAGACTAAATAAAAATGAAAAGGAGAGACTAAAATCATCCAAACTTCTATTGACCGTCTGCAAGAGCCTCAGATCATGTAAATTCTCTGTTAAAGGAGCAGCTCTGAGCTTTGTTCATGTGGAGCAGCTCCATGAAGCAGAGGAACCAGATTAAATATGATTATAATGAATATTATCAATGCAAAGTCGACTAAATTTGTCTTAAATTTAGTCGACTAAATTTACTTGCAATTTTAGTCGACTAGAACTAGACTAAAATTGAAGATATTTTTTTGACTAAAACTAGACTAAAATCGAATTACATTTTCGGCAAAAGACTAAGACTAAATTAAAATATGTTGTCAAAATTAACACTGGTCTTATGGAGTGAAGGGGCAACTCCTAACGAGCTTCTACGACCGAATAGTGGCAAAACTATTTACTTAGATTTCAACACATTTGGATTTCAGTGATATTAACTTGGCTCGATCTCATGAAGATATCGTCTTCTTGGCAGGCAGCGCACAGATACAGGTGTGGCAGTGATGTCTCCCACGAGTTGAGCTACAAGCGGTCAGATGGCGTTCAGGGCGACAGGCTGTAAACAACAGATGGTCACGCCTTCACCTGAACAGTGTGTCGCTCACAATGCTCTTTTGTTTCTGTTCCTTAGTCGCGTCTGCTGCAGCTCAGCTTTTACCAAACCAGTGTGTATTGTATTGTCTCCCTTTCACTTTTCACCAGATCTTGAGGATATGTATAAAAACATCTTCAAAGGATCTTAAAGCATTTGTTCATGATAGATTTTTATCCATTAGCACTATTAGCTGTTTGTTTTCATCAGGGTTGACACTGTGAACTGGTCTCATTGTGATGTGACAGTTTTTTACGCAGTGACTGGAATGGGTGAAATGTACAGGGACACTACAATATTCTCACAGGCAAAAGTTTACCTGGGTTTTCACCTCAGCAAGAATTCCCCTTTAAACCACAAATCATAGATATGTCACAATTGAAATATATTTTAACTTTATTTAAAATCTGACAAAGTATGGCATAGTATTTCATGTTTAAAGGTGCACTATGCAACATTTTATGTAAAAAATATATAATATTATTATATTAATATATATATATATATTAAAGGGATTATACAGAGTTAAAATGATGTATTTTCCTCCCCGCACATGTTCCAGCAATGTCCTAATGTGTAGAATGAGCCCAGACCTGTTCACCACAACTGCCTCTAAAATCCTGCACTGTCACTCAAAAAGTTGTTCCCTCGGGTCCGAAGTGCCGTCATGCACGAGCTTAATATAGGCGAAATATAAACTTCTAAAACGTCTAAATCGGGTCCATATGGATGTTTATTCACAACAGATTGTTCAGTAGAAGCGGAAAAACAGCAGTCGTAGCAAGTGCTAGCTAGCGTAAGCATTAGCACAATTGTTAGCATTAGCACAATTAAATAACTCTGCTATTTATGGGCTGTTGAACCACTTTGCTCCTCTCCATGTCTTTGTATCTTTATTTATTAGAAAACTATATTCATAATTCAGCATTTGTTAAATATTTTTTTAATTTTTCTCCAGAGATGCCGTCTGTATCTATGCTTGGGTGGTGAGCATAGCGCCTTTACTTACCGTCCCGATGGCCTGTAGGACGCTCCAGGATCAATTGGTTTTTTTTTTGGTTTTCACTGCTGATTGAACCGTATCCATGGCTACATATACATTCCATTCCGAAAACCAAGCAGAAATCCTGAAAAACCTGAAACGAAATTGATCCTGAAGCATCATAGCTAACCACTCATACAGCCACAGGGTCACTGAAAGGTCAAATAACTCTGCATAGTGCACCAGTGGCGCAGTGGACAGGACCCTGGTTGTGTGGGTTAGAACTGTGTGGGTCATGGGAGCCAACCATCAGCTCCCTCATCAGGAAGGCCCAGCAGAGGATGTCAACCCTTCCGGGTTTCCTTAGCAGCATCCGAGAATGGGGCAATTGCAGACGACAAATTTCCCTACAAAGAAGATGAAGTGAACCTTTTACTTAGCTTTGTTTTGGAATAAGACATCAGGTAAAGTTAAAATACTGTAGTTTGAGGTTTTGAGCTTTTAATTGTATTGGTTTCCTATAAACATGCCTGAAGTATGTGGGAAGTGGGAAATCTTAACCAAGCCTCACTGAAGTCCTGGAAAATGGTCCCGGGATGCTGTACTGCTGTCGCTCATTGTGCCCACGTTGCCCACGTTGCCCCAGCGGCGCTGAAGGATGGCTCAGAAGCAGAGGAGCATTTCCCGACTGGGACACCTTAACTGCACATTCTCAAGAGCTCCAATCACTCTAATCTGTGATTTGTGTGTGGTTGGAGATGGTGCAGATGTATGGAGCCATGCTTCTGTCAGTCTGACCTTGCCTGCCAAACTAAATTTTTTCATAGATATTTCAAAGACATATAGTCAGGAAGTCTTTCCAAAAACGTCCTATTTACAAGGAACTTTCCAAAGCTGTTTCTTGCTCCGGTTTTAGGAATTACATTTTTTTCAAATGATTTAAAACAGACGAAAGAGCAGAAGAAAACATCGTATCACTCGCCGCGCACGCCATCTCTATTGTTTTGTTGAGTGATTGGACCGTGGATAAAATCGTGAAATGATGCGAGGAGCTGTCCAGACGGTTCTTCTTTCTAAGTCTAACCCAGAGGCATCTGTGACTACTAAAGTTTGCTTAAAGGAACAGGCCACCGTTTTTACCTACTGAGATATGTTCTTACTTAAATGGACTATAGGGAGTTTATAAATGTTAAAAGTAAGTATTTTCCTCCCCCTACATGTTCCAGCCATGTCCTAATGTGTAGAATGAGCCCAGACCTGTTCACCACAACTGCCTCTAAAATCCTGCGCTGTCACTCAAAAAGGTGTCACTTCGGCCCGAATTGCCGTCATGCACGAGCTTAATATAGAAGGTGCAGTTACACATATAGCCTGAGGTGGCAGTAGTGAGTATAAAATGGCGAACTTGCATCCAGCCCCTTTAACTTAGATGAGTTTATGCGTAACTGTCTTTGTGCGTGTCACGCAAATTTTGTTAGCATGTAGCCTCTCCCAGCATATTCCTATAGCTCCAAACTGGGGCGAAGTTAGAAGCTACGAAGCGGTTCCACGTTTTCCCTATTTAAATACAATCATGTGAAACGTTAGACAATCCAAGTCCAGCTACACAAAATGACACATCGAAGTGGTTTAAAAGGTGTACTATATTGTAAGGGGTAATAACACAGGAGCACTTCGACGTCCACGCAGTAAAGTGGAAGTGCTGCTAAGATATTATTTCGCCACGGAATGTGGTGGGAATGAAAAAACTCCATTCCCTTCATTGTGTGAAGTTCTTTGGGTGACTTGTGCCATGTGGGAAGCGCTGTACAAACAAGATTCCCTTTCACAAGCTGAAGAAATTACTTCTCTGTAATAAAGTAAATGTTCATTGATTTGTATCTTTTACAAACTTCTACAATGCATATATTAAATATAAAACTATAAAATGCCAGTTATAAGGGATCACATACCATAAAAAATGCTGTAAGATCTTTCATGGACCGTATTTTCCAGAGCAACTATGTCATTTCTTTTTTCTTTTTTTAAAAATTCCAATAAATTATTTCACATGCCACTAGAGGGCGCTGCAGGCTAATCCAGCAGCAGAAAGAACATTTGGAGTGAATGAGAAGCGGAGGTTACTCCAGCTAATTACAGGCTAGAAGCTCGATGGCCACAGCTAGAGGAGTTCACAAACGAGAGCTTGAAAAACGTGCTGCCGGGAGAGGCTTGTCGACGGTTCAGTTACGCCACGGTGCCCAGGTCGTTGCCATGGTGATTGTTCAGAAGTGACACAGAGGAAGAAGATTTCAGTGGATTTAGTGATTTGGAGTGAGATGAGAGAGTTTGGTTTGTTTAAACTATAGTTATCTGAACTGTTTATGTGACGTTAACAAACCAGACACTTATTTAGTTTATTGTTTATGCTTCATGTAGCTAACCATCAGTGTGCTACGTTAGCAAACCGTACGCCTATTCAGCCTGTTGTTTTATTCTTCATTAGGCATTTTATGGCTTGTGCGTCTTATAGACGGATTACTTATTTATCAACAATGCAGATGCGTGCGTAACCTGACTGCAGGAAGAGCTGCCACTTTAAATTGTTTAAACAGGGCGATTTCAGACGCGCGTCTCTGTCGTGTCGTCACAGGATTAACTGTGATTAGCTGCTCACTACAAACTACAAAATCGCAAGGTTTTCAAACATGTTGGATGTTTTTTGTTAGTCGTGCGGACCCGGTGCGGTGACAGTGCTACTAAAGCCGGTGGAAAGCAGCGTGGACACGGTGAAATCCAGCTGCAGGAGGAGGAGACACGCCTGCAAACGTTTAGTGGGCTAATGTAAGCTAGGCTACTTGTCATTTGTTGCTGTAGTTAGCATTGCTAATGTTATTTAATTGCTGTTTGGATGATAAACACACAGTTTGAAGGAACGATGTGACAGACCCAGCTCGTATCCATGTTGACGCGTGTCGTGTCACTCGTACAATGTGAGCAGGTCAGTGGTGTCTTGTTTCGCTCCGTACGATATAAAACCAGCGACGTTGATGCTTATTAGCTTGTTAGCCCTTTGGATCAGGCTTACCTGCCTTTGCTTTGCCCAATCCCGTCAGACCCTGGAAGCTAAGCAGGGAAGGGCCTGGCAGGACTTGGATGGGAGTTTGGTAACACCAGGAAGCCTAGCGAATGTAGTGAGTGAGTGGTGGTCGGAGGGGCCGATGGCGCAGACTGGTTGCCTCTGTCAGTCTACCCCAGGGCAGCTGTGGCTACAATAGTAGCTTACCACCACCAAGTATGGAGTGAACGAATAGTGCAATGTAAAGCGTCTTTGAGTGTCCAAAAAAAGCGCTTTATAAAACCAATGCATGATTATCATTATTATTAAGTGATTGTTGCTTTCGTTTTTTTTATCGTGTGCTCATTTCAATCGCTTCTTCTGATGGCTTGTAACCAAAAATGTCTCGTATTTGCCGAAAGCGGTGCAACGGTGATAGAATTACTGCTGCGACATACGCAGTGTTGCAGCAAGTGACGCTGAGTGACGTAGACCACTTATCCCTATACACTCAGACTTATATTTGTTTTTTTTCTTCTTTCTTAATTACACATATTTTGGCTGGTGCTTCTTGTACTCCGGAGCGACTTAAAGTCTGGAGGTATGTATAATTTGAAGTTGCTTGTATACTTCTATGGGTTGGGAAAAGCGCGGTCACCCCAGTCTCTAAAAGCCTTCCCTGGACTCTCTTGATTGCCTTGTGCTCAGCTGGTGCCAGGCAGTGAGAATGTGAATTTATGGCTTTGTGGGAAGATGACGCAGTGACCTTTTTCGCCTCTGCGCTCCTCCAGCCTTCACTGTGACAGCCAATAAGGAAGACAGGTCTCCAGAGACGGTCTACAGGAGAAGACCGGAGACCAGCACATCATTACAGACACATTTGTAGCGACTTGGTACCTCTGACTCACCGTGATACTCTCTCAAGTTCAACATTCTTATGACCATGGTTGGTATTCCTGTCTGTGTAAAAGCTGCCTATTTTTGACTGCAGCCCAATTAGAATGCATGAAACGGGAGCATTATGGCCTGAACTGCCATCGCTTATGAATCGTATCCAGCGAAAGCACTTTTAACTTTAGTCCATTGTTCAGATACTGTTTTTTCAGTCTGATACGATGATACTAAGCTATAACTAATCACGCATTATAAACATGCAGGCGCCAAGTCACAAATATTATTATTATGGTTTTAATGCTCGGTCAATATAAGGTTGTACATCACATCCTGCGTCAGGCAACTTGTATCTGTCCTCTTGAGAAAACCATAAAGACCAACCAAGTCTTGGTCTGTGGCTCATTAGGGTGCTTCCTCATACTATGTAAAAAAAACAAAAATTTGCTTTCCTCCAACCTAGTATTTGATGATGGGTCATATAAAGATTCAGTAGCCAAAATATTAGCAAATTTGAAGAATATCTAGACCTTTCTCAATGCGATTTATGTTCAAAATACAAAAAATGTACACTTTTTTTCAATCACTGACCAAATATTTATTTCACAATGTACTAAATACTAAATGCATGTGTTTATTGTGTTTAATCTTCTGCCATGTGGCCTGAAAAGTAGCCATCATGAACTTTCTTTAGTAAACCAACTCTTTTATCTGACTATAACTATTACTTAAGCGAGACACGGCAGGTGAAAGTATTGATTTTTCACGTAGTGGTCGAAGTGGAGAACTTCAGGGCTGGTTTTCTCTGAATGAGAGAAGCCGCACTCGGGCAGAGCCTGAGCCCTTATAGAAGCTCCTACAGACTCCAAACTTTCCAGTCTGAGACCTAACAATATTTTGAAGGTCTTTTCAGAGGGATTTTTTAATATCTAATTCCTAGCCTGATTTATTCAACTTTGAAACCAAAAAAACAGGCGGAATTTGAGTTTTTACAGATTTTTTCACTGATGATTAGTTTATTAAAAAACTAAACAAAATATACAAAATCCCCTCTGAAAAAATCTTAGTTACTAATATGTCAATAAAATCTAGCTCAATTCATTATTTTGATTTCGTTGCCCAAAATATAGGTAATTTTGGCCATTTTAATGCTCAAAATGCCTTATTTTTATGTGAAAACATAAAATGACAGAAAAAGTGCAATACATTTTTTTCTCATATTTATATCTGTGATGTTCAGAAAAAGTTTCAAATTGAAATCTCTACATTTATTTTTTTTCCCTATTCACCTGCAGTGTCTCCCCTTAAAGCAGTACTAAGTAACTCGTGCCCCTAGAGGCCATGAGCACCACTGCAGGTGTCGCACTGGCTCAGCTAAAGAAGCTTCGACCTTGTGATGACTACTGTGAAATGCCTGAACTGTGAATCATTTTTTTGGGTGGTGTCCTGGCGCTGTCCACAGGGGTCGTTGGATGGCGAGGGCCATTTATTCTATAAAGATGCGGTTATTATCAATACGAGCCACTGCAGCCAGGCGCCAGCAGTCGAAAGTCTCGAGGTCTTTCCTATGGCCAGAAAATATCCGCAGGCACTCAGTGTGTTTGTCACTAAAGTGTACCTGAAAGTCCAGCTGCAGCCTGTGCTCCATGCAATGACCTTGCACTGCTGTGTGCAATATCCACGTATCCAAGCGCTGAAATTGCCAAGGCTGCCACAGCAGAAGCAAAAGTCTGCCTTTGCTTTCTTTGATGATGATGTCACTATAGAAGAGAAGTGCATAAAGCAGGGGGGCCCAAAGTGGGGCCCGCGGGCCAAATTTGGCCCGCCGACACAATTCCATTGGCCTGCCAGAGAGTGACCTACTTTTGCGCCGCATCTGGTTATTACTAACTCTCTCCCATTCATTCTCAATGGCATATATGGATGCAGTACGCGTTTTGGCCACCAGCGTCAAATTGGGGGCACTGTTTCACTCCTTTCAAATAGTTAAAGAGGGGGTATTATGCTTTTTTCAGCCAC
This sequence comes from Gobius niger, assembly GCF_951799975.1. Classification (NCBI taxonomy): domain Eukaryota; kingdom Metazoa; phylum Chordata; class Actinopteri; order Gobiiformes; family Gobiidae; genus Gobius; species Gobius niger. Next base: position 42,830,789 of record NC_136853.1, read on the forward strand.
ATAGCACCCGTCTATATCACACTACAATGATGACGAAACCTTCTGTTGGTCTGTAAATGCAGTAAATTAAAATAACTGCCTTGTATAAAATTGCTCTTTCAAAATGGCCGTAGCAGATGGCTTGAAATAGGCCTCTGTCTCTTTAAGAACCTCTGACCCTTTCCGACACGCCCCCTCCACACGCTGTCTGTGGCATCACAACACTCCGCTCGTTGTCTCCACAGTATTGAAACTACGATCGGTGCATTTTAATTTTTATTGTTGGAAAGGAGCTACTGTTTATCACTTTGGGAACAATGGCCACACAGGATGTGATTTGAAGACGAACCTTCCACACCGGACGCTTGGAAGGGGCTCTTGCCTGAAAAATAACTGCTGTTTAGAGGCTCTCTCTTTGCATCTGCCATGCCCTATGGATCTCTAACTATACCCCCATGGACGACACCAGGATCTGCAGGAGCCCATACGATTCAAAGACGGACATTATCTGTGCAGGTGGACAATGGTTTTTCGAGGTTACCCGTTAGCTTGTTATAATCGACTACAGCTCATTGTTGATGAAAAGTCTGCAATAAACCACAAATGTGTAAAGCCAGGCTCATTGTGTGATCATCGTAAAGGCTGCTTCAAGTAGTTGCCTGCTTTATTGACGTTATTTGTGCATAATATGCTGCCTGTTTTCAATGAATGTTGTGAAGGTGAAGGTTGTTAGCTTGTCGCGGCTAATAGTGCCTTAGCTCCGGGAGAAACCACTCGGCTACGACTCACTGTAGATGAAATGTGAGCAATAAACTACACAATCAACAAGCCAGGCTCCGTGTGTGATCGTCATAAAGGCTGCTCCAAGCAGTTGCCTGTTTTAGTGACGTTTTCAATGCATAATATGCTGCTTGTATTCAGTGAATTTTCCCGTTAGCTTGTCGCGGCTAGCTTGTTAGCTCCGGGAGAAAGCCACTCGGCTATGACCCATTTTAGATGAAATGTGAGCAATAAACTTCCAAATCAACAAGTCAGTTGTCAGTGTGTGATCATTGTTAAACGGTTCTTTATGTGTGTGGTGGTTTTATTGACTTTATATGTGCATATTTCTCGTTTTCACGTGATGACTCGAGGTTTAGCTTAGCATTAGCTTTCTCCGGAGGCTCTGTGCATCATCAAGGCCCAGCGCAGAACCAGACACTGAAATAAGTGTTCTTGTCACCGGTTTTAATCCTGGGTGTTTCGGTAACAGAAACACTGATGTGTGTCTTTGTAAAAGTCTGCTGTGGCTCCGGTTCACAACACATGAAGCTAATCATCCATGATGACTCTGTTTACATCTTAGGGCTAGACACTGCGGGGAGGGGGTTCTGCTGAGGAGCAGTGGTTGGTTACTCGGCTGGTGACGAAAGGATCGGGGCGTCTCCAGGCGGTCGAGGCGTTCCCTGAAGGAATCAGGCGTTTTATCCCTAAAATGGCTGCCATCAGAGTTTTTACAGATTACTCGAAAATATGTGAATGTGCCAAGGCAACACTTCAGGCATGTTTTTAATGAGGGAATGACACAATAACATGATGTAAAGCTTGAAAAAGTCAATTTTGCATAATACCCCCCCTTTAAGGAAACACTTTTATGGTGTTTTCCAACTTTTATTGCAAAGGTTGTTGAGAACAAAGGTTTATTTTAAAAGTTGACTCATAAAAGAATTGATGCTAAACTGACACTTTCAAAATGATCTAATTTGGCATTTTCTTTGAGTTAACAAATGAATGAGGTAAAGTCACTGTAGGTGCTGTAGATACTGGTGTTTTGCACTATATTGCTAGAATTGTTGATTTTGTTTTACTAAAACTAGGTATTGACAGCAAGAAACAAAAAACAACCCCATGAGGACAATAAACGATGCCATCAAGCACACCATCTCCTCTATTGTGTTTAACTCAGTTCAATACATTCACAAATAAGCCGTCTTCAATTTGTGTCTCCTGTTGAGTAGGAGGTGTGAGTCTAATTGAAAGTCGCAGCTCATTTAGTTCTTATTTTTTTTGCGAAAGATCCGTTTTTAGACGAACATAACTGTGCACGAGGACAGTTCTGCTTTCTCCTGAGATTTGATTCCACCGACAGCATTTACAGTGACATTTTGTGCCTCTGCATACTTCACACTGTGCACGAGGAGAAGAAAGCCCCGCAGGGTGTAGCTGTGCAGCCATTTCCATCAAAGCTAATAGTGTGCGGCGCCGAATGTGATGAATCTGTGGAATGGGAACATGTGTTTTGATTAGGATGATTGTTACTGTATATGTGTGGCTGGGTTGGTTTGGTGTCTGATGCAGGAAGGACTCGCGGGGCTTGATGACCAATTGGAGGAGACGCAGCCTTCACACTCCATTTACCGCGGCAATCTGGCAATGTTAAACAAAAGGGCATTGAGTCCTGAGCTACAGCTGGATAACTAACCCCTCCCCAACACGATGAACATACAGAAAATCTATAATATTTACAAAGCAAAAATTAAATTCACACTTAAATATTGGCTTAAAGGGGCTAGATGCAGGTTAGCCATTTTATACTCACTACTGCCACCTCAGGTCATACGTGTAGCTGCAGATTCTATATTAAAGAGGGGGTATTATGCTTTTTTCAATCACATAGCACCAGTCTATATCACATTACAATGATGACCAAACCTTCTGTTGGTCTGTAAATGCAGTAAATTAGAATAACTGCCTTGTATAAAATTGCTCTCTCAAAATGGCTGTAGTGAATGTCTTGAAATAGGCCTCTGTCTCTTTAAGAACCTCTGACTCTTTCCGACACGCCCCCTCCACACGCTGTCCGTGGCATCAGTGGGGAGGGGGTTCTGCTGAGGGGCAGTGGTTGGTTACTCGGCTGGTGACGAAAGCTCGGAGGCGTCTCCAGGAGGTGGGGGCGTTCCTAGGAGGACTCAGGCAAACCTATCCCTAAAATGGCCGCCATCAGAGTTTTTACAGATTACTCAAAAATACGTGAATGTGCCAAGGCAACACTTCAGGCATGTTTTTAATGAGGGAATGACATAATAACATGATGTAAAGCTTGGAAAAGTCGATTTTGCATAATACCTTCCCTTTAAGCTCGTGCATGACGTCACTTCAGACCCGAATTAACACCTTTTTGAGTGACAGGATTTTAGAGGCATTTGTGATGAACAGGTCTGGGCTCATTCTACACATTAGGATATTGTTGGAACATGTAGGGGGAGAAAAATACATAATTTTGACATTTTTAAACTCCCTATAGTCCCTTTGACCATTTATAGGGCATTCGTTCTATACATTTTTCCAAATCTTTCACTATCATTGCAGAAAATCACTACTTTTCCTGTCAGAAACTAATATTCAGAGTTCAGAACATGGCTGGGGTCTGAGGTTCTTGTGCTGTCCATCCAGGAGCCGTCCTACAATCTTTGAGCAGATTTGTACCACACAGCGTTACTGTACTTCACAACTGAGAACCACAGAAGTAATAGATAATAGATGTAATAGATAAAACAATTGCTTACTGTGTGTCGGTTTCATGGCGGAGCACACTGGGTCGCGCCACAAAAATAAAGTCTCTTCTACCAACTTCTTCCTCCATTCCCAGGCAGAACAAGCAGTCCTTTCTTTGCCTCTATTTTTCTTTCAATCGTCCATCAGAGTAATTGTGTTCAGTCCAGGAATAGAAGTAGGAGCTGCCGGGTCTGTCCGCGAGTCGGTGGTTAGAGTGCCTTCAGGAGTCCACCAGCTCTCTGGAAGTTGAGCTTTTTTTTTTTCCTTCTTTTTTTAGTTCCCTTTAAGAGAGTCGCCATCGGGGCTACATTCTCAATCAGTCCACTTTATGATTGTGATTATAACATTTTTGAAAAAAGGGGTGAGGGTGGGGTGGGGGGGATCACTTTGTTCAGTTCGTAAAACCCGTGGACGGCATTAATTATAGAAAAGATGAGGGAGGAAAAGTTGCAATTTTTATGTTTATAACAGAAGTGGAAGAGAAGTGGGACTCGCTATTATACAGTATAAAGTATGACCTCTTTGTATGTCACATTCTGTGCCCATAAGTCAATGTGTCCGATAAGAAAGTGAAATAATATGCACAGAAAATGTAAAACCAGAGGAAACAAGGTCATTTTATTTACAGAATCTTATAATTCAATCTTAGATCATTGTGTTGACAGTCATCTGGTGGAAACGTGTCACAAGTTTTTATGCATAAATGAAGGAAGTAAAAAAAAAAGGTTTCTCTTACATATTTGACATACATAGTGTAAGATAGTGTTTGTTACAGTATTTGCTTTGCTCTTGTCTCCAAGTGGGTCAGTCCAAATGTAAATACTGGCCCCACTGAGCAGTGGTGTGCCACAGGGCTCAGTTTTAGGTCCTATTTTGTTTTAATTGTACCTGCTGCCCCTTGGATCTATTTTAAAAAAAAACACAAGATGTCTTTCCTTTGTTTTGCAGATGCGTCACACTGCGTCTTTTGAGTAAAATCAAGCTGTATTCACCACACACAGACCTGGAGCGTGTGATCCGTGCCTTTATAACGTTCCGCTTGGATTATTGTGACTCTTTGTATTGTGGGCTGGACCAAAGCTCGATCGATCGCCTGCAGTTGTTAGAACACTGCAGCGCGTCTGCTCTCTGGGACCAAAAAGTTTGAACATGTGACCCCTGTGTTGGCCTCTTTTACATTGGCTCCCTGTAAAACACAGAATTCATGCGAGAGTCGAGAGTCTACAATATAGTGCGGGCCTATAGGGGTTCATTCACACCACACTGCGGGACACAGCAGGTTAGCCTGTCCCGCAGTGTTTTTTTAAATGTTGAATCCGCCCAGTCCCAGACCACCACTGTCATTTCATGCTGAATGTTTTTTTTCTGTGTTTTTATGTAAAGCACTTTGGTCCGCCAATGGGTTGTTGTAAAGTGCTATAGAAATAAATGTTTGTGTTGTATTTGTTCACATCTATATTGCATTTTGTAGACTTGTAGTTTTGTGTACAGCACAGTAATGTTGTTTTAAATGTGCTCTATAAATACACTTGACCTTGACCCTTGACCTTAAAATACTGATGTCACCAATTGAGCACTGAGATTTTATTGCCCCCATGGTGGATTGTGTTTGTAATATCAATAGAAAAAGCACCAGACACCCTCAGGATGTATGTTCTTGTCTGAAGTCTGCGGTGCACGCGAGCTGAGGAAATCTATAGACACAGGGTGAACATAAGTCCACACAGACATCCTCCTTTAACAGGTGCTGCAGTGGTTCTTTTTCATTGCACTGTTATTGAAAATGTATCCACATAATTCTCACATCTGTAAACGCTGAATTTTAGCTGAATCAATAATGAAGAGCCTTCTCTAATTGTGCCAGATTCAGCCTCGAATGCATTTTTGAATTCTCTGACTCCATCATCGCTGCCTCTCGTGCCCCGTCCTTGTCCTGACGCCTTCATGCAGTCCTTTCTTCTTTTATCTCTTTGACACCAACTTGCCCTGTGTTCCATTAAAACTCACATTACATTTGCTCATTTTATATTTATATTTGCCTGGCCTGCCAAACTACATGCTCTTTCAAAGATTTTAAAGCTCTGTAGTCTAGAGCGAGCGTGATCTCAGCGAGTTCCCGGTGGGCGCGATTAGTAAGTTACTGTTGTAGCCGCAGCCTTCAAGCTGTGAACAAGTCCTAACTCCTGCGCCACCGTGACACCTGTATTTTTCTGCTAAATGTCTATTTTCCTGTTTCTTGGAAACTTTGGTATGACATGTTTTTATGCACATCATACACCATGTGGACCAGCACCTTGTGCATGTGACAAACAGTCACCTCGAGTGCCCTGATAAAGGCCTGGGAGCTGAAACACACTGGGCCAGATCTTGTGGTGGCGCATGGACGGGTGCAAGCTCTTGGCGAATTGTTTTCCGGGTGGTGGATCTATATGCACCATTCGCCTCCGCCACTTGTGAAGGGAGTTGACATTCTTTTCCTCGTTTACATTGTGCCGCCTTGTGTTCTTTCTTAAGCATTCGGCTCTCACAGGTCAAACTAAAAACTTTATTTACCCCATTGTGAGCTAAACGATGTTCACGTCTCGAGAGAAAAAGAGCTACAGCATTTGCTGCGGATCGGCCCGATCGGCCTGCGTTTGCGTGAACGCGAAGCAAAACAAATGCACATGTTCACCCCCCACTCCCACACAACCGCTCTCCAGGCCGCAGAGTCGATCTGGTTGCAGGAAAATGTGTGTCTCCACCCACTTAAATGTGCCAAGTCTAGAATGGCAAGATCACAAAGTGCACTCCTACTGAGCGCAAAATGTCACGCGTCATGTCTGCGTTTTGAAACACAAGATCGGGCCCTTTGTTTTTCAGGTGACCGTGTGAAATAAAGGCTTTTTAATTTTTCTGACCTTTTTCAGTGCCTCCTTTTTTTTTGTGTCACTTTTGCACTTGCTACTCGTTTGCTTTGTCATAGAAAATGACATAGCAAGTGGTTAGTGTGGACACTGGACACTCAAAGATGCTTCATGATTGTTCATCCACTCCACACTTCGAGGTGGTATAAGGTCATACAGCCACAGCCAACGGATACAAGGCTGACAATCCGCCACATCGACTGCTACCAGTCACTCACATACACAACCTCCATTGGCCATTGTTCACAAAGTGATAAAGTGAAGCTCCGTTCCAACGGTAAAATTGATTGATTCAATTCATGTGATTGAAAAAAGCATAATATCCCCTCTTTAAATAAAGATTTGTGATGAATCTTGCCTCCCACAAAGTTCTTAAATCTTGTAGTTTTTATTGTTTTTTATTGTTTTTGAAGGTTTAAATAAAAATGTATTGTTCATGTGAGCATCGGTACTCAAGTACATTTCTATCTACTGTACCCAGCTGTGGAAGTGTCTGACGCTGTAATGAATGAAGACGTTTCCCACTGGGTTGTGCAGACTGTTCTTCTGTTCTCACTTCTCTCTTCATCTTTGTTTTTCACATTTTAATTAGCTCACGCTCCACTGTGTTTATCCCAAACACTTCCAAGAGACGACGCGTTTCCTACAGCGATAAACCTCTGCGATGATAAAGCAGATAATACGTAATAACTTGGCTCCATTTATAAAAGTGCTCGTCCTGACTGTCTCTGTCCTGCTGCTTCATCCGTGTTAAACTTGTGCAAAGGGTGAAGCTGTGAAAAGGAATAAGGTAAAGGTGATCATTTAGTCTATATAAATCACAGGCATCAGAGGAAATGCTTTACAGCAGTTTATTTATGATATAATGATGATAAAACATACTACTGGATATGACATCATGACGTAGCTGCCCCAAACGCCCTCGAGCTGATCCACGTGTTTTCATTGGACAGAGCGAGTGTCTGTCAAATCTAGTTCAAAAACCCGCGAGCTAAACACAGCTGTGATGTTTTATATGTTTTATCCTTAAATGAGAAACTGCGGAGAAACGACATCAGTTTCATCTCGGACATTTGGCAGCACGTTCTCCAGAGGAACTCAGACAGAGACGCAGGACTTTGTGCAGAACAGCAGCGGAGCCAGGCCAGACTTTGCCGGGGTGACGAGAGGTGTTTACCCGCATCATATGCACTGGAATCCGGCACGGATCCGAGGCTCGCCGCGGTCACCAGACACCTGGACGTACGGGAGACACGGAGTCTGAGACACGAGGACGTTTGAGGACAGCGATGGAAGTGACAGGAGAGATTAGCGACGCATATGGAGGAGAAGAAGGACTCACGAAGACATCAATGGTAAGTAATGCTTTGGTAAATTGTGACGCTGCTGCGGTTGGCGAGGTGTGATGCGTAATGGCGCAGTGCGCGCTCGGAGAGCCTTTGGCACAGCTGGACGTTCAGTTCCTCCACAGGTGTGGCAGGGCTGAAGACCCGGTGTAAAGGTTTTAAACTACCCCCCATTTCAGGCTACCCCCCGGTTATTTGAAATCAGTTTCAAGTTACCCCCGGGGGCAAGATGAACGCGATTTCAAGCTACCCCCCCTGATTTCAGATTACCCCCCTCTCAACTGCTGTCTTCATCCATAAGATACCTTACAGGAACCGCGGTTGGAGCCGTAACCTTAAGGATAGTGTAGTTTACGAACTAAAGCTAACCTTACCTTAGCCCTAACCTTAAAGGAATAGGCCACCGTTTTTACATACTGAGATATGTTCTTACCTCACTTTAGACGTGTTAATATATCCCCGTCTGGTCTTTGTCCGTGCGCTCTGCCAGGCAAACGGAGCACATACGCAGCCTCTCCCACATGTCACATAGCTCCAAAAAAGCTCACGATAGAAGCTACCAAGCTCTTCCACGTGTTCCCTATTTAAATAAAGTTACGTGAAGTGTTTTCATGCGAAGTATATTTACACAGAAATGTAGCATGTCGATTTTATAAGCAAATAAAAAGGGGGACTATATTGTGAGGCGTAATGATACGAGGAGTAAAACGTCCGCGCAGTAACTCCTAAAGGTTATTGACGGAAGTGAGCGGGGGAAGTCTTTAGGAGTTACTGCGCGGACTTTCTTGATTTAAAAATTTTGAAAGACCCTGAAGGAAATCTACACAGCACAATCTTTCGGAAATCCTCTGACCGGAATAAAATCTTAAAAGCTGATAGTTTCCACCCTCCATGGCTACTAGAAAATATTCCTTTTGGTCAGTTCCAACGGCTAAGGCGCATCTGTGACATTGATTCGAATTTTGAAATAAATGCTCGGGATATGAGTCGGAGATTTAAGGAGAGAGGATATTCCAACCATACTGTGTCTTCGGCTTACAACAGAGCTAAAAACTCCAATAGAGAAGACTTACTGATTCAAAAAACAAAACAAAAAGAGAACTCAAACCAAGTGTTTTTTGTGACAGAATACAGTACAGAAGCTAATAAAATTAAACAGATAATCAAACAAAACTGGAGTATTTTAAGAAGTGACAGCACACTGAGAGATGCTCTCCCAGAGACCCCCACTATTAGTTTTAGGAAAGCCCCCACTCTTGGTCATCAACTGGTTCACAGTCATCTTTCACCAATAAAACAAAAGACATGGCTCAGCACTAAAGCTGGTTGCTATAGATGTGGTAACTGTTCTTTTTGTGAAAATATGCAAAGGACTAACATCTTCAAGGATACAACATCAGGTCAGACTTACAACATTAAAAGCATCATCAACTGCAACACTACCTATGTTGTATATAGACTTGAATGTCCCTGCGGTCGATTTTATGTTGGCAGAACAAAACGCAAACTGAAAAACAGACTAGCAGAACATAAACAAGCAATAAGAACTAGCAACCCCCTGTATCCTATGGCCATGCATTATAAAGATGTTCACCATGGGAATTGCAAAAGCCTTCAAATTTGTGGCTTAGAACAAATACAAGAGACTATCAGAGGAGGGGACAGATTAAAAAAGCTCCTTCAAAGGGAATCCTTTTGGATCTATACCCTCAAAGCTATGGAGTACCCTGGCCTCAATGGAGAATTAGATTTGTCTGTATTTTTGTAAAATGTATGGGTTTTGTAATTATTTGCATTTCTCTCTATGGTTTTGTAAAGAACAGTGTATTGTACATATTTTAATGTTTTGTATTCTACAAACCAGGTGACTACGAACACACCCACCTTGGACCAACCCACTTGTGACATGTGACCAATGCTGTGAGCTTATAGCTGTGCAGAGGCAGCCATCTCGAGCTTGCCCTGAGGAAGGCCTAGAGCCGAAACGCGTTGGCAATTTTACCTTATCTAGCCATGTTTAAATAAAGGCTTTTTAATATTTCTACCTTCGGAGTGCCTCAGTTTGTTTGATTTATAGTCCCCCTTTTTATTTGCTTATAAAATCGACATGCTACATTTCTGTGTAAATATACTTCGCATGAAAACACTTCACGTAACTTTATTTAAATAGGGAACACATGGAAGAGCTTGGTAGCTTCTATCGTGAGCTTTTTCGGAGCTATGTGACATGTGGGAGAGGCTGCGTATGTGCTCCGTTTGCCTGGCAGAGCGCACGGACAAAGACCAGACGGGGATATATTAACACGACTAAAGTGAGGTAAGAACATATCTCAGTATGTAAAAACGGTGGCCTATTCCTTTAAGGATAGTGGAGTTTACGAACTGAAGCTAACCTTACCTTAGCCCTAACCTTAAGGATAGTGGAGTTTACGAACTAAAGCTAACCTTACCTTAGCCCTAACCTTAAGGATAGTGGAGTTTACGAACTGAAGCTAACCTTACCTTAGCCCTAACCTTAAGGATAGTGGAGTTTACGAACTAAAGCTAACCTTACCTTAGCCCTAACCTTAAGGATAGTGGAGTTTACGAACTAAAGCTAACCTTACCTTAGCCCTAACCTTAAGGATAGTGGAGTTTACAAACTAAAGCTAACCATACCTTAGCCCTAAACTTAAGGATAGTGGAGTTTACGAACTAAAGCTAACCTTATTAGCCCTAACCTTAAGGATAGTGGAGTTTACGAACTAAAGCTAACCTTATTAGCCCTAACCTTAAGGATAGTGGAGTTTACGAACTAAAGCTAACCATACCAGATGAAAAGTTACGAGAGTTGTAGCTATTATTAGCAATTAACATCCGGGCATTTTCTATTTAACACAGCCGTACCAAACAAACAATACATAGAGTTCGGGAAAATCTACAGTTACCATGGAGATCGGCCATCTTTGCAGCTGTTAGCATACATTTCCATTGACTAACATTAGCTAAAAACAGTTTATAAAGTGGAGAAAATTGCAGTGGAACAGCTTCGTTAGCTGCTGAGTTACTGCTGGTAAATCCATCTAACTCTCTGTGGTGTCCAAGTGTTTTAATGTGAACAATAACTCCAGTATTTTAACTTGTAAAATCTCCATTAGTTTACAATTGCTGCTAATCCCATAATGCTTAGCGATATAACGTCACATTCCCGAACTCTATTGCGGCAGGGGTAATCTGAAATCAGGGGGGGTAACTTGAAATCAGTTTCAGGTTTGAAATCGCTACACCGGGACTGCTATTTGCCCGAACATATATTGCAATTGGGGCTAATTTTGCAAGTTTGTGATTCACTTCTTTGCGTTTGACTTTTGGAATCGTCGTCAAAGTTGGTCAGATCTACGTGCAATAAAGTCGTTTCTGAATTGGGTTAAATGTAATGCACATACCCTCAATGGGAGCTTGGGGGCGCTGTTTTAGTAGACTTCTTATAGTCGTAATTCAGGGATAAGACAAACGACCACTTATGTTGTTTTCTATTGGCTTCTTGCACAATGTGGCTACGCTAGTTCCTCTGAGCTGAAGTGGTGGGCGCTAGTACTTCCTGTTTGTATTAATTTCCATTAAGTTAACCATTCTGTGGTGGACAGTGAGTTCCTGGTAGATAATCACTTCCTGCAGGTAAACGAGTTGCTGTACAGTGTAAATATTTCCTGATCAGTGAGTTTGTCTTGAAGCTAAAGGCTAACATTAAGTTCATGCATTATACAATTTGAAATAGTACATAGCATGTTAGCCTTTAGCTTCAAGACAAACTGTCAATCCTTCATAATCCCAGGTGTCTCCGATCTGAACTCATTACATCCTACATCAAGATTTGAACACACAGTAAATGATCATCTACCGGGAACTCACTGCCCACAACATAATCTTTAGAAAATATGATTATTATTCCAGGAAAAGAATACAGACAGGAAGTACTGGCGCTCACAACCTCAGGTCAGAGGAACTAGCATAGCCATACCATGCAACAAGCCAATTGGAGGACAGTCTCGCTTTAAAGGCTCCTCGACCAACTTCTTTTTTTAGTAGGTACCTTGAAACAGTGTTAATTTTGACAACATATTTTAATTTAGTTTCAGTCTTAATCTTTTGACTAAAATGCAAATTAATTTTAGTCGAGATTTAGTCAAAAAAATAGTTTCAATTTTAGTCCAGTTTTAGTCGACTAAAATTGCAAGTAAATTTAGTCGACTAAATTTAAGACTAAGTTAGTCGACTTTGCATTTATAATATTCATTATAATCATATTTAATCTGGTTCTTCTGCTTCCTGGAGCTGCTCCCACATGAACAAAGCTCAGAGCTGATCCTTTAGCAGTGATTGTAAATGATCTGAGGCTCTTTCAGACTGTCAAAAGAAGTTTGGATGATTTTAGTCTCATTCAGTCATTTTTATTTAGTCTTATTTTAGTCGACTAAAATATCTGGACATTTTAGTCATAGTTTTAGTCTCATTAACAACTTTTAATTTAGTTTTAGTCCAATTTTAGTCGTCAAAAATAACACTGCCTTGAAAAGCAATTGTTTTCTGTGCCTGAGACAAAGTGGAATTAAATATTCTTTCAAGTAGGATGGATAATTTAGATGAACAGACTTGAATATGAATTGCAGCCTATGAAAATGTCTTCTAGCTGTGAGTGATCGCCAGTTTCAAGAGGTGATCTAAGAAAAGAAAGAAAGAGAGAAAAGTCAAAATACCCAATAATGTATAATTTTATTGGGAGTGCGTGTGTTTGCAATTAGATTTCAAAACAATAAGTCCGGGAGCATTGAGAGAAGACTGCAGAATCTCCATTGTGAGATCAGTAAAGTGCTATTTTATCTTTTCTCATCTTGCCGCCCTAATTGCTAATTTAAAACAACATACCGACTCAGCGTAAAAAAAACACAAAAAAACGACCCTTTGAAGCACAAAAGTAACCGTGTAAATGCAACTCTGTAAAACTGTGGCAGAGGAACACACAAATTGGCTTTTTTTTTTCTTTTTTTTCTTTTCTTTTTTGTGGCAGGGAGAAGCAGCTCGCGCCCTCACCCCTTTGCTGTAAACTCTCTCATCTCTCTCATGAGCCAATCTTGTGAGCCTCCCCGCCAGGCGAGCTCCCTCACACACACACACACACACAACGTCCACGCACACACACACACACACACACACACACAGCTACAGACAGAGGCCCACACCTCCCCCACGGCGCACAGCGAAACGCATAACAAGCCGCCGTGCTGAGGTGGACCCGAATGGATGACTCGGCTCCTCCTCGGGCTAGAACATTAATCAGGCGTGTTATATTAGGCCAATTAATAGTTCGTTAAGGGGAGCGACTGCTGAACTGAGACAGATGGTGGAAGAGGAGCGGGAGGAGGGGTGTCCCGCGTGGAATTGGGTTCAGTGTTTTTTACATAAAGCAGTTAGTGGAGATTGTACAATTGTAATTGCATAAGGCATGGTAATGACGGGGGAGGGGCACACAAATCGAACACAAAGGCGATTCACAAGCCCTGATGATTTAGGCTATATCCACACGAAGACAAAACGCTTATGTTTTCAGAAACTTTCTTTGTAAGCACGAAGCCAGCTCATTAAATGTGTGCGTCCACATGGGTCGACTCAGGTCTGTGAAAAAGGCGCGACTCATCTTCCAGGCCTGTGTGAGGCGCTGTGACGCTAACACAGATAATAGAACAAGATGTAGAGGGCACATGTAAACAGTGAAAATGAAACTGATTCAAGGATTTAGGATCTACAAAAGAGACGAGGAGAGTTCATTCTTCAGACGTAGCGGGACTAAAGCAGAAAAACCTGTCATGGACGGGACTTTTACTGTCAGTCGAAAAACACAGACTGACTCGTGTTTTTCTACTTGTCTCCTGTGGCTTGTGGACAGCAGTAGCAAAGAGGAGCAGAGTAAAACCATCACAGATCCATAAGGAAAACTCATTATAAGGTCAGTAGATTATGGATAACAGACACCACTCTGGAGCTGTGATGTCATCGTTTTAGTAAAAGTTGCGGAGACGACGTAACAACGGTGTCACGTAAACAGCAGTTTGAGATCTTTCCACTCTGGGACCTAGTTTGGAAAATGTTGGTTTACAGACCCCCAAAACGCCGGGCTCGTATGGACCATACACTGGACTGATAAAATATCTTTGCGTTTGGTCTTCAGCTTGACTTCGTGTGGACAGGGCCGCAGAAGGGTTTGGGATAGAGTTGAGTATTGCAATCAGGTGGGTAGAGTAGGCAAAATATTGATTACTTGAGTACTTCAACGATATTACTGCGGGGACATTGAAGTGCTCCAGGTGTTGTTATGCCTCTTAGAAAATCGATATGTTTCATTTTGTGTAACTACACTTGGATCGTGTAAAGACTCACGTAACTGTTTTTAAATAGGGAAAACGTGGAACAGCTTGGTAGCTTCTAACTTCACCCCAGTTTGGAGCTATAGGAACATGGGGAGAAGCTAAATGCTAGCAGCGTGTTTGGTCTATTTGCGTGACTGAGCGCACGCACAAAAAACAGACCGCTACGCATCAACTCGTCTACGCTCAGGTAAGAACATATCTCAGTGTGGAAAAATGGTGGCCTGTTCCTTTCACCTCTTACCTCCCGCCTTAACCAAGTGCATTTTCTCCTGTTAGGCTTTACCCAATCTGAATGCTTCTGGACTGGAGAGCAACAGTGTAATGCAGGGGTCTCCAACAAGCGGAGATGATTCAATCCAGCCCCTGACTGGTAGAGCACAAAGTATGTCATAAAAGAAAGAAATGCTGTATCCGAAACGAGCAGATTGGTAAGAGCTCTTACGCTAAACCGGATGTGCGTCAGCGTCCGCCCTGGCAAGTTGCTTCCGAATTGGTCTGTCAGTTAGGAAGTAGTTAGGAAAAGGAGCCTTGATGCTAACTATCATAGCCACTTTAGCATAGGGGCCTCTGACGCTAACTATCATAGCCACTTTAGCATAGGGGCCTCTGACGCTAACTATCATAGCCACTTTAGCATAGGGGCCTCTGATGCTAACTATCATAGCCACTTTAGCATAGGGGCCTCTGACGCTAACTATCATAGCCACTTTAGCATAGGGGCCTCTGACGCTAACTATCATAGCCACTTTAGCATAGGGGCCTCTGACGCTAACTATCATAGCCACTTTAGCATAGGGGCCTCTGACGCTAACTATCATAGCCACTTTAGCATAGGGGCCTCTGACGCTAACTATCATAGCCACTTTAGCATAGGGGCCTCTGACGCTAACTATCATAGCCACTTTAGCATAGGGGCCTCTGATGCTAACTATCATAGCCACTTTAGCATAGGGGCCTCTGACGCTAACTATCATAGCCACTTTAGCATAGGGGCCTCTGACGCTAACTATCATAGCCACTTTAGCATAGGGGCCTCTGATGCTAACTAACCGGCGGCCTATTCCTTTAACATGCACTGTCCCAACCAAATCAACCAATAAATAAAATAAATCAAAATAAAATAATGGGATGATTGGGGGGGGGTCTTTCTTCTCCCACAATTGCAGCTTGACTGCCACCGGACCGAAGCAACCAACACACACTAATGGAATCACGAAGAAGAAGCTAACAGGCTAACGGGCAAAGCTAACTGCGGGCTAGCGTCACTTAAGCAGTATTTACAGCCAAGTTTGAGTGAATTGGATCTACAATATCCCTCTCTCCCTTTGTCTTTCCTCTCACCATAGTATTTACTCTCATGGACAATCAATAAGTAAAACAAAAATCACAACTTGCTACGACACCTGCAGTGGCGCTTATGGCCTCTAGGGGCATGAGTTATAGTGCTGCTTTAAGGTGGCAATAGCATTTGACTCGCCACATAAAAACCTCATTGTTTTAGGAATTGCAAAACACCGGGGCTGCGGCTCGCTTTGGCCGATTCCATCCTGGCACTCCGTTTGAGCTAAATTATTTATTTACTTTATTTATAGTGTTTAGGAAACAGAAGCCAAGTCATTCTGGGGGTTGATTCAACTTGTTGTTTCATGTTAGGCTTGGAATAAAAAAAAAAAAAAGAAATGTTTGCACGGCGTTGCCAGGTAGAACCCTGCAGGGACTTGATTATTAGCATCACGTGTGTCTGTGTGTGTGTTTTGGAGAAGTGACTGTGGGACGCTGTGTGTTGTTTACCCCGCATGGCGAAATCATCCTGTTGACTATGTGGGAAAAAAAATCGATGTCTCTCTCCCTCTCCTGCCTCTCTCTCTCGCTGTAGACTTTGGAAAGAGCAAACAATCTTCTCCCTACTCATTGTGGACGGGCATTTTCAAAACTCAGAGGGAGCAAGGCGTGATTTTGCATTTTGAGTTTAGTTTGTAGTAAATAATGTTCATGTGTAGATTGTTGTATAATAAAAACTTGGGATGACTTGGGGTTTTAAATTGACAAGCACAGCCATTATACTAAAACACATTTCAAACAGCTGGAGTGTATCATAGCACTCAGGACCCAACCTGACCTTCAGTCTGCT
The DNA here is from genome assembly GCF_951799975.1 of Gobius niger. Classification (NCBI taxonomy): domain Eukaryota; kingdom Metazoa; phylum Chordata; class Actinopteri; order Gobiiformes; family Gobiidae; genus Gobius; species Gobius niger. Next base: position 42,847,089 of record NC_136853.1, read on the forward strand.
TTCTGACCACTTGGAAGGGCGCTCATAATCAACCCCACGTACACACTTTCATTTTTTTTTCTTCACCAAATGCCAACTGTGCCAAGTTAGGCTCATGCATTGAGTTGTATTGGACACGATCAGCGATTATATTTCTGTATATTGATTATATTGATTTGCAGTGTTAATTTTGACAACATATTTTAATTTAGTTTTAGTCTTTAGATTTTTGTTGACTAAATCTCGACTAAAATTAAATTACATTTTAGTCGAGATTTAGTCAAAAAAATCTTTTCAATTTTAGTCTAGTTTTAGTCGACTAAAATTGCATGTCAATTTAGTCGACTAAATTTAAGACTAATTTAGTCGGCTTTGTTTTTGTAATATTCATTATAATCATATTTAATAAAGCTCTTCTGCTTCATGGAGCTGCTCCACATGAACAAAGCTCAGAGCTGATCCTTTTGCAGTGAATTTACATGATCTGAGGCTCTTTTAGACGCTCAATAGAAGTTTGGATGATTTTAGTCTCTCCCTTTCATTTTTATTTAGTCTTATTTTAGTCGACTAAAATATCTGCACATTTTAGTCACAGTTTTAGTCTCAAAAACTTTTAATTTAGTTTTAGTCCAATTTTAGTCGCCAAAAATATCACTTTGACTAAAATTAAGACTAAATATTTTAGTCGACAAAAGTAACACTGTTGATTTGACAGTTCTTGTTTGTTTGTTTGTTTACTTTATTGTCCCCGTAGGGAAATTTGTCCTCTGCATTTCACCCATCCTTCGATGCCGCTGGGGCGACCCGTAAGGAGCAGTGGTCGATGGCAGTGCCGCGCCCGGGGACCCGTCTCCATGATGTGGAGCCAGGCTGATGATCAGAACCACCTGGCTGGAGGATTCACCTATTGCACATGTTTTTAGTGGTAGGGGAAACCTAAGCAGACACGGGGAGAACATGCAAACCCCACACAGAAAGGCCCCGTCCTGGTGGGAATTGAACCCGGGACCTTCTAGCTGTGAAGCGGAGGTGCTAACCGCTGCGCTACCGTGCAGTTGTTATTCCACCGGTTTCATAATGGCACAGCTGATACAAAGAATGATTGAGTTCAGTTTTATTCGCAAAATCATGGTAGTGATCGTTTTGGACCTTAATCTGATCATTTTCAAGATTGTGTAATCAGTGTAAAATTTAAAGGTGCAATGTGGAAAAAGTTGATATTTGTTTGTATTAGACCTTGTAGTGACCCGGTGGCTGTATGAGTGGTCAGCATGGCGTCTCTTCTTTCCATCACATCGGTCAAGGTTTTCCTGCTGACGGACCCTCTCACCAGAAAACCTCCAAAACAATTCATCCTGGAGGGTTGTGGAGATGATTGAAACTAAAGGCACCATGACCGTGACAAGGTTAATTATTATGTGGTCATGGCGACGTGAAAAAAGGCAGCAACCTCCCTCTCTCTTGGTACAGGTGGTACAGGTTGGTTTTGTGCCTTTTTATGCAAACTCCATTTGTGATTGTTTTACTGAATATTTGTGTATGTCTTTGATGTGTTTTTTGGGGGTTTGGTGGATTCTTTTTTTTCTGCAAATAGTCCATATTGGTCCTGAAGAAAGCAGTTTTTTTTAAAAGGAACAGGCCACCGTTTTTACATACTGAGATATGTTCTTACCTTAGCTTTGACGAGTTCTTTAGGACCTGTCTGATCTTCACCCGTGCCTTCAATCACGTAAACACAGCGCAGACGGCGTTAGCATTTAGCCTCTCCCCCTTTACACTATAGCTCCAAAACAGGTCAAGATAGAAGCTACCAAGCTCTTCCACGTTTTCCCTATTTAAATATGGTTAGCGCAGTAATCATCACTTTACTGTGCGGATGCCAAACTACTCCTGGTATTATTACGGCTAAATGCTAACGCCGTCTGCGCTGTGTTTACGTGACTGAAGGCACGGGTGAAGACCAGACAGGTCCTAAAGAACTCGTCAAAGCTCAGGTAAGAACATATCTCAGTATGTAAAAACGGTGGCCTGTTCCTTTAAGGGTAAACAGATAACGTATCGGCTAAACCCATTTGAGATCTACAAATTTCTTCTTCTGAGACGCTGAAGAGGCACCAAGAGCCCCCACACCTGCTGCACAGTGGAGGCGTCACAAGAGGAGCTATAACAAGGAAGAAACAAACGAGGAGGTATCCGGGCAAGACTCACAGCTAAAGCCACACATGCCTTCTATTGTTCCGGCTAATGGACGTTCACTGGAGAATTAAACAGATGAAATGCTAAGCTCTTCCCAGAAGATGGTGAAGGACTGTTGTGGAGCGGAGGGAGCTGCGCAAGAGGAAGGAGGAGGAGCTGACTAGTGCAGGACACCACGCTCTGAAACAGGGACAAACCCAAGAAGCGGTGCAGAGGATCGGAGGAGACTGAAGGCAGACAGCCAGGTTTCCTCCGGGTGCTACAGTTTCCTCTACCTCCAAAAACATGCTGGTCAGGTTGTCCCACAATGGCAGCGCGGCTCAGTTGTACAATGACAAATAAAGCACTACTTACTTACTAAACACACATAAAAAGTTCCATAATGCACCTTTAAGGTTCCTTCAAATTTTGTATCCAGCTGCACCATAATAATTGTAATTCAGAAGTATGATTTCAGTATTTCTGAAGCCTCCAGTGTGTTTAAGTCGTATGATTATATACGCTCTCTGTGATCTGCCCCGTGTAACCCAGCACTTTGATATAATTTCATTGTTTGTTTATTTTTGGTCTCTTGCCCTTCGCCCCATCGCGCCGAACTGTGGCCCGCCCCCTGTGGACCGCCCTGCTTTAACTGTCAGCAGATACATGGACGGGGTGAGCCAAATGGGAATCTAATGTGGTTATAATGTGAATGCACCGGCCTCAAGCAGGACGAAATCAATCGCTTTATTTATACAGCCCCTTTCATGCATAGATACAGACGGCAAGGGGGCGTGGCTTCGCTGAGGGGGAAATAGAATCTTTTGGAAAACACATTTTTTCACTCTTTTCAGCCTTTTTGTGGTGGAATATGAACTTATTTATCACATAAATAAAGTCAAGTATAAATCGGGCCCATATGGATATTTTCTCACAGCAGATTGTTCAGTAGAAGTGAAAAAACGGCAGTTGTAGCTCGCGCTAACTAACCGTTAGCATTAGCCCGATGCTAACATGAAGCAATCTGTTAGCAATCTCCATTATTTATGTATTTTTAGGCTGTTGAACCACTTTGCTCCTCTCCATGTCTTTGTTTCTTTATTTAGTAGAAACTATATTCATAATTCAGCGTTTGTTAAAGTAGTTTTTGAATAATTTGAGAAAGTTTACATTTTTTCAAAATTGTTTTCCCCCTTAACTGTTTTCAAACATGACCATATATGGCCGATCCCAGAGACGCCGTCTGTATCTCAGTGCTGCAAAGTAACCTCTCATTTTTACCAGTGTTAATTTCGTCGACTAAAATATTTACTCTTAATTTTAGTCAAAGTGATATTTTTGACGACTACAATTGGACTAAAACTAAATTAAAAGTTTTTCATGAGACTAAAACTGTGACTAAAATGTCCAAATATTTTTTAGTCGACTAAAATAAGACTAAATAAAAATGAAAAGGAGAGACTAAAATCAAACTTGTATTGAGCGTCTGAAAGAGCCTCAGATCATGTAAATTCTCTGCCAAAGGATCAGCTCTTAGCTTTGATCATGTGGAGCAGCTCCATGAAGCAGAAGAGCTTTATTAAATATGATTATAATACATATTATAAAAGCAAAGCCGACTAAATTAGTCTTAAATTTAGTCGACTAAATTGACATGCAATTTTAGTCGACTAAAACTAGACTAAAATTGAAAAGATTTTTTGGACTAAATCTCGACTAAAATAAAATATGTTGTCAAAATTAACACTGATGTTTACGATCAGACAGACTGGTTGAAGTGATCACTATGGCAGATTTACAAACAAAATCCCTGACTCAAAAAAATGGATAAGATTCAACTTTTGGTAACACTCTTGCTTTCCATGGAAATCACGCCACTAAATTCGAGAAAAACGCCAGCATGACCTAAAGAGCCAATGTTGGGTTGTGATGTGTATTTGTCTCGACACTACGAAACGCTGTATAAGGCGGCAAATAGACTTGACCCCGTTTTAAGGTGAGAAGAAAAGAGGCTCTCAAACCCACCGCGTCTCAGCTGAGTGCGGGAGGAGAATGGGGAATGCAGCCGGAGTGAGACTTGGTTAATTCGCTGTGAGTCGGAAGCCTTCGCCCCCAGTCAGAACATGGGGGCTTGTCTCTTCTCGTTTGAGAGAGTGCGGTGAGATGCCCCGTGGAGGGGGAGGCATGCGCTGCAGCACGAACAGGGAAGTCATTACAATGCTGTCATCATTAGGACTCGGTTCTTTAATTCCACGTGTAAGGACAACACACGCAATCAATAAAGAGCCCCGTTTTAGATCGATTTACCGATCGATCCACGTGCCCACCCTCACCTGTGGTCATGAGATCTGGGTAATGACCGAAAGGACAAGATCGCGGATACAAGTGGCCGAAATGAGTTTGCTTCATAGGGCTGGGCGCACCCTTCGAGATCGGGTGAGGAGCTCACTTACCCGGGAGGAGCTTGAAGTAGAGTCGCTGCTCCGTCATGTAGAAAGGAGCAGCTGAGGTGGCTAGGGGATTTGTTCCGGATGCCTCCTGGTCGCCTCCCTCGGGAAGTGTTCCAGGCATGTCTTATTGGGAGGAGGCTTCATGGAAGACCCAGGACACGCTGGTGGGACTATGGGCCCGATCTTGTGCATCAAAACGGAGACGATAGCGTGACATTTTGCGCTCAGTAGGAGCACTTTGTGATCTTGCCACTCCAGACTTGGCGCATTTAAGTGGGTGGAGACACAGATTTTCCTCCAACCAGATCGACTCCGCGTCCAGGAGAGTGGTTGTGTGGGGTGAACATGTGCTTTTGTTTTGCTTCGCGTTCACGCCAAGCGCGGCAGATCCGCGCCACAGCGGACGCTGTAGCTCTTTTTCTCTGGAGACGTGAACATGGTTTAGCTCACGATGGGGTAAATAAAGTTTTTAGTTTGACCTGTGAGAGCCTAAGGCTTAAGAAAGAACGCAAGCCAGCGCAATGTAAATGAGGAAGTGAATGTCAGCCGTGTTTCCATCAGTGCAGTCGCCTCCTCTTGTGACGCCCCCTCACAGGTGGCGGAGGCGAATGGCACATATAGCGCCACCACTCGGAAAATAATTTGCCAAGAGCCTGCGCTGCTCCGTGCGCCGCCACAAGATCTGCCCCTATGTCTCCGAGCTGGCCTGGTGTCACTTCGGGTTCCCCCCAGAACAGCTGGAGGAGGTGTGCGTGTCGGGATGAAAAGGGGAAGAAAACGGATGGATGGATGGATGGATGGATGGATGGATGGAGCCCCCTTTAGAAATTGCACATAACAACAGAAATCATGTTCAGGTGTTGGGTTAGTCCTGAGCCGCTGCGACTGAGCACGTCACCATTGTTGGCCAACCTGACCAGCACGGCTACACCGTAGCACCCAGATGAACCTGGCAGGCTGCCTTCAGTGCTCTTCTTGTTTGTCCCTGATTCAGACCGTGGTGTCTCTCACTGGTCAGCTCCTCCTGCTCCTCCAGCTCCTGCGCAGCTCCCTCCGCTCCACTATCTTTCACCGTCTTCTCGTTCGTCCCTTGTTTGTTTCCTGTAGCGCCTCTTGTGACTGTGCTGCAGGTGTGGGGGGTTCTTAGTGCCTCTTCAGTGTTTCAGAAGAAGAAATGTGTAGGTCTCAAATGTCTTTTTAAAAGCTGCTTTCTTCAGGACCATTATGGACTCTCTGAAACGCAAAAACACTATAAAAAACAGTGTGCCACACAGAAACCACAAACGCAGTTCGCAGAAAAAGGCAAAAACTGCAGCTGTACCAAGAGAGAGGGAAGTTCCTGCTTGTTGAAACGGATCAAAGAGCAATATCTTACCAGAAAAATCAAGCACATTAGGATTAATGTTGACTGCCTTAGACATTTTTTTTGAATATGTCTACACATATAGCCTATGAGATTTCCAGTGGAAATTCTCCAGTGATTTGGCAATGTATTCATGGATCTATTTGTGCGTGTTACCCTGCAGTAAGATGGAAGTATTCTGATCTCGATGGTGGCTCGATTTACTTTATATCACAGATGTATTAAGTTCCAACTATCTTGGATGTGATTTACACTCCCAGGTTCACTTCCTGTGCTTTGGTTTGCTTACAATAGGCAAATAAAGTCATGCAATGTCGTTTAGAAAGCCACCTGTATCTGATTGACCAGCCTTATATTTGAGGACGTCTTACTGTTTTAAAATCTATTCATATTGGACAGCATTTTACAGGTTCTCTTCAACTGTCCCAAGGGAGTCCAATATGCCACTTTTATTCATAACAGAACTGGTACAATCTGGGTTTCCAAGCATCTCTGCAGGCCTATGATGACCTATAGCCTACAAGTTATTTTTAGACACTGCATTTGAATTGAGCTTCAATTGATTTGATCAGCAGCAACTGGAAGCCATTACTGCAGTTCTTTTTATGCATCCAACTCTCCAGTGAATCCATTATTATATGAATTAGGTCTCTGTGTCATTCTAATACTACTTGTCTATTTTAAATATTTATATAGGCCGGCTCTCTCTTTAAAGTGAAAGGACAGGAGCCCAGGAGCCAAAGCAAGGAAGCGGTTTCATCCATTACACATAAAGATCCCGATTATTAAATATTTTCAAAACAGGACTGTCGGCTATGAATGCTCGAAGAATGTAAAATTAATGAATATGAGATAGATAGATAGATAGATAGATAGATAGATAGATAGATAGATAGATAGATAGATAGATAGATAGATAGATAGATAGATAGATAGATAGATAGATAGATAGATAGATAGATAGATAGATAGATAGATAGATAGATAGATAGACCTGTTCCCGGTGCGTGTTGGTCTCCGCCAGGGCTGCCCTTTGTCACCGGTTCTGTTCATAACCTTTATGGACAGAATTTCTAGGCGCAGCCAGGGGCCGGAGGGTGTCCGGTTTGGGAGCCTCAGAGTCTCATCTCTGCTGTTTGCGGATGATGTTGTTCTGATGGCTCCAACAAACCAGGACCTTCAGCTGCTTTGGGGCGGTTTGCAGCCGAGTGTGAAGCGGCCGGGATGAGAATCAGCACCTCCAAATCGCCATGGTTCTCCACCGGAAAAAGGTGGTTTCCCCTCTACAGGTCGGTGGGGAGTCCTTACCTCAAGTGGAGGAGTTCAAGTATCTCGGGCTCTTGTTCACGAGTGAGGGACGGATGGAGCGTGAGATCGACAGACGGATCGGTGCGGCGTCAGCAGTGATGCGGTCGCTGTATCGGTCTGTCGTGGTGAAGACGGAGCTGAGTCAGGGCAAAGCTCTCGATTTACCGATCGATCTACGTTCCCACCCTCACCTATGGTCATGAGATTTGGGTAATGACCGAAAGGACGAGATCACGAATACAAACGGCCGAGATGAGTTTCCTTCGCAGGGTGGCTGGGCGCACCCTCCGAGATCGGGTGAGGAGCTCAGTTACCCGGGAGGAGCTCGGAGTAGAGTCGCTGCTCCTTCATGTCGAAACACAAGTGTGTGTGGATCGGGAAGTCTGAGCATCTCTGCTGAGACTGCTGCCCCCGAGACCCGGCCCCGGATAAAGCGGAAGAAAATGGATGGATGGATGGATGAAACATATAGGGGGAGGAACATACAAAATTGTAACATTTTTAAACTCCGCATCGTCTCTTTACCTAAGATTTTAAAGGATTTTAGATTCAATTATGATTCAAAAGAGTTGACAGTGTTGATTCTGCTGGATCTGAGCCATCGGGTGCTGTCCACAAATGTCTCATAGATAGGACATTCATGGTGAGTGTGGATACCTGCTCCTCTAAGGTCCATAAAATCACATGTGGTGTTCCCCAGGGTTCGATTTTAGGCCCAGTGCTTCATCTTCAGTCCAGCTGAAACCGAGGTCTTTGTCGTCAGTCCTGAGGCCCAGAGAGAGAAACTACCAGGGCATCATTTTGGAGTCCGAGCTGACTTTTATTCGACACATTCCAGGATGCGGGCCCACAGTAACCCAGTTTTAAAATCACTTCTTTGGCTCCTCATGTGTTTCAGGATCTAGTTTATTTTTAAGTGTCTCAATGGTAATTTTAATCTTTTATATTTCTATGAGCAGAAGCAAGATCTCAGAGTCGTTGCACACACTCTCCTCTTTGCTTTTGAGTGGCTTTTTCAGCCGCTTGAGCATCGCATGCGAGCCTCCCTCCTAATGCGCGGCGGTTAAATGGGTAATGAAGTCTCGGCAGGATGAAGTGGCGACTGTGGCTGTCGAAGCTGAGAGTGGCTGGTGGCGGGGCAGTGCTGTATTGAGGGAAAATTAATGTAGACAGGTACTCCAGGTACTCTTCAGCAGGTTCTACGCAATTGGAGAAATACCAGTATACGCTCAAGGGGCTATTTTAGTACATCACATTATTGCTCCAGCACCCAAAGCACCTGAAGTACAGCTGCTGGGAACATACTGGAGAACGATGTGCAAACCCCCTCTTATGTTAGCATGCAGGCTCATTGTTTTTGGCCCACTGACACAAAGAGGAAGTGTTATCAGTCACCTTGAGTCTCTCTCACTCTAAAAACTAAAAATCTGGTTAAAACGCAAGCTTGTGACGTGATACAAGAAAGTTGAGAAATGTTCAACTTTTGTCTCAGTTGCCTTGCACTACAACCAACCAGTGAGGGTTTAATTGACTATATAACGTTCTAAGAGGATAAGACTTATATAAATTCCCCAACATTAGTCAGTCTGTTAGAAAAACGTATCATCCAACCAAATTGTCGTTTAGAACAATCATCAATTATTATTTGTTCTCCACACCTTGTAGCTAAAATACCGTCAACTTTTATAGCTCAACTGTCTGTATAAACTTTTGATCCATGTCGCCTCCTGTGTGTCGAACCCATTAGACAACTGCAATACACCAGAATCCTGCTGCTCGAGTCCTGGAAAGAACCAGGAAACACGACTATATTAGTCCAGTGCTTCGGTCTCTGCACCGGCTTCCTGTCACTCAGAGAATTGACTTTAAAACAGCTCTGCTTGTGTACAAGTATTTTCATGGTTTAGCACCGAAGGACATGTTACAGCCGTATGAATCATCTCGGGACCTGAGAACTTCAGGGAGGGGCCTCCCAGATTCCCAGAGTCAGGACTAAACACGGTGAGGCTGCGTTTCAGCTTCAATCTGGAACAGTCTTCATGAGGATGTGAGACAGGCCTCAACTCTGACAATGTTCAAATCCAGGCTGAAAACAGTTCTTTTTACCTGTGCATTTGAGATCTGAACTTTTACTGTAATTAATGCATATTATGTTGATGTTTTATGGGCTGATTTGATCTGATTCTTTGTAATTTTATGCAATTGTGAAGCATTTTGAATTGCCTTGTGTATGAATTGTGCTCTACAAATAAACTTGCCTTGTCTTGGCCATCTATGCTATTGTATTGGGCTAAGCTAACCGCTGTGATATCGTCATGTAAAATGTAATCAACCAGTTGAAAAAAAATGATTTATAAATATTTATAAACATAGCAGTAGTTTTCATTATCAAGTCTGTTTTAGTGCCATGAAAATAGAAAGTCACTAATTCTTCAAATTGAGCCAACTTCAGTGTAATTTTAAGTTACAAATATCCAAACAATTCTGAAAAACTGAGATATCGGCTTTTGCAAATGAACTGTTTAAATGTATTTGTGTATTAACAATATCAGCAAAGAAAAAATAAATAATGAGATACGGTTTAAGATACAATATAGATACAGACGGCATCTCGTCATAGAAGGGGGCGTGGCTTCGCCGAGGGGGAAAATAGAATCTTTAGAGAAACACAATTTTCCCTCTTTTTAGCCATTTTCTGGTGGAATAGATACAGACGGCATCACTGGAATCGCCCATATATGGTCATGTTTGAAAACAGTTAAGGGGGAAAACAATTATGAAAGAATGTAAACTTTCTCTAATTATTCAAAAACTTCCTTAACAAACGCTGAATTATGAATATACTGTTTTCTACTAAATAAAGATACAAAGATATGGAGTGGTTCAACAGCCCATAAATACATAAATAATGGAAAATGCTGACAGAATGCTTCATGTTCGCATCGGACTAATGCTAACGGTTAGCTAGCGCGAGCTACAACTGCCGTTTTTTCACTTCTACTGAACAATCTGCTGTGAGAAAATATCCATATGGACCCGATTTACACTTGACTTTATTTTATATGTGATAAATAAGTTCATATTCCTTCATAAAAAAGGCTAAAAAGAGTGAAAAAATGTGTTTCCCATAAGATTCTATTTTCCCCCTCGGCGAAGCCACGCCCTCTTCTATGACGAGATGCCAACCAGTTGAAGGCCTACCTGTAATTTGAAGCCATGGAAACAAAGAAAGCTTAAGCTGATTAAGTAAATAGGTTTATGTATGCAGTGTCACTTGAGCCGACGCTTCCTGAATCCACTCTGAATTATCGTCCCGTGTTTCTCACGTTCGTTGTCGGCCCCTTGAAGGATCCTGCGGGGACGTTCTGCGAAAGGCTGCCGGGAAAAGGCTAATTTTACGGTTTGGCATTCATCCTGCCTGCTATCAACAGTTGGTTATGCACGCGCGCACACAACCACGCACATACCGGCATCCTTAGGGAGTCACTGCTAAGTTTGGGTGCTGCTAAGTCCCGCCAGGAAACCCAATCCGGCTCATTGTCCCCGGACTCGGGCACGATATGACATTTGAAGGAAGAAAGCGACAAGCGGAAAGATGAGCTCACGCTGGACAGTCAAATTGTTCTTATGTGCATGTTTGAGGATCTACGATATTTCAAATGTGTTTACTCGGCTTTTGTGTTGCTATTAAAAGCTGAAACCCACGGCGTCTGCCCCCTCATAGTCTAAAAATAAGCCAGAGCAGTGGTTCCCAAAGTGGGGGAGAAAGTTGCAAATGAAACTTCTTTGTATTTGTTGAAAAGCACTATTTTACATCAGTATTTAACCACAGTCATTGCTGTGTGTTACTGTATGTCATCCCAAGCTTCAGTTTTTCCCTTGCAATGTGTGAACTGATTATTCTCATTGCATTTCCTAAGAAAGTGTGTTTAGCCTGCTCTCAGTCGTCCATTGATTGTGGCTGTATCAGTGCCCTTGTGGACCATGAGCTCAGAGGTCACTTCAGCAGCTGCTAAAAACACCAATGGGCCCAACTCTCCAGCAGCTGTGCAGGTGCCACGGTGGTTTAAGGCAGATTTGTGCGACATGAGACAGCTGTGACCGGGTGGAAGTTTTAGCTTAGCTCAGTTCCAGATAACATTAAGAAGGACCACATGGTTTGTTCATTGAAGAGGCACGTCGTTCTAATAGTTTACTGTAGTTTAGTTTAAGAATAATAACTTCAGTTTCTTAGTTTCACAGTCCCATCTTAGTCTCAAAACATAAGGTCGGCAATAGGCGGCGTTCACAATTTCGAATGTGATGATGTCATAATGTTAGATGGAGGGCGGGGCCAACACAACTCTATGGGAGAAATACAGTTTTTGTAAGAAATCTCCAAAACTCATCAGTATTTGATCGTGATTGGATTCACAAACCTGACGGATGATTTTTATGTCTGAAAGTCCTTTCTATTGGACAACATCACGCTCATGTTTTCGCATATTGTCACCACTTTTTGACGTTTTTCGGAGAAAAAAATTGGACATTAGTTCATATGCGCTGACAGAGGAGACGATGAACTTTGTGAAAGTTTTTGTTTCATGTGGATTCTTCCAGTAATGACTGAGATATGAGCCAAAAAACACACACATAGCGTCTCATTTGAAAGCTAAGACCTACCAAACTCATCTAAAAGGATGTTTTTCCTCACGTTGTTGCCGTGTTTTTGTGGCTTTTCCATTCGTTTTTTTCTGTATTTTTTGCAGGTCATTTGACATTTTCGATGTGGGTAAAGCCAAACTCGGTTCAGGTAGGGGTTAAGAGGTTTGTTTGTGTGACTCAATCTAAGCCGCCTCACTCACTTTGAGCCACGTCTCTCAGTCTGTGTCGCTGGAGGTGGATATTACTCTCTTATGTGATGTGGGAGCGGCTCTGGCTTAACCAGGCTCTCTCTGTCTGCCTTGTTCAGAGACCTGACATATATGAGATAAAGGATGAATATCTTATTTGCGTAACAAGGCCTGGGGGTTATGTAACAGCCTCTGTAAAAGCCTCGTCATGACAAAAAAGTGTGGTTGGTTACTCGGCTGGTGACCAAAGCTCGGAGGCGTCTCCAGGAGGTGGGGGCGTTCCTAGGAGGACTCAGGCAAACCTATCCCTTAAATGGCCGCCATCAGAGTTTTTACAGATTACTCAAAAATACGTGAATGTGCCAAGGCAACACTTCAGGCATGTTTTTAATGAGGGAGTGACATAATAACATGATGTAAAGCTTGAAAAAGTCGATTTTGCATAATACCCCCCCTTTAAATTTGTACACAGATCTCAAAGTGCTACATGAAGGGAGAACAGCGAAAAAAACAAAGAACAATCAAATACAATAAAAAGTTAAAAAAAATGTTTGTTGGGGACACTTCGTGAAAAAAAGATTGGGAACTACTGAAGCACTGCCCTGTCAAACAGCCGTATACATACAAACAGTGCGCCAGTGCTTGCATAGCCAGGCTGAGGGGGCGTGGCTTAGAAAGAAGGGATCGACTGACCACAAACTGTAAAATTAAGAATGGACTTATTGTGCCCGACTTCTTCCTGAAAACCGTAAGGAAGGCTGGCTCCAGAAGTTCCTGGCTCCTCTGCACTTTCCATGGAACATTTTTTTGCCTCTTTAACCTCTTAACCCCCACCTGAACAGAGCACATTTTCTCCAGTTTGGCTTTACCCAAATCTTAAAGCTTCTTGAAAAAAAAGCGAATCAGTTTTGTAGGTCTGAGGTATAACACTGGCCTAGAGGCTTTAAAACAGGGGTAGGCAAGTTTTCTTGGCGGATGGGCCGATTTTCTTTATTGTAAATAGACCGAGGGCCGAAGCTGCTGAATATTAGCCCAAAGTAAAGCACAACACTGGAAAAATGACCATCTTAAATGAGATAAAAGACTTAAAATTGCTTGAATTAAAGTTCTTCTATGTTGAATTTGAGTCGGTTTGAACTAATCCAAGATACAAATGCTACAGCGCCACTGACCCTCTTGAAATTAGACAAATAACTGTTTTTCACTTGAAATGACACAAAATCATCTGAATTAAGAGAATAACTACTAGACCAGACCTAATCAACTCAAACCTTAGATTGACTCTGTTAGTTCACGTAGATTTATGTCATTTCTTCCTTATTCTTCCTTCTTTCAAATGCCAGCAAAAATGACCTAGTTGAGTGTATTGACAGTGTTTCTACCTTTTTTTTCTCCAATTTAACTCTAATAATGTTAAAATACTCTCAGATTTGTGTAATAATGTTTCTCAAAATCATCTTGAGGGCCAGAGGAGCAGTGCTGGAGGGCCTGACGTTGCCTACCCCTGCTTTAAAGGGACTATACAGAGTTTAACAATGTAAAAAATTATGTATGCCATGTCCAAATGTGTAGAATGAGCTCCGATCTGTTCACCACAACTGCCTCTAAAATCCTGCACTATCACTCAAAAAGGTTGTTAACTCGGGTCCGAAGTGCCGTCATGCAGGAGCTTAATATAGAACCTGCAGTAACACGTAAGACCTGAGGTGGCAGTAGTGAGTATACAAATGATCAGGGTGTTCCAGAGCCTGGGAGATCTTTGAGGGTCTGAGGTGCAGATCCATGAATGCATTGGTGAGTGCAGGCTGCGATGTACAGGTGTGATGCTGTCGTATTTCCGCACCCTCATCGGGACTCTGGCAGCACTGTTCTGAATGAGCTCATAAAAACATATGTCGTGTTTTTGTTCAGCATTCTCTGGCACTGCCTTCTCATGAACTCCAACACCACAACCACCACTGACCAATGAACAAGCCCTCTACAACCTTTGTCTGTGATTTTTCTTCTGCGAGTGAAAAAAACAGGGATTTTGCCCACGCTGTTGTCCTTGAAAGATAGACTATATTTAGCCGTTGCCTTGCTTGAAAAGAAAAGAAAAAAACTCTATTTACATGTCAAAACCTCGAATCTCAGGCAATCAGAGCTGCTCTTTCTGTGTGTGAGAGAGAGAAGGGCACGGCTTTGAATCAGCAGACTCTGTAAACTAGTTAAAAACATTTGATATTTGATATTTTTGTTAATCCATGGGTTTTGGGCACTTTTTCTTGAAGCTTTTTGGGGCAGGTGTAGCTTCTGATACAACCTTGTGTAACACGGGTGGGATTGCGCTCTATATTATCCAGCGTTCCAATATGGCTGACAGGTGCGGTGGCGAAACCTCGGGGAAGTTCGAAGCTGGTTTGTTTAAAGTTCAACAACTGTCCAACATCTTGCAACTAATTGTTACCTCATAGGTGCCGACCATCAGGGCCGAGTCATGACGAGAGAGTGTTTAGATATTAAGCGGAGTTGGTGAGTGAATCTGTTGCTACTTATAGCCACAACCCCTTGCCTCGCACCTCACTACTCTGCGGCCCTTGCATTATGCCATACCCACAGTCTTCATAAACTAAACTCACACTATGAACTGTTAAAGGGGGGGTATTATGCAAAGTCGACTTTTTCAAGCTTTCCATCATGTTATTATGTCACTCCCTCATCAAAAACATGCCTGAAGTGTTGCCTTGGCACATTCACGTATTTTTGAGTAATCTGTAAAAACTCTGATGGCGGCCATTTTAGGGACAGGTTTGCCTGAGTCCTCCTAGGAACGCCCCCACCTCCTGGAGACGCCTCCGAGCTTTCGTCACCAGCCGAGTAACCAACCACTGCTCCTCAGCAGAACCCCCTCCCCACTGATGCCACAGACAGAGCGTGGAGGGGGCGTGTCGGAAAGGCTCAGAGGTTCTTAAAGAGACAGAGGCCTATTTCAAGACATTCACTACAGCCATTTTGAGAGAGCAATTTTATACAAGGCAGTTATTCTAATTTACTGCATTTACAGACCAACAGAAGGTTTGGTCATCATTGTAGTGTGATATAGACTGGTGCTATGTGATTGAAAAAAGCATAAAACCCCCTCTTTAAACAAACCCTCACCCGTGTGGCCGTATGAACTGCGACTGTTACAGATGAACTGTGACAGGTTTTATGAACTTTTCCATGAACTCTCGATTGTATGAAATACAAACGGACTATCAAAGTAATTAACTCTACAAGCATTTTTTTGTTGACTTTTTCTATTTGTCTTTGTCTCTTTGAATGGCCATTCCTGTCCTGTTTTTGTCCAATTATCTACTTGTTTTATGTCCACTGTAAATAATAACACCAACACCATTTATAGGCGATTGTTGGTCTCTGTCCTATCTCTCCGAGAGTCGTAATCTAGACTTCTGATTATCCCAATAATAAGAACTATACTAGCTTAAAGGGATATTTCAGGATTTTTGACATAGGGCCTCATTTCCTAGTTATCCAGAGTGTTGTTGATTTCTGGAGATATTTTTTTTGTAATTCATGCAGTTCTCATGTTTGAAGAGTTTCGTGGCGCTAGGCTAATGCAAGGCTAGCGCATTTCTACGATATCAGCTAGCCTGCATTAAAAACAGTCTGACCCGCTCCACAGAGCACCTGAGGCAAATCACTTATAACACCAGACTAACCATATAAATGTCTGTGTCGATAGAATAATGTTTGGAAGATAACTGACCTGCATCACATGAATGATCGCATTTCGAGGGACTATTTTCTAGCAGATCACTCCGCCGCTGCGTAGCTTATACAAACACGAAGCTGATGCTGCTCAAATATAAGGTGTTTTAAATGCAAAATGGTTAAAATTATTCTATCGACACAGACATTTAAAACAACAACAAAAATCCTGAAATATCCCTTTAAGCACCTGTTACACGTGACCCACACTAAACCAGGACAACAGGAGCACCACGTCATTAATCATGACTGTTGAAGTAAACTGGAACAGCAAAAACAAATGAAGCGTCTGTTCGCACACGCTAAAGCACACGCACCACCAAGGACACGCGCGCCACAGCTTGGGAACCGCCATCACGTATTAACCAACCAATTTATATTCCGCGCCTCGATGTTTTGCAGGTTCACATGCGATGTTCTTGATTTTAAACGGAGCCCGCACTGGCCCCGCTGGACCGCCTGTTGTTGCAGCCTCTTTATATTCCGCGCTCGCCGCTGGCGCGCCGGCGGGGGGCTGATGGTCCATCTGAGCTCGCAGTGTGAGGTAAGAGTCTCCTGTCGCCTTCGAGGCAGAGTCTCAATGAGCACGGAGAGATGGAGACACGCTGCTCCAGGCAAAACAAACCACTCCCGCGCCGCCGCATATACAGCGGAAAAAAGAAAACTTCCACTTCAGAAAATGAATAGCGTTTTTGATTAGTTTGGATTTAATTAGTTAGCGGGTTAGGGCTGTGCAAATAATGACATTTTAATCGAATTACATTGAAGTTGGCTTGGAGCTCTTTAAGCAGCCGGTCTACTGCCCCCGGTGGCCACAACAGCTCATTGTTTGGACTTCGGTGCGTTACATGATGAGGTCAGACACGTCCACTTTGTTTCACTGTACAGAGAGACGTCCCCTGTAGCTGTGGATGCTGAGGCGAGCGGCTTCATTCATTCATTACAAGTGAACGTGTTGTTTTCCTTCACGCTCCCTTCTGCTTTAAAGGGGCTGGATGCAAGTTTGCCATTTTATACTCACTACTGCCACCTCAGGTCATACGTGTAACTGCACCTTCTATATTAAAGGAATAGGCCACCATTTTTACATACTGAGATATGTTCTTACCTTAGCTTTGACGAGTTCTTTAGGACCTGTCTGATCTTCACCCGTGCCTTCAGTCACGTAAACACAGCGCAGACGGCGTTAGCATTTAGCCTCTCCCGCTCTCCACTATAGCTCCAAAACAGGTCAAGATAGAAGCTACCAAGTTCCACGTTTTCCCTATTAAAATATGTTTACGTGAAGTGTTACACTACAAAGTATAATTGCACAAAATTAAACAATGTGGATTTTCTAAGCGGATAAAAGGGGGAACTATATTGTAAGGCGTAAAAATACCAGGAGTAGTTCGAAATCCGCGCAGTAATATCTTCACTTTACTGTGCGGATGCCAAACTACTCCTGGTATTATTAAACATGGAAGAGCACAGTCAGTGAGCAGCAAAACAACCCCACAGCATGAAGCTGCCACCCCCGTATTTCACAGCAGCACTTCACTCTGGATAATGACAAACTCTTACCCGGTTCAGCATCTTCACCAGGCCTGTTGCATTTGTTCTTGGGTTAATATTCACATTTCAGACACAGCACGATCATCTCTTGGACACAGAAACCACGTTCTTTCTGATCTGTATAATGGCTGGACAATTCCATCATTGTTTGACCCAATGAACTTGAACCTTCAAGTGTCTTGAAACTGCACCTAAGGATGAACCAGACTTGTGCTTCCCTTCACATCCCAAATTGTTTAAAGGTATAGTAATCTTAGTGTATGTAAACATCTGTATGGAAAGACAAACCAGCAGGCAAGCAACGATGACACCATTTAATCATCTTGGAAAGGCACTTCGAATGGATCTTGAAGTCATGTAGCCTCTTTTGACGCAATGATAGAGCCGAGATCCATCAATCCATCCATCCATCCATCCATCCATCCATCCATCCATCCATCCATCCATCCATCCATCCATCCATCCATCCATCCATCCATCCTCTTCCACTTGTCTGTTTCCGGGTCTGCCCAAATCACATTTCACCAGCCCCTTATGGCTCCTCCTGCAGGTGGTGGGTCCACAGAAGGACGGCCTCATGATTCTAACCGGGCCTGTTGGTCTCTCATAAGGGGCTTCTGAACCGCTCTTTGTCTGACCCGTCACCTAGGACCTGTTTGCCCTGGGAGAGCCAACCAGGGGCACAAAGCCCCCGACAACAGAGCTCCTAGGATCATTCGGGTCCTCAAACCCCCCCACCACGCTGAGGTGGCAGTTCCAGGAGGGGTAGAGCAGAGATATTTCTTTAAATTTGCAAAAACGAGAAAAGATCTTCTTGACTGGCCATATTTGCAGGTGTAGCATCATGTGTGTGGTACATCCCGTGCCCCTGCCTTCTGTCGACACCATAAGCACCTGCTAGTTGGGCCATCTTGTGCCCCTGACTGTATTTATCACCCCATTCTTTTCCTCATGTCACTTCCTTTATACTTTATAATAAGATGCAGACAGCACTTCAAAATGGATGCTACAATATGCCAAATGCTATATGTGCCAAAAAAAAAGAATAATTAAAACTTAAGATAATGACAATGCTTGGCCTGCTGTTGCATATTAATGAAGTAACTTTATATAACCATTCTGATCACGTACATTCCTGTAGTGCCGGAGTCTGTGTGCACTCGTGCCAGTCATTGTTTGGCGTGATGGAAACAAACAAACCACCATGTAATCACCGATCAATTTGTGCTGTTTGGAACTCGCCTGAAAATACGGCTCCTTAAATGATGCTTCATCACTGCTGGGCGTGTGCAGCTGTCTGTCAGTGTCATGCAGCCAAGAGTGGAGACGTTACCATGGAAACGCTGCATGTTTCTGCTCCATTGTTATTTCTATTTGAGCATTACAGAACAGCAGTTTCTATCATTTCTATCATACAGTACAAACCTTATGTTGCATTCACTTAATGAGTGAACAGTGTTTTGCATAATTTATTTCCTCATTAGACCAAGGATGAGAAAAATCTGTACAGTTGTAATAGAAAAAGTAATTATGTTGATAGTAGTATAAAGCTCTGACAGCCGAGTTAAGATTAAAGAAGATGAATAAACATAGGGTGAATATTGGTAAAGTGGGACACTTTTTGAAAATTCAGTTTCCACCTCATTTTTTGTTTGGAATAAAATGCCAAAGTCTTTAATGTTATATATATTTAAAAAGCTTTAGATGTCTATTTTACACCAGTGGAGGAAAAAAAGTCAAATGTTTAACACAGAAGTTGTAATTTTGCCTCAAACACAGGTTGGTCCAAAGATACATTTCTGGAGGTGCTATTGGTAAAGTGGGACACTATTAACATGGTATTTTTTGTATTCAAAATCATTAATATTATTGTAGCAACTACTTTTATGAATATGTGAAGAGGTTATGAATAATAATTATAATAAGCATTCTAATGGTTATTCTAACTGTGAGACATAGGCCCATCATGGACATGTGTCTGATGTGCAAAAGGAGCAGTCAGACATGTTCCTGTGTGGAATATCTAACCTGGAGCTTTGTGACAGAACAATGGAAGAATAATACTGTTAAGTGCCTTCATCAGATTTATTTTTGTTTATAAATGAGTGAGGAATAATGTGAAGGACATGCCAAAAAAACACATGTTAATCTATGAACTCTGGCCGCCTTTAATAGGTGAAGTAGGAACAAACATGTTTCAAAGATTTGAAAAGAATTGTATATATATATATATATATATATATATATATATATATATATATATATATATATATATATATATGACAAAAATACACTGTCCCACTTTGCCAATATGAAGCTGTCCCACTTTACCAATAACACATAGGTAAAGTGGGACAGTGATAAAATCTCATATAAAATTAAAAGTAGAAAGAATAAACATGGGATTTGAGATGCATTTCATTATGATAATTTATCAACAAAAATCTGAGATCTTGAGATCATAAATCCACAAATGCTGTCATTGGACATACCTTCGCTTTTTTACTACTTGGTAGCAGATTATGGTTTGCCACGCCATATGAAGTGAAGTAATATTCACAGAACCATTATTTTCTTATCCTGCACTTTCTAATTATTGGGTGTGTTTGTATTTTTAGTAAAAATGAGTGTGTTTGTATTTTTAGTAAAAAAAAAAAATGACACATTAAAAAATAATACTTATCAAAGTTAAGTGTCCCACTTTACCCATATTCACCCTATCTAAATGTATGAAAAGTTTTTTTTGAAGTACTAAGTGATTAGATTTGCAATACTAAATGTATTTTTATATTGTTTAACCTACCACTGACTAATGTGTATTTGGGCACATGCAAATCTTTGTGCTGTTTCTTGTGCAGTCTCCATTGGAGCACTTTGTTTTAGCTCAAACACATTTGGGCGTCTCATGAGGAGACATGATATTCAGGCCTAATTCTTACCAACCTTTACTGACCTTTTGTGGTACATTTTTGTTAAACTGGTTAATTTTTACACAAAACCATAATACATTTATGAGGCCGTATGCCAGACTATGGTACACACTCGTCCACATCTCGTATTTTCAGAATATAATTTCTGTTCTGGGCATGAGCGACACCGTCTCCACTGCATCAATAGGAAACCCGTCTGCACAGTATTGATTAAAACCTAACAACATCAGAGAGGAGTCTATAAAACGACCACTGATGTTAAATGACCTTTAACCTTTTTTTTGGGGGGGGGATTTTTTATTTATTCCTTGAACAGTGGATCACAGCTTGCAATCATCCCTGCACCACCACAAACCTCCTACCCAGCCCTGCCTCGGCCCCACGGCCTTCACATCACACTCTTAAATCATATCAACAACAGCATCATTCACAGTTCTTTGAGCAGGGGGTTGAAGAATGGACTCTATTCAGTTTGCAGCACTAAGTTTTGGTTCTGTATCGTATGGGTTAGTATGCTGGTAGTATGGGGTTTTCTTCAGCTGCTATAGCGTAGTCTCTGGGAAGCCTGAAGCCTGAGAGGATCGATAGATCTGGCTGCTCTAACCACACAGCCAGCTGCCCTATATATAGCCTGCTACTGTATATCGTAGCTCATCTCCTTTCTCTCTGCCCTAACCTGCATGGATGTAAACATCTTTACAGATTTCACATTAGATATGAACAATGGCGTCAGAAAAAAATACTATTAATTAACAATGGACCCACACTTTTCACTCATTGTGGCAGGGAGATACCATTTGACTGTGAAGTAACTCAGAGGGGTGTTTAAGGGACACCCCTCTGTGTATGTTCAAGATGGTGCAGTCCAGGACAGAGAAGTATAGGTGCTGCAAAATAAATAAAAGGAGAAAGGCATTAGCGATCAAAGTGATAACATGATGAATGTATTTTCCACTACATAACTGTGGAGATGTATCAGACTGTGTGTGCAGGAAGCTGTTTGCTTATCTATTTGTAGCAACAGGTTCTGATAGCTTTCTGTGATTTCCGCTGTGGTTTTTGGTTGTACTATAAAAACTGTAACAGCTCCAAATGTTGTCTGTTCCTATTCTTTCACCAAAACACAAACAGTAGGACTTTTTTGTATGGATGCAACAGCTCAGCGATCTCATGGTTTGATTCATGGTGTGATGTAAATACGTTTTTGAAATATAATGTTCCTCAATGTTCCTCTCAGGCCATGTGCTCGTTCAGTGCAAAGCTTTGATTTAGTTTTAGACGGCAGTGAAAACACGCACAGAGGATTTGATTTGAGGCTCGTGTTTGTGTTCTTTAAAACATTATGCTTGTACTTTTTGTAAGCAAAGCTTTTGAGGGCTGGATTTTGACCAAGATTGCATCTTGTGCACTGGATCTGTTATTCTCTGAATGTTGTGGCAGCTCGGTGGCACAGCGGTTAGGGCTCGTGCTTCACAGCTAGAAGGTACCGAGTTCCCCCTGGACGGGGCCTGTGGAGTTTATATGTTCTCCCCGTGTCTGTGTAGGTTTCCTCCGGGTACTCTGGTTTCTCCTACGACAAAAAAACATGTACAATAGGCCAGTATAAATGAGAATATGTTTTAGAGTGCGACTGGGGGACAACGGATGCAAATTAGCCTAAAGCTACGTGGCGTGTTTACATGCATGAGACCCATGTGCACTGCAACAAGTATTTAACTAGATCAGTGTAAACATCTCAATTTGAGCATAATAATCCAAATTTTAGTTGTTTTGACTAGTTAAGAAGTTCTTGGGCATTTGTCCTAGATTATTTCACTGGTTCTGAGATGTTTCTGACTCGTTTCAATACATTTCGTTCTTATTTCAGGTCATTTTCTTTGCCAATGGGGTAAGAAAATTGGTCTTTTCTCATTGGCAATTTTACTTTCCTATTTCAAGCGAGATTTACCCTAGAACTGGTCTGAAATGTCCTCAAACAAGCAAAGTAAACTTGGTCCGATCAGGAAATGTGTCTAAATGAGTGAAAACCGCTCAAAACAAGATACATTTCCTCAATTCAAGTCATTTAAGCCAATGCTTGATATTTACTTTTTGTAGTGTGTTCATCGGGACATGCACTGTCCCGAGCAAATAAACAAATATCAGTAACCCAAACATTGGTCCTGGATTCTTAATTACTTGGTGATATCAGATCCACCATTTATTTTACACACACATTTACGTTTAAAGGGGGCCAGCTTCACACAGCTGCCAGAAAAAAGAGTCATTCGTGGGCCTGTTTTCCATTTAGATAATGGAGGTTTTGCTCAGGGTTTTCAGCAACCATTGGATTTAGATAAAACAGATAGATCCCCGACTACTGGGAAACCGAACTGTCATGGACATATGCAACATTACACATGGACAGACAGCAAAAACAAAACAAATGGACTCTACTTTAGAGCCTTGTGACATCAATGCAAACATGCAATATACCAACAGTCCGTTCCAAATGGATTTCTCATTGTGGAAGTGCTCAGCCGCAGGAATATAAGAGCTCCTCAGATGTCCATAGACCACTGGGCCATCATCATTGGCTCACTGATGGAGTTTTCAAGTTCACTCAGGATACAATGCATAGAGGATGACCATTCAAAGACAGAACAGTAGCCCAAGTATTTGTATTTGAAGTGCAGCCTCACTCATGCCAACCACCGAGCCAATATTTGAATCAGTTCCTATTCCTGACTTCAGTGAGATGTGACTACTTGAATGTTATTATGTACAGTACAGGCCAAAGGTTTTTGTGTTTCCTTTATTTTCATGACTATTTACATTGTAGATTCTCACTGAAGGCATCAAAACTATGAATGAATACATGGAATTATGACCTTAACAAAAAAGTGTGAAATAACTGAAAACATGTCTTATATTTTAGATTCCTCAGAGTAGCCGCCCTTTGCTCTGATTACTGTTTTGATACTTTTGGCATTCTCTTGATGAGCTTCAAGAGGTAGTCACCTGAAATGGTTTTCCAACAGTGTTGAAGGAGTTCCTAGAGATGCTTAATTCACCGTGACAAGGCACACATGTGAAGCGAAGCTCATTGAGAGAACACCAAGGGTTTACAGAGCTGTCAAAAAAACAAAGGGTGGCTACTCTGAGGAATCTATAATAAAACATTTTTTCAGTTATTTCACACTTTTTTGTTAAAGACATAATTCCATAATGTGTTCATTCATAGTTTTGATGCCTTCAGTGAGAATCTACAATGGAAAGAGTCATGAAAATAAAGAAAACGCATTCAATGAGAAAGTGTGTCCACACTTTTGGCCTGTAAAGTATGTGTCCACAGAAATAAAACTGCGACGGGAGTCTGAAAGAAAACAATTCACATGACAGAGGTGAGAGGGCAGACGAGAGGAAACCAATGGCCGCGGGCTGCTCTGCTTTTTGACAACGACACTAGAGGCCGCCATTGCTCCGCCTTTGCTGTAGTACCTCCATATAGCCGCTAGTCTCCCATTGGCAAGCATTGGACTTTAGACATGTTAAAAACAACTTTAAAGCCTGGTCCTGATTTTTTTGGAACTATCTAGACCTAGATATTCCTCCTGTGATAACGCTGGGTTAGTTACAATTAAAGACACCAGGCTGGTTTTCGTAAGAAAAAAATTAGAACTTTTTAGGAACATGGGATGAGGAGTCTGTAAACCTGCCATGATTTCCCCCTCGAGCGTAGTCATTGTGGGAAACGGGGAGGAGTGAGCAGGAGACGTCCATTATACTGTATATACAGTCTATGGAGGAAACAAAGACAGAGCATTGGCTTGGTGTGAATCCACCTGATAACATAGGGGAGCTCAATGTAGTTCTCTATGTCATAGAAGGTCCTCCTCATACATTGGTCACTACAGCCTTTAATTGTTTATTGTTGGCCTTTGTTCTGTCCACTTATTTACTCACACAGACACTTCTGCGTTAGCTCCGCTGGACTGCACCAACTTAAACTAACTGGCCGGGGAGTTCAATTTCATCGTCCATGAAGCTCCTCCTCCCACCAGAGTGGGCTGTTGGTTTAAATCAGGGGTCACCAACGTGGGGCCCGCGGGCACCCAGGGGCCCTTTGGGGCATGTCCAGTAGCCCTTGGGACTTTTACTAAAGTGTATAAACACTTCATTTTCTTGAATCTAATTCTTAAAATTACAGTTATTTTGGTTCTTGTGACTCAGTATGAGTTTAAAATAAAGCTATTTTAATATAATATGGGGTCAATATCCTATAAGTGAACAGTGTACGTTTAAGTCTTTACGATTTGTTTTTAACTGGTAGCCCTCGAACAACTGTATGCTCTTCAAGTAGCCCTCAGCTGAAATAAGGTTGGTGACCCCTGGTTTAAATGCAGTAGAGGGAGACTAACTGAGACGGGAACATGCACAAAAAACAAACACATGTAATTTAGCAACAAAATAATCTTTTTCGACTTACCTTCAAAGGAAAATGTGTGCGTTGCAAAAACATTGTTTTCCTACGACCAGATGCAAATTGTTCATCATTGTTTATTACAATTTGTCAACAGAGGAAGAGCATGGCAACAGAAGCCAACTGAATGGCAACTGTGATTTGTTATGAAGACTATAACAAAGCACACACTAACACTCTGTTTAAAATGCTCTTTTGATTCTAAGCAGAACTGTGTTTTCAGCTGCAAGTGTGTCCAAAACGACCTTTGTGTCCCTGTGCTCACCTGGGCTCTCGTGCTCTCCCACAGACATTTACAGTTTCCATATGAGCGATCGTGATGTCGTCACATCCAGGGCAGGATAAAGGTCGGTCGGCAAAACAACACGAGACAACAGTCAATCACAAGCCGGATAACAATGCCGACCAGTTGCTGTGCCATAAACTGTACTAACCAGCAATCTAACGACTGCAAAAAGAGCTTCTTTCTTTTGCCGTTGGAGCCACAAAGTAGGAAGGCCTGGGTGAAAGCACTGAAGCTGCAAAACACACAAACGACGAACCCAAATGTGTGGAGCCTTGACAAATCTGTATATGTAGTTCTATTTCCACATTTTGCTGTTGTTACCAGTTTAAGAAGGAAGACTGTCATCTGATTTTGAGTTGTTTACTTTTGACTACTTTTTTAAAGACTTACCAGACTAAATATCACAAGTTTTATTTAGTCTGGGGACCACCAGTTCATTTTGTCGTAGGAGAGGTGCGGTTTATGATTGTCCATAGCTGTTGATTGGACGCTACGAATGTCACATGTATCTGCACATAAGTCAGCCAATCGTATCATCGTGTCAGACGACATATGAGGTACTCGCTGTAAACTTTCGAGCTAAACTATGTAGAACACGGTCGAAAGCTTGATCGAAAGATGGCGTCGCGTGTGGTGCTGTCATGTTGGATCCGTAAATAAACTTTTTTTCTATCTGTAAACAAACTACAACCTTCCGTATGTCGAATAGCGCCGTCGTCTCGCCGTCCCTCCTCGTTCTGTGATTGGTCCCCAAATCCATGCGAAGATTTTGGCCATGGTCCCCAGACTGCTGTGAATTCTGAAGATACAGATGGCATCTCGGCATAGAAGGGGGCGTGGCTTCACGAGAGGGGGAAAATAGAATCTTTAGAGAAACACAAATTTTCCCTCTTTTAAGCCATTTTCTGGTGGAATATAAACTTATTTATCACATAAATAAAGTCAAGTGTAAATCGGGCCCATATGGATATTTTCTCACAGCAGATTGTTCAGTTGAAGTGAAAAAACAGCAGTCGTAGCTAGCACTAGCTAACCGTTAGCATTAGCCCGATGCTAACATGTAGCATCATGTTAGCATTCTCCGTTATTTATGAATTTATGGGCTGTTGAACCACTTTGCTCCTCCCCATGTCTTTGTGTCTTTATTTAGTATAAACTATGTTCATAATTCAGCGTTTGTTAAAGACGTTTTTGAATAATTAGAGAAAGTTTAAATTTTTTCAAAATTGTTTTTCCCCCTTAACTGTTTTCAAAAATGACCATATATGGGCGATTCCAGAGATGCCGTCTGTATCTATAGGCCAGTTCTTCCTATTAACAGCATTACACTTTCACAAGTCGTAGCTAAAAAGAAAATGTATGAATTACAAAAAATATCATTAATATCAGTCACCGGGTCCATGAGCTCTCTGCAAAAGACCAAAAATGTCCTCGAAACAAAATAACTTTTCCTGTACATAATAGCATAGGCCTTTAGAATGCTGTGATGTCATATAAGACAATTAGCTGGTGAAGTAAACCCCATAGTACCAGCACTGGGAGCTAACAGCTATAAAATATAAAAGGTACTGGGAAAGCATATTTGCTATCACGCTGATATGAAGCAGGGGAAACATTGCTGAAGATTGTGATAGCACACACCGCTATAAAGAGAGGACACTCATAACACTGTGACAGAAGATTGGAGTATGTGCAGGTTATTTGTTTGGGGAAACAGCAAAATAACACTGCATTCATATTTTATTTACAAGGCTTAAAAGGCAGTGATTCACTGGCTAATGCTACGGCCTCCCACACACCGTGGCCTCGCAGAGATCGCTGTTTATTCACTGTTACAGAGCAGGGAGAGATCATCCTGAAAGGTTTTGCCGTCAGTGGATTTCTTCTTCCCTGATGGCACGGGCATATTCCAAGATGGATCGGCCTCTCGTTGTGAAAGAGTGGTTCAGGGAGCAGGAGGCATCATTTTCACACATGGATTGGCCAATATATTGGGCTCCAGAAAATGAATGTACCATAAATTCTCTAATACTGGCCTGTATTCCATTAGCGGCCGGGACTCTAACAGAGGTCGGGTTTGTGGCTGGTGGAGGCAAATTAAAGCCGGTCTCTAAAACAGGCCGGGGCTTTTATTAGAAAAAAAACAATAACTATAACAGTAGAAATAATCCCCATGTTAGGAATTTGTCTCATACTCGTGTAAATGAAAACTCACGTGCAGGAAGTAAACAAACGGGAACCCGGGCCGAGGGGGACGCTGCGGAGGAGCTGATCCGAGCGTAACTTTGACACAGATTTAGCCACTTTTCAAACCTCCTGTGACTATATTTGGAAACAGGGCATCAAATGTTGTGTGACCCTCCAGGGTTTTAATAAAGTCTCCATCGCGTCTTCAAAGCACGTCCAGCTGCTCCGTGTGCAGGTCAGTCCCACGCCTCAAAATTACTCCTCCGATCAGCGCGAGCGTCTCGTCTTCTCTCGGGTCAGTCTCATGATCGATCACAAACACAAACGCTCCGTCTAAACTCACCTTTTACACGAGAAAACAACAAATAATCCGGTTAGCGGTAAAAACGAAACAGAAACCTGCAGTGACACTGATGTCAAAGCTCCGCTAACAGCAACGAAACACTTCCTGTTGTCCCGACAAAATAAAAGGCGTCAATGTTCCAGCCGCTGGGAGAGGGTTTGAAATGTTAATTAATAAATGAACCTAATATTTTAGGTGCAAATGGACACAAATCTCGTTTTTCTTCATTTTCCTGGTCGTCCGTTTTGCTCAAATAGAAATAAAGACCTGTCTCTAATTGTGGCCTGGTTCCAATAAAGGCCTGGTCCTAGATGCCCTTGAGTAAATAAAGGCCCCGGCCTATATTACAGCATTTACGGTGTGTCTAATGTACCTGCAGGAAACATGGCTCTGACATTAGTGTGAGCGCTGGGGCTTCAGCAGCTCGTGTGTGTTGCAGATGATATGTTTAAATCTGACACCGCCCACGGCTGCTCAGCTGACAGCAGGTTTCATCGCCGAGCGCAGGACCTTTGTGCGCACGGATAGTAAATTGGGATTTGGGAACAACATTTTGTCATGGTCACCTTTTCAGACATAGTTACAGTAGAGCAATGAGCGATGACATGGAAAATTAGTTTCCACGTCATCTATAATATATTCTCTCGAAAACTGTAAACCTGATCCTTCCAACACAGAAGAACTTTCAAGGAAAAACAAAAACACCGAAAGTGGTTTTGTAGTGTATATTTCACATGCCAGTAAATAACAGTTTGTCACATTCTTATGTCAGTTTACTTAAAAGTACACCGCGTAACATTTTAGACTAGGCTGTTGCCATCAGTGCAAAACCTTCTCCCAATGACCAGCTCCACACAGAAAATGCTATTACTGCAGTGGATAATCAAGGAATGGATTTGGATAAGAACTTAAAGCAGTACTAAGTAACTCTTGCCCCTAGAGGCCATAAGCCCAACTGCAGGTGTCGTAGCAAGTTCAATTTTTTTACTTTTTAATTGTCTTGGAGAGTTAATACTACGCTGACAGAAAAGACGAAGGGAGAGAGGGTTACTGTGCATCCAATTATACAATGGAAATAGTTTTTTTCACTCAAACATGGCTGTAAATACTGTTTAAGTAGCGCTAGCCCGCAGTTAGCTTTGCCCGTTAGCATGTTATTTTCTTCTTTGTGATTCTATTAGTGTGTATTGGTTGCTCCGGTCCGGTGGCAGTCAAGTTGCAAAGGTGGTTTTCTGGCCAGAGACACCAGGGGGAGATGAAAGACCCTCCAATCATCCCATAAATACTTGTATCACCCCTCAGCGACTACGAAAAGGATTTATTAAGGTAAACACGTTACTTAGTACTGCTTTAAAGGAATATTTCAGGATTTTTGACATGGGGGCTCATTTCCTAGTTATCCAGAGTGTTGCTGATTTTTTTTTGTAATTCATGCAGTTCTTATATTTGAAGAGTTTCATGGTGCTAGGCTAATGCAAGGCTAGCGCATTCCTATGGTATCAGCTAGCCAGCATTAAAAAACAGTCTTACGCACTTCCACAGTGCATCTCAGGCAAATCACTTATAACACCAGACAGGAGCAGATTAGTGCAGGACACCACGCTCTGAAACAGGGACAAACCCAGGAGGTGGTGCACTGTTTCAGAGGATCAGAGAAGAACTGAAGGCAGCCAGGTTTCCTCTGGGCGCTACAGTTTCCTCTACCTCCAAAACATGTGGGACAGGTTGACAGTGGACTGAACACTATTTCAAATAACGAATAAAGAACTTATTTGGGATGTTTGAAATCTTTAACTTCCATCTGCTGACATGACGAACGCTTTGCTCTCCCAAACTTGCATCTAAATAATGTTTGTTTGTTTTAATTTTTTAACAATTTGCCAAATGACACCAGCAAAATTACAACCTGGGTAAATATCTAATTTTAATTTAATATAGACTTTTGTTTTGCATGTCTTCCGCGTCTGCATACAACAATCCCAATTAAGTACTGGCTGTAAAACAACATTACAACAACAACACAGGAGCAGCTGCCTTTGTTCGGGGCATATTATGTGAAGTCAAGCAGGCCGTTTTGAGCCGGGGCCAAATTACATAACGAGACCTAGAGATATACGTGTTCGCATGTGAGTACACTCGACTTTGAATCCGATGAAATGATTCACTCCAAGCAACGCTAAGTGCACCCCTGGTTTATGAGATCAACTGCATTTCATAACAACAGGCCAGAGAAAATGAAACCTCAAAGCAGCACTTTCATGTCTCATTATGTCGTTGAGCAAGAGGCTGCGCTTTTACGACTCATGGTGTTGTTGCGTACAGAGGATCGGAATTGTAAATGAACTGAGCCGAGAGGGACTTCTTTAACTCGCATAAATGTACAGCAAATAATGAAGAACAAAAGTCACTTGTGATGAGCTCAGTAAACAAGGCATTGTCAGACACCATAAATCTACTGGTTGAGAAATTACATATTTCATTGTCGGCCTTTTATCTCTTGGAACGGGGCGTTTCCTTCCAAAATAAAACCACGCTAAAGACGGTTTAACTCAGCCATGACCTTTGATATTTTCCCCCACCCCCGCTGTCAGTATTACTCATGTTCTGGTAAACTACTGCCTGCCCGGGCTGCCTAAAGAGTGGGACAGATAAGTGCAAACACAGGGTGATGGGGGGAGACACAAAAAGGTTGATCTATTTTGAGGCTGTTAATCTGTGGAGAACACACAGCGTCAGGGGCGCCACATGTGTCTTTACATGTCACCATGACACTGGGAGGGAAATAGCAGTGCACTCAGCAGTGGGGATGAGCTAGAAAGGGGAATCGATTGGATAAATCAATGGATCCAAGAGCTTTTCCATGCATGGCTTTACTTTGTAGACCGGCGGTTCCCAAAATGGGGTCCGGTTCTCCCTGAGGGCGGCCTCAGAGGCACTACAGGGGCTTTGAAAACGGTTTATTTTGTAAGGAAAAATACATTTATTTCCTAAAATGTACTCCTTAAAGGAACAGGCCACCGTTTTTGCATACTGAGATATGTTCTTACCTGAGCTTAGACGAGTTGATACGTACCTATCTGGTCTGTGTGCCCGTGGAAGAGCTTGGTCACTTGTAACCCTGGTATTGGAGCTATAGGAATATACTGGGAGAGGCCAAATGCTAACAACATCTTTGGTCTTTTTGCGTGACTGAGGGCACACAGTTCTTCCACACTGAGATATGTTCTTACCTGAGCTTAGACGAGTTGATACGTACCTGTCTGGTCTTGTGCCCGTTGAAGAGCGTGGTAGCTTCCAACTTCACCCCATTTGGAGCTATAGGAATACATTGGGAGAGGCCAAACGCTCACAACATCTTTGGTTGTTTTGCGTGACTGAGGGCACGCACAAAGACCAGACAGGTGCGCATCAACTCGTCTAAACTCAGGCAAGAACATATCTCAGTGTGGGAAAATGGTGGCCTGTTCCTTTAAAGCAAGGATTAAGCCTTCAGTCATTGCTATGTTGCTTTTTTATGTAATTTTAGTAACCCCTAGACGATATCGGATCGATAAGGGGACCGCAATGTCTCAGACTTTGGGAAATTGTTTTTGTAAATTATTGGAGCACATCATGGGCGACCACAAGTGAGAGATTTGCAGGACTACGGCCCGAACCTGAACGAGCTCTGGTGACGGACAACACTGTTTTACCATTGCTGGTACTGGTATTGAATATTGACTGAGTTTATTGGTTTACTGTTTTTGGAATTACTGCTACTCAAATAATGGATCATAAGTTTGTAAAATACATTATCGTTCAGCAACAGAACTCTTAGATCTGTTTTCTGTCCAATGTTTTGTTTTTTCTTTGTCTTTGGTCCAGTCTTGTGTTTTATTTTGTCACATGTGTTCGGTCCTTGTGATTTTGCTTATTTCCCCTTGTGTTAATCACCTGCCCCGCCCGTTACACCTGTGCCCTGTTTCCTCATGTATTTAAACCCATTGCTGCGTCCGAAACCAGTAAATTGGTAAGAGCTCTAACGCCAAACCGGATGTGCGTCAGCATCCGCCATGATAAGAAGCGTCCGAATTGGTCTATCACTTAGGAAGGAGTTAGGAAAAGGAGCCTCAATGCTAACCATCATAGCCACTTTAGCATGGGGACCTCTGGTGCTAACTAACCGGTGATTAGGAGCCATTGACAGTATCCCATAAGACACTGCGCCGCTAATCCCCCCACCCTCGGGTGATTCATGCGCAACCACTGTTGATTGACAGGTACGCATTTAATAACAAAAATAATACAAATAAAAAATAAGATTCTGCACAAGCCAAACTTTATAAAAGTGACAAAATACACAATACACAGATGGCAGTTTGTGCTTTTGTTTTCATTTAGTAGAAACTTAAGCCACATGGATTTGCTACTGTAGGTTTATGAAACAGCTGTTGAGATAAAATAACACTAAAGGGAAATGTTTGGCTCATTTGCATTTTTTTTCTCCTTAAATGTCTTTGTTTGGACACTATGTTGTTGGACACTGTACAGTAGGGGGCGACATTGCGCTTTTGTTTGGCCTGCACTCCACCAATAACTTTAAAGAAGAAGAACAGCTGTTGGTGATGTCACTTCCCCTTCCACTGGGTAAGGACGGCCGAATTGGGCAAATGTTGCTGAAGCTCTAGTTCACTAAAGCAAGGCACATTGATTTGTATGGCACATTTCATTTACATGTACAACTCAACGTGCCTCAAAGCAACACCAGACACAATAAAATAATACTTAAAGGCTACAATTTGATGGTTTCAGACACAACCCTTGTGTTTCCCATGTCCTTTGACGGCTCATTGTCAGCCCCAGTTCCTTTGGGTTTCACCAGTTTGTCATTTAATCTCTGGATTATTTTGGGTACTTTCAGTTATTACATATCACCAGTTTTTTTTTTTTTTTGCAGTCCTGCATTTTGGGTTTTATTTTCTCATTCCACAGTTGGGAAAGGAGCATTTTTGAGGCGGTTTATTACAGCTGTCGGTAAACAAGTAATTACGAACTCAACTCAGGACAACTGTTTTCCATTGTCTTGTTTTTTTTTTAATTCTGTTTTTAAAGGCAATCTATTATGTGTGAATTTCGACAGCATCGACATTAAATTAGGACAGCAGAGGTAGCAGGTGGTCCATGGTTCTCATGTGCCGCAGACGCCCTTCCACCCTTTGGTATTCTCACATCGAGCACATCAGTGGAGGAGCAACGAAAGGAGAAACGCTAAGAATAAAATGTGGAACGACTCCCCTGTCAGATGCCACTGTGGAAAATAGAGCGAAGACACTGATGGCATTACGGTCGACGGCAGTCTTCAGAAGTGGAGGATTTTATACATTTTTTGGGTTTCAGAGGACATTTGGCCTGCTAGATTAAGGCCATATTTACACAAAGACAAAACGCTTTCTTTGTAAGCCAGAAGTGAGCTCAGTAAATGTGTGTATCCACATGGGTCGCCTCAGGTCTGTGAAAACGCCGCAATTCATCTTCCAGGCCTGTGTGAGGCGCTGTGACGCTAACACAGATAATAGAGCAAGATGTAGATAGCACATGTAAACAGTGAAAATGAAACTGATTCAAGGATTTAGGATCTACAGAAGAGATGAGGAGGTGGTCAGTAAATAATGGATAACAGACACCACTCTGGCACTGTGATGTCATCGTTTTAGTAAAGGTTGTGAAGACGTCGTAATAACGGCGCCACGTGAACGGCGTTTTGAGATCTTTCCACTCAGACCTAGTTTGGAAAATGTTCGTTTACAGACCCCCAAAACACCGGGCTCATATGGACAATACACTGGACTGATAAAATATCTTTGCATTTGGTCCTCAGCTTGGCTTGGACGGGACCTAAATGCAATAAAATAGAAATGGTCAGAATGGTCAACATTCAACCAGGCTGCAGTAGCTTTGTCCTCTACAGAGTGCAAGATATCCTGTTCTTCTAAAGCTGTATTCAACCTGACGCACTGTCGCTGTTTGGGGGGTCAGGGCGACGATTTGTCTGCTCAGGTCTCCTCTCATCTGCCCCGTCTCACCTGCTACGAGCAACATCTACACTGAAGTGACCTGAGCTAAAGACCAAGTCTGATAGCTGCACAGTGCAGTTGTTGTAAACAAAATGCCTCCATCCTTGTTCAAACACTGTGTGGTGGTAAATAGGGAACATTTTTACATTGAGAGAAATCAATTTGAACCTTTTGCTGTAGATTACTGACTTAAACATGTGGGAAAAAATGTACAGCAAGTTTGTCATTTATGTTTTCATAAGCAAATAAGGCCTTTTATGCCTGAAAATGTGCCAAATTCCCCATATTTTCAGTGGTGAAATCTGAATAATGGATCGAGCCAGGATTAAATGTATGGTATATTGTTGACATATTAGTTACAAAGACTTTGTCAGAGGGGATTAAAAAAAAGAAGCTGTTTTTAGTTCAAAATGTGTCAAAAATTGAAATTTCTTTTTGTCTTTTGAAATTCAAAACTCACTAAATCAGGCTGGGAATCTTTAAAAAAAAATCTTTCTTGAAAATTTTGGTAAGTCTTGGTAGATTGGCAGTGGTGCTAAACTCTTTCCATTTCAGATTGATGGATTGAACAGTTGCTCCGTGAGATGTTCAAATCTTGGGAAATCTATGTATTATTTAACGCTGCTTTAAACTTATTCTCAGCTTTATTCCTGACCTCTGGTGCTCCTTGGTCTTCATGATGTTGTTTAGTGACCACAGCTCTGAGGCCCTCACAAAACAGCTGTAATTAAACTGAGAGTAGATTTTGCACAGGTGGCCTCTATTTAATGGTTAGGCCAAGGTGTGAATATTCTGCAGTCATTAGGAATGTTATAAAGGCAATTTAATGCACTCAGAAAAATGCTGTATGAATACTTATGCAAGCCCCACTTTTCACTTTTCTATTTTTGGACAAATAACAGAATCATGAATCATTTTGCTTTCACTTCACAGTTCTGTTACTTGTGTGTGACGTTCAGTAAAAAAATCAATATAAAATCTTTATGTTTATCATCATTGGATTGAACAATCTCGCAAACAATGATAATAAAACATATGGACAGACACCGTTTGTAATATTAATGCCCATAAATTATGTGTCAACAAAGGACTGTGTAAGAGATGCTAATTTTTCTAATCAGGTGGGTGCAGTAATATAATGGTTTTGGGCCAAGACTGAGGTGTTTTTGAATCCTCTGAGACTGCAGATAAGGGAGCTATGGCGGGAAAACACGGCGGGCTTCGTGGACTAAAGGGACTCATCCGCAAGGGCCGGGCAAAGACATGCAAATTTCCGCTGCTGGATGAGCATCTACGACGGGGAAAAACCCTTAAGCTTCTTTTCAAATGTCTCGACTCCAGCCAAATGCAAGATCGACAATAGATGCTTTGAACAGTGCTTAAGAGCAGATTTGGGGAGCCATGTTTTCACCATTCACGGTAATGGCATTCATAAATATTAAAGCCGTGCAAAAGTGTAACGTAGCAGCTAGGTGCCGCAGTGAATCAGAGACGAATCTATGGGATCCATTCATGAAAAAGTGCTGGTTAAATGCTCATTTTTATACAGCTTTTTAAAGAGCCAGTAAGAAAGCTCCTGTTTTGGACCCATTTCGCTCATGTAACACTGATAAAATATGCAAAATTAGTAAAAGAAAAAAATATTGTGGCCATACCGCCTTTGCTTTGTCCGATCCCGTCAGACCTCGGAAGGTAAGGAGGGAAGGGCCAGGCAGGACTTGGATGGATCGGCCAGGACAGAAACAGCAACGTCGAGAGAGTTTGTGGTTTTATTTAACTTTAAAGGGGGGGGGTATTATGCAAATCATCATGTTATTATGTCATTCCCTCATTAAAAACATGCCGGAAGTGTTGCCTTGGCACATTCACGTATTTTTGAGTAATCTGTACAAACTCTGATGGCGGCCATTTTAGGGATAGGTTTGCCTGAGTCCTCCTAGGAACGCCCCCACCTCCTGGAGACGCCTCCGAGCTTTCGTCACCAGCCGAGTAACCAACCACTGCCCCTCAGCAGAACCCCCTCCCCACTGATGCCACAGACAGCGTGTGGAGGGGGCGTGTCGGAAAGGCTCAGAGGTTCTTAAAGAGACAGAGGCCTATTTCAAGACATTCACTACAGCCATTTTGAGAGAGACATTTTATACAAGGCAGTTATTCTAATTTACTGCATTTACAGACCAACAGAAGGTTTGGTCATCATTGTAGTGTGATATAGACTGGTGCTATGTGAGTGAAAAAAGCATAATACCCCCTCTTTAAAGCAAGTTGTCTCATGGTTTTGCGTCAGGATAAACCGCTGTCTTTTTTTGTTTGAGTAATTAAGTGTTTATCACTTGCTAGTGTAGCCAAGTGGTGAGGTCCCCTAAAATTACACAGGTCAGTCTGGCTTCAAACATGTATAGGCAAGGCCAGTGTTACTTTTACAAAATTAAGAATACTTTTTGATCATAAATCTACATAGAAGAAGAGGTTAGACCGGCTAACTCACCAGGCTATTGAAGCCAACACGAAAGCCTAAGTGCACTTACACAACTCGCCCATTATCAATTTCATCACTTCTTTAGCTTACAGACACTTGAGCGCATACTGAACCTGCTAATCGGTCAAAAAGTTGTGCCGTCGCATTTGCCATTGTGGAGGGTAGACATGTTCTTCTTCGACACTGAGTGATTATTTACGTTAGCCACCGCTAAACAGAAGAGTCTGTGGTAAGAAAATAGGTTTCCTAGGTGGAAAAGATGCCGGGGAGGGCAGGTTGAGCATTTAGCAGAGGACGCAGTGACCTCCAGCAGAGTCGTTGATCATGTGTCTTCATTTGACCGATTGCATGACAGATTATACCGTACATATGAAACCAGCTGCAGTGATGAGTCCAATAACATTTAGAGCTGAAATATTTTTACGTCATTGATTTTGCAGCGCTCTTGTGTGCGATAAGATGAATCGCGCTCTCCGTCTTGCTTCGATTCAGCTCTAACCCCGGGGAGATAAAGAGTCTAGTGATTGAGATCAGAGAGGAACCAGAGAGGAGACCTTCTCAGCGGGGTGACCAGTGAGCGTATTTTTGCATGTGGAGACATGGTCAACATGACAGTACTGCGGCTGCACTGCCCCAGCTGCGTTGAGGGATGGGTCAAATGCAGAGAACAAATTCCCTATCAATGAAGTATATATTAACCTTAAAGTGTATTATGATGTAGGCCTTAGCTTAGTTTTTTACATTTATAATAATAATATTCATATTTTCGATGTGAGAAAACATGGCAAGTAAGAGTGGAAAGAGGCTGCAAGTGTTCAGCAGCAAAGGCATGCTGGGTAATTGGGAGAGTCGGGACGTTTCCCGGTGGGCCATGGTTTTGGGCCACCAGGAAAAAAAAATCAATTCCTAATGGACGTCTCACAGTTGTGCTACTACAGGCCAAAAGGCTTTAAATGTGCTGCTGCTGTTGTAGGCATAAAGCGACATAAAAGTTAAACGTTTTTTGTCTTTTATCTTCTTTGGCTGAACTGCCTGAGAGCAGGGGTGTTAAAGGAAGGGCCACCGTTTTCCATACTGAGATATGTTCTTACCTGAGCTTAGACGAGTTGATGGGTACCTGTCTGGTCTTTGTGTGTGTCTGTGGAAGAGCGTGGTGGCTTCCATACATATCTATAGGAATACATTGGGAGATTCCAAATGCTAACAACATCTGAGGGCACACACAAAGACCAGACAGGTACACATCAACTCGTCTAAGTTCAGGTAAGAACATATCTCAGTATGGAAAAATGGTGGCCTGTTCCTTTAAGTTGAACACGGCTGCAGTCAAGTGGAAGTCGAAGTGCTCCTAAGGTATTATTATGCCTTATAATATAGTAACCCTTTTCAAGTTTCAAGTTTAATGGTTTTGTACAACCCAATATCACAATAGAAGTTGCCTCACAGGGCTGCATTAAGACACCTGAACCTAATAAAGTTCAGGTGTCTTAATAAATGAAGTATCCAGGCAAACCTAATGTCCCATAAGCGTCGGCAGCAGGTGGCGCCGAGCGGCGTGGGCGTCCCCTGTCCTTAGACTCTCCAGCACGGCAAGGAAAAACTCAAAAACCCAGCGGGAGAAACGAGAAACCTTGGGGAGAACCACAGAAGGAGAGATCCACTCCCATGTTCGGAAAGGCTATAGAGACCCAGGGCCGAAGGATCCCTCAGCAGACGGGCCAAGATTGCAGACCGTCCAGTCAGAATGCAGGGTTCCTCCGTTCACCCAGGTTCCTCCATTCGATCTAGAAAGGCACTCCCGAGGGGGGGGGACAGAAGACGACTGCAGTAAGAAGAATAGGATGGCGCTCAGTGTACCGTACTTCCCGCTTTTATCCCCTTAGAAAATCGCTGTATCGGTCTGTCGTGGTGAAGAGGGAGCTGAGTCGGGGCAAAGCTCTCGATTTACCGATCGATCTACGTTCCCACCTTCACCTATGGTCATGAGATTTGGGTCATGACCGAAAGGACAAGATCGCGAATACAAGCGACCGAAATGAGTTTCCTTCGCAGGGTGGCTGGGCGCACCCTTCGAGATCGGGTGAGGAGCTCAGTTACCCGAGAGGAGCTCGGAGTAGAGTCGCTGCTCCTTCACGTCGAAAGGAGCAGCTGAGGTGGCTCGGGCATCTGTTTCGGATGCCTCCTGGTCGCCTCCCGCGGGAGGTGTTCCAGGCATGTCCTAGTGGGACAAGTCCTCGTGGAAGGCCCAGGACACGGTGGTGGGACTATGTCTCCGAGCTGGCCTGGTGTCGCCTCGGGGTCCCCCCAGAACAGCTGGAGGAGGTGTGTGTGGACCGGGAAGTTTGGGCATCTCTGCTGAGACTGCTGCCCCCGCGACCCGGCCCGGATAAAGCGGAAGAAAATGGATGGATGAATGGAAAATCGACATGTTTAATTTTGTGTAAGTTGACTTGGACCATGTAACTTCATGTAACTGTATTTAAATTGGGAAAACGTAAAACAGCTTGGTCGCTTCTAACTTCAGCCACGTTTGGACCAATAGGAATTTGCTGGGAGAGGCTAAATGCTAGCAACGTCTTTGCTCTATTTGTGTGACTGAGCGCACGCACAAAGACCAGACAGGTACGCATCAACTCGTCTAAGCTCAGGTATGAACATATCTCAGTATGCAAAAATGGTGGCCTGTTCCTTTAAACATACAGAGATAAAACAAAAACCCTTCAGGTTGTGTTTTATGGGGATATAACTTTATAACATAATCAGAGTCGACACACAAGGACATTTTTAGA
The DNA here is from genome assembly GCF_951799975.1 of Gobius niger. NCBI lineage: Eukaryota > Metazoa > Chordata > Actinopteri > Gobiiformes > Gobiidae > Gobius > Gobius niger. The sequence continues at coordinate 42,886,029 of NC_136853.1, forward strand.
CATAGATTGCCAGACGGTTTGAAATCATCCAATTTTCTTCTTCACAAGGCCAAAGATGTTAAGTAACGTCAGGTGGGGGAGTGTGGGCTGACTCACTGAAGGTGCTGAAAGTTACACAGGCACCAAGGCAAACGACGCCAAACTCCAGTTCATTTCACAAGAATTACCATCATCATCCGAGATAAATAAATCCATATAACAAGACAACAAAACAACAAACACACACACACAAAAACAGTGAACACAAATGTAATGGATGTCACTGTTCATTTAACGTCACATCCCATGTATTTTGGAGACAAAGTAATTGAGAGAAATCAGATTACGTTAGATCAACACAAAGGATTATACGGCTAGGTCAAAGCGTGCGCGGGCGCTCAATAATCCGTGACAGATTACATTATAGACCGCTGCAGGAGGGGGGCGGTCGTGCGGCGGGGAGAGTGGACAGGAGTTTGGCGAGCGCAGTTTTGAGAGCAGCTGTTGGGCGACAGGTGGAGGTGAGCTGCCGAGTGAGGTTTGTCTGGGCTCCGTTTTCACTTGGACTTCCTTCACGGTGCCCTGTCAAACTGAGGGAATGCACAGCGAGAGGACGGACACGGGGAGTTGGAGAGTGAGGAAGAATAAACCAAGCACAATGCTGGTTAGACTGAGCTTGTAGGTGTTTGCTTTTTATATAGTGAAGTCTTCCCCTGGCATCACAACATTCCAGTGTTAATTCCGTCGACTAAAATATTTTGTCTTAATTTTTAGTCAAAGTGTTATTTTTGACGACTAAAATTGGACTAAAACTAAATTAAAAGTTTTCTCTTGAGACTAAAACTATGACTAAAATGTCCAGATATTTTAGTCGACTAAAATAAGACTAAATAAAAATGAAAAGTAGAGACTAAAATCATCCAAACTTCTATTGACCGTCTGAAAGAGCCTCAGATCATGTAAATTCTCTGCCAGATGAACAGGTTTGTGCTTTATTCATGTGGAGCAGCTCCATGAAGTCGAGGACCTCGATTAAATATGATTATAATGAATATTATCAATGCAAAGTCGACTAAATTCGTCTTAAATTTAGTCGACTAAATTGACATACAATTTTAGTTGACTAAAACTAGACTAAAATAGAAACGTTTTTTTTGACTAAATCTCGACTAAAATTAAATTACATTTTAGTCAAAAGACTAAGACTAAAACTAAAATAACATATGTTGTCAAAATTAACACTGCAACATTCGGTCTGAGGTGGTGGGCAGCTAGGATTTCTATGGCGGTAACGATAATGTATATGTGATGACCTGGTTTACGCTGGGAATGTTTCATGTCTTTTCTGTCAGCGGAAGTGGAAGTAATATTTGTCATAGTGTCCATCAGTAGCAACAATCAGTACGTTTACATGTAAAGCGTAATCCGACCAGGCTAAAGACTCGACTCCGATCCGTTTCTCCAGTAAAACCTGTCAAACCAGTCTTGTCCTGGTCTACAGTCCGTGACGACACCCACCGATCCCATCTGAATGTCCTTTGGGAGCAGCAGAGGAGCGGCGCAACTCCCAGCCAGCAGGGGGAAAGGGGTTTGATGGTTATGCACACTATTTCCTGTTTAGGCTGCAAATGATTAGCCCAGGGTGCTTTCAGACTGAACGAGAAGAGTCTGAACACAGCTGATGGAGGGGCATGTGATCAGTGGAGCTACACTTTTCCACAGGAAATGACGTCACTTCTGCAGGAGACTAATCCAAACTAACCCCAAACCTAACCCTAATCCTAACCATAGGAGGGGGAGTGGAGGTGATGTCATTTCCTGTGAAGGCCTGAAGCTCCACTGATCACGTGACTCTTCATTGGCTGCATTTAGACCTTCATGGAACGAACTGCTGTTCTGGGGTTAACTGTGTCGTCCGACTGGGCAATGGTGGTGCAGAGAGTAGAGGGGGACGTCTTGTGATCGGAGGATCGGCGGTTCAAAGCCTGCTGGGACACACACTGTCCTTGGGCAAGACACTCCACCCACCTTGCCTCCAGTGTCTGCGTACACTGTTGTATGAATGAGAGTGTGAATGGGTTGGGGCGACAGATGGTAGAGCGGGTCGTCTCATGATCGTAAGGTCGGGGGTTCAAATCCCACCTCCTGATAGTGTACACTGTTGTTGTGTCCTTGGGTAAGACACTTCACCCACATTGCCCCCAGTGTCTGTGTACATTGGTGTATGAATGAGAATATGTAAAGCACTTTGAGTGCTTAATGTAGGTGGAAAAGCGCTAAATAAGTTGAGACCATTTACCATTTAAAGCAGGTAAAGGCGCCATTTATCCTACAGATCTTAAACGACACACCCATGGTCTGGCCCAAATCCACCTAAAACTCTTAAACAGATGCTGATTAGCACACGTGGTTCACAGCTAGCATCTAGCAAAAGGCTAACGTAATATGACAAAGATCTTTAATAAAAATCTACATAAGACATGGCTATAGTAATATGGTTGAACGAATGGCAATTCTGGCAGCAATCTTGTGACTGGCTTCTGAACCGCTCTTTGTCCGACCCATTAACTAGGACCTGTTTGCCCTGGGAGACCCGACCAGGGGCACAAAGCTCCAGAATCATTTGAGCGCTCAATCCCCAGGAGGGGATCATAACCCTTTTCAGTTCAATTTATATAAAACATAACATTTGTTTCCTACTTTGAAGTAGTATTTTTGTTCTTTTCAACATGACCAATATATTGAACATGAGACAGTGCTACAATGAATGCTAACCACTGCTAACCACTGAACCCTGGGAATGAACGGGGGAAAACAATGCAAAATATGTTTCAAAGAAATGACCTGATCCTGACTGAGAAACAATGAGTGTATCTCACATTCTGCCGTTGAATCAATAAAGATTTTGCTCCTGGTTTTATGTGGTTAGCCTCGCGGCCCAGTCGCAAGATGGCCGCCACGTTTGCTACGTCAACGAGCCTCATGTCTGATCAAGAGTTCAGGTTCACCAATCTAAAGTGAATATGAATAGCTGCCAGAAGAGCATCACCTTAAAGGAATAGGCCACCGTTTTTTCATACAGAGATATGTTCTTACCTTAGCGTTAGGTAAGAACCTTGGCGTTAGCATTTAGCCTCTCCCTCTCTCCACTATAGCTCCAAAACAGGTCAAGATAGAAGCTACCAAGCTCTTCCACGTTTTCCCTATTTAAATATGGTTACGTGAAGTGTTCCACTACAAAGTATAATTACACAAAATGAAACAATGTGGATTTTCTAAGCGGAAAAAAGGGGGAACTATATTGTAAGGCGTAATAATACCAGGAGTAGTTCAAAATCCAAATTACTCCTGGTATTATTACGCCTTACAATATAGTTCCCCCTTTTATCCGCTTAGAAAATCCACATTGTTTAATTTTGTGTAATTATACTTTGTAGTGTAACACTTCACTTAACCATATTTAAATAGGGAAAACGTGGAAGAGCTTATCTCAGTATGTAAAAACGGTGGCCAATTCCTTTAAGCAAAGGGCGGGTTGGAAAGCATTTTGAGTTTTTGAGAGTGTCATGGGCAGAATATATTGTATTTATGATCAAATACTGAAACAAGCCTATCCACATGACAAAAACATGTGTTTTATCCTGTGAATGCCATTGTTGTGCTCTGTTCTCCTCTGTTCCGCCGGCATTGCTTCCCCAGTGAACTGTATTCGAATGCATTTATGAGCTTGCTTCCCCCACAGTGTACTTGTGCGTGTTGTCTTCCCGTCATGTTGATGTACACTTGTGGACAGGGCTTTCAGAGTTTATTACGAGCTCATCACATCGTCTCTCCTCAGGTAACAATCCGGTCTGCGCTTTCTGTACTGCTGAAGAAAACATAACACAAAGATGATTGTCAACAGTTTTTTATTGTTATGAACGCCTGGCCTGCCGTTGTTTCTCTATGGGGGCAGCAACACACCAAAGACTTTTACATCCATCTAACAGATTGTATGATGCCAGTGAAAACTGAACTGCGTTTGGTTTTGTCTGTTGGGAGTAATTCTTTTCTTGTAAAAAGCACTTTTCAATCAACAAGCCCTCAACTTCTTGTGTAAGTGCTTTCTGTCGTCCAACACTGTACAGTTGATTGCAGCTTTTAAATGGGTTTGGACTCAGCTTATACTAAAATAAAAAATACATGGATCTTGTTGTTGTGTTTTTCATTGTTTGAAACGTTGGCTTTTCCGAGAGATGTGTTCTACACCAGTGTCCTCGAGTGTGTTACAAGATGATTTTGAGACCATATACATTTCTGGCGTTGAATTTGATGTGTTTTTGATTGAAAACAGCATATTTTAGTGACATTAAAGGGATGTTTCAGGATTTTTGACAGGGCCTCATTTCCTAGTTATCCGGAGTGTTGTTGATTTCTGGAGATTTTTTTTTTTTTTAATTCATGCAGTCCTTATATTTTTATCAGTTTAGTGCTGCTAGGCTAGTGCTAGGCTAGCGCATGTCTATGGTAACAAGTAGCCTGCATTAAAAACTTTTTCAAAATCATGGGGTCGTCCTCCAAACGTTGCCATATCTGATTTGTAGAAAGCTCCTTTGTGAATTCCACGTGTAGTAATGCCGGCCGCAGGTAGATCCGGTGACCTAGCAGATCACTCCGCCGCTGCGTAGCTACAACCAGGAAGCTGATGCTGTTCTAATATAAGTTCTTTAAAATGCAAAATGGTTATATTTCAAAAATGATTCAGTCGACACAGACATTTATTTGGGTAGTCTGGTGTTATAAGTGATTTGCCTCAGGTGCTCTGTGCTTGGGTCAGACTGTTTTTAATGCAGGCTACTAGTTACCATAGACATGCACTAGCCAAGCACTAGCCTAGCACCACTAAACTCTTCAAATAAGGACTGCATGAATAAAAAAAATGTATATCCAGAAATCAACAACACTCTGGATGACTAGGAAATGAGGCCCTATGTCAAAAATCCAGAAATATCCCTTTTAAGCTAAAAAAAAATCAACTTTCAGTATCCAAAATATAATAATTAAACCAGATTTTAAATGTTTGGCACATTAAATTATTACCACTGTTTTCCACCTCAAGCTGACACAATTAAGAACAGTCCAAAAGAAAACACAGTGTTAATGTATTGTTGGAAAATACCAATTGTTCCTGTATGGGATATTGAAGTTTTAATTCATAGATCCTGGAGTAGGGCATGGTCAAAGTGGCCTCTTGGATGTTCTGAACTTTATGTGTAATATTCCCTGTACCAGCGTCACATATTAACAACCTGCACTCGGACTGTAAACCTTGCACTGCCAATGCTGACCTTGACATTCTACTTTTTATAGTCTGTTCTTATTTTTTTTGTCTTATTGTTTATATTTCTACTCCTTAAGATTCTTGCACTTCAGATACCTCTTTTTACTATTTAACTGTTTACACATTTCCTGTCTATTTTACACACCCTGAGTGATCTTATTGAGAGCCGAATGTAACAAGGGGATTTCTCCATTGTGAGATCAATAAAGGATTATCGTATCTTAAAGTAAAACAAATATAAAGTGGCATCAGAGTATGAAGCATCTTTTTCTGTCCCCATACGCCTGTAAAATATGTGTCTTCTCTTATCAGAAAGTGTTAGTTGGAGGTTGTGCATTGCTGAGAGAGATAAGACGTGTTTGTAAAGAATAAAACATCCCTATGAGCCAAATCTTCTCTCTGCATGCACAGGCTGACTCCAATCAATTGTTGCTATACAACTCCAGTACAGTATGTTCAGTTCTTGCTCGTGGAGAACATGTATTTTCAATCATGTGCTACTTATGTGAGTGCGCGTGGACGTGCTTTTAGCCGAGGGCCTTCAGATTTCCAGTTTACACTTCAACAGGCATCGTCAGATGGATAAATCAATTTGAGAGCTGGCGGGAAAATAAATGTATGCCCACCCAAGTGCGTACATGCAGATGTGCGGAGGTTCTGCGAGCGGGCTTATTTTTATGCACCATCTGTGTGTAATGAATGAATTCATGCATAAAGCGAACAAGCTTAAGAAGGCTCACGCATTTTCCTTTGCATGTTTCTGATTTGTTTTCGCCTTATAGGGGTTCGGCTCTGATGTGCAGCAATTGACAACGTTTGAGAATAAGCCGTCAAACTGAAACTCGTCTCCCCGCAGTGAGCACGGGATTTTGAGCCAAGAAATACAATCTATATTTTAGTTGCAAATCATTTAGAGATAGAAATGAAGTTAACATGTGAGAAATTCATCAATAACACAAGTCAGACGTTTGATAACACTTTTAGGGCCTGATCTTGTGTTCCTTAAAGCGACTATACAGAGTTTAAAAATGTCAAAATTATGTATTTTCCTCCCCCTACATGTTCCAGCCATGTCCTAATGTGTAGAATGAGCTCAGACCTGTTCACCACAACTGCCTCTAAAATCCTGCACTGTCACTCAAAACGGTGTTACCTCAGGTCCGAAGTGCCGCCATGCACGAGCTTAAAGGGGGGTATTATGCAAAATCGACTTTTTCAAGCTTTACATCATGTTATTATGTCATTCCCTCATTAAAAACATGCCTGAAGTGTTGCCTTGGCACATTCACGTATTTTGGAGTAATCTGTAAAAACTCTGATGGCGGCCATTTTAGGGATAGGTTTGCCTGAGTCCTCCTAGGAACGCCCCCACCTCCTGGAGACGCCTCCGAGCTTTCATCACCAGCCGAGTAACCAACCACTGCTCCTCAGCAGAACCCCCTCCCCACTGATGCCACAGACAGCGTGTGGAGGGGGCGTGTCGGAAAGGCTCAGAGGTTCTTAAAGAGACAGAGGCCTATTTCAAGACATTCACTACAGCCATTTTGAGAGAGACATTTTATACAAGGCAGTTATTCTAATTTACTGCGTTTACAGACCAACAGAAGGTTTGCTCATCATTGTAGTGTGATATAGACTGGTGCTATGTGATTGAAAAAAGCATAATACCCCCTCTTTAATATAGAAGGTGCAGTTACACGTATGACCTGAGGTGGCAGTAGTGAGTGTAAAATAGCAAGCTTGCATCTAGCCCCTTTAAAGCAGGCTTTAGACCAGACTTTGTCTCTGTGTAATCTTCAGCTCCAGACTAAAGTAAGAACAGGTGCTGGACAGACTCCCGTGGCCAATGGCGATGTTATGTAACACAGAGCTTTGAGCTTTTCCTTCCCACAGACCAATGTTTTCCGCGGCGCGTGGATGACGGTGGGTGAGGGGGGTCTGAGGGGGGGGGTGAGGGGTGCACGTGCTGATCATGTTTCTGCAGCGTGTAGAGCTCCGCACGGCGCTCTTCAGTACCAGAGCCAGCAGGACGTTCTCTTTCTCTCAGGACACGGCCAGTGTTGAATAAAGTGGAAAACTGAAGCAGCCTAAATGCTGAGGGAAGAACATAAGGCCGTTTGGTTGGGTTTTTGGAACCAGCTTCATTATTGAGGATATAAACAACAGTACAAGGATATAATTAGGACAATGTTGGGCTTGTTAAGACAAACACAGGTCACAATGAGAAGCCTGTCTTTAGCAATGCCTTAAAGGAATAGGCCACCGTTTTTACACACTGAGATATGTTCTTACCTTAGCTTTGACGAGTTCTTTAGGACCTGTCTGATCTTCCCCCGTGCCTTCAATCACGTAAACACAGCGCAGACGGCGTTAGCATTTAGCCTCTCCCTCTCTCCTCTATAGCTCCAAAACAGGTCAAGATAGAAGCTACCAAGCTCTTCCACGTTTTCCCTATTTAAATATGTCTACGTGAAGTGTTCCACTACAAAGTATAATTACACAAAATTAAACAATGTGGATTTTCTAAGCGGATAAAAGGGGGGACTATATTGTAAGGCGTAATAATACCAGGAGTAGTTTGGCATCCGCACAGTAAAGTGAAGATTACTGCGCAGATTTCGAACTACTCCTGGTATTATTACGCCTTACAATATAGTCCCCCCTTTTATCCGCTTAGAAAATCCACATTGTTTAATTTTGTGTAATTATACTTTGTAGTGTAACACTTCACGTAACCATATTTAAATAGGGAAAACGTGGAAGAGCTTGGTAGCTTCTATCTTGACCTGTTTTGGAGCTATAGAGGAGAGAGGGAGAGGCTAAATGCTAACGCCGTCTGCGCTGTGTTTACGTGACTGAAGGCACGGGGGAAGATCAGAACTCGTCAAACATATCTCAGTATGTAAAAACGGTGGCCTATTCCTTTAACCTCTTACCACCCGCCTTCACCGACAAATCTAAAAGCTTCTGGACTGGAGCTCAAAAGGGCTAGATGCAAGTTGGCAGCTTCTATATTAAGCTCGTGCATGACGGCAATTCGGACCTGAAGTAACAACGTTTTGAGTGACAGTGCAGGATTGTAGAGGCAGTTGTGGTGAACAGGACATGGCTGGAACATTTAGGGGGAGGAATATACATCATTTTTTCACATTTTTAAACTCCGTATAGTCCCTTTAAAGCCTCTAGGCAGGTGTTATACCTCATTGGAAAGCTAGGACCTACAAAACTGATCAGCTTTTTCTCAAGAAGATTCGGGTAAAGCCAAACTGGAGAAAATGTGCTCGGTTCCGGTGGGGGTTAAGAGTTTAAAGAGGCAAAAAATGTTCCATGGAAAGTGCAGAGGAGCCAGGAACTTCTGGAGCCAGCCTTCCGTACGGTTTCAGGAAGACGTCGGGCACAGTAAGTCCTGTATCTCCATCGCATTGCACGCGCTTATAGCTTTTCTGCTTCAAGTCTCTAATTGACAGTTCACTCGGCTCTAATACGTATAATCCGCGGCTCTGCCTTTAGACGAGTGAGAGGCGTGAGCTGCACCATCCTTCACGGTGATTTCAGTGAGGCCCAGGCACTGTGGAGCTGCCCAGGTAATGCGGCCTAAATGGAGGATTAGAGTCGCTTAGAAACAGCAGGTGGATGGATTTTTAGCCTATCATGATATGGTGAAGAGAGTGGAGCAGGAAAGAAGGGAGAACGCACACTAAAAAAACATCCATTCTCAATAATAATCTGGATTGGAGAGGATTTCTTACAACCGTGGCTTAGATTTGGATGATTTGACTATTTAATTGGCCAACTGATTGACAGGACAACCTTGGAGCGCAATTTGTACACAATCCACGGCGAATGGCCTCTAGAGTTTAGATCTTATGCCCGAGCCCGACCCAAATTCGAGCTGGCTTGGGCCGAGATGTCTTATTCATCTTGTTCTGGATGTTCTTGTCACTTCTTCACTCCTATTAGTTAACACAGAACTGGAGAAGTCAAGAGAAAATCAGTTCTACACGGACACGAAGGTCGCGCAGAGAAACTGTACAGTCTTTACTTGTTGGTGCACATGAACATTGGACATTTCACACAAATCAATCTACTAAATATCAGATTTATCGGAAGTGTCAATGCAATGGAAGTGCCGATCTGTGGCAAAAGGAGGCGGGACTTAATAAGAGGAATAGAAGAGTTAGTCTTTTTCCTATTACGACCACTATCAGACTTTGCAGAATTGTTCAGTTGAAGCCACGAAGAGGCCTCTACATGTTTAAGGCGAGACACGGCAGGTGAAAGTATTGATTTTTCACGCAGTGGTCGAAGTGGAGATTTTTATCTATTTTCCTCCCTTTACATCTTAGTTTTCATGTCAGTATAAAAATGACAAAACTCACCCGCATGATGTTTATTTTATGATGTTTTGTCTGCGAGGTGGGGGCAACCCGGAAGTAGCTGCTGCGCCGTGTAGAAACACCGTCTTTCCCGCGGGTTTTCATTCATAAATATTGACAGATTTTACATCCACGTGTCCTGCTAAGGGGCCCCGTGATGACGCGTTCACCCAAATATGGTATTTTTCCTCCTACGAGACGCTGGAGCGGAAAAGTGGAAGAACGGGCCGAGCATGCGCACTCGCTACAAAACTTCAGGGCTGGTTTTCTCTGAATGAGAGAAGCCGCACTCGGGCAGAGCCTGAGCCCTTATAGACGCTCCCACAGACTCCAAACTTTACAGTCTGAGACACAACAATATTTTGAAGGTTTTTTCAGAGGGATTTTTTAATATCTAATTCCTAGCCTGATTTATTCAGCTTTGAAACCAAAAAAACAGGCGGAATTTGAGTTTTTACAGATTTTTTCACTGATGATTAGTTTATTGAAAAACTAGACAAAATATCCAAAATCCCCTCTGAAAAAATCTTAGTTACTGATATGTCAATAAAATAAAACCATAAAATAAAATCTGGCTCAATTCATTATTATGATTTCGTTGCCCAAAATATAGGCAATTTTGGCCATTTTAATGCTCAAAATGCCTTATTTTTTCTGAAAAATGCAATACATTTTTTTCTCATATTTATATCTGTGATGTTCAGCAAAAGTTTCAAATTGATATCTCTACATTTTTTTTTTTCCCTATTCACCTGCAGTGTCTCGCCTTAAGATAGCAGTATTGGTGTATTTACATACTGGGCAAACACCGGGTCGTGTTGGAGACGCCGCAAAGACGAGCTGAACCGTTAACGCTACAACGAACATGTTTGGAAGTGGATTTATTAATCACGGATTATGCAGCGCCGCTTCCTCATGAACAGCCTTGATAGCAAAGCAGCGACAGCGGGACGGAGACGCTGCTTTGCTCCCCAGACAGGACCACACTTTCGCCTCAGCTTCAGTGTTAAAAAAAAAGCTTCAGCAAAAGCACCAAACAGTGAGTTTTGTATCTTTTTATTATGGTGGATTTTGTGTTTTTCGTTGATCTCTGATGTCTCGTCTGTTTCCACGTTAGAACACGCTCGTCTGTTTCCTTTTGTTGTTTGGGGAGGAGGAACCGCTGCTTTGGTTTGCGTTGTTGACACGTCCTTTAGCGACAAATGCCACGTGAAAAAGGCAGTTTTATACATACGCCTATTGTCCATCAGTTTACCGTAAATGCTCTAATATAGGCCGGGGCCTTTATTTACTCAAGGGCATCTGGGACCAGGCCTTTATTGGAACCAGGCCACAATTAGAGACAGGCCTTTATTTCTATTTGAGCAAAATGGACGACAAGGTAAATGAAGAAAAACGAGATTCGTGTCCATTTGCACCTAAAATATTAGGTTCATTTATTAATTAACATTTCAAACCCTCTCCCAGCGGCTGGAACATTGACGCCTTTTATTTTGTCGGGACAACAGGAAGTGTTTTGTTGCTGTTAGCGGAGCTTTGACATCAGTGTCACTGCAGGTTTCTGTTTCGTTTTTACCGCGGACCGGATTATTTGGCGAGTTTAGACGGAGCGTTTGTGTTTGTGATCGATCATGAGACTGACCCGAGAGAAGACGAGACGCTCGCGCTGATGGGAGGAGTTATTTTGAGGCGTGGGACTGACCTGCACACGGAGCAGCTGGACGTGCTTTGAAGACGCGATGGAGACTTTATTAAAACCCTGGAGGGTCACACAACATTTGTTGCTTTCCCTGTTTCCAAACATAGTCACAGGAGGTTTGAAAAGTGGCTAAATCTGTGTCAAAGTTACGCTCGGATCAGCTCCTCCGCAGCGTCCGCCTCGGCCCGGGTTCTCGTTTGTTTACTTCCTGCACGCGAGTTTTCATTTACACAAGTATGAGACAAATTCCTAACATGGGGAATATTTCTACCGCTAGTTTCTAATAAAAGCCCCGGCCTGTTTTAGAGACCGGCTTTAATTTGCCTCCGTCAGCCGCGAACCCGGCCACTGTTAGAGACCCGGCCGCTAATGGAATACAGGCCAGTATTAGAGAATTTACGGTATGTGCGTTTGAGTGAGTGAACTCTGAAACCCCACACACATGACACGACAGTGGGAGCTTTACAGCGGGATGGCTTTTCTAAATGAAATGTAAATGAGCCCTATTGTCACTCCGAGAGAGGTGAGAACAGCCCAAAAGTTTAGAGGCCGATTCCTCTCTTTGACATATTTCCAGTTCCTAAAATCAACATCTTCTCCAAATATTATCAGTTTTACATGTGTTGCACATTGTTGGAAACTTTGGAGACTACACTTTTACAAGCTATGTCCCGCTCAAAATGCCCCAAAACCCAGTTGTGTCCCCCGTTCTTGTGATCAATCAATCAATCAATCAATCAAATTTTATTTATAGAGCCCTAAAGGCGACCAAAGTGCTTTACAATAAAACCACATAAAATCCATTAAAACATTCATACAACCAAACAATAAAACAGATAAAATGTACTAAAAGTGTCGCCGTGCTACTTAGTGTTAAAAGCCAGTCTGAATAAATGCGTCTTGAGCCTGGATTTAAAAAGGCCAAAATCAGTGATGGTGCATATCAGGGGGCGGCTTAGTCCAGAGTCTGGGTCCAGCTGCTGAAAAGGACCGATCACCCCAGTGCTTGGACTTGGTCCTGGGCACTTCTAGCAGGAGCTGGTTTGACGACCTCAAGGATCTGCCCGAGTCACGAACAGTTAAAAGTTCAGACAAGTATGAAGGGGCGAGACCATTGAGGGCTTTAAAAACAAAAAGAAGGATTTTCAAATCAACTCTAAAAGAAACTGGAAGCCAATGCAACGAAAAAAGGACTGGGGTGATGTGCTGACGTCTGGGTGTATTTGTTAAAAAAAACGAGCTGCGGCATTTTGCACCAATTGGAAGACGATTAAGACAGGACTGGGAAACTCCAAAATAAAGGGCATTACAATAATCAATTGATTATTCATTGTGATGGGTCACGTATGCCCTTCCTCTCAGGACAGTGTTTAACTCACAGTGACCGAACATAATCACCAGATCAAATCCATTGTTCATTTCAGAGGAGCAGGAAACACACTTTTCTCTAAATAAAATGCTTATTTGTCTAAAAGGCTTTAACTTTCACGAGTGCTGTTCTACGGTGCATTGAACAGATAAACAAACTAGGGCTGCTCGATTATTGAAAAAATAATAATCACGATTATTTTTGTCATAATTGAAATCACGATTATTCAAACGATTATTTGTTGCCTTTAAAAAAAAAAGTCTATCTTTATTTTATTTATTTATTAATCAAAACACTATGATGATATTTTATGTTTTCTGGACAATCATAAAAGTACAAATGATTTCAAGCACGCCTTGATTAAGGAGAGGTCCCTGTTTCACACCTGCCCCCTGCTGGCCGGCCCTCACACCTACACAAGTAAACTGAGCAGCGCGGCCTGATGACATCATCACACAGCGCCGTTTGTTTTTATGGCAGACAAAAGCATGAGCCGTGGCACGTGAAAAGCGAAGGGAAAATAATCCCAGCGGCCTGAAATAATGCAAGTCTGCTTTGAAAAAAAAAATTTGAATTTTTTATTTTTTTTTTAAATGTGGAGGAAAAAAAAGAAAAAAAAATTGAAAACAAACTGAAAAAAAATAAATAAATAAATAAATAAATATATATATATAATCGATTTTTTGCGATTATGCTAATTTTGTAATCGTTTACTGTTGTGATCGAAATCGTAATTGAATTTCGATTAATTGCACAGCCCTAAAACAAACTGTAGTATACCATCACCAAGAGTGGAGTGAACAGATGTCTTATGTCAAAATGACTTGTGTCCATAAAAAGCGCTATCGAATCAATCCCCCGTCCCCCATTACTTCTGTGCATGATTCTCCTTTGTGAGGCTGTACTGTACACGGCCACAGTCTGGTTAACCCGGCTTCTGCCTCGGCGGCTCCAAAGGTCACAGAATAAACTGAATCACTGATGTGAATACGCAATTGTCTTATTCATGAACTTCCTCAAATAGCTGCGGCAGTCACTCACAACCGCTTTATTTCTGTCGCCCTCCGCTGAGTATTGTTTTTATTTCAGGAATCTTCACGCTCCCCGTGATGAGGCACGGCTCAGCGGGAGCCGTTTTATGATCTATTTTGGGGGCTGTAACACATGGGGCTCACGTGCCGGGTAATAAAGTGCCCTTGATCTCACACGCGGAGCAAAAAGCGGCACATGTATACGTAATGAGGAGCGACTATTCTAGGACTACAGGTCTTTTTTTATACTTTATGGATGTGCATTTCTTAACCTCTTAACCTCCACTTTAATCGAGCGCATTTTCTCCAGCTCAGTTTCAGTTCACCCAAATCTATAAGCTTCTTGACCCCTCATTTGATAGATAATAACTTTTATCACGTTGTTGCCCCGTTTTTTCCCACATTTTTAAAGGTTCATCTTTTTTTTTGTGCCTTTTTGACCTTGTTTGACCCAGTCGTCGTATGAGTGGTCAGCATGGCGCCTTTACTTTCAATGACAGTGGTCTCCTGGACACTCCAGGATCAATTGTTTGGAAGCTTTTCACTGCGGACGGACCCTCTCACCAGAAAACCTACAAAACCATTGATCCAGGAGCAGCGTAGAGACCGCTGTCTTTGAAAGTAAAGGCGCCTTGCTGAACACTGGGTCACTACAAGGTCAAATAGGCACAAATATCAATTTATTTTCTGCATAAAAAGTTGCATAATGCACCTTTAATGCATGCTGATGGAAACAGACTCAAATCACTGAATATAACTGCTCTCCAATATATAATGCACTGTTTTTTTTTTCTTTTTATGAATAAGTAAATACATTATCTGATAGATATGGACGACATTGTGTCATAGAAGGGGGCGTGGCTTCGCTGAGGGGGAAAATATAATCTTTTGGGAAACACAAATTTTCACTCTTTTTAGCCATTTTCTGGTGGAACATGAACTTATTTATCACACATAAATAAACTCAAGTGTAAATCGGGCCCATATGGATATTTTCTGCAGATTGTTCAGTAGAAGTGAAAAAACGTCAGTCGTAGCTCGCGATAGCTAGCGTTAGAATTAGCCCGATGCTACCATGGAGCATCATGTTAGCATTCTCTCTGTTATTTATATATGTATTTGCTGTTGAACCACTTTGCTCCTCTCCATGTCTCTGTTTCTTTATCTAGTAGAAAACTATATTCATAATTCAGCGTTTGTTAAAGTAGTTTTTGAATAATTAGAGAAAGTTTAGATTTTTCTCGAAATTGTTTTCCCCCTTAACTGTTTTTAAAAATGACCATATATGGGTGATTCCAGAGATGCCGTCTGTAGCTTAGCTGGAGGCAGGAAGCTAGGTTCCGATCTTTTTCCAAAAGACGGCAGTCGTAGCTAGCGCTAACTAGCCGTTAGCATTAGCACAATCCTAATTACAATCCTAGTTATTTTTGGGCTGTTGAACCACTTTGCTCCTCTCCATGTCTTTGTATCTTTATTTAGTAGGAAACTATATTCATAATTCAGTGTTTGTTAAAGTAGTTTTTGAATAATTAGAGAAAGTTTAGATTTTTCTCAATTGTTTTCCCCCTTAACTGTTTTAAAAAATGACCATATATGGGCGAATCCAGAGATGCCGTCTGTATCTATTCATGAGTATGTAAAAAAAAAAAGTAAGTCTCTAGCCCATTCCTTTGCAGAGTTCTGATTTTTTTCTTAAAGAAATGACCAGAATGCTCAATCCAGCCACTAGGGGGCTGCTTAAATAAAAATAAAAGGAAAGAATTCCACCTGTATCCAGCAGAGGGCACTCACATCATGAGAGATCCAAATACAAACAACACATTATTTCTCATTTATTGAAAAATGTTTCCTCAATAGTATTTTCCCTTTCAAAACATATTTTTATTTAGGAGCTGTTGTTAATGGACCCCAGGAATACACTCCCCGTGTATGTTTTGTTCCCCGGGGAAATTTAGTCTCCTGCTATCGCTTCACTTCCCAGAGACTCCGTTTGAAAGAAGCAGAGGTGCTTTCAGTGCGATGGTAGAAGTTAATGAGTATAAGAAGTTGAATAAGCTGAATAACGATGCACACACATGCGCGTCCTTGGCTAAATATTTTCAGAGAATAATAGTCCTACTAAATACCAGTATCAGATATTCAAAATACACAATTTAGTGTAATGTACAATAGGATAAAGCTGCAGAATAAGAAGCAAACTGTAAGATCCAGTGTCCTGACTCCCTAACCAGAATCAACTGCCCATCTTAGCCGCTCCAACCAAGCGTGTTATTTTATATATTTGACGTGGAGTTCTTCACACATTTAATTCTAGGTTTTGTACTTTTAATTTTTTTGTTTTGTTTTATGTAAAGAGATATATCGACCATAAACCTGGTCAAAAATAGAAGGAAAAGTCTATCACTGAATTCTATATGAATCTGTAGACAGGGGCGGACTGGCCACATGTCCGTTCTGGAAGAGCACAGAAGGGCCACTGGCTCTAGGGCCACCGGTCCCGCCTCAACTGAGCTTTACCCAAATCTAAAAGCTAAAAAGAAAAACATCAAAATAGCGAGAAATAGAGGATGAAAACAAAACAAAAATGTGCTGGAAAAGCAACAAAAAAGTGACAGAAAATGTGATGAAAAGGCAACAAAACCTGAGAACAACACAATAAAAAATGATAGAAAAAATATTGGAAAAAAAACAACAAAAATATGACAGAAATGACGTGACAAAAAGCTACCATCACTTTTGTAGGTCTTAGCTTTCAAATGCGGCTCTACATTGTTGCTCTCCAGTCGAGAAGCTTTTAGATTTGGGTAAAGCCCAGTATAAAAAAAATGTGAATCTAAAAGGAATTCCGTGGAGTATGGTGCACCACAAGGTTCAATTTTGGGACCATCATTATTTATTATTTATATAAATGATTTTCTGTTTATATGACCACCTTTCCCGTTCTTTTTGCTGATGATACCAATAAATAATAATAATAAAAAGTCGACCTGGGGAAAATGCACTCGGTTAAGGCGGGTGGTTAGAGGTTAAAATATGTATTTGTGGAACTGCACAGTTACACTAATTTGGGCCAGGCTGGTCAGAGTCCAGGGCTGTGTTTCAGTCCCAGTCCGCCCCTGTCTGTAGATGGGTTTCACGGTGATTAAAACTGAGGACCATTGCCATTAGTATCAAGAATTCAATGCAAAACAATCCATGCAGGAATCAAGAAAGACACTGCGCATCCAAGGATCAAAACAGCTCCGTGCTCATCAAGGATCCGGGCAGAAAGTGTTTGTTTTCATCAGTCATCCAACAAAATATTCTATCCTCAAAATGATGTCCAGAGTAAAGCGACATGTGACTGAAGCTCATCATTAGTGTGAAATTATGGTGCCACATGTCGCTCTTTTGTGTTTCGTCCTTTGATATTCAAATCTAGCCACACAAACCTGAAGTATCCCGGTTGCGTTCTGCTGCCTGCCTCACCCCGCTCGGCTGTGGCGGTCTGAGGGCTTCCTGCTGTGATGTAATAATACGCAAGGGTCATGTCAGTGGCGCAGTGCGAGTATAGATAGAACCAGAGTGGGCAGGCGGAGGAAAATCAGGTTTTTTTATAGACCACTGTGCCCTCAGCATTCCCTCACAACATTGTGTCCTACGATTTGTCAAACCTGGACCAGTATCACTTTTGTTGGCCTTATTGAGTCGTCATCAGCCAGAGAAACCATTATCATCACACGTATCCAACCACATGTCAGCTCAAATGTGTGCACAAATGCTTTAATGAACATATACACAAACAAAACGTAGCAGCGGACAAACAATCGAAGATGAATTGCCCAACAATTGCTGTATTATTACACTAAAACAAGCACCTACTATTGTTTCCATATACCCCACAACATCAGCATATGCCATACATCCATATTTGTGTCAATGTATTACATCAATATATTGAAGAATGTATATAACTAGAAATGCAATGGCTGCGCCATTGCGATTGACTGCGGAATTGCGGGAAGCGAATGCAGAAATTGCATAAACTGTTCAAATTGCATAAATTGCCTAATTTGCGTAATCTATTTTGCATAAACTGGTAAAATGCATAAAATGTCATGTTGCATAAACTGCATAAAGTGGTAAAATGCATGAATGGGTTAATTTGCATAAATTATGTAAATTGCATAAACTCTTTAACATTCAAAAGTCCTAAATGGCATAAACTCTTAAGTTGCATTAACACTTTAAAATGCATAAAGTGGTTAATTTGCATAAATTGTTAATATTGCATAAACTTTTATATTCCATAAACTGGTCAAACTGTTGAAAGTGCTTGATTGGCAGAAGCTGCACAAATGGCTGAAAGTCCTGGAGTCTCCCCATTGGCTGGATTCGCACATACACACCAATGCAAAAATTTCAAACTCTCGTATAAAAAAACTGGAAAACTGCAGAAGGCCAATTTTTTCTCAAAACCCACAAGTTGCAGAAGCTGAACATGCACAAAGTGCAGAAATTGCAGAAAATGCAGAAGAAAGTGCAGAAAAGCATGGATTTGCGGCAGCCCCATTATAAGTCAATGGGAAAAATCTCCGACATTTTGGCCGATTGCGGAAAAAACGTAAATTGCAGAAGTCCCAAAAGTAATAGCACCCTTCTCCTCAACATGCGGAACGTTTTGATGCATAACTTGCATAAATTGCACAAAGCATGAAGGTGCTGAAAGCTCTAGAAAATCGGGAAAAAGATGGAAGAGGAATAATAATAAAGAACATGAAAACCAATAATTGACTGCGGAAGAATTCCGCAGTCAATCAATTATGACAATACGAATGAATATTTGAAGTACAATTATGTTGAGTCTAGATCAAAATTCAAAGACCAATCAAAGTTTAAAGCAGTACAAACTAACTTGTTTCCCTTAATAAATTCTTTCCGTAGTCCCTCTGGGGGTCTTTCATGTCCCCCGGTGTCTCTGGCCAGAAAACCACGCTTGCAACTTTCCTGCCTACGGGTTGGAGTCACCGATATATGCCTTTCAGCCATGTGACTTTTGTTGTTTTGGCGGCCATTTTGAATACCAAAGTTGAATTATGCAGAACTATAACATGTGACAATATCTTTAGGATATAAAAGAAGGATATAAAAGAAAGAAGGCGACTGATTGACAGAGGCATTTTTAGGTACTCGTAATCATTACTCAAGAAGATAACAGTTAAAACACGGCCCCAGAGACGCAAGTTTGTGTGAAGAAACCAGTGAGTCAGTGTTTAAGGTGTTAGCATGCTACCGGTTAGCATTTAGCTTCAACAGCTCAGTTCTGACCTCTCCAAGAGAAAGCCCTGAACCACACTCCAAACCTTTGCTACAACATGTGAGCGAGGTCCGAGCTGAGCCACACGTGTGTTTTATCGTGTTGAAGCCAGTAGCAGGCTAACGTCCTGAGCAGCTTAAACGCTGACTCAGACTGAGACTCTGTTGATATGACAAACTGTAAAAATGACAGAGAAAGGTTTTCTTTTTCCTCATTGACGTGTTAATTTAGTCTGAGGAGAGAAGCAGATCTTTAGTAAATCCTGCTGTAGCTCGACAGACAGAGCTGCTACGTCTGAGCCACATTTGCTGGTTTCTACATATAAACGTTGTCTTTCATTTTCATCCTGAGTAGAGATATTGTTACATGTTGTAGTACTGCATAATTCTACTTTGATATTCAAAATGGCCGTCGGAACTATGTCATTGGAAACGCATACACACTAATGGAATCACGAGGAAGAAGCTAACGGGCAAAGCTAACTGTGGGCTAGCGCCACTTAAACAGTATTTACAGCAAAGTTTGAGTG
Source organism: Gobius niger (assembly GCF_951799975.1). Lineage (NCBI taxonomy): Eukaryota > Metazoa > Chordata > Actinopteri > Gobiiformes > Gobiidae > Gobius > Gobius niger. The sequence continues at coordinate 42,905,628 of NC_136853.1, forward strand.
GAAAAAATTATCCCCATTGTGCAATTGGATGCACAATATCCCTCTCTCCCTTTGTCTTTTCTGTCAGCGTAGTATTTACTCTCAAAACGCAACATGCTACGACACCTGCAGTGGTGTTTATGGCCTCTAGGGGCATGAGTTACTTAGTACTGCTTTGAAGACCACAAAGTCATTCCCACAACACAGTTTTGTCCAGACTTTCAGTGTTAGTTTGCTACAATACCCATGAGCATGGCATTTTGAATGTGCAAAGAGTCTAAAGTTTCAATAAGAAAACAAGTTACTGGTGAGCATGACAGTTCCATCAGAGGCCTGCTTTCACCAAGTACTCCTTATTTGGAGATACCGAAAAACATCAGATTAGATTTTATTTGCACATATAACATTTCAAAATACAGGTTTACAAATCGATAAAAGGTTTAAACCCAAAACTGTCCTCAAAACACCAGCCCCAAAGATCTTACAACATGACCAATATTTATTGAACACGGGACAGTGATACAATGAATACTAACAACTGAACCCTGGGAATGAACGGAGAAAACAATGCGGCTGAACAACATGACATTTCAAAGATATTACATCCTGACTGAGATACCTAGACTTCGAAGTAATCACAAACAAAGTGTATCTCACATTCTGCCGTGGAATCAATGGAAATGCTCCTGGTTTTGCATCTGTTGCTGTAGATCAGGGGTTGGGCAAGTTAGCGTCGTGGAGGGACGATTTTCATCTTCGCCAAAACACCAATGGCCAAACCTCACCATTGCAAATGCCAATGTTTTACATCAGTGGTTCTCAGGTGGTCTGGCTTCGGGAGCCAACATTACCTTAAAGGAACAGGCCACCGTTTCTCCATACTCAGATATGTTCTTACCTGAGCTTAGACGAGTTGATGCGTTCCTATCTGATCCTCTCCCAGTATATTCCTATAACTCTAAACGGGGTGAAGCTAGAATTGACTAAGCTCTTCCACGGGCACAAAGACCAGCCAGGTACGTATCAACTCGTCTAAGCTCAGGCAAGAACGTATCTCAGTATGGAAAAACGGTGACCTGTTCCTTTAATGACAAATGTAAATGTAAATAAAACTGTAATTTGTCATGTATTGTATAAAATATTGTATTTTCCAGGCAAGTTTTTGTTGACCAAGTTGTAGATTTGCCTTTAAGACTGAAATTATGATGAAAATAACCCAATCACACTAATTATTACAGACTTAGTGCGTCCGTGCAGTTTCAGATGGAAAATATTGAATGAAAGTTCCCTATAGACTCGCGACCCACTTTTGAGTCCCAACCCACCAGGTAAGAATCACTGTTTTACATCATGTATGACCAAGTGTGTCAAGTGCTATCTGTGTTTGCTGTGCTGAGCCTGCACTTGATTGGGGCGAGTACCCACACTGAACGTAGAACTGGATTCCACTCGAAATCATAAGACTTTTCTTGAGTTCTTTTTGTCTTTATTTTGATTTTCTTCATTAAAAGCAGGTGAAAAACCTTGGAATAAACACACAAGAAACATTGTGTAAATAATATGCACAATACACATATACAGCAGTATTCCAGGTAGGTCTTTTTTTAACATACTGTTTCATATCTTTTAAATACTTTTTGCAACATTATATTTTAATATACAGATTTTAATTTATGAATGAATAGGTTTTAGAATTTGTCTTCAATTGATTTTAGCTTAAATGTTTAATACAAATAATTAAACTAATATTTACACCCATGAATTTGCTAATGCTACTACTTTACTTTCGTATGTTAAACCCAAATCATCATTCACTGGTTGCACATTCCACTCAAACCACCATGTGTATTTTTACATTCCAGACAATACAATAAATTCATTATGTAGAAGCGTATGCAGTATTTCCGAGCGCTCATGAACGCCCCGTTCGTAGCACAACAGACAGCACCAGGTAGCGCACACACACCCAAGAGTTCATGCACAGTACAGCTGATGGGCTTACCGGCCGTTTGTCCAGCGCTTTGTTTGTAGGTACTCGGTTCGGCACAGCTTTGAAAGTTTAGTTTGAGTTTGTTGATTGCCTCACACCACCGTAGCGTCTTGTTTGCCTCAGTGCTCCACCGTAGCGAGAAAGTGTCCGTCCCTTTACTAACTCCGGGTGTGCGAAAATTGATTAGAAATCAGTTCCGCCTGGGTCTTGCGGGGAGGGGCGGGGCCGCACGCGATCCGACAAAACAAAGTGGGATGTTCTGCCAGGATGCTTTTAAAAATACTGATACTATTTCTCGCACTTTTAGAGGGCTGAATTTTGCCCACGGGCCTGACATTGCCTACCCCTGCTAGAGATGTTAACCTCACCGGCCGGTCACAAGATGGCCGCCATGTTTGCCACGTCAACAAGTGTCACGTCCAATCTAGAGTTTTATTCACCAGCTTTGGCCAGCCCACTCTTCTCCGCACTGATTAGCATGTGAAAAATGTTTTTGTAAGTTTCGTTTTTACACATTACGAAAGGAGGGAGTGCGCCATCTGCTGGCACTGGGCATGACAGCATTTGTTTTTTTGTTACAGCAACATCAAACCTTTGAAAGGACATTTCCACGGACACATATTTTAAGTTATATCACAAAAAATACCAAGGCTAAGGAAGTTGTGTAAAAGCCCGAATAAAGAAAAAAAAAATTTCTTACGTAAAATGTGAAGAAGTTAGTCATGATTGTCAATTCAGTTTCCTTTGGTTTAGTATTTCGACACAATTTGATGAACATTTTAACCATTGTTCTGCCATATTCTTAGCCCTTTAAAGATGTCTTCTGTGAGTGTTTTGACAAGGCAGAAAATCAAGTTATTTCCCTTCTTTAACTAAGCACTATAAGAAATTCCTCTTTTCACATTTCACAGTCCAGGAGGCGATTGTTGTTAGTCTGCCTTCTAATTTCCTGCATTTACAAAGCGCTCGCTCGCGTTCCCGTGCCCTGTCGCGCCTCTTTGGTGTTAGCAGTGACACCCCTCATCCTTTCCTCGGCTAATGAAAGCAGTTAGGCTAAGCGGCTTTAGCCAAACACCGCGTTTCTGAGGTTTTATTTCGCTCTCCCCGGCTGTTTCCCTGGATCCGTTTGTTGCTCATTGCGGCTGAATTCACACACAGCCCTCCTGTGCTCCTGCAGATAACGGAGGGCTGGCGGTGGGATGTGGGGATCTGCCACCGCGGTATTGTCGAGGCCATAATGCGCTAGAAACTCCGTGATCCGTGAGACTCTCGGTGTAGGCCAGAAGAAATGGAAAGACGGCTAATAGGCTGCGCGTGCGGGATGTCATAACATTTACAGGGTTATAAAATTGAGTGCTTTGTGAAGGGTGCTGCTGTAAAAAGAAAAAATGGACTGGCCACCAGGAGTTCCCCCGGGTGGCCGATCAGACCAGGGCTGTGTCCGAATGTCTACCCTAGTCCCTAACCCCTTATTCACTACATAAGCCTGCACATAGTCGACTATATTGTCACTGATTCTGTTGGCGATTCGGACACAAGCCACTACTTTCTATATCTGAATTTATTTATTGTTGCAAGCGTTTATTTTATGAAAGAGAACGACACTTTGGCACTTTTACAGGCATTTTAATTGACATTTAAATTAAAATTAAAACTATCATCACAAAAAAAGGAAAAAAAGAGCCCGGTGTCCGAAGCACCAGCAGATTGAGTGACTACATCTGCTAAAAGTTCGCTAAACTCTGGGAATAATGTATTTCTGCGATAAAGACCAACCAAACTCATGAGACAGTGGAATATTTATGGATATGGAGTCAGATACTTTTTTTTTGTGATCAAGTTTTTATTGAGTTGTGCGGGTTATCAGGTTTACATAACAATTCCATATGCAGCACCGATTTTTTATATATTTTTTCCCCCCTCACCCTTTTTGATAATGGGTCTTTTAGTATGAGCAGTTATGCACGATACATGTTCATGTATAATATAAGATAGATACTACGCACTCACACATTCACTCCCCCCCCCCTCCACTGGTAGACAAGAGTGATAGACAGGAGACAGAACAGACATATTTGCTAATTTCCTCCGTCAGAGAAATCTACAGAAATAGCTTTGGATACATATAGTTATGTAACATTTATACTATATTTGGAATACATATAATTATGTACTGTACAGTCATAGTTATTACATACAATCAAAGCATTTGCAATCAAGTTTCATACAGTAGCTGCATTTTCTGTAACAGGTTTGACCAACATGAGATATTTTCGCTTTTGGCGCCGTGGATCCGAGCTGCTGAGAGCTCCAACTGGAATATGTCTTTAAATGATGTGAGCCATTGCTCCACACTCAGGGTTTGTCTAAGTTTCCATCGACATGCTATCATCTTTTTAGCAGCTGTGGAGTCAGATACTTTATATTTAACATGGATTTTACATGAATGGCTTGAATTATTCGAGAGGAAGCTACCAGTCATTTAACAGCTCAAGCTAAAGGTTAGCAGCTAATGTTAGCATTTTTTCACCGTAACCGTTTATATTCAAGTCATTTATTCATGAGAAATACACAACAATCAGTTGTTTAGTTCAAAGATCTGTCTCTGTCAGGCCTTTTTCTACGACTCTCGCAATGCATTGTGGTCTATATTGACCCGTTTAGTGACCATCGATGCTCACTACTTTTCGAGATGCATTGTGGGAAATTTCGAGTTCCCTACTTTTTTCTCTCTGGACATTCGGACACCCCTACAAAACGGCGTGACCACTATATAGTCACTATATGGTCACTATATAGTCACTATATAGTCACTATACAGGGAATAGTGTGGACATTCGGACACAGCCCAGATGTGTGAACAGGTCTGTAATGCGCCGCACCGACCACGGAGAAACTGATATATCCTCAAACGCTGAGACCATTCTTTGGATGTAAATGCTCAACTCACTCCCCAAGGTAATCAGGCACCTTTTATACCTCTGTAGGCATTCTGTCATGAGGTATGGTTTCATTTCATAATGAGCGATGGGCCTCTCGGATATAACATTACTCACGTCATATTTGCCAGTATAAGTGAAGAGTTTATTGGAAGTCCCTTAAGGACCCAGTAAACATCAGACTTCTATTTTTGTACATAGAGGTCGTAGCCGCGCAGCTCCAATGCTAACAGTCCGGACCTCATTAGTATACGAGATTTCTAAAATGTTTCTTACGAAAACCAGCCTGGTCCCTTTTATTGTAAACAAACACAGCGTTATCACAGGAGTATTATCTAGCAGTAGCAAGTTCCCAAAAATCAGGCACCAGCCTTTAAAGGGGCTAGATGCAAGTCAGCCATTTTATACTCACTACTGCCACCTCAGGTCATAGATGTAACTGCACCTTCTATATTAAGCTTGTGCATGACGGCACTTCAGACCCGAAATCAACACCTTTTTGAGTGACAGTGCAGGATTTTAGAGGCAGTTGTGGTGAACAGGTCTGGGCTCATTCTACACATTAGGACATTGTTGGAACATATAAGGGGAAGAAAATACTTCATTTTAGCATTTTTAAACTCTATATAGTACCTTTAAAGTTGTTTTTAGCGCGTCTTAAGTCCAATGTATTCCAATGGGGCACTAGCGACTATATGGAGGTACTACAGGTATAGGTACTGCCTCCCTCACACGGCCCTGGCCCCGCCTCCAGTCAGGGGGGAGCGGAGAGAGGGCTCGTTAGTACTTCAGCCTCATTTCTCCAATACTTTTGCAGTAACTTTCTTTGATACAGGCCCTGTCACTGCTGCTGGAGTTCGGGCTCTTTACATCAGAAATGTGTTGTATTGGGGAGAACGCTGGCTCTTTAGCAGAGATACCGATGTTCCTGCAGAATAATGTTTACTTTGAAGACACTGCTTTTATGTCACATGATTTGTGCACTTTACTGTAAAAAATATAACAGTAAAGCTTTGTATTACATAATCACGTCTCTAAATTTATACCTCACACATTCTCTGCTGAGGACACTGAGATACATTTCACATGCTGACGCAGACTACAGCAAAAAGTCTGCGTCTAAAATAACACGGCTCAATGCTAAGCCACGAGCTTTGTAAAATTGCAGTGGAATCACCTTAATGAAGAGCTGTATCTTTGTCCCAGTGGAATATGTCGCTAAACAAACTAGCTCGCTGTCGGAACTCCATGCTCGGACTTTGTTTACGAGTAGCAGGAGCAGCGTCCAGGTCAGGTGACCCAGGCCTGACCCCTCCCACTCTTTCTCTGACCTAAAAAGCTATGCCTCTTTCTTTGGCATTTTTCTTATCAGGCTTGAGGCTCTGGAAGGTGGGGTTAGTTGTCCTTTAAATGTAAAATTGAAGTCTGAAGTTCCCAAAATGATGTTTTAAAGCCTCTATTCACTGTAGTGGCAAAACACTGTGGTCATAATCACACAGCCCTGGTTGCTGCCAATAGAAAGACCACACAAATTATAACTATGACATAGACCTTACCAGCCGTTTCACATCATTACTAATTCTTATATTATAGCAATGTGAGTAAAAAACCTTGATTCAGAGTGTTATTATTCGGAATCTTAACAGGGAATTATTATGAAAGCCTTTTGCTTGGCCTCCTCGTACTGTCAGCTGGATGTGGCTAAAGGGAGCTCGTGTCCCCTGTCTCATTACTGTTGTTACATCTGGAGTCTCTGAGGAGTTTGTTACATGTATCAACACTGTCCGCTCACATCATCACTATTTGTAAGAGAAGTTTCTAGCCCCTCCACAGCCCATCAAGGACACGCTTTGTGCTGCCCTTTGTTGGCAATAACTCGACGTCGTCTTTGTGTGATTTGCCCCTGACAGACACTAACCTGTTTTAACCAAGCCTTAAAGAAATCCTTCTGCCACTAATCAATGTGCCTTGGCCAAGTTGTCTCTCACTAGCCTAAAAGAAAATGTTGGCTAAACCATCTGACCATCTAAACCAGGGGTGCCCAAACTTTTTGTCTCCGAGGGCCAAAATGAAAAAGTGCCAGTGGGTCGCGGGACAAATATGGTTGTCAAGCGTGAAACACATATACCGTAAATGCTCTAATATAGGCCGGGGCCTTTATTTACTCAAGGGCATCTGGGACCAGGCCTGTATTGGAACCAGGCCACAATTAGAGACAGGCCTTTATTTCTATTTGAGCAAAACGGACGACCAGGAAAATGAAGAAAAACGAGATTTGTGTCCATTTGCACCTAAAATATTAGGTTCATTTATTAATTAACATTTCAAACCCTCTCCCAGCGGCTGGAACATTGACGCCTTTTATTTTGTCGGGACAACAGGAAGTGTTTCGTTGCTGTTAGCGGAGCTTTGACATCAATGTCACTGCAGGTTTCTGTTTCGTTTTTACCGCGGACCGGATTATTTGTTGTTATCTTGTGTAAAAGGCGAGTTTAGACGGAGGCGTGGGACTGACCTGCACACCGAGCAGCTGGACGTGCTTTGAAGACGCAATGTTGACTTAAGTAAAACCCTGGAGGGTCACACAACATTTGTTGCTTTCCCTGTTTCCACAAATAGTCACTGGAGGTTTGAAAAGTGGCTAAATCTGTGTCAAAGTTACGCTCGGATCAGCTCCTCCGCAGCATCCCCCTCGGCCCGGGTTCCCGTTTGTTACTTCCTGCACGTGAGTTTTCATTTACACAAGTATGAGACAAATTCCTAACATGGGGAATATTTCTACCGCTATAATTTCTAATAAAAGCCCCGGCCTAATTTAGAGACCGGCTTTAATTTGCCTCCGCCAGCCGCGAACCTGGCCTCTGTTAGAGACCCGGCCACTAATGGAATACAGGCCAGTATTAGAGAATTTATGGTAACTGCAAATAATAATAGTTACTTTATTTGTATCTTTCGGTATGTATTTGCATCTACGCAAATAACATGCTACATTAAAATAAAAGTTAACAATGGCAATGTCCTCGTTTTAGTTGAACAAAATCAACAATTGTAGCAAAATAGTGCAAAATGTAAACAACACAGTTTTACAGTAGCCGACCTACAGTGACTTAACCTCATTCATTTGTTAACTCAAAGAAAATGCCACATTTGATCATTTTGAAAGTGTCAGCTCAGCATAAATTCTTTGATAAGTCAATTTTGAACATGTACCTTTGTTGATATCAACAACCTTTGCAATAAAAGTTGGAAAACTGGGGATGTTGATGCTACAATGCTCTGTGACACCCAACAGTGTTTCCTTAACTTTGCGAAAGGAGTGAAACAGCGCCCCCAATTCGACTCTGGTGGCCAAAAAGTGTACTGCATCAATATTTACAATAGCGTGACGCACGAGTGCTATTTTTAGACCGCAAGGCCGTGTGACGTCAGCAACGTAAACCGGAAGGGGGTCAACATAGAAGCGCTCGGTTACGACTCATGCTAGAACTGCTTGTTTTCTGCCGGTTATCGCTCAGATAATAACATTCCGAGTAAACACTGCTGCTGTGGAACTCGCAGAAACGACTCCAGACACTACGACCGTCCACATATGAAGGATGTTTTCTTTATTCGTTTCCCGAAACCAAAAACCCAGAGGGATAAATGTGAACGATGGGTCAACTACAGTTCTACGCAGGCCGACTTTCTTAAAATACTCTTATTTAAATACGGAAGACATGTTCAGCCTCCGCCTTTTTCTAGCAAGCCTGTTCAGACCTACAGGTGGATCCAACAGATTTGTTTTTTCTGTAGTAAGGAAACAGCCTTAGGGGAAGGGTAAAATAATTGAGAGAATTGATATTAATTAAAAGTGAAGTGTTGTTGGCTGTGACTGAGTAGCATTAGCGATCGCTAAACAAAAAATAAATAAATAAACAATAATGATATAAATAACCCCCAACAACTGTCAGACGTAAGACAACCAGAGGACATGATGTATATGACAGACAGGACGTAGGGTGGTAAAATATAGCTTGCTGAAACTGCAAAATGTCACTATCAGTGGCGGACGCTGATGTTTTTTGGGGGAAAAATGGTGTTGATAACAATCTACCTCTGGATCGGGTCGGCTCTTTTCCCCGTCTTTTTCAGTTCTTCTACTTCTATACCAGTGAATCCGGCACCGGGGACATCATTCTCGGACAGAGTTAGAAGGTTTAGCTCAGTAGACATCTCGTCCGTAAACTATTTCCATTCATCCAGCACAAGGGACAGGCGCGAGTTTGACCCCCCGAGCAACCGTTGCTAGCTTAATGAGTATTTATGAGGAAAGGTGACGTATATCGTGCGGTACGCTATTGATAATGAATGGGAGAGAATTGGCGCAAAAGTAGGTCACCCTCTGGCGGGCTGACAAAATTGTTCCGGTGGGCCATATTTGGCCCGCAGGCCCCACTTTGGGCACCCCTGATCTAAACCTAATTGTTTAGAAGGATAGTCAGACTTGAATGACCAATACCACCACAGTGTAGGGAGTTCCTGCCTCTGGATCCCGTACTGACCGTAAATAAACTTCTCCAGGAACAAAGTTAGACACTTTGAAACTCTACGCTGGGACTTTTTAGGAGAACATCAAATATCTCCTGCACTTTTTAGGCTGACATGCTGTGTTTATGCTTCACAGTGCGGGGAGTGGAGACAGCAACCATAATAACGCAGCTTTTTGCTTTTTCAATCAAAAGCGACAGGAAAAGTAGGTTAGAGTGCTTTATTCAATAGATGCACTTCAGACTGTGTCAAGCTGAAGGGAGATGATGATAGAGCTGTGAAAATTAGTATCTGGGCACACTTTAGTTGTGGTGAAGAGAAGGTAGTCGATGTTACTAAAACTGTGATTAATACAAACTGTGAGAAGAGAGAGAAGAGAAATGTCTTTTTAAAGAAAACATACAAACTTTTTGAGCTTTAAACCATGCTGCAACATTCCCTTGTCCAAAGAATACCTGGAGAAGCATTTCACTTTTATTGCATTAGATGAAAAACACAAACGTTTCTCCACATTTTAATTCGTCTTTGGATAATGTGTGAGCAGTTCTGTGCTTGAGATCTGTCACTTAAATGATAAAAATATCTCTCAGAAAAATCAATTCTTGTATTTCACGTTTATTTATTAGGAAAAAACAATACGCACTGTGGCTTTAATTGCTAGTTTCTTTCTTTCTTTTGTGCTTAAATCATTTTTCAAATTGAAAACAAATTGAAAACAAAATCATCTAGAACCGTCTGCTATGACCATTTTTCGTTTCATGTAATGAATCAAAATCTCTCGAAATGGCTCAAATTTTGAGTTTTCAATCTGATACTAAAATGGAAAAACAATGATTATCAGTGCAGGCTCAGAGCGTGATCATCAATTATCATTTATTGGCTAGTTCTCTTCAGGCCAGATTATTGTATCAGCCCCCTTTAACTTTTCGACATTTTGCCATACTATGGACCATAAACAAATAAAATAAAATATATTTAATTTACATTTTATGTGAAAGACAAACATTAAGTGACACACAATCGTGAAGTGAAATGAAATTTATACATGATTTGGATTTTTTTCATGAAAAAAAAAAAACGAAACATGTGATGTGCAAAAGTACAGGCCCCCCTTTCCTTTTAGTTCAACCAATTGCCCTCAGAAGTTGCCTGATGATTTCTGAATGATCACCTGTTGACCCAATGACTAAATAGAGTCTCCCTGTGTGTAATCTAATGTCAGTTCAAAAACAGCTGCTCTGTGATGGTCTCAGAGGTCTGTTAAGAGACTATTGTGGAGCAGAAGCATCATGAAGTCCAAGAACACACCAGACAGGTCCTGGATGAAGTTATTGAGAAGTATAAAGCTGGGTTAGGTTATAAAAAGATTTCCAAATCTTTGAACATCTCTCAAAGTACAGTTAAATCCACCATCCAGGAATGGAAAGAGTCTGGCATCACTGCAAACCTACCAAGACCCGGCCGTCCTCCTAAACTTACTGACCGAACAAGGACAGCGCTGACCAGAGCTGTTACCAAGAAGCCAATGATGACCCTGGATGAACTGCAGAGAGACACAGCTCAGGTGGGGGAAACTGTCCACAGAACAACTATTAGTCATACACTGCACAAATCTGGCCTTTATGGCAGTAGTTTGAACAAGCCATTCGTGAAAGAAGATAATAACAACTCACGTCGACAAGCAGAAAACGGGACTTATTATGGTTTTCTTTTAAAAATGTCACTCTGTCATGAAGGCCAGATGTGTGCAGTGTACGACGTAGAAGGTGGTGAAAGGCTGTTGTGGAGCGGTGGGAGCTGCGCAGGAGGAAGAGGAAGGAGGAGGTGGAGGAGCTGACAAGGACAAACATCTGAACACTTCCAGAGATGCCGTCTGTATAGATAGATACAGACGGCATCTCTGGAATCGCCCATATATGGTCATGTTAAGTAATAGTAGTAAAGTCATGTATGTAAGTCTGAACACATCACACCCATCCTCCTTAAACTCCACTGGCTTCCTGTTAGGTTCAGGATTGAGTATAAGATCTGCCTCCTGACCTATCAGTGTGTCTACGGCAGCGCACCAGTGTACCTTAAAGAACTCATCAACAGCCACAAACCAACCCGACAGCTCCGCTCCTCTGACAGCCACCGACTCCTGGTCCCCAAGACAAAGCTCCGCACTATGGGAGATAGGGCGTTCCAGGCAGCTGCTCCTCGACTGTGGAACGCCCTACCCAACCATCTGAGGGCACCACAGTCTATTGAGGTTTTTAAAAGTAAACTGAAGACCCACTTATTTTGGGCGGCTTACTCTTAGTGTGTTTATTTTGTGTTTTTTACTGCTATTATTCTTCGGGTTTTTACTATTGAAATGTTATGTTGTCTTTGTTGTCTGTTTGTTTTTTGTGTGTGTCAATTGTAGCACTTTGAGATGTGTTTTCATATGTAAAGTACAATACAAATAAAACGTATTATTATTATTATTATTATGTTTGAAAACAGTTGAGGGGGAAAACAATTTTGAAAAAATCTAAACATTCTCTAATTATTCAAAAACGATTTAAAGAAACGCTGAATTATGAATATAGTTTCTACTAAATAAAGATACAAAGACATGGAGAGGAGCAAAGTGGTTCAACATCCCATAAATACATAAATAACAGAGAATGCTAACTTTAAGCTACATGTTAGCATCGGGCTAATGCTAACGGTTACCTAGCGCTTGCTACAACTGCTGTTTTTTCACTTCTACTGAACAATCTGCTGTGAGAAAATATCCATATGGGCCTGATTTACACTTGACTTTATTTATGTGATAAATAAGTTCATATTCCACCAGAAAATGGCTAAAAAGAGTGAAAAATTGTGTTTCTCTAAAGATTCTATTTTCCCCCTCGGCGAAGCCACGCCCCCTTCTATGACGAGATGCCGTCTGTATCTATAGCAGACCGTTTTTCAATTTGAAGGATGACTGAACGAATGATTCGGATTCTGGAAATGGTTGAGTAGTGAAATATCCCAGTAGTACCTCAACATTCAAGACACTTATCAAATATCGCTCTCGTTCCTCCTCGTGAAGCAGAATTACTGGTTCCTTCCCATTTTCTCACAGTGCGACGACTTCTCTAACAAATTTGGAAAATACTTTTGCATCGTAAAAAAAAGCTACTGACTCTCTAACCCCTCGAAGACTTCTCTATGAAAAACCTAACGGTCTCTATCTGTCTTAGCATCTCTTCCGTCTGGGTCTGTCTCCCTCTCGACCACTTCTGTCTCCGGGGCACGCCGATAAGACCAAGTTCCCGCCTTGTTGCAGAGGCGAAACCATGGAAACGCTGCAGCCGCATTACGGTGCGTTAGATATAGCTCTCGTGCCACGCAGCCTCAGCCGCTCTGCCGTTCATCCTCGCCCGTAGCTATAAATACATGGTTTCCTTAACTTAATTGCAACATGGACGGGCTTGTTTGGATGGAGGGAGGAATAGGAAACGCAGAGGAGGAGCGTGCCGTCTTTGCTGCATCTCGTACAGTATGGTGTGCGTAGTCATTGTGTGGCTTTAGGAATTGAATTACTGCATGAAAGCTTGAGCATTCATTTACACATTAACATACTTGGAGATGAAGAGGAGCTCTCTCTCACCTTAAGGTCAGCACACACCACATGACTTTTCTAGTCGTAAACGATTTTATATAGAATGGGGGGTCCACACCACACGACTGGATTCAGTGCGATTTTCGAACGTCTGGGGGTTCACACTTAACGACTGAGAATCGTAAGAGCGACACACGATTCTGACAAACAGCTGATGTTTTATAACACAGCGCGTCTGTCGTCTCTACGGCTTCGAAAACTGACCCCAAATCTGCAAAGATATAGGCCTGTGTTTGTGAGCGTGGGATAACGTGTGTGTCCCGATTGGTCAACGGTGTCAACAATGTCACAACACCGCAGCGCTAGCTTACTGCTACTACGAAGCTTCAACTGGGCTATAGTTCTGTCAAATGGAGATAAAAGTTGGCGACATGAAGAAGCGGGACGTATTTCAGTGGAAATACGGAGACGGGCGTCAACTTCGAGATGGAGGAGACAGCGGAGAAAGGCTAGCCACCGTTAGCGGCGAGGTGAAGCTAAACAGTTCGTAAGTGCCGCTAAACTCTGTTCGTGGTTGAAATGTAGCTTGAAAAGGTGGTTGTCGTGAACTTTTGGTGATATAAAGCTGTGCTGTTTCGTGTGTGGGGCTGTGGCCATGAAATGAGTTGTTTGTGCCGCTGGTTTAACAGAGAAATGAAAAAAGGAGGCGCGGCGGTGTTTTTCTGTCTTTATATCTCTCTGTCATTCACATTTGTGTCGGTAAAATCACCCACGTTTCTCCCGTGCGTCCAAAATCGGGCTTAAAAATCAAACATGTTTGATTTCCTACGACTGGAGTCTAGTCGCGTCTTTCTATCGCCCACACTACACGATTCGAACATCAGTCCAGTCGTGACCCCCCCACACTACACGACCCCACCACACTACACGACCCGACTCTGTGCGACTGACTTCGACTAGACGTGACTCGTTAGACTCGGCATAAAAGTCGTGTAGTGTGTGCTGACCTTGAAGTACAAAACAGTTATCTACCTATAAATTATGGGGGACAATTATAATAATACTAGACCACGGGCTCAAACGCATCGAAGTTTAGCCACTTAAATGCTATGTAGAGACTCGGTCTAGTCTGCCCTCTGTCCCTGAGCTTTCTTCACACACAGTGACGGGCGCAGACACACGAACCTCAATCTCTGCGGTCACGTTAGAAAAAGGCTCCGCTAAACCGGGCTCTACTCTACGGGACACTGTCACGGCGTGTAGTTTGTTTACCTGCACAGAAGGAGGAGCAGACGAAGCTGTGTCCGGCGCCTCCCCGTCTCGTATTTCTTTCTTCAGTTGTGGAACAAGTTCACAAAATGCCATGTTTATCCATGTCATGGAAATGTTGCTGTCTTTACATACTGAGATTTAAATTGGTAAGAGCTCGCCAAACCGGATGTGCGTTAGTGTCCGTCATGATAAGAAGCTTCCGAATCGGTCTGTCAGCTAGGAAGGAGCTAGGAAAAGGAGCCTCAATGCTAACTAGGTCTAAACACGGACGAAATCCGCGCAGTAATCTTCACTTTACTGCGCAGTTATCTTCACATTACTGTGCGGATGCCAAATTACTCCTGGTATTATTACGCCTTACAATATAGTCCCCCCTTTCATCCGCTTAGAAAATCCACATTGTTTAATTTTGTGTAATTATACTTTGCAGTGTAACACTTCACGTAACCATATTTAAATAGGGAAAACGTGGAAGAGCTTGGTAGCTTCTATCTTGACCAGTTTTGTAGCTATAGAGGAGAGAGGGAGAGGCTAAATGCTAACGCCGTCTGCGCTGTGTTTACGTGACTGAAGGCACGGGTGAAGATCAGACAGGTCCTAAAGAACTCGTCAAAGCTAAGGTAAGAACATATCTCAGTATGTAAAAACGGTGGCCTATTCCTTTAAAGAAGAAGAAGAAGAACTGTTGGTGATGTCACTTCCCCTTCCCCTGGGTAAGGACGGTCGAATTGTGCAAAATAGCTCTGAAGCTCTTGTTCACTCACTGCGTGGTCTTCAGTCACGCAAGTAAACGAAAGACGTTGTTAGCATAGCTCCAAACTGGGGTGAAGTTAGTAGCGACCATGCTCTTCCACACAACAATGAAGCCTTCTGACATTTCCAAAGTAAGAGCCTTTGTTTTGAAAGGCATGACATAAAAGGGGGAATCTAAACACCTAAAAACATGAAATACTTCTAGAACATGCAGATCATATTAATAATGCATACAAGTAAACCGCATAATGTACAATTCCTTCACATATTCACACGCAAATCTTCACTTCTCTGCTGTTTCTTTCTCAACTCACCGATCAGAATACAAACTTGCTCGCTGACTCTCTCCATCTGAACTCAAGTAGAAAATCAAATAGAGTATCACAAGCCTCACAAAACCCAATCTCTGGTGGTCGATCTGACAAAGCCTTCATCTGCAGAGCTTGCCTTTGTTGTGATTGATGAGAGTGGCACTGGCTGTAATACGAATGTTCCCTTCCTTGTGTGATAAAACTGCCATTCATCATTTCTGCATTTACAAATCTTTCCTAATAACCTAATTATATAAACGCATGTAAGTAGTGATTAGTGAGTAGAGTTTATTTCATGATTGTACAATATGTTTTCCCCTCCTCCACAGACGTGATGCGTTGTAGACTGACATGAGTGAAGGACATTTCATCCTGCCTGTATGTATCTGTGGTTACTTGAGAGAAAGAGAGAGAGAGAAA